>NC_135715.1:19178874-19861796 GCF_964656455.1 Halichoerus grypus
TAAGCGTCTGCCTTCAGCTCAGGTCGTGATCCCGGGGTCCTGGGATCGAGCCCCGCATCAGGTTCCCTGCTCAGCGGGGAGTCTGACTCTCTCCTCCCTCTCTGCCCCACCTCGTCCCTGCTCACGTTCGCTAATAAAATCTTAAAAAAAAAAAAAAAAGAAAGTAACATGTTTTTGGTCAAGTCATGCAGTCAAGAAAGCTGGTGCTATTATGCATCTTATGCAAGTCTCAAAAAATTAACAGAAATATACCCTAAGACAGTACATGTCATTTCTGATTTTATAAGGTCATTTTGATAATAACAAAAATACATCCAGTGTGTTTTGGAAGAATGGAGTAGGGAGACCCAAATGCAAGTCAAGTCAGGGACGACTCCTTAGAGGCAATCTGCAGCTACCAGGGCAGCCGTAAAAGGGGGATTTGGAAAAAATCCATATGTGTACAAACACAGGGGGATCACGAGCCAAAGCCTTAAATATGGTTTTAACAGGAACCTACACATTCAGGGTTTTAATGTGACTGGGACAAAACATTAAATTTATAATGAGCTCTTGTTCCACTAGGAGTCAGTACCTTAGCTGTGTTGAATTTAAAACTGAGTAGTGATGTGTAAAGGAAGACATACATATTTGTTTTACATATTAACCTATCTAAAATAAGAATACTGGACACTGTAGATTTGAAGGAATGGAAAATGGGAAACAAAGCAAGGGGAAGAGTTTTGAGGACAGGGGAGCCAGTTGCCAAACTTTCAGGAAGTTTAAGAGGATTTGGGAAACACCATTATTAGCATACCAACATCCATTCCTCATTACTGTCAAATAGATTCAATCCCAATCAATTACATCAATTTCAGGTGTATGGAAATATTGAATCACTATCGTGTATCACCTGGTGCTCATTGCAAGTGCCCTCCTTAATCTCCATTACCTACTTGACCTATCCCCTTACCCACCACCCCTTTGGTAACCATCAGTTCTCTATAATTGAGTCTGTTTCTTGGTTTGTTGTCTTTTTTTCCCTTTGCTTATTTGTTTCTTAAATTCCACATGAGTGAAATCCTGTGGTATTTCTTTCTCTGGTGGCATTATTTTTTGTTCAGGTGGCAATATATTCAGGAGGTGGGTTTCTCTAGCACTCCAGGGAAGGAGTCACAGTCAGTCAAAACTGATCAAAGCATTAGTGTTTAAACTAATTACTTCCAGTAATTGGTTAAGGAGTGGGTATATTAGCCTGTCCAGATCAATGAAACTCAAGGGCAGTTCTGCTGGGAGCATAGGGTATGTGTCTTCCAAAACCAAACAAGTTTCCCCCTGCTAAGGGGAGACATGCAAAGAAACCGTATCTTCTTCCCCTAGATGGTGTCATAAAAGGACAAGGTACCTAGAGATGCTATAGTCCTCATGTGACCAAGAGTTTAGGGGGGGAAAAAAAAAAAAAAGATTTGGCCATGAGCCTGGGTAAAATGGAGCTCCAAGATTCAGCATTGCTAGACTGGGCTACCCCACTTTCACCAAAGTTGTATAAAGTTCCTGGTAAGCTATATCCAAAGGAGTGAAAAGTTTATGAAAGACCTCTCATGCCATATTAAGTTTAAACTTTCTACTATAACAATACAGGAATCAATTAATTTAAATACATGAAGTGACATGGTCAAGGTTGCACTGTATGACAGGACAAATGGGGACTAGAAAGGATTAGTGAGGGACAAGACTTGTGTCAAGAAAAACAGCAAAGACAGAACTTATAAAACACCCCCAAAAAATCAAATTTAAAAAATGGGCAGAAGGCACAAACAGACATATCTCCGAAGAGGACATCCAGATGGCCAACAGACACGTGAAAAGATGATCATTACTTATCAGGGAAATGCAAATCAAAACTACAGTATCACTTCACACTTGGCAGAATGGCTAAAATTAACAAAACACAGGTGTTGGTGAGGATGTGATGAAAAAGGAACCCTTGTGCATGGATGGTGGGAATGCCAACTGGTACAGCCACTGTGGACAACAGTATGGAGCTTCCTCCAAAAGTTAATAGAACTACTCTACAATCCAGCAATTGCACTATTGGGTATTTACCCAAAGGATACAAAAACACTAGTTCAAAGGGATACATACTCCCTGATGTTTATAGTTACATTATTTACACTAGTCAAGGTATGGAAGCAGTCTGAGTATTCATTAATTGAATAATGATAAAGATGCCTTACATGCACACGCATGCGCACGCACGCACACACACACACACACACACACAGCATTATTCAGCCATGAAAAACAATAAAATCTTGCCATTTGCAACACGGATGGAGCTAGAGAATATATACTAAGCAAAGTAAGCCAGAGAAAGAAATACCACAGGATTTCACTCATGTGGAATTTAAGAAACAAATAAGCAAAGGGAAAAAAAGACAACAAACCAAGAAACAGACTCAATTATAGAGAACTGATGGTTACCAAAGGGGTGGTGGGTAAGGGGATAGGTCAAGTAGGTAATGGAGATTAAGGAGGGCACTTGCAATGAGCACCAGGTGATACACGATAGTGATTCAATATTTCCATACACCGGAAATTAATGTAACAGTTAACTAGAATTAAAATTCAAACTTAAAAAAACGCAAATAGTTATTGTAGTCAAATACCAGGACAGGGTAAGAGATGGGTAGGAAAAGGGAATTTCATAAAATGTGTTAATAGTAGCATGCAAAACAATTTGTTATTACAAATAAAGATGGAGTTAAAAATAACACTTTCGTATTTAAGTACTTTGATTTTCAGGAAGTGCTTAAGATTACCATTCCTAAAAAAAAAAAATTCATTTTTTATCTAATATACACATATTATTGTAATCAAAATTCAGAAGTCACTGTTGAAAATGTACTTTTTACCAATAAATCACAGCATGCTATATTGAATAAACAGACACAGACCAAATTAAAATTTTGTGGAATGAATTTGTTATTTTGTCATTATACGTAGACTAAAGGGAAAATTGTTTTCTTGGAATTACCTGCTGGAACAGGAGTTTTAAAGTATTGACTCTGAATTAGATAAAGCATCTGGAGTTATGCTCTGATAATATTTAGAATTCATACCAATGGGGTACCATTAAAATATTTAGCAACAATACTGAGATAATTGTGTTTACTTCAAACTGTTCTCATTTTAATGTGAAAATTACACACATTCTTTATACTTTCTTTATCATGCAATAAAAAGTTGCATTTAGATGCTAAGAAAATCATACTTTTCAATGCTAAATAAAAAAGTTGGGTCTTGGATGCCTAATCCAGCAGAAGTTTTAGTTAATTTTAAAATTAAGCATTGCTCATTAAGAGGCTTTAGATTATTTAAAATACAGCATTAGAATCTTATTAGAACTTACTTACTTTAATACACATCAACATAGGGAAATTTATGGGAGATGGAGAGAACTCAGTGGTATATTTGCAATCAGAAGGATCCTGAATATAGAGAAACAACCGTCAGGCAACAAAGTATTTAAGAATTTGACAAGAGCATCTTCTATTAAGCTGATTTTCTTATATCTGTTTAATAAAATGTCTTGTTAACTGATATCCAATTAAGGTTTATCCTTATTTGTCTCCCAGCTGGGTTTCTATCAAACCACACTCCAGAAGAACCATACAACGTTATTGGATTGTGTGAGCACTCCTGTTTGTGGTTGTATGTGCACATTTGTATATTGCATGTGTCAGACTTTTCTGTACCCAGAACTGTGCTAGCAGTGAAGAATAATGAACAAGGTAGACATAGACTCTAAGCTCTCAGAGCGGAACCAACAGGAAATATGGATACTAAGCAAAGTGAGGGTTACAAATAGGATGGGACTATATGGAGCTAGGAGTTTTCAGAGGATGCATTTCTCTGGGATCAGTCTTTGCTAATAAAGTTTAAGAATTAGTGGAACAAATCAGAAAAATCTGTATGAATGTTGGAGATGGGATAGGACACTGCATGTCAAGAACATAGTATTATCATGTATGTGGTATCTTTGAGGAACAATTTGAGCCTGGTTATCATTTTTAGATTCAAGAGAATTCTGGAGAGTTGGAGAAGGCGGGATGAGCCAGATCCAGAATGCTAAGTCCATCATGAACAGTGTTTATGGAGTTTCATCTTGTTTTAAGGGCATTGAAAAGCCTTTGAATGATTTATATGTAGCAAGAGACATAATTTTATATTTTGAACACTGTTGGTTGAGATGTAGAGAGTAGACTGGAAAGGAGTAAGATTGGATAAGGAAGGGGGCATTAGCTAAGAGCTGCTATCGAAGTTTAGGAAGATGGTGACCTAGACTGGGTCACTGATCATAGGCATTGATTAAAGTAGTTGGATTCAAGAGCTTTTTAGGAGAATCAAAGGATTTTGAGTAACTGATCAGCATCTAAGAGACAGAATCTTGGTGCCTGTGTTTCTACCTGAGCTTTATCATTTTCTACCTACAAAGAATAGGCAAATGGCCTTCTTTATCTGAATAAAAAAAAGTAAAAATACTGCCTTATTAGTTTGCTATTAATCTTGAAGGTGATCAGTGTAAGGAATTTAGGGTAGTCCCAAACAATGTAGTAAGTACTTTAAAATATTAGCATTTTCTACATATCATTGATTAGATTTTGGAAGGGAAGGCAAGAGCCATATACAGGACTTAGGTTTCTGGATTAGGTACTACATGGGGTATTTTGTTATACCAGAATGGGAAGCATTTGAGAAAGGACATTTTGGGGGCCGGCGGGGGGGAAGGTCAGTGACATTCCAAGGTGGTGAACTTTGATACATCACATCTCCAGTGGAACATCAACCAACACGTAGGACACAGGAATGTATAACCCAGAGTAGAAATCAGCAACAGTAGGCCTTTATCTTTTCCTATACAAAGGGCAGGAGGTTAAACATGCACATTAGATCAGACCTGGATACAAACCCCAGCTCTGTTAACTTCTTAGTTGTCCTGGCGAAAATTTGAGGCCCAGTTCTCCTACTTTCAAGAAGTGATTAGGATAGCATCAAATTGTATGAAGTATTGAAGCTGTATGTACCCATTAGTCAGAGGTAATGAGCTTCCAGGGATTTTGGCCGTTTGTCCTTGACCCAGCAGCTTCTGCAATCACTGAACACTGCGTGGACACCAGCCGGTCACCTGCAAGCAGAGCCTCACATATCAACCACGCAGCCTTGCTTCCTGCCCCAGGAAGGAAGGTATATTGAGGTTTTGCTAGAGCAAGACTTGCTTACATATACAACTAGAAAGTGCAAGGGGATTCTGTTTTTCCTTCTTCCTTCTCCAGATCACCCTATCCTGGAAAGTAGTGGTCTTCTCAAGAGATATTCTGGAAGTATCATACAGGCAGTCTTAGATAGCAAACAGTGGCCAATCAAGTAAAAACCTATTAGATTTGTTCCCCTTCTTATCTGCCTCACCCCCTTTCTGTGCTCGCTTTCTGCAATTCACATAAGAACATAAGACTTTTCCTTGGGCTTATGGTTCCTGGGACATCTAGGCATGGCATTTTTCCCCTAGGCGAACCTAGCACAGGGTAATGCCACTAGGTGACTCACTAATCTAATGGAAATAGGGGATGTTCTTGTTGGTGTTAAGTGGGCAGTGAAAACTGCAGTGCCATGATAATCGCTAGGACTTTTACTGGTGGTAGTTCTGGTGCAAACGGTGACACTGGAGGATCCTGAAAGGACTTCCTCCCATGGGCACACCGAAGCTACAGCTATAGAGGGAACACATTTCTTCTGAAAGAAATTCAATAACTGAGCTACTCTTACAAGCTAGGCAAATGAAGGGGGAAAAAAACCACACTGAAGTAGGTAGGAGCAGCTGACACACAATCCCACAATGAACCCCACCCCTGGCATGGCAGGTCACAATTGGGAGGGCACTCATAACCCCAGGCTTCTCCCTAAGGAGAGGAAATTTGAACCCCGCATCTGGCACCCCAACTTTTAAGACTTGTACCTGACAAATAAGACCCCCAAAACAGCTAGTTTTGAAAGCAAATAGGGCTTGCTTCCATGAGACCCACAAAGCTACAGCAAACTGAAAAAATGTTCTAGAAGGACTCGTGTGGAGAGGCAACCACAGAAAGCACCTACTCTTTCTGTGACACTTAATTGCTCAGCTTAACTACTTGGCCTGAGGGATAGGTATCTAATTTAACACTTCCGAGGGACGCAAATCCTCCCCTCAGAGAGCAGGCACTATCATCCGTTTTCCTCAGCCTTGCTCTAGGTCACCAGTATCTTCTGAGAAAGCTAATGTACACATGATACTCCAGTTTTTGCAACTGCCATCTGATGGACACAACTTGCTCACCCAACTCCGTTGGCCAAATGGGGCTTACATCTGTGGGCCCCACCAGACTGAATCAAATGGAGGAATAGTTCTTAACTGGCTACCCACCCCCAGGGCACAGCACAGACAGCAAATTGAAATGCACCCCTAGTCTTTCTATGACAAAGGCTTATTAGCTTAACTTTCAGGGCTGTGGTCTGATGGTCAGGCTTCTTATTAAATAGATCTCAAAAGTGACCAATTTCTCCAGGGATCAGAGACACCAACAGGTAACCACCTTTATAGTCTCCCTCTGCCCTACCACAGGTTGGTGTTTGAAAAAGGAGCATGCATACACATCAGGCACTCTGGCTTTTGTCACTGCTGCCCAAAGGACATATCCCCTGGTAGTCTGGCTCTGTTGTCCATCACAAGCAGGGCTTGGGTTCCCAGGTTCAATGGGACAGTGGCAAACAGACTGTTCTTAACTGGCTATCACACCAGGATTTCATGCACAGGCAGCAAACACACGATCAACCAGTGTTCCCCTGAAAGAGGTATATTTGCACACTTTAGGAGCTACTGCCTGAGTGTCTGTAGTTCAGATAGAGGTCCTCCCCTTTGAGACACTGACTGGTATTGGCACACCTTCCCGTACCGGGAGACACTAAGGTTAAAGTAGACGTCTTAGACAACAAAGAAGGTTTGAGAGCCAACCAAGAGCCAGGGCAGAGTTGACCAATAAGGTCCATCCCCTACACATGGCCACTCCTTCAAGACTGGGAGACATGGCTGTTTTACACCTGATACATAGAAACCAGAAGTCCTGCAAAATGAAGAGGAATATGTTCCAAATGAAAACAAGATAAAACCAAAGAAAAAGACCTTAAGGAAATGGAGAGAAGTGATTTACCTGATAGAGTTGAGAATAAGTCAGATGATCATGAAGCTGAGAAGAATTAACAAGTATCAAATAGGAGTACCAGACTGAATAAACTGCATACATTTGATAAATTAAACTAGATGCAGCAGGGAGGAAAAAGGATCAATGAACACTCAAACACAGGGCAGTGAAACCACCCAGTCAGAGTAAAGAGAAGATAGTTTAAGGGATTTATGGGACAACACCAAGCAGAACAACACTTGTATTATAGAGGTCCCAGAGGGAGAAGACAAAGGGGCAGAAAACTTCAAGAAATAATTTCTGAAATCTTCCCTAATCTGGAGAAACACATCCAGATCCAGGAAGGCCAGAAAGTTCCCAATAAGATGAACCCAAAGAGACCCACAAAACACACATACAAGAATGATAAAGGACTTTAAGAAATACTGTAAGATCTCACATGTGAAATGAAAAAAAAAAAAAAAGAGCTCATAGACACAAAACAGATTAGTGGTTGCTGGAGGTTGGGGGTGAAGGTAGAAAAAAAAAAAAAAAAGTACAACCTTTGTTAAAAACCTAGTCCTAGGGATGTAATGTAGACCATGGTGACTATAGTTACTACTGTATTATATAATCGCAGAAGTTACTAAGGGTAGATCTGGAAATTATCACAAGAAAATAAATGATGAGTGTTAACTAGACTTATGGTCATGTAGCAATATGTACAAATGTCAAATCATTATGTTGTACACCTGAAACTAATACAATGTTCTCTCTCAATTGTAGCTCAATTAAAAAAAAAAAAAAAATCAATACCTTCCTGTGTGCTAAAACATGCCACAACCAAGAGAACAAGAACAAACCACACAGCTATATTTAGGTAGTGGCATGCTGATTGTATCAAAAGGATCACGTAGCTTTTCTGCCCATGGACGCCACGAGTCAGCATCATTAAATTCTCCCCTCCCACCACGGTCCTATCTAAGAGTCTCCTAAGGAGCCTAAGCAGCCGTGGAAAGTTTGAGCTTTGAAACAACCCGTGAGAGTCTGAAGAGCCATTGTGAGCAATGGGGAATGCTCACGGACTGTGTGGTAATGAGTGCGCCAAACATGAATCACTCCAGAGGCTTTGGGTAGGTCACATAGGCCACCGTGGAGAAAGTGGATGCAGCTAGGAATGCAAGGCTACACGAAGTGGATAGAAGAGTTGTGGAACCAAAGAGGGCTGTCTCAACTGAGGATCCTCCAAGACCTGGTGCCCACTTCACTGTGAAGATTTGTGTGGATAGCATTAACGACAACACAAGATCTAAGAGATTATTTTGAACACTGTGGGAAAACTGAAATGATTGAAACCATGACTGACCAAGGCAGCACCAAGGAGAGAGGCTTTGCTCTTCTAACAGTTGATGACCCTGCCTCCATAGACTGTCCTTCAGAAATACCACACTGAATGGCAGCAGCCGTGAAGCAAGGAAAGCCCCACCTAAGAGTGCTTCATCCAGCCAAAGAGGTCAAAGCGTTCTGGAAACTTCAGTGGTGGTCATGGAGGCGGTTTTGGTAGGAATGACAACTTTGGTTATGGAGGAAACTCGTGGGCAAGGCGGCTGTGGTGGTGGTCGAGGTGGTGGTGGTCGAGGTGGTGGTGGTCGAGGTGGTGGTGGTCGAGGTGGTGGTGGTCGAGGTGGTGGTGGATATGGTGGCAGTGGGGGCAGTTATGACAGATTTGGTAACAACAGAAGCAATTTTGGAGGTGGCAGAAGCTATAATGATTTTGGCAATTTCATCAATCAATCTTCAAATTTTGGACCCTTGAAAGGAGGAAATTTTGGAGGCAGAAGCTCTGGCCCCTACAGTGGTGGAGGCCAACAGTTTGCCAAACCAGGAAACCAAGGTGCGATGGTGGTTCCAGCAGCAGCAGCTGTAGGCATGGCAGTGGCAGAAGGTTTTCGTTACTGCCAGGAAGCAGAGCTGAGTGGGAGAGGAGAGCCAGAGAAGGGACAGGGCAGGTCACAACAGATTTGTGAACTCAGCCAAGCACAGTGGTGGCAGGGCCCGGCTGCTACAAAGACACCATGTTTAGTTTCTGTTCTGTGGAAAGTGTAAAACATTCCAAATGAAAGGTTTTAATGTAGGTTTTTTTGTTTTTGTTTTTGTTTTGCACCCATACTATTGGTTGCTAAATGTAATAGTCTGATTGGGACACCAAATAAGTCTTAAAAAAAAAAAAAAAAAAGACGACGACCAGGTACAGTCTCTATTTTGATGATTATGTTCTGACCTACACTCCTTGAACACACTAAGTATACAACTAATTCTAAACCTAGCACAGAAACCCTCTTATCAAGAGCATGAGCCAGTTACGCACCTAATGAGATGGCTTTAAATTTTTTAAGTTTGCAATTCTGAGGATTGTTTTAAGTATAAAAAACTCCTTTGGAAAAATGTCTGTTCATGTCTTCTGCCCATTTCTTGATTGGATCATTTGTTCTTTGGGTGTAAAAGAAGATAGTAGGAGGGAAAAATGAAGGGGGGGGGAAATTGGAGGGGATATGAACCATGAGAGACTATGGACTCTGAGAAACAAACTGAGGGTTCTAGAGGGGAGGGGGTGGGGGGATGGGTTAGCCTGGTGATGGGTATTAAAGAGGGCACGTTCTGCATGGAGCTCTGAGTGTTATATGCAAACAATGAATCATGGAACACTACATCAAAAACTAATGATGTATGGTGATTAACATAACATAATAAAATAAAAAACAAAAAAAACCCAAAAACTCCTATCCAAATAGGTAAGGAGCCTTAATTTTGACAATTCAGTATTAATAGCCATGAATTCCTTTCACCCTAAAAATCAGACTAGATATTTCTATGTGGATAATACTGTCATCATGTTGAGGTCTGGGAAGCTTTGTTATAGTTCTTTAATTTTATGCAATAAGCTTATTTTGAAAAAGGAAACTAAATGCATCAAGAGCCTTTCATTTCACATTTATGTGCTCTTAACCAAAATAAATAGTTCAGCATTCCAATTAGTTTTGGCGTGAAAATTTTAAAGATTCTGTAAGACATAAGTTTAACAACTCTGAGGTTTTCAAATTTGTTATTCAAGTTTACAAAATGATTATATAAAATAAAATTTTTTGTCTCCTTTTAAATATCTATTCATTTATTCATATTTTTATCAATACTTCCTTTCCTTAGTATCCTTACTCCACAAGTACCCCACACATAAATGGTCAATTAATCTACAACAAAGGAGGCAAGAACCTACAATGAGGAAAAGAGTCTCTTAAGTGGTGTTGGGAAAACCGACGGCTCCCTGCAAAAGAATGGGATGATCACTTTCTTACACCATACACAAACTCAAAATGTATTAGTGATCTAAATGTGAGACCTGAAACCATAACACAAAAAAACAAAACAAACAAAAACACACACAGGCTGTAATCTTAGACATAGGCCTTAACAACATTTTTCTAGAAGTCTCCTCAGGCAAGGGAAACAAGAACAAAAATAAACGGTAATTACAACAAAACAAAAAGGTTTGGCACAGCAAAGAACACCAACCAAATGAAAACTTTCTGAAAGAAGGTATTTGTACAGGATTTATCTAATAAGGGGTTAAATATCTAATCTATATAAAGAATCTATAATACTCACTGCCAAAAAAAGTCTGATTAAAAAATGGACAGAGGATCTGAATAGACATTTTTCTAAAGACCTACAGATGGTTACTAGGCACATGACAAGATGCTTCCCCCATCACTAATACTACCCAGTTGCAAATCAAAACCACAGTGAGTTATCTCACCCCTCAGTCAGAGTGGTATTAAAAAGTATGAAGTATCAAGACAAGAACTAGTGTTGTCGAGGGTGTAGAGAAAAAGAGGAACCCTCATGCACTGCTGGTGGGAACGCAAATTGATACAAACACTAGAAAATATGGAGTTTCTTCAAAAAAGTTAATGGAAATACCATATGACCTGATAATTCCACTACTGTGTATTTACCCAAAGAAAACAAAAACACCAATTTGAAAAGATATATGCACCTCTATGCTTACTGTAGCATTATTTATAATAGTCAAATTATGGAAGCAACCCAAGTGCCCATGCATAAATGAATAAAGATGTGAAATGTATACAATGGTATATTAGTCATAAAGAATGAGATCTTGCCATTTGTGACAGCATGAATGGAACCAGAGGATATTATGCTAAGTAAAATATGTCAAAGACAAATACCATAGGATTGCACTTATATGTGAAATCTAAAACAAAACTAAAGAGAACTGGTGGTTGCCAGAGGGTGGGGGGGGCGGGGTTATTGAGGTGATGGGCAAAATAGGTGAAGTAGATTAAGAAGTCTAAATTTTCAGTTATAAGTCACAGAGATGAAGAGTACAGCATAGGAAATCTGGTCAATATCGTAACATTGTATGGTGACGATGCATACCACGGTGGGCATTGAGTAATCTATAGAACTGTTGAATCACATTCCTGAAACATATACTGTAGGTTAACTTCAGTGAAAATATTAAAGATAAATATTTAAAATACCTTTAAAAGCCATACTGCTTACAGTTATAGACATTTATACAAATATCAAAATACCAAATCTACTATCACGAACACAATCTAGAAGCTGTTTTAATTTTGCATTTATAGTTTTATAGGCAGATAAAAGGTAAAATAGATGTCTTATGATATTAAAGCCAAAGAAATAGTAAAGGTGTTATACTTTCACACACATGCTCTAAGTTTGATAGTAAAATTACTGCTCTAATTACCATATTAAGTTTATGTGTATTTCTCTTTGAACACATTCACTATTTACATTCCAAAATTTTGCAGCATTTTCTTGACCATCCAAAGAGCTGATTTTCATTGTAGGCTCGTTCCATTATAGAAACAAGCAAAACAGAATACTCCTTTTCCCAAATCAAAACAACTTTGGGCAGAAGCCAAATCACCAGGACCTAAAAGTGTTTTGTCTGGATCCAAAAGTAGGTGTTGGATATAAATTTTGGCATTTCTGTTACTCACTGCTATTAGTCTGTATTCCCCAAAACTATTCCTTATAATGACTATTTTTACAACTTCTGCTTTTATTTGGCAAGAAAATGATTACAGTCATTTGAATCAGAGTTAAGACCACTATCCCTCTCAGAAATCTGCAGGAATCAGTCACTCATGAACTATTCCCTCTGATGCTCTTTGCTGGGCTTCATATTATCTGAATAGGTTTTTAACACCTTGGATATGGTTTTGAATGATAGTATCCGTGCTAGCACATATGGGGCCTTTCTGAGAATGGGAAAAAACCCTGGGTCCCTGTCCTTGGATATTGGACTTGATGAAAGGATTAAGATACTTGTATCTATTACTTATTACTGTGAAACTACCCCAAATCTTATGGCTTTAAGCAATCACCAACCTACCCCCACCGCGATTCCGTGGGTTGGCTGGGAAATTCCTCATCTGGTGTACTCAGCCTTCCTCTGAGACCAAACTGGCAGATCAGCTGGTCTCTCACACCTGCCTCCTAGTAAGTGTTGGATGCTGCTTAGGGCACCTTGCTTCACATCTTCATACAAGTCTCTCATTTTCCCAGAGTCTAGACCGATTTCTTTACATGGTGATCTTAAAGTAGTGATTCAAGAGGCCAAGGTGAAAAGCTGCAAAGCCTCTTAAAGCCTGCTTTTACAATTCACAAAAAGTCACTTCTGCCATTTTATAAATTGGTCAAAGCAATACACAAGGACAGTCAAGATACAAGGTTAAAGAAACAGACTTCACCTTTTGAAGAGAATTGCAAAATTATACTACCCCACTTTTAGATTTAGAACCACACTCCTCTGGGCTGACACAACATTGGGGACCATTGTCCATTTCAGAGAAAGAGGCTTCTGCCTCCAAAGGCACCTAGCTGTATAGCCGGGTACAAGAACGAAAAGTAGAGGGGAGAGAAGCTTGCGTTCTGAATGTCCACTTGGCTGGACGTCTTTGTTCAATGTACAACTTGTACAACTGTACTTGATGGCCTAGCATGTCCCCTTAGATTAATTCCTGAAGGTCTTGATGGATAGTATTGAGGTATTTCCATGAGGATAACTAGAGAACAAGAAACTATAGTAAAAGCATCTGGGTACAATGGTATGATAAACCAGCTTTATTTTGTGCTAATCAAGTATTCGGAGTAATATTGTTTATATTTTCAGGTGTCAAGTTTTCTTTACATATTTGAAGTAGATCAATGGAAAAGGCATTCAAATATATCAACAATTGAAATAACTGAAAGAGATTTTATAAAACACTCAAGTGACTATGTAACAGACTTCGCCAACATTTTTTTTTTAATTTTATTTATTTATTTGACAGAGAAAGAGAGACAGCGAGAGAGGGAACACAAGCAGGGGGAGTGGGAGAGGGAGAAGCAGGCTTCCCACCGAGCAGGGAGCCCAATGTGGGGCTCCATCCCATGACCCTGGGATCATGACCTGAGCTGAAGGCAGACACTTAACGACTGAGCTACCCAGGCGCCCACCGACATGAGGTTTTATCATTCGGGAAAGTCATTAAACCAATCTATACAGCACACAGATTACTAAGAAATGCAAAGCAAATATATGTTCAGTACTCATAGTACTGATGTATAGGTGTTAAATTAGTACTTGAGGATTGAAGAACTAGGGATTCCTCAGCAACACTGATTTTGATTCGTCACTTTACTACATGTGAGAAACTTCATTCATGGGATGGTGTTCCCAACACCATCATATGAATATTTTGAAGACTAAAGTAATTTGCTATGGAGAAAACCCACCTTTTTATATGCCAAAAGTTTCTCTAGAAGAATGATCAAGAACCTAATATAACTGTTAAACTTACGCACAGAGGGAACTGTGTGGGCAGTAAGGGGGGAAAGAATTTTCACATATACCCTTTGGAAACTTGAGATCTGTACCATAAACATATTACAAAAACACATTTATTGAAGTAGTGCTGAGATTCTATGATTGGGAGAAAAAAAACAATTGCACTGTATTTTTTCCAAAGCATTTTAGCTCTTCACTTTCCAATTTACACCTATCCAGCACAAAAGCAAGCCACCTGACCTCTTCAAAGGTTTCTTTTACTTAAGAAAATTGGCCAATGTACAAGACGACAGGAATTTGAAATTCCTCCCTCCTCCAGCTAATGGTGGAAGGTTTCTGCTGACTCATTGCATCCTCATTAACTCCATCTTATAAGTTTTGGCCTAGGTAGAAACCCAGTGGGTAGTCATGGGATAATATATTTTTTGAATAAAGCTAATTGGCATGTATGCGACTTTACTCCCTGACCCTGGCCTCATTAGAGCTGATCTCTAACCACCTTAGTGAGTTCGTTGGTTACAGCTTATCAAGTGGAATTCTGCCTTTTAATGTAGAGAGATAAGGTAAAGAAAATAACAGTTCTTGACTTTCATATGGGGAAAAAAATGGCAGTAAGAATAGAAAATATTTCCCCATGAAAGCTCAGATATTGACAGATCATTAAAAAAGCTACAAAGCTAGGAAGAACCCGGTTCCTCTACTCAGTACCCATGCCAACAATAAATTAAGGTTGAATTCCTACTTTTTCTGGATATCTTGTCAATCAAGTTTTATTCTGATTTTCATCAGCTGGCTCAGTATCTTCTTACTGATTAAAGAGATGTTATAGACGGACAATAGGGATGAAAAGTCAAGCTAACAAATTACATACCCTACTTGCAAATGTTGATAACCACATATCACCATCCTTCTGAAATATGCGAAGTATTTTTGCAAAGGCAGAACCAGCTCACACACAAGTTCAGAGTATCAGCCGTGTGTATACAGCCGGTATAGAAAGTTTAAGATCAGAGAACTCAGAAAGACTACTTTTTCTGTTTTTGTAGAGTCCAAACCCACTCTATGAAATGAGAGCTATATAATGTAGAGCACTAAAGAAAAATAACAACAATAGTATTTGGGGATATTTTATCTAGTCCTTTTTCTAACTGGATGTATAGATCTCTGTGGTAGCAGTGGGTAGTGGTGGGGACGGGGTGGTAGAAACAATTCTGGTAGGTGTGTTATTTTGGCAAAGCTCACTTATGTTTCCACTCAATAGTAGTCAGCATTTTATTGTTGCTCCACAGTGCTAAACACTTGGGGGAAAGCTAGTTGTGGATAAGTCAGCTACATTTGCTATTGTACAACTTGCTGTGAGCCATTTATTGTAACGGGAAATCCTTAAGAGATCTCGAAGTTGATCAGACATCAAAATCCTATGCCCAGTGGCAATGACAAAGAAACCAAAAGAACAAGCATCAGCCTAGAGCCTCACAGAATACCGTGCAATTCCAAGACAGCCCTGGGTTTGAGTCCTGATACTGCCATTTTCCAGGTATGTAATTTGAAGCCCTTTTTCCCTCTAAGCCTTTAGTTATATAAGTAACAGTATATGTTCTGAAGGATTGTCAGGCTGATTGAGAAAATATGTCAAATGCTTACATTAACATCTGGCTCAGTGGCTATTAGTCTTTTCTATCATATTGCATAGAAGTCAAATCTTCTAGAGGTTAGAGTGAATATGGCATTTTGTACTTTAATGACCTAGGAGGGTTGTTTGTCCTTATCCTTGGCAACACTCTAACTTTCTAAGTATTGCGAAATGGAAGTGTGCGAAGTTGGTTTTAGTTTCCATTTCTCTAATTACTTGTGAGATTGAGCTTTTTTTTTTTTTAGCTATTTAAGTTCCTATTAGCATGAATCAACTGTATCACTTAGGTTTTTCTATGGTTTTCCTATATCCTATTGATCACAGAACATCCTGACAGGTTTTAAGTATCAAGTCCTTACTTTCAAGTGTCAAAAATATGTTCTCATTATAGATTTTATAGCATCCTTGATTGAAAAATAAAACTTTAATGTAATCATTTACCTTTATTATGTACTTTGAATTATTTAAAAAAAACTACCTCTCATCTTTCCAGTTATTTTTAAAAGATTTTATTTAGAGATAGAGCTCTAGCACATGTGCTAGAAGGGTGAGGAGCAGAGGGAGGGAAAGAGAGCCCGATCCAGGACCTGATCCCACAACCCTGAGATCGCAACCTGTGCTTACCAAAAAAAAAAAAAAAATGGGGTCCTTAACCAAATAAGCCACCCAAGCACCACAGGTTTCTAATTCCTTATGTCATGAATTCAGTTTTTTTCATTTGTCCGCTAGAAAGGGGACTTCCTCCCCATAGATGGAGCCAATTTTCTCCCTCCATTAGTCCATCCTTGCCCTATATGGATTAATACCACCCCTATCATACTAGTTCCCATACATACACTTCTGTTCTAGGCTCTTTCCAGATGCTCTGTTCCTTCCTTTGTTTACATAATACTGTTACTGCTTAACTATTCATCATGTCATATCTGGCAAGACAAGTCCCTACTATTCTTTGTGGTTATTTCTTTAAATTTTATGTTCAGTTTGAAAATGATTTAAAATACTTTCTGAAGTTTAGCACAGGATTGGATAGAATTTATAAATAGACCAAAATCACTTAATACTGTGCATTAATGACATTCTTTTAAGTGTTATAAGAGTTTTAAATGTTCAATAATTATGGTCTTTCTTCCTTGGTTAACTTCACTATAGAAATGAGCAGTATTTTAAGTTATATTTTCTGATACTAGTTGTATATAAAAACTAGGAAGACTTAAATCTAGCAGTCTTCCTGAACGAGCTTGTTTGAAGATGTTTTCTGTGTTCAATCTACTGAATTTTCTGTGCAGGATGAGGAGCACTTAAAAATGCTGAAGTCCCATTTATTAAAGTATTTATTCCTGAGACCATTCCAGGATAAAGTCCTTTTAATGTACTTTGGTAATTAGTATTTCATTTAGCTGTCATACTTAAGTATAGTTATATGGACTTTAACTTTATACCATTCTTATCCAGTATTAGAATGAAGATCACCGTAATCACCTAAAATTAGTATTAGTGGCTTAGTTTGGTTTTCCCAAGAAATAGAGCCTAAGAAGTGGGTTTACGCAGTATATTTGGCAAGAGATCCAGGAGTAGGGAAAGATCAGGAAGAAAGCCAAAGAAGTGTTTCAAACCTACTGCTGTGGGAAATGGGGACCAATTCTGCTCTAGGTCCCCTGAAAGCTGCACACAGTGGCTCCCAGAAGTCGGTGTGTAGAACAGCCAGGTGGAGCGCCTGTCCGGTCTTTCAACTCTGGGAGCATTAAGTCGCCAACAACGTTTAGGCTGCATTTGTGTGTGGAGCCAGCTGGCACTTCACACCTTGGCAAAAGTCAAAAGCCAATAAAAAGATGGTTAGTGTAGGAGGTGGTGGGAGGGTCAGAACTTGAAAGAAATGGTCTAAGATCTGCTGACATCAGATGGGGTTGAGGGGATAGACATGGGGGTGCCAATGCAGGGTTACTACAATCCATTTTTCTAAGCAGATCCACTTGTGTTCACTTTGTTATCACTGAGTCTTGGATATTAAGGCTGACTTAGTCAAAAATGCAAGCCATGTTGTAAGCTTCAGTCAATACTTCTGCAACTGACCGAAGGCTATTAATTTGTACTGATCTTGCTCTTAACCCATTTTAGACTTCTTAGCCATTACTAGCATTTCTGCCGGGCTAGGTAACTTTCTAGGTTGGGGTGGTCTTGGCCTTTGAGCTTAGCGTTTATGGTTCCTATAATTGCCCATTCATCATTATCACCAGGCATGGAAGCACTAGGAGATGCCCTGAGTTTCCTTAGGAATATAAAAAACTTACAAAATGAAACCTCTCTATTACCAGATAATATACTTAGTGTACATAGTTGTAACACTTTCCCAACAGGACTCCCTTTAACAGAGAATATTATGAAGTTTGTTTAGAGTTTAATGGCTGATATTTGTATGAACTCTAATTTACTAGTTTTAGCATTTGGATATTAAAACGTTCATATAAGTGTTTTTTGTATTTCCTTATATGTATATGTTTTGTGGTGTAAGTACTAAGTCAGAATGGGTTTTTTTTTTTTTTTTTAAGATTTTTATTTATTTGAGAGACAGAGAGAACATGAGGAGGGGGTGGGCAGAGGGAGAGGGAGAAGCAGGCTCCCCACTGAGCAGGGAGCCCAATGCGGGGCTCGATCCCAGGACCCTGGGATCATGACCTGAGCCGAAGGCAGACGCTTAACGACTGAGCCACCCAGGCGCCCCTGAGAATGGGTATTTTTAACACCTATCATCCATCAGACACTTATCCTTCCACATTTTAAGAACAATGAAGTTCAAAGGGAAGAAAATTGGTACACATGGTGAGTTTTTGTGAGCTCATTTCCTCACAGAAACTTGATGTATAGAAGCCACCTTTCTCTTGGCAACTGAGGTGGGCACAGCACTCCCTTCTGAAAGCTACGGAGATCTTACTTCAGTCAGGCTTTGACCTGGCACCAACATGACTCTGTTGAACAACACTGCACAGACCTGGCATGAAGGTTAATTTTACTCCTTTACTACTTACCACGGATTTCAATGGGGGAAAAAAATACCTTACAATGACAAGAATTTTACAATAGTTTTTCCCCATTTAAGTCCAGAAGTTATTTCCTGTTACTCTTAATTCCAGATTTTATGGGTGAAAAAAAATTACCCAAAAAGTACTGATAACACAGAGGGTTTGAAAAAAATGAAAGAAAGTGCTCTAGTTCACATCCTTTTAAACTCACTGAAGTCATGCCTAGGATATTCAGGTAAAACAAGGACTCAAATATTTCTACTTATTTTTATTGAAGCTCTTCAGAATTTCAGAAGCACAAAGACTGAGAATTAATTCTAAATTTCAATCTAGATTTCAGTAGTATTTAAAAAAATGCCTCTTTACATTTTTTTTTAGCCACTAGTAATTTAAGAGCCAGCTCTTTTGGTCTATAAGAGATCTTGGTCTCTTCAGTAAATATTGTCAGTTGTAAAATAAGGCATTTTTAAGAGTTCTTTCCCAGTATTTCAAGAATGGTTACTGCCAAGAACAAGTGTTACACGATGTGCCAATTTCATAAGTTAGATATTGAAACAAGACTGAAAGTTGTGATTTTCAGGTATCAGAACAGTGCTGTCCAGCTATTACAAAAATCTGCTAAAATCACTGATGCTCCAGATATTATAAGGGGCATAAAAAGTTACTCTTAGATTTGCAAAAATTTAAGCACACTTTAGATCAGATATTGTACTACAACCTCGCTGTAAAAATTCAGTGGCAGTTTACTCCTATTTGAAGATTGTTCTGAGCTTGATTTTATGGAGGATCTAGACGAAGCAGGTTAGTATTTTACATTCTCAAATCTTTTAAAACCAGTATAGATGTTTTAAGGTCAACAAATTACATAAAGGTAATGAATGCAGAAGCATTAGCCTTCAAAATACTTTGAAGGTTACACATTTTCTAGAAGTGCTCCTAAATATCAAGGTACCAGTTAAAAAAAAAAAAATAGATTTGCAAACAGTTCCAAGGAAATGTATTTAGAATTCTCCTTGTAGATTACCAGCTAGCTCTTAAAGCTGTAAGGGTTTAAGGGATTTATTTCTGTCACAATTACATTCAATAACTTTTGTGCTTTTGACTTGCTGGTATTTTGAGGAAGTTTCATATAGAATAAGTTCCCTATGTATAGCCAACTATGCAGTCACAACTCAGTTTTTCCATATAGAGAAATGCAAGCATAACTAACAAGTTCTACTTAACATAAATAATGCTACTCTTGAGGCTGATAGAATCATCCAGAAAAATCATGGTATACAGAGAGGTCTACAGTGATCTGTAAGTCATTGCTTCTCTAACAGTTCAGGAAAGCTTGTTGAACTTTTAGGGGAAAGGTCAATCACAACTTCTCCCATGTTTGCAAGGAATAATACAAGAATAGTACATAGAGGCCAAAAGATACAGTCAGTATTCTTAAAGTTAGAATAAAGGATATAGTCCTATTTGTGCAAGAATGACTGAACTTTAGTTAGACTCAACTATCCAGTTCTAAGGTGGTTGTGAAATGGGACATACCTCTTCACATCAGGAAATACCACACGTTGCTCTCAGAAGAGGGACTGGGGAGCAGCTTAGAGTTTTCTCCTAAGAAGGGTTATGGGTGAGAATACATTAACCCGATCTATCCAAAGGCACTACATAACCAGCTTCTTTCCTTATTTTCCCCACCACAAATTAGGGTGTCACATTGTTCAACTAATAAAAATCAGATATTTATTGGAGGTTAAGGGACATCAGATATTCCAATAAGATGCCTAAATGTATGAAGACTCTCCAAGGGAAAAGACATTGATTTCACCTTGAAAAAACTCTGACCAATTCAGAGTACTTAAGTGCTGGTACTGAAGTCTGACTTGCTCCTCCATTTTTGAATTCCACACATTTTCAGGCATATTTGCTCCAACCCCCTTTAAAACCTGCTTCACATTGAAACTCGCAGTATTATTTTTCCACTCTTAGACTCCATCTCAATCCAAGTAAATCCAAGGTTTATTATGAACCACTTTCCTTGGACTCAAAGAATTTGAGCGTCAGCTGAGCTAGTGCTTCTCTTTGGGTCTCAAACTAGTAGTTTATGCCTCAAGACCTCCCTAGCACTGTGTATCTGACACCATCTTGGCTGCTAGCCATTACTAGTTGTTTTCTGTTTGTCTTTCCTAAATGGCCTACAGACTGTTCTAGCCTCTAAACCAGTGGTTTTCAACTTAGCCTGCACGTTAGTGTCACCTGGAGCTCTTAAATAGGTCGATGCCTGTCCCATTGCAGCCACTGACGTCAGAAGCTCTGTACGTGGAGAACGAGCGTTTCTTAATCTTCTCCACACTCCTCCCCACCGCCCCCCGCTCCATGAAAACCAATTAAATAAAGCCTCATTTTAAATGGAATCCAGAAGCTCTGAAAAAGGAGCTCATATACATACCACTGGCAGCAACTTGCATAATGAGCCGGGAGAAGGAAGGTAATTCTTACCTGACGAAGGCGGACACTTCTCACGCAGAAGCTGATCTCACTTTTATTGGGGAAAAGAAAGACGATCTTCCCCCAGCCCTAACAACGCACTAGTCACTGCTTGCAGCCAGGGAGAAACTGCTACAACCTCAAACTCTTGTTGTTTTCCAAAGAACTTCTGTTCAAAACCACCCTCCCCAGTTTCCTCTTAGAACCAGTAAGAGCAGACCTTGCTTCTGGTCCTTCCAACATGCCTACGGTTTTGCCCGAGCTGACAGGCCCTGAGTTGAAATTCTCGGATATCCCTAAAAAAACTCCATGTTTGGCTAGTAACATAGCTACTTTTAAGGTCTTCATCCCCCACCCCAAATCTGTGACTCAGCCATCAGGGCTTACTAAAGCCTCGGGATGCTCTCCTAGCCCAGCCGAGGCCCTCCTGCAGCCTCTTGCTTAAGGAGGCCATAAGCAGCCCCTGTGGCAGATCCTAAAAATACCCCTGCTGGCAAAATTAAAACCCCATTAGCTTCAGCCACCTACAAAGTTCAACTACTGCACAAAGCAGGCTTAAAGACTTTGCGAATTAGTTTCCTCCTATTGCTGTAGCAAATTACAAGTTAGTGGCTTATAACAAATGAAATTTATTTGCTTACGGTTCTGGAGGTCAGAAGTCTGAAGTAAGTCTCTCTGGGCTAGAATCAAGGCGTTGGCAGGGCTGCATTCTTTCTGGAGGCTCAAGGGGAGAACCCCTCTCCTTACCTTGCCCAGCTTGCAGAGGCTACTCATACTCTTTGGTGTGGAGCAACCCATCAACCTCGAAAAGGGCGACTACCTCACTCTGACTTCTGCCTCCTTCTTCAGTTTATAGGGACACTTGTGATTACTTACATTGGGCCCACCTAGGTAATCCAGGCTCCTCTCCCCATCTAAAAGTCAGCTGATCAGCCACCTAATACCATATACAACCTTAATTCCTCCTTGCTGTGTAATATAACATACACTCAGGTGTTAGGGATTAGGATGTGATAGCCTTGGGGGCGGGGAGCCCTGTTTTCCTCTACCAATCTCAGACTTCAGAATTACAAACAACTGTGCTAATATAAAAGCCTATGTTTGGCTTCAAATAATTTGAATAAAATGCCCTCTGCCAAATGCCAAGTCCACAATACCATGCCTCTCAGGCCCCCAAATGCCTTAATCACTTCATATATTTCACTCCCTTAGCATTTACTCCATTTCTCTCAGTTCTGGATATTTGTCTGTTCACACCCACTATCAGCAACATATTTCCAACCACAAGTTCTGCTCTCCTCTTCCAAAAGTCTTAGCAAAATGAAAGAAAGTGTTTTAAGTTCAATATGGTGTTCAGGATACGGGGAAGTTTTAATAACTTTCATTCCTCTTCAAAGAGCTTTTGTTTAATTTCTTAGAATAATATCAGATTACTCCAACACAGTAAAACATTATATTCCAAATATAATATCCTTGGGATAATACTACAAAGGTGTATTTTTTATTCATGGTACATATGAATGAGAGGGAGCTCTGCTTCCCATAGTCATTCTAGGACCCAGGCTGATGGACACCTGCCATTTACAAGGTAGCTCACATAATATTTGGTTAGCACTCTATCTGTGTACATGGCAATTCTAAAACCTAAATCCTATAAATATTCAGCTCTTGTATGTGAGTAAATCCCCAAGTTATTTAAAAGCTAGGAATTATCCTTCCTTTTCCACATATAACTCCTATTCATTAAAAGTCTTGCCAGTCTTATGTGCTAGATATTCCAAATTCAACCACTTCTTACCACATCCACCAATACCAATCTTTTCTCAGTGGATTTGGGAGTATACGTTATATACACAGTGAAATCCTCTTTTTTAATACTTTTAAATGTTTTAAATGGCATGTATGTCTTTTCCAATTTCTGTGTGGGGGGGATAGTATATATACAAATAATACATACAAAAACACTTCCTAGTTATATATCTAAAGTTATTTAATAGCATTTATTCATATATGGATACATGGTATACTTTATAAAGCAACATATTGCTGGTATAGGGAATCCACATAAAATGCAATATTACATTTTAAAATAGTATTTTAAACTAAGCGCCACACTGAAAAACTACAGATAGAATTACCAAATAAATAAATAAAATTGAACAAAAATTCACTTTATTACATCAGTTGGTAGGAAATATTGCATTTATATCTGATTGACGGTATAACCAGTGTCACTCTTCTATAGAACTAGAAGCAGTTGAAGGAATTGAAGCACTCTTTCTCATTGATAGCTTTATTTATAAATGAGCTATGTTTCTCAATAATAAAATTTTCTGTTTTAAATTCGTCTTACGTGGCTTTTTTAGGATGCGTTAAAATAGGAGATAAATTTTATAATGTGCAAAAGACAATTACCTATTCAGTTTTGGGAGTGTTAAATTAATCATTACATATAAATGTTCTAGGAGTAAAACGCACGCCCGTAGTAAGTACCAACTCTTGATATAGCAATTATTGATATTATAGCAGTTTTCATAGACTGGTAGTGGGAGAAAACTAGTTGCAGTGTGTTACTGTAAATGGGGGGAAAGAAAAACTCTTAAAAGACATGTAAGTCACCCACATTGAAAAAAATTTCATAATGTTAATGAGTCTTGCATGGCCAGGATGCTCTCTAGTATCAACTTATTTCAACTCTCAACATGTTAGAAGTATGGTCCACCTCTCCACAACCCTTATTTGGAAGGGGGATGAGCAATGTCCAAAGAAGAAAGTACTGGATTATGTCAATTCTTGAGATTTTAAGGAGTGTTAAAACCCTGTTTCCCAACAATTTGGTTCTCTCATAGAGCTGCCAATCAGACTTTTTTCAAGGAAGGAATATGATGTGGGAAACAAAGGCAGAAGGAAATGTAGATAAAATTAAATGTCCTTATAACCTGCAGCCCATTGACAAATACTTGAGGCAGGGAGAGTATAACATTCCCCCAGGAAGCTCCCAGCTGTCTTAAGGTTAATGCTTTGCTAGAGGGAAAAACACCTTGGTTTGACAATAGCCAGGCCTCCAGGATTCTAAGTCTCCTTTAGCATATGAAAATCCTTTTTGGAAACTTCCCCTTGTCTTTACCTCACCCAACTCCATAGTATATAATCAGTTGCTCCTCACTGTCCCAGGTCAGCTGCTCTTTCTACCCCCAGGTCCTGTC
This sequence comes from Halichoerus grypus, assembly GCF_964656455.1. Lineage (NCBI taxonomy): Eukaryota > Metazoa > Chordata > Mammalia > Carnivora > Phocidae > Halichoerus > Halichoerus grypus. The sequence continues at coordinate 19,203,282 of NC_135715.1, forward strand.
CCCGTGTTTTAATAAAATCACCTTTTAGCAAAGAAGACATGTCAAGAATTTTTTCTTGGCTGTCGGCTCTGAACCCCACCAGATCACATCAGAATATATTATGATGACTGAAATTCAGGTGATGAAATTTGAGTGGATAAAATTCAATTATGCTACATTTAATTTAATTTACATTACCTCAGGTCTAATTTATCTACTGGTGTTTACTAGACATTTATAAAGATGAAGCGCATCATCTGCTCTTGAATCCTGCTGTGGGGAAAAGAGGTGTATTTATTCACAACTCAGAAAACTAGATTGTCATACATGCCACAACAATGGCATGAAAAGGAATTTTTACCAGGAAATTATTAATAAGACAAATTACCATTGAGCTCATCCCTAAACAGTAAACAAAATGTTGACTATATAGAGAATATAAGAAAAAAATTCCAAAGAGGGGAAAAAAAAGAAGAAAGGTATCAAGTTTCAAATAAGAATGTAAGTAACTGGACTTCTCTTTCTGGCAGCTAAGATAACAACTATGGCCTAATCTAAGAGTGAAAACAGATCTTAGGATCCATCTCCAGCTATATTTTATCTCCTAGAACACATTTATTATTTAATTCTGTAAGATAAATGGTGATGGCTTGTTTTGATGACTTTTCTTTTATTCGTGCATTTATCAACCCCAAATTTTCGATTCTGAGGATGCTTTTATAGTACTAATCAATCAAAGGCCATTGCTCAAGTGGCTTTGGCCTCTTCAACCATAATGTTACTTGTTCAATTTGCTTTTATCAGATTGATTACAGAAAAGCTTAGCTGTTTTTGTGTCTGAACATAGAGCAGAGACTGCCTAGCTCAGAGACTTGTTTAAATCTGATAGATTACTTAAAGAACCCTTTCGGGTTCATTTTCAGTGATGCATTTTTATGTTTATTTTACATTCATTTGTTGGGCGGCATTCAGGTTGTTTTCAGTTACCCTCCATAATAACACTAAATATCATTGCCATTTTATGCATGTTTCTCCTTCTATTTTATTTTTTTTTCCTTAAAAGTTTTCCTTAGGAAAGAAGTACAATTGTGTCAAATTGTGTGAATAGGTCTAATATCCATGGTACACACTGCCAAACTGCTTTCCAAAAAAACTGTGCTAATTTCCCAATATAAAGGTAATTATGCCTCTTTCTCTGTTTCCCCGTCTCAATCGGAATTGCTGTCTAAGGTCAAATAACCCCTCCCCAAACTCTGAGATTCATACTAAAGTGCCGGAAAGCTAATACAGAGAGTATTTTTAATTCTAATTTACAGATGAAATATATAGGACAAGTATAACTATGTCCAGAGGAACTAAGAATAAAATTAGATATAGAAGAACCTTTTCTGGGGTGCCTGGGTGGCTCATTTGGTTAAATGTCTGCCTTTGGCTCAGTTTATGATCTCAGAGTCCTGGGATCGAGCCCCTGCATCAGGCTCCCTGCTCAGCAGGGAGTCTGCTTCTCCCTCTCCCTCTACCCCTCCAGCCTGCTTGTGGTCTCTCTCTCTCTCTCAAGTAAATAAATAAAATCTTTTTTTTTAAAGAACATTTTTTTTTTTAGTTTGAAAACAACCCCTCTATCCTGCCTGTGATCTCTCACTCTCTCTCAAATAAATAAATTAAATTAAATTAAAATAAAAAAGAACCTTTTTTTTCCTGTAGTTTGAAAACAACTGCATAGCAGGATGAGTTAATAAGAACTACCCTGCCCAGTACAAACAGCTAGGACTCCCTAGATAAAAATGTAACAACAAAAACAAAGTTAAATTCAAACTTGATCTTGAAAGAAAGGATGATTCCATTTTGTGGAAATTCCTGAGCTGCTACCATAGCAGCTTTGGATAGAGAGAGAGAAGAGTAGGAATTTTTCTTGGAAATGGGCCTATGTTCTAGGTCTCTAGACAGAGCTGGAGACAGGAATTCAGGTGCAGATGATTTATTCATGAATGCTCTTCAGAAAAGCCTGTAAAGAGCAAATGAAAGCAAGGCAGGAAAAGGAAAGGCCTTGCCACAACCCATAGGGAAGATTCTGGAATACAAAGCCTATCACAGAATAATCCAATCCTTGGGGCAAGGGTTTACACTTTTATAGTCTGACTTCCCTGCAGCATGAGCTGTGGCCTGGGGCATGTCAATCAGGTACCCTCAGATCAGATGGGTCCCTTCAACCAAAGGCAATTTGTTAAGGGAAGGGGGCAGTGGTAATTCCGTATCATCATTCCATACTTAGAGCAGCTGGACGATTGGTAGCCTGGTGGGGTAAAAGGTATCCGTGTGGGAACTGGAGTCTTAGCTACAAGAATCTAAGGTTGGAGCTGTCACTTTGGAAAGCTTGTTGTCTCATAAAAGAAAGCAAAATATTCTACCTAGTGACTCAAAGAAAACAATGAAGCTCGTCTCACACTGTGACTTTAGTTGGAAAACAGAAAAAAAAGCCTCGCATGGATATGAACAACGAATCTAAATTACTCACATGTTAAGGTAAATGGCAAGCGCTGAGATTAATATAAAAACTGACGCTGGTGTGGTTAATACCACTGAAAAGCCCAGCAGGAACGAACACCATGTTTTTTCTTGATTTTTTCCAGTACCCCACACACGTTTGGATGACGACTGATAGGACACTGAAGATGAGCTCTCCAAGAAAGATAAAGTCCACATAAAGCAACAACTCCTGTGTGAGATGAGTCAGGAGAGACCATACTAAAAGGAATTAGAAGTGGAATATTAGCTAGAAACAGTGAATAGCAAGCACATTCCCTTCCATAAAGAATCTTTGAAATATTTCCTTTTGCAAACCCCTTCCACTGCTTTTTAAGAAAATAACTAAGCTAATTGATTATTGAATTTCCTATCTAGAAAATGGTACTGTGTATTTGTGTATATATATATTTATGTAGGAGTATATGTATGTTTGTATGTGCAGACCTTAAATTTGCCACCTTGGGTCACTTTGGCCTGCTTTTCGGAGTCCGGAGCTCTAACGCAACCCAGACTGTGAAGAAAGTGAAGGCAGCTGTGTCTGGCTCTGGGGAAGGGCTAATCTGCTTTCCGCCTCATAATGAAAAGAGAAGAATCTGATGTCCTCAGTTCTAGAGCCTTCCCAGAATTTGGGAATGTAAATTAGCCAATTCAAGTTGGTTCATCCTTAGCTGAAATTCCGTCTTTCCTTTTCTCTGCTGTTGCCATTACTGTTTGCTCATTTGTTAGCTTGTCTGTTGTTTCTTTGCTTGTTCTTTCTCTTTGGTTTTGGGGGGGGGGGGTGGTGTGTGTGTGTGTTTACTCCCTTATTGTGATATTTGTGGCGTTTTAAGCGATTAGAGATTAAAGCATGCACTTAATGTGTCAAATTGACATGGAATACATTCTTTTTATTTTCTGGATCAATATTACCAGAGGGCTGTTACTAATCATAACAAATCACTAGATTGTGTTTGTTTGGGCTCTCCTCTAAGTCACCTGTGTTTCCCAGTTTGTTAACCTATGGTTTTAATTTTATTATTTCCATCCTTCTGCTTGTAGTGTCCTTATTCTACTTTTGTCTCTCTAACTTTTTTTTTTTTAAAGATTTTATTTATTTGACAGAGAGAGAACAAGCAGGGAGAGTGGCTGGGAGAGGGAGAGGGAGAGAGGGAGAAGCAGGCTCCCCACTGAGCAGGGAGCCGGATGCAGGATTCAATCCCAGGACCCTGGGATCATGACCTGAGCTGAAGGCAGACGCTTAACCAACTGAGCCACCCAGGCATCCCTGTCTCTCTAACTTCTTATATTGAAATATTAGCTCATGAATTTTGCCCTTTCTTCCAGTTATAAATGTAATGATTTAAGGCTAGAAATTTCTAATCTCTGTGTATATATGTATATATCCCACAGTTTTGTAAGAATATTTCTACTATTGAGTTCTAAAGAATTTCTCATTTCCAATACAATTTCCTTTGTAACTAATAGAATATTAAAATATGTTTTCATTCACTTAAGTAGTTATATATGAATGTACGATTTTTTAGAATCTCTGATTTGCATTATACTTAAAGGTTTGTGGAGTGTATGAAACCAATTTTTTCACATTTGTTAAAATTTACTTTGTGCCTTGTCAGGTGGTTGATATTGAAAAATATTTAAGGTATGTTTAAAAATGTATATTTCTAATGGGTAAGTATAAATTTTTTGTTTATCTATTAGGTAAGATGATACTTCTTAATGCTGTTATTCAACATTTCTAAATCATTACTCTTTTGAGCATATTTTTCCATCTTCTTTGAGAATTGTTCCTATTAGCATTGTCTTCAAAGGCGCTTGGGATTTTCTATATAAGCCATGATGCCATTTGAAAATAAAAGCAATTTATTTTTTGTTATATTTTGCCTGTTACATGTTTTATTTATTTATTTTTTTGCATTATCATACTGGCCAAGTATTTCAGTCAGATATTCAATAAGTACAGTAACAGTGAACCTCTTTGCCTTGGTCATAATCTTATGGGGAAAGCATTCTTTCTTTTACTGTTAAATGGAATACTGTATTAGCTCTAGGTTTTCTGTCCATACTCCTTACCAGTTCGAGGAAGTTCCCATTCTTGTCCACTGAGAGTTTGTAACATGAATGAATGTTCCATCTCATTAAATGTGTTTTTCTGCAAATAATGATATTGTCAAATGCCCCCCTCCACCTAGAGTTAGTTGATGTGTTGAATTATATTGAAGGGTTTCTAAATATTGAGCCAGGCTTATATTTTTTGGATAAATCCCACTTGATATCGATATATTTTCATTTTCACATATTGTTGGATCCTGTTAATATTTTGAAGAGTTTTGCATCTTTATGAAGGATAGTGAGGTTTTCTCATGTTTGTCTACTTTTGGTATCTGGGTGATACTGGCCTCATGTGGTGAATTGGGAAGCATTCTCTGCTTTTCTATATTTTTGAACAGTGTGTGTAGAATCAGTATTATTTCTTCCTTAAGTTTTTGGTATAACTTACAAGTAAAGCTCTCTGGATCTGAAGTTTTCCTTGATTGAAGGTTTTTAACTATGAATAGAATTTCATTACTAGGTAAGGGATTATTCATGTTATCTCTTCTCGAGGAATATTTAATAGTTTGTACATTTCAAAATATTTGTCAATTCATCTAAGTTGTCAGTTTTATGGGTATGAACTATTTTGTAATGTTCCTTTATTGTCTTTGGGATGTCAGTCTTTATGATGATATCACTTTCATTTCAGAAACTTGTTATCTGTTTTCTCACTTTTTTTCTTCATCACTATAGCTGGAAGTTAATCTGTTATACTGAGCTATGTTTTCACCAAATTCAAAATGAAATAAAGTCTCGATTTATTCATATCGTTCAACAATAAGGCCAGATTGGCAGGTGGTTGTGGAAGCCTTAGGTGGTTCTCTTGGTCTTTAATTATGAATCCGAAGCTTGAAAGTGTTAATGTGCTATAGTGGATAATTACATCTTAAAAGAGCACTGTTTTTCCATTTTAATGCCTGATGATTTCAGTTGGTAAAAGAGTGAAGTAATCCTGGAAAATACTAATGGCAGTGGAGAACCTGCATTAATTCCAAAGAGATAGTTTATATTCTCCAATCATTTCTGATGAGCCAAGAGAAAATGTAAAATATCTACATTTATTACAAACAATTTAGCTTACTGATTATTGTGATTTGCATTCTATTTACATATTTGCTTTTCAGAGCTAAATTGATCCCAACATAAACTGTTCAAGAATTTCTGGTAATTAAGTTACACATAATTAGTTCATCTCCTATTACCCTATGTGTTATTATGTATCCCCCCCTTAGGCTGGGGAGTCAGCATTTTACAGCTTACAGTACTTTATCCTCATCAGGACTCTCGATGAAGCTGAGACTATGGTGGGAAAAAAATCACCATGTCTTTGGTTCTCAGTGGAGAGCAGATATATCTGGTCAGAAAATGGCTTCAAATACTATGACAATGTCTCTGTACTGTACTGCATTTGATAATCAAAATCATTCTGTGTTCACGTTATTTAAGTTACAAATTCAATGACATGCTAGGCCTGTCCTTAAAGGTTTAGTAGTATATCAAAGCCATAATCCTAGAGACGAGAGGACTCCTTAGGGGACCAGGTCCAGCCCAGTCCTCCCACTTATCCAAGCAAAACTTACATCCTCAGGTTTCATGTGGGCCACATCCCCGGATCTTGTCACATAGCCTGAGCTTATTAAATGTTATTTTGAATCTAATGGAAGGGATTATCCACATCTGAAGACTTCTTCTAATAAGATTACTGTCACACATATTTGATTTTGAGCCTGGATAACATAAAATGTATCATTCTTTACAATGTACTGAAATTTGTCTCTTCATACCCTTGACCCTTCTGTGCTATTTATGCCTCCTAAAGATGAGCAAAGTTACTGAATCCCTTTTCAAATCACCCCCATGCCAAATCTATCAAAGACAGTTCCCAAATGACTTCTTTTTTAACTCCCTGATTCCTCAGATTTTTCTCCAGATATAATGCTTTCAAGAGCTCTCATTATTTGACTTCTTTTTCAGTTATATTAGGATTTATGATTATATATTTATAATACAGTAGCCCCTTCCAAAGTAAAAGGGTTAAGTTTCTAAAAACTCCTCTGAAAGTGTATTAAGAACATGTATGATTATGTTATAAAATGAAAAGGATAGGTAGGGCTTAAGTAACAAAAATAAGCTTTTATCCAACCCAGAAGAAGATCTTTATTCCAGCGGTTGTACTTTGTAGCTCATCTTCCAGAATTATTTATATCCTAAAACTACAGTGGATGTTTCTCTGAAGCTGCTTTTCCAAGAATAGGGTCTGTTATGGACAGAACCATATCACTGAAAAATAGATATGTTGAAGTTTGAACCCTGGTACCAGTGAATTTGACCTTTTTAGAAACAGGGTCTTTGCAGACCTAATTGAATTAATATGAGGTCACTGGTAGGGGAGCTAATTCAATATAACTGGTATTTTTATAAGAAGAGGGAAATTTGGTTACAGATACACAGGGAGACCATCGTGTGAAGACAGATGCGGAGACTGGAGTGAAGAAGCATCCATCAGCCAAGAAATACCTGGGGATAATAGAAACTGGAAGAAATAAGGAATGATACTCTCCTAGAGGCTTTGGAGGAAGCAGGATCATGATGACACCTTGACTTGAGACGTCTAGGCTTCACGACTGTAAGAGATTAAATTTCTGTTTTAAGGGGCACCTGGGTGGCTCAGTCGTTTAGGTGTCTGACTCTTGATCTCAGCTCCAGGTCTTGATCTCAGGGTTGTGAGTTCAAGCCCCATGTTGGGCCCCACGTTGAGCTCCATGCCGGGTGTGGAGCCTACTTAAAATAAATAAATAAATAAATAAGTTAATTAATTAATTTCTGTTTAAAGCCACCTATTGTGGTCATTTGTTATGGCACATTGTTATGTGAATCTAAAACAGGGTCAAAATATTCATTAGCAAAACAACTCAATTGCTACAGCAATTTGGGTTCTTGTCTTCAAAAATTTGGTTTATTATGCTACACTCTGATTTCATCATTTTCTTGAGGTCTTTGACTAGGGACATACTCTAGCTGGGGGCTTTTATATTTCTGAAGTTGACCATAAATGGCTAGTGTCAAATGCCAGAGAAAGAGAAGCCTTCAGAGAAGAAAGCTGGATAGTGGGACATAGAGCTAAGACCCAAGAGGCAATATCTTTCTAGATTTCCATCTCATTGGTCTGATGTACTAGAAATATAACCATGGTTGAAGGTAACCTTCCATTGTTTGAGGCTAACAGTATCTCTTCAGGTTTCTAGGTTTTATTTGTTTCCTAATAATACTGAATAGGTAAGGAAAAAGTGGGACATTGCATGAAATAATGATATTTTAACAAAATAAGAAATACTGCTCTGGCAGTGAAGTACATGATAAATGAGAGTAAAGAGACAGTGGATCAAGAAAACAAACACTGGTGTGTTTGATGGTGTAAGATGCTAATGGTGTAAAATGAGAACCATAATCTATAGGAAAGAAACTATAGGCTATCTGATTTCGAGAGAACACAAATTTAGTACTGGAAAATCCATGAGCTATTTTCGATGTATTAAGAAAAAGAGAGTGAGAGACGTTTCACATTTATTCATAATACGACTGATGCAGTGCTTTAAAATTTTCAGGTTTAGTTGGTTTTATCTCAAATGAGATGAACTTAGTTTTTAAACCTTGAGTAACTAATGGGAAAAATAAAATGTTTTAATACCTATTCATTTTTAATGAGCAAAACAGTATGTTAGGTGAAAATTACATAAAGAGTTTTTAATGATGGCAGCTCAGGGTCATTGCCTTAGGCCTGGTTTTTTCTCCACACGCTTGTTCCTCTGTGGCCTGATAGCCTGCTGTCTGCTCATTCAGCAATCTCAATTAGAGGAAGAAACAGAACCAAGGTTATTTCTTCTTGCTTTAGAATTGAGAACAATTTTATTTTCAGAGAAATCTAGAACCACTACTCTAAATTCTATGAGGATATGTGCATATAAGAGTTAAAAGAATTCCAAAAGTGATGTATTCTATTTATTGCCAAAATATAAAGCTAATTTATATTCATTTATACTGAAAGTAGGACACACTTGACAGCTATTAATCCATACAGTAATTAACATTAGCTTTGCAAGCTGAAGATAATATAAAAAGCTTATGCTGTGATATAAAATGTTTCAATGGATCATAATTAACACACAACTTGAGTTTCTGATTAATCATTTTTCTTAGATTGTTTTATAGGTTATGCCTAATTAATGAAAATGAATATAAAATTTTGGTACTGTATGCTGGAAGTCCAAAAAAAGAATTACTGTACTTTCACTTTGCTATTATTCTTCATATATTGTTTAAAATTTGTGTGGTTTCATATGAGATTACTATTACCACAAAGCCTTATTTCATTAAAAAAAAACAGCATCTTGCTTTCTTTCTAGAACTCTAAAGAGCATATTAAGAATGCTGCCATAGAAAAATTTAATTCTTAAATCATACTTTATAACAACTAAATATATACAGGATGGTCACTCACTACTTTTTTTTTTTTTTTTTTTTTTTAAGATTTTATTTATTTGACAGAGAGAAAGCCAGCCAGAGAGGGAACACAAGCAGGGGGAGTGGGAGAGGGAGAAGCAGGCTCCCCTCCGAGCAGGGAGCCCGATGCGGGACTCGATCCCAGGACCCTGGGATCATGACCTGAGCCAAAGGCAGATGCTTAACGACTGAGCCACCCAGGCACCCCTCACTACTTTTTTATAGAAAAGTATTTAAATTTTTTATGTTCTATATCAAAATCTATTCCAACCTCTTAGGAAAACATTAAAAATGTAGATGTTAAAAATCATGTCATAACATATAAAATCAAAATCCTTAAATAGCTGTTTTTTTATTTTTTATTATTTATTTTTTTAAAGATTTTATTTATTTGACAGAGAGAGACACAGCAGGAGAGGGAACACAAGCAGGGGGAGTGGGAGAGGGAGAAGCAGGCTCTCCACTGAGCAGAGAGCCCGATGCGGGGCTCCATCCCAGGACCCTGAGATCATGACCCGAGCTGAAGGCAGATGCTTAATGACTGAGCCACCCAGGCGCCCCAACAGCTGTTTTTTTAAATGAAAATATGTGGTAATTTACTACTAAAATTGCTATAGTACTGTTCTTGTACCCAGAATGCCCCCTTTAAAACATCTAATATGACCTAATTATTTTATTTGAAATATTATGAATGCTAACCAAATATCTTTTGAATATTAACATGCTTTTGTAAAATGACTGAAATAATGAAGATATTGTCTGTGAAAAAGTAACTCCAATTCCTTTACTTGTGTTCCATGGATGATAGATAATAAGCCAAGGTCTGGATTCCTTTCCTACGTAGGACAGGTAATATTTTTCTATTTCATGAGGACAAATTACATTCCTGGTCTATTTAGTCACATTCAATGAATGCCACTTTTTTCAAAGAATTTATATAAAGTCATAAGTTATTATTACTGCAGAACAGCTCAAACCCCTACAAAACGCCACTGATTAACAATGAATTTGAGGTATTGCAAATTGTTATCTTTTTAGCCTTTTAATCAAATTAATTTTCAAAGTTTTCAATTATCTATTCTTAGCTCTCTGATTACCATTCAACCTAGATATTAATTTATACCCTAAAATCAGTGAACCCCTTCAGGACTCACATGAACATCTGCAGGGCAAAAGTCATTCAATGCATTTTAGCTTGGAGTCAAAGACTACTGCTGAAAGAACATTATATCCCTTCGGTTTGAATTTATATCTAGATTTTAATCCACCATAACAGTCTCATTCTTTCTAAAATAACCTTGCTTAAGCAAAAAACCATCTGTATATCAATTTATTGGTAAAATTTCTGTGATGGCATTCTTCATATTATTTCAGCAAGTGCCAGGATTTATTGACCATTTCAGTGCAAGACAGTCAGTGAAAATAGAAATCATAAATATGCAAAGAACCCCAGCATGCCTTCACTAAAGATGAGAGTAAACTAACTCATCCCAGGGGAGTATAGGTGAATATGGAGCTTTGCTGTCCAGAAGGTAGGGACATCAACACAAGTTGTGCCCTCAGGCAGAGAGTGTCCCTTCAAGAAACTCTCTTCCTTTCTCACATCACAACCTCCATTACTGCATTTGGTTCTCTGGTTCTTTTTTTTTTTTTTTTTTTGTTATGTTAATCACCATACATTACATCATTAGTTTTTGATGTAGTGTTCCATGATTCATTGTTTGTGTATAACACCCAGTGCTCCACGCAGAACGTGCCCTCTTTAATACCCATCACCAGGGTAACCCATCCTCCCATCCCCCTCTCCTCTAGAACCCTCAGTTTGTTTTTCAGAGTCCATCGTCTCTCATGGTTCATCTCCCCCTCCGATTTCCCCCCTTCATTCTTCCCCTCCTGCTATCTTCTTCTTCTTCTCCTCCTCCTCCTCCTCCTCCTCCTTCTCCTTCTCCCTCTCCCTCTTCTTCTCCTTCTCCTTCTCCTTCTTCTTCTTCCTCTTCTTCTTCTTCTTCTTTTTTTTTTAACATGTATTATTTGTTTCAGAGGTACAGATCTGTGATTCTCTGGTTCTTTTAACTTCCCTGCTCTACCTGAAATCTCTGCCTCTCTTCCATTTCCAGCACCTCTTGGATCTTGACAGTCTTCACAATTACATTGTGGGAAATAAGCTAAGCCTGTTCCTTTTCCCATTGGCTTTGACCTTGGGTATACCTATACCTGGGAGGTACACGAGATTTCCCAAAGAGTACATGGACTTGGACACCTGAGATACCCAGTTTCCACATGAAATCCTTCCCACTGGTTTTCTCTCTCACCTCACCCTTCCTAGTTGCTCTCTCTCACACTCTACAAAAGAAGTATAGACCTCTCAGCCACCCTGAGTCTTCCTATGCTGCATTTTTAAGTGTGTAAAAATCCCTAAGGCACCTAATGAAGGGATATTTCCAAATCTTTTCCATTTCAGTAAGACCTATTTTCCATCTTTTGAGAGAGAGTAAATTTTCTCTCTCCTTGAGTGGAAACTAAAAGAGAACCAGTGGTCTTAGGGTCTGTATTAATACAAATATTTAAGTTGAAAAATGTATTCGGTCTTTAATGATAGAAAGCAATTCTAATTTGGCTTCTTGGTTAGACAATGAGGACTGGGTTTGCCAATTAGCTTAGATGGTGGATATATTTGATATTAATTGAGCTAAACCTGCAGCTCCAAAGTTTTCCTGAAAATATATTTAAAGCATGTGAAAAGATATATACCTTTTAATAAAAAATATAAACTTAGAAAATATGGTTTGAGATTAAAAACAATTTGATTTTCCTGGGCGCCTGGGTGGCTCAGTCGTTAAGCGTCTGCCTTCGGCTCAGGTCATGATCCCCGGGGTCCTGGGATCGAGTCCCACATCGGGCTCCCTTCTCGGCAGGAAGCCTGCTTCTCCCTCTCCCACTCCCCCTGCTTGTGTTCCTGCTCTCGCTCTGTCTGTCAAATAAATAAATAAAATCTTTAAAAAAAACAAAAAAAAAACAAAAAAAAACAATTTGATTTTCCAAATTAAATGTTTTAAACAAAAGTTCTTTCTCAGCGGAAAATTAACAGGTATAATATACTTCCAAGAAACTAAAAACATGGGACTTTAATAATTGGGGAAGAAATCTTTTTACATTTCTTTGCCTCCACAAAAATGAAAGGAGTGGCAAATGGAATTGTCAGAAAATAAATTAATAAAAATTAACTTGTAATGATTAATCACTGTGTAATTCCTGGCCTATAACTCCAAAGGCATTGAAATCCTTGAATGAAATATTATAATGAAACACCTTCCATTCTCATTTACATAAACATGTTTTCTCAGGGCTGACATCTAAAAAATATATTGCTATAAAATTTATTATGTACTTGGGTACCATTCTAGCAATAAGTATTAGGTTTATCCTGTCATTAAGAAAAACATTTCTAATGATTAGTCATCAGCAAAATTTATAGCATTTTATGTTGTTTTTTTATTAATCTATTAATAATTGAAATGAAAACTCAATTTACATAACATCTTTTAAAACTTGGAGGCTTCTAAAAATTGCATTTCAAGTGTAATGTGGAGTATGATGAAGGGTTATTCATTGCAGGGATGTATGATATGGGGATTAGTGAAAGATGCTGGCATAAAATTCTGTTACGGAGATCAAGTGTTAGCACAGATTTTAAACAAAAAGGAGACATCAAAAAATTGCCACCTGTTAAAAGAAGTGCTTGTTCAAGTATTTTTTTTTTTTTTAATGGATGATTATTATTGTCAGCACTGTGTCATTGTATTACATTGTATACAGGTAAAATATAAATGTTGTCATTATATGTCAGAGATAATGTACGATGTTGGGAATTAGATACTTTGAGAGTCTTTAAACTCATGATTAAACTCGTTAGATGGTAGCCTCAGTTGTGCACCAATGTGCATGACTTTTCTAAATCGTTTTGGTCACTATTAAGTAAAATTATTTGCCAGCTGGCTGTAGGATTCTACCCGTTTCCTCTGTGGGTGAGAGAAGGGGAGGAAGAACAGGAACAGTTCTGGGTGGCTCAGCTACCCTCCTTCCTTGCTCCCTTTCTTATCCCTTTGCTCCCTCATTCCCCTCTCCTTGTTTTCTTTTGCCCCAGCCTACCATATTTAAAAAGAAAATTAAAATCATACTAACATAACATAATTAAAAATTTTAAAAATTAAAATCAGACATATGGAATTGCAAATCATTTTCCAACAAGCAGCTATTACGGGGTCTACAAGCAAGTTTTATATCCCCCTGGCATATCTAGTGTAAGTTTTGAACCTTATTATGATGGAGAATACCTGTCTCCTTCCTAACCCTAAGTCAAACTACCAGACCATTTTTAATTGAGTCCTAAGAAATGTCGTAAAAATGGCCAAGGCACCTCTTTTCCTTTCTTTAATTTTTACCATTCTTGACTTTTTAAAAAAGATAGTTTTATTGAGATACAATTGATAGAAAGCATTCTATTATTTTCAGGTGTACAACATAATGATTTGATACGTTGCAAAAGTATCACCACAGTGAGTCTAGTTAGTGTTCGTCACTACATAGAGTTATCGCTTTTTTTCTTTTGATGAGAACTTTTAAGATCTATTCTCTACAGCAAATTTTCAAATATGGCTAACTGTCATCACCATGCTCTACATTACATCACCAGGACTTACTTATTTTACAGCTGGAAGTTTGTACCTTTTGACTCCCCGCACTCTTTTCGCCCACTCCCACCCCACGCATCTGGCAACCACCAATCTGTTCTCTGTATCTATGAGTTTGCTTATTGTTGTTTTTAAAGAGTCCACATATAGCTGAGATCATACGGCATTTGTCTTTCTCTGTCTGACTTCTTTTAGACTTGGCTGGAAAAGAACAGGGGAGGTTTACTTTCTTTCTCTTTCTCTTTGTCTCTCTCCTCTTCCCTCCCTCCCCCTTTATAAATGGGACTCAGCATAAAGAATGCATATAGAGCCTACACACCTTTTTATATTTACTGCTTCTTGTTACAATTCAATGCCAGGTGATTAGCCACTTATTAGTCCTGATTTCTTTAATTATTAACAAAATTAAAATGTACAGTACAGAGTTATTTCCTGGGGTTCTACTTTATGATGAAAATGTGGGCTTTGTGTGGGGTTTGTTAGATAAATTTAATTATGATGCTGGATTCTGTCCTTAGGCATTTCCTAAACTCCTTAGAATAAAAGCTTAATATTAAAATAAAAGTATAAAGGAAGTAATTATTTGTTCTCAAGGCAGATTTGTGTCTGTACCTTTGTACTTTATTAGAAGAGATTAGCTTGCCAAGGAGACAATTTGTATGATTATTATATTTTGAATTTGCCCTCCTTAACCTCGGTTGTTAAATGCAAAGGAGGTGTTGGTAATGAAACAGTAGATAGGACCCTTCATATTTATAATTATTGCTTATTATGTAAATTTTGAGCTAATTTAAGAACCATATTAGGATAATTCATCTTAATAGAGCCACTTAATAAGTACATCTTAATAGCCCATTGGCCTGGTTTATGAGTAAGATTTAAACTTTAAACTCTGTATGATGGTTTTACCTTGATTTTCTTCCATGTTATGAGTAAGTAGAAGTGGAATGATACTTTAATTATTATCAAATTTTATAAAATATTTACATTTTTATTTAAAAGTAAAAATTTAAAAATGAACATAGTTAAATTGTTTTACAAATAATTATTCTCAACATGTGCAACTGAACATTTTTTTGGAGGCTATTTTGTGTTTTCATACTATCAGTTGATTTTATTCAATTGAAAAAACAAATCAAAAATCAGATAGTGCTAAATGCCTTAGATATCTCTTGTTTCAAAGGAAAAAAAAATGTAAATAGCTTTTTCACTGTTATACCACACAATGGCTTTTCTCATATTCTGAGTTTCTTGCAAATATCAGTGGTATAACTATTAGTAATAAGGTTCACCAAGTGTATGGCTAAGCACTTTATAGACATTTTGGTCACTTAATCCAAACAACACTCCATGACATTGGTTCTCACATACCAAATTTAAGCACATTGTTCAACATTGCACTACGTGTAAACAGGCATGTCCAGGATGTCAAAAAAAGGCCTGAATGCTCTGAAGAGTAAACCACACTTCTAAGTGTCCACTATAAAAAAACAATTTGGGTTTCAAAGGTCAGATTTCGAGGTCATTTATTCATAAACCCAACAATTTAAAAATGGACTGTTTGTGATCTCCTGATATGTTTCAACAAGAATTCAGATTCAGTGCTGTAAAGCAGACATTTTCCTCATTTTCTTTGTCTTATATTCCATTCGGTAATTTTTTAAAATTATGGGTGACTGAAGAACTATATAGAAAATTCTTAAATAAAATCGCTAATTGGTCCTTTATCACTGACTTTTTTGTTTGGTAAATGCAAACAGCCATGATTTTTTTTTTTTTCCTTCAGATCAGTCTAGGAGAATTGTTAAACAAAAGAGCACTCCTACAGCCGTTGTATCCCTACCCACCCAATAATTTCAATGTTGCAGTTTATGTACAGAAATGGATTCAACTCAAGTCAATATAATTTAATTTGAATAGGACAAATATGCTTTAAAAATTTGGATATTTTATAATTTAATAGAATAGGATGGAACAGAATAAAATAGAATAGGCAGACCAGACAAAATTTTACTAAGCAAAATGTGATAAAAATTTTAACCAGCATGTGGAAAAGCCAGCCAAAATTTTCATGTTCGCTTCATTTTCCTTCAGATGCAATGGCAAGTAGAATTCAAATAGCACCTGTTCTCTGTTCAGATGGCTACTAGCAACGTCTCTGTGCCACAGAGCTATGGTTACTATTTAATGACTGAGGGCAAATGAGAAATTGTTACTGTAGTCTGCTGAGGTTAACATACCAGGAAGTGTGAGAGAGAGTGTTCTATTTAATTACATTTTCTAGGGCAGAACTGGGCCTAAGTTGAAATCCAATTACAAGTTTCTTTCTGTTTGGGAAAACAAAAGACATCTTTTTCTCCTTTTTTTGTAGTGGAACACTAGGGAAGAAGATTCCTAAACAAAAGGAGGATTATCCAGGGGATTAATAGATGTTATTAATTTCCCTTCAACATAGGCTAACAGAAAATGGCCCAAAGATCTTGACCAAATGTACTTAACAAAAATAATTTTAGTTGATCTTATTAAAAGGAAAATATCAACTAATTTGAAGCATGATTTCATTTTTCCATCATCAATATGTACCAATTTATAATCTCTTGAGGATTTGGGGGTGTTATTTATATTTTATTTTATTTTGTTATTTATTCATTTGTTTACTTGTATACTTATTATGACTAGATCATATAGATTCTCAAGTACTATTGGGAATTACCTTGTGAGAAAAACGTTGATGATACAAGAGAAAAAGAAAGAAAAGGTAATAGTTTCAGGTATAACATCCTTAAGGAGGTCAGAATGAGTGGAATCCAGTAGAGAAGAAAATATGTTAGCTCGCTGGTAGATCTAGGAGGAAGATGAAATCTTGATAGGTGGGCGTGATATTTGAACTTGGTCTCATAAAATTATCCTGCTCATTGGTTCACATTCTAAATCAATAATAAAATATTATGGTCAAGAGTGATTAATAATTCCATAAAAGTACATGTTTTTAAACACACTAGTTTAGACTGTTCTCT
This sequence comes from Halichoerus grypus, assembly GCF_964656455.1. Classification (NCBI taxonomy): domain Eukaryota; kingdom Metazoa; phylum Chordata; class Mammalia; order Carnivora; family Phocidae; genus Halichoerus; species Halichoerus grypus. Next base: position 19,220,086 of record NC_135715.1, read on the forward strand.
GGTTAAGATTCTTCACAATATTGAAAAGTTGAATCAGAGAGGAAAGGGTATCATTGTTGTTAATACCAAGAAATGCATGTTTTAGTAGCTGAATTTTCACTCACATTAAAAGCTAAACTACTTAATCTTACAATCTATATTATAGGCTTTTATTACATTATTTTAAAATGTTAAATAGTTTTTTTTTTTTTTTAAGATTTTATTTATTTATTTGAGACAGAGAGAGAGCACATGAGATGGGGGAGGGTCAGAGGGAGAAGCAGACTCCCTGCTGAGAAGGGAGCCCGATGCGGGACTCGATCCCGGGACTCCAGGATCATGACCTGAGCCGAAGGCAGTCGCTTAACCAACTGAGCCACCCAGGCGCCCAAAATGTTAAATAGTTTTAATTAAATTATGTTTTGGGGCGCCTGGGTGGCTCAGTTGGTTAAGCGACTGCCTTCGGCTCAGGTCATGATCCTGGAGTCCCGGGATCGAGTCCTGCATCGGGCTCCCTTCTCAGCAGGGAGTCTGCTTCTCCTTCTGACCTTCCCCCCTCTCATGCTCTCTCTCTCTATCTCATTCTCTCTCTCAAATAAATAAATAAATAAAATCTTTAAAAAAAATTATGTTTTCTTTTATATGTTTGAATGTTAATTAGTATATTCAGACACCATGAATCTGAAACTCTTTACATATTCCTCAAATATATTATGTTAATCTGATCATTGTCACCTCTTTTTTTTGTCTTTGTTATGTGTATTTGAGTGTATTTCTTCTAATAGTGCTACTTAACCCTGCATTTCTTTTTGTGGCTTCTTGGTTATTTTGTCAACATACACCACAGTGGTTAACCCACAAGTTGTAACATTAAAGCTGTACCAAAAATTACCATCAAAACACTGATAGGGCCCTGAGCTTTCAAGGTTTCAGTCATTCATGCTGTTTCACTGCTCCATTGCAGAGACAGGTTATACTTTCTTGACAGCTATGTTCAAAATTTAAGTGACTAGCGGTTTTTCATAGTTACTAAAAGGAAGAAAATAGCTAAACTTATTATAATACAAAACTTTCCTTCAGAATGATTTTGTAAAAATTCCTAGAGAAGGATGAATAAACAGAACCTTGAAGCCTTCATTCATCAAATCAGTTAAATCTCAACTCTTTATTGTAGTTAATACTAGAACATCTCCTAGTTGAGCCCATCTTCCCCAGCAGGGAAATCTGGACTGCTTTCCCTGGAGGGAGCTTTGGTAAGTCCCTAATAGTCTGGATAGCTATAAACAATGTAATTTCAATGCTGAAGTATCTTCCTCAGTTTGCTCAGCACTGGGGAGGTTCCTGGGACCAGAACTTTCAGCGCTAAAACTGGACAGTCCCTAGCCAACTGGGATGGGTGCTCAATGGATGCAGTAATTGTGGGTGTTAAGTGTTTTAAAGGTGTCTTGGTGGTAATAATGTCAATAATTGATATATTTGAATTTTATTAGTGTAATAAAGTGTATTTACAATATGGAAAAGACACACTTCCCTCTGTACTGTACAAAACCTCTGATAAGGTTTTGGGGTTTTGGTTAATACAGAAAAAAACTCCATCTGATTGAGGAGAACTAGCCCTTTCCAAATGGGGCACTCAAAATCCTAGAAGCTTATATTCCTTGCATTGTGTCTCTCTTCCAGTAAAACTCTCTTTTCTCACCCAAGACTCCTAAACTTTCACAGTTATCATTTCCTTGCTTTTCCTCAGAGTTTATCATCACCTATGATGGCCTCCCTTAGCAAGAGAGTTGTTTTGTCTGTGAACTTTATAGAAATGGAATGTAGTTATTCCTTTTTTCTTTTTGTACATCTTGCACAATTTGTATTTTTATTTCATTAAAAGAATGTACTCATTTATTTATTATACAGAGGCATTTGCTTTGGTTCCAGTTCCGGTCCCTTATGAGTGCTTTGAATGTTCTTGTCCTTGTATTCTGGCACATATGCACATGGTTTCCTTTAGGCTATACACCCAGGAGGAAACATACTGAATCATCATGTTTGCACATGCTTAAATTTACTAGGTAATGCCTATTTTCCAAAGTCTTTTTGCCATTCACACTTTGGCCATCAGTTAATGCAAACTCTCTTTGCTTTACATCTTTGCAGGCACTTCATCTTCTCAGCCTTTTTAATTCTTATCAGCTGGTGGTATCTCATTTTGGCTTAAATTTTTCCTTTCTCTGATTACTACTGAAGATGAGCCCAAGGAATCTTACCTTATCCCCTCATTGCTTACCCTTCATTGCCTCTAGACCACTGACTTAGCGTCAATTCTCAGAATAGCCCTAGCAGAAAAAAATAAATCTCGCTTAGCGAGGAAATATTTTCTTCACTCAATGAATTGCAGGATCTGGCTAACATGTTTGGTAGGATCAAAGGGAAGGCATGAAGAGACTGATTTTGAGGGTGTTGTACTAGAAGGGTGAGGATGTAAAAATGTAGGGCTGACATGCGAACAGTCTTCAATGACTTGGGATGTAGTCCTGGAAAGAAATCTAAGCTGGTCCCCATACTCTCCTGTGGTACCTTCTTGAATGAGGAAGTTAGATGCTCAGAGAAGTAGAAATGTAATGAAACCATAGAACCAGAGATCTACTTGATGAATATATTCCACCAGAGATTCCAGAGAAAACTCCCTTCTCTATGTAATAAGTGAAATATTGATGGTGCACTTGGCTTTTTTTCTCTATTCACACTGTATCTTTAGGTGATTTTGCTGTGGAGCTACAAGGCACTAGATGCTTTGCATGTGCCGATGAGCTGGACTTACATACTAGGCTCTAGATTCATATATTCCACTGCTTGTTTGGCATGACTTCATAGAGTTACAGCCATTAATCTCAATTAAATATGGCTAAACTAAAGCAGTTGAGCTATCTCCTGCAGTCTGTTCCCTTGTTAAATGGCACCACTAGGCACCAATTCCTCTAACCGAAACATAGAAGGTATAGTTGATTCATTTCCCTCAAACTCTATATCTGATTCTTTAGTATGTTCTATCAGCACTATTTCCAAAATATTTAGAAATCAATATTTCATCATCATCTACCTCCCTATAGCCTTGATCTAAGGTCATACACTTTCCTGCCTATATTACAATAATAGTTCCCTAAATTATCTCTTTGTTTCCACTTTTTCTACTTCTTCCTATAGCTCTATGTAATGTTTTTAAAGTATTACTGGGTCACATCACACCTCGACTCTAAAGTGCAAAGCGATTGTCATCAATTGTAGAATTAAAAAAACATTCTGATCCTCACCTTCAAGAGCCTATATTATTCACCCCTGTCTATCGCTTTGACTTCTTTCTCTTCATGATGCTCTTTTTTTTTTTTCAGTATTCTCTAAAGTGTCTGGTCATCTTCCTGGGCTCTAAACATGATTAGCGGGTTTGTATCTCAGGTTTCTAATTCTTGCTGTTCTTTCTTCTTGGGACACCATTTCTCATACTTGAGCTTGGTTGCCTCTTTTTCAACCAGAAGCAAAGCCTAATGTCAATTTCCTGAAGCTCTCTCCTGAAAATTTTACCACATATGGTATGCTTCTGAGTACAAGTGGCTTTTCATCATACTATATTACCTCACTTCTGTAGAGTTCTTTTCAATACCTGAAATTGCCTTCATCATTTATTTTTTTATTGCCTGCATGCTACAGTTAGAATTTGGCTTTTGATGGCAGGAACCCTGCCTGTCTTGTATACTGCTCTACTGGGCCGGATAGCAGTGCTTGTTACAGATCAGGTACTCAATGGTGACTGAATTCTCTGATATAGGCTGTCAAGGGGAGTGTATAATGGAGTTATTATTCTTCTAGTTGTGGAAATTATACTTTCCATGTACAGTATTATTGTCAAGGTGTGTGTGCGAGAGTACATGTATGTTCTGATAAAGGCTTCTGATGCTGAGCAGGTTTGTCATTTCTTAGCCTCCTTTTTAAAGTCATCTCTATACTCAATGTGGGGCTCAAACTCACGACCCCAAGGTCAAGAGTGGCATGTTCTCCCAAACGTTTGCCCCTGTTTCTCAGCCTCTTTTAGTGAAGTTTCCACACTGAATGACTCCTTTCCAAAGAGATGCATCAACTGACGGGGTAGGGTGGACATCTCCAATAGAAAATAAACTATAGTCTGATTTGTGCCATATGATGTGACCTGGCTTGAAACCTCAAAACTTATGTGTAAATTCATTCTGGGTGATGCCTAGGGGAAATGACTGTCCTTTCTCTTATGGAGCTTAAAGGTGAGACACACCAAGGTGGTGCCCAGGTGCCTAGGGATCAACTGAAAATAAGCAAAAACTTTGAGAATGAACATTACAATATTATGTGAATCTTCTTGGCTCAGATAGATATAAAATAGAAAGAGTATGAAATAATAAATTTATAATATAAAATAGGAAATAATATTTTTAAGTAAAAGAAAATATTGTTGGACAAAATATAAAAGTTGATTCTTCAGAAGAAATTCATATTACGTTGTGATTCATGTCTATGGTCACTTTAGAAAAAAAGGTAAACTATCTTAGAGACATGAGTTGGGCATTAATTAACATTAACATATCAAACCAACACATAAGTGGTCTGTCCAGATCTACAAGGATCCTTTCTCTCCATTCCCCCATGTACCAACAGGGTACATGTTATACTCAAAAAAAGAAAATAATATGCGTGGGGCACCTGGGTGGCTCAGTTGGTTGAGCATACGACTCTTGATTTTGGCTTGCGTCATGATCTCAGGGTCATGGGATCGAGCCCCACCGCAGGCTCCATGCTCAGCACAGAGTCTGCTTGAGATATGCTCTCTTCCTCTCCTTTTGCCCCTCCTTCTGCTCCCACTCTTTCTCTAAATAAATAAATAAAATCTTTTTTAAATTAAAAAAAATGCCACTTCCTAATATTACATTTAATTGGAATCCTATTATTTTTATGTTAAAAATAGACCCTAGGGCGCCTGGGTGGCTCGGTTGGTTAAGCGACTGCCTTCAGCTCGGGTCATGATCCTGGAGTCCCTGGATCGAGTCCCGCATCGGGCTCCCTGCTCGGCAGGGAGCCTGCTTCTCCCTATGACCCTCACCCCTCTCATGTGCTCTCTCTCTCTCTCTCATTCTCTCTGTCTCAAATAAATAAATAAAATCTTTAAAAAAAAAAAAAAAATAGACCCTAAAATAACCAACAAATCTATTGTGGTAGAAATTAAAAGCAGTTTTAAATTTTAATTAGTTTTAAAATACCTTCATAAAATCTTTTATTGTATGCCAAAATACATCACAGGAAAGAAGGATGACAATTCTCATATACTACAGATTACATTCCATTTTCTTTCTATGACTTAAATCTATCTTCATCTCCTTCTGATAGTCAAGATAATCTGATTGAGTACTGATAAAATCTTTGGAAACCCTCACAATGTTTGGGCAGATGGAAACTTTCTATCAATACAGCTTGCTGTTTTATTATGAAGGTATTGATTTCTTCCTTTCTTCCCTTTATGGTTATACCTTCCACAAATTTTTATATTATTATATTAAAGTGCTTTCCAGAAATGATTGTGACTGCAGTAGCCATGGTCAAGACATTTGAAAGAACGCACTACTACAGTGGGAAATTAGCTTAGTGTTTTCCGGGTCTCTACTGTAAATCCTGAGGGTAGTTGGTGTACATATTCATACAAGTCTCTCAAGGTTTCATTATGGTCTTCAATTTGTTGTGGGTTATTATATAGGGTAATCACTTTCCTCTCTGAGCTAAAGCCTCCATAAGGTAATAAATTCTTTTACATTCAGCTGGCAAGTCTGATATTGTATTCATTTCATATAAAATTTGTTTAATTACCTAAATATACTTTTCAAATTAAAGTTACAATACTATCATTGTGAAAAGCCAAAATCTTTTATGCATTACAAGCATATTAATTTGCAAATATGCAAAACTTCCTTCTTAATGCAATAATATTAATACTATGGGCTCGATTCTCATAAATATTTCTCTGCTTAGTCCAAAATCTTCTCAGGCTTAAAAAAGGCTTATCCATTAAGGGAGAAGTTTATTACCATCCCAATTAATTTAGGGTACTTACTATGGGAGATTTAGGCTAGATATAGTAACTGGATGGGACCCTCTAGACCATAGTTTTAACGGTTGCATGAATAATTTCATTACTCTGGGAAGTATGCAATCACTTAGCATACATGTTGGATTTAAGTTACACCTATTCCTTAATCATCTGTCTACTTATAGAAATTTGCAGTTCCACTCCAATTAATAAATTAAGTTATATAAATGTCTTTCTATTAACTCTGAAGACTTAAAACTTAATAGAATCTCTACCTATATATATTTAACTTAAAGACTTTTAGCTCTGATGAGTTCTTGCATTTTTTCATATTATTAGTGTCATGGAACACTGAAAGATAATTAAAATGATATTCAATTGATTTTCAGGTATTTTGCATGGTTTTATTTGACAAATATGATTATCAAACTGATATCCTTCCTTGAGTCAGAGAAAAATCTTCCAGCTTTTGTTTATAATGTTAATTAATTTCTACATACTCTATTGATAAAATAAGTGTGCAGATAATACCATATAGGTAAGAGGGTTCCAAATAATCATATTTTTTCCTATAGTAATCTTCTTTTTTTTTAAAGATTTTATTTATTTATTTGACAGACAGAGACAGCGAGAGAGGGAACACAAGCAGGGGAGTGGGAGAGGGAGAAGCAGGCTTCCCGCCGAGCAGGGAGCCCGATGCGGGGCTCGATCCCAGGACCCTGGGACCATGACCTGAGCCGAAGGCAGACGCTTAATGACTGAGCCACCCAGGCGCCCCTATAGTAATCTTCTTATAAAATGCTTTATGTTAACTTATCCTTTGGTTGATTATTATGGACTTTACATAGATTCAATGTATCTTAATTAAGTATAGCCATTATTTTCCTTTTGATACCCAAATTTGCACAACTCCTTTTGGTTGGCTTCTTTGTGCTCTGGCATGACTTTATTACTACTTGGAAGTGTTCTTTTCTTCTGACTCAACAAACATTATGTAAAAAATTTTAAACAGGAATTTTTTTTATTAATTAATGTTGTTTAATTAAACATTAAATATTAATGATTCTGTTTGTACACTCCTGCTCCAATCATGGAATCTACCAGTTCTACAGAAATCCCTGGTTACCTTCAATTGAAAATTAGTATTAGAGAACAGGATCTAATTATAGGCTGACTTGATCTGAGTACATTTCAATGACAGATCTAGAGAGGACTTTTAGGTGATAGATACATTTGATAAAATATGTACAATTCAATCCAACTTTGAAGTGCTCCTTCATTTTTTTCTTTCCATATTTTTTCTACTTTCCATCTTACACTTGGTAACTTCATTCCTAATGAAAATGGCAAACTTCTTTTGTGAGAAAACTTTTTATGTGAGAAAGAAATAGAAGATAACCGTTCAATACTAATGAGAGTAATGACAGTACCGAATAAAACTCTAGGGTCTATCTACATTTCGTTTGTTTTTTGTTTTGTTTTGTTTTTTTGTGTTTTTTTTTTTTTTGGATGCACCTGGATATGTATGCATAGTCAATTTATTTTTTCTAAGATGTCTCATTAATCATCATTCTCTGTGACTCTATAATTGCTTATCTGATAGACCATTTAGTTAACTATTCTAATTTTCTTTCCACTTGAGGACATTGTTATTACAATATTTGACAATTCTAAGTCCTAACTTGGTGGAAACTCTAAGACAATGGTATTTTCTTGGTGATCATATTCAGCATCTGGAAGAGAAACAAGAACCCACCTACTAGTCTACTTCAAGATGATAAGGAAATTCCAGCATGTTAATCTCCAAAGTTCGGTATAAGAATTTCATTTTGGGGTGCCTGGGTGGCTCAATCAGTTAAGCATCTACCTTCAGCTCCAGTCATGATCCGAGGTCCTGTGACCGAGCCAGAGGTCGGGATCCCTGCTAGCTGAGAGTCTGCTTCTCCCTCTCCATCTGCCCCTCCCCCCACTTGAGCACTCTCTCTTTTGCAAATAAATAAATAAATAAATAAATAAATAAATAAATAAAATCTGTAAAAAATAATTTCATTTTGCAACTGTTTATCTGCATTATGATTTATTACAGTTAGAAATAATTATATATAAGTTGTAACTTCATAAAGTTAGTCTATAATTAGACAAAATTTCTGCATATTACTATTTCATATTTACTACTATATTACATTTATATTCCCATATTTTAAATTAAATTTTAATTTATCAAATTCTATTCTGAATTAAAGCTTTTTAATTTATCTTGCTTTCTTTTCTGATCTTCAAGCTTTTCTTCTTTTATATAATATACTATACTCTCTTATCAGTGTAACATGCTGTATTGTTATAGTAATCTCAAGATTTATTTTGCATTAGCACATTTGATTTCCCTAATAGTATTAGCTTATCCAGTATTAATTTAAGTCTTAATTTTACTGTGTAAGTAAAAGGATCAAATAGTAGTTTGCTGCCCTGTATTATTATCTGAGAAAAACATGTAAATACAGGCTTTTGTGCTTCTGTATTAAATCCTTTTTAGCTCATGGGTGAAAATCATACTTTATACAATTGTTTGTAATATTTTTATTTTATGTATACAGAATACTTTAGTGTAGTACACCAATTTCTAAGAGGTGTTTGAATAAGATAAACACAATTCTTCAATCCTATATTTCAAACCCCCAAGGATCTTTAAAATAAGCAGAGCATATGAAAATAAATATTATTATAATCATCAATAATTATCAGAAAAATCACATATTCCATATTAATCTTATCTAGAAAGTTCAAATCAAATCCTTTGTCTTCATTCATATATTTTTCTTATTATCTAGATTTTACAAAAATGAACAACAGTTTTAACAAGGCTAACATATTTCAGTTTAATATGTTTTTGAAATTGAATGATTTATAATTCATTCACATTAAGCTATTTATTTAGCTTTGGTGTAGGATTTCAACAACTTTTGTGGACTTAAATATATGGTTGTTCAAGCTCTTAATAACCTCATATAACTCCATTTAAAACATCAAAATCATCATGAATTTTCTTTTTTTCTTTTGAGAATGAGAAAGTGTGTGTGCACGTTCTTACGCAGGAGGCGGGGTGGAGGAGCAGAGGGAGAGGGTGAGAGTATCTTCAGCAGACTCCTCTCCCAGGGTGGAGCCCAACATGGGGCTCATCTCATGACCTGGAGATCATGACCTGAGCCAAATCAAGAGTTGGTTGCTGAACTGACTGAGCCACCGAATCATTATGACTTTATGACTCTGCCCGAATCATTATGAACTTTAAAGTAGAACATTAAATTTCCCAATTTTATTCAATGATAATATTTTATTGACTTTTGAAAATATAAAAGGTTCTGGATAAAGAATTACCCATTTTACAATAAATGTTTTATAAAAGAAGCAAAATTCATATACGACTCTTTTAAGAAGAAGATTGGAGGCTATTTGTTCAAAGCCAATCACCTAGAACCAGGACTTTAAGACCTTAACCTTAATGACAAATCTTTTTCTTTCCATGGCCAGTAGCTTGTTTTAATTTCCGGATGTTTAAGTTTCTCTCTACATAGCTTAATTCACAAAGTACTTTTTGGCTTTGTAAACCCTGCCTTTCCACTAAAAATCCTCCAATATTATCAAACTATGATTTGAGCAAAATATTCTAACAGAATTCTTCACATTATGCCAAGTGTTATGCTGTGTTCACTTTGTTGTTGTTGGTGGTGGTGGAGGGTATTGGCCTTTATTGATGTTTTAAACCTCTCTGAGAGTATTTTCTTGGAGAAACTTAAGGTTTTAAAGCTCTCCTGGGTTTCTTTGAGGAATGTAATTACGGGTTTGGTTTGGTCTTTCTTTTATATGCCTCATTTTTCCAGAGATATCTTAGCTCCATCTGGAATTCTAACTATTTCTATCAGATATTCCAGGATATTATGGTCTGAGGATTCATTAAAGAAAATGATCAATTTGGGGTCATTTATGGTATGAAAAGATGTTCAAATTCATTTTTAATTAGAGAAAGGTAAACCAAGACCACAAGGAGACACCAATTTACAATTAAAAAATCAGATGACACCAAAGATCTGAGTAGTGATCCAATGGGAACGCTGCTTACATAGAGCTATTAAGAATGTGAATGGTACCGCTGCTTTGGGAAATGCGTCTGTAGTTTTTCTGTAAATTGGACCATCTTCACACCTTATTGCACAACAGTTCAATCTCTAGATTCGTAGCTACATGGCACAATTGAAAAAATGAACAGATGTAGGTGCAGCTGGAGCTTAGTGAGAGGAGGGGTTTGAACTCTGCCAGAAGGAAGTCTCCTGTGATTAACACCAGTACATATAAGTTTGCTTTTGAAGCAGCAAGTCTGAGTTGACACCGAACACGAAGTCAGTGTTCTGTATCTCCAAATATCCTGGTAAGTATAATCAATGAACCACAGCAGAGTGTACATAGGGGTCAATGAGAACTGGAGGGCCAACAAGGAAGGCAAAGACTCAGATAGTTGTGTCACATTTAGGTTTGGAAATGGTGGTACAAAGGGTCAGGAATTCATTTTAACGGGAACTTGTCACTAAGATGACATCCATCTTTAGTGAAAACTTTTGAAGAAATAAAATTGGATCCTCATAAATGCATGGGGACACCAAAAACAAAAGTGGAAAAGGAAAAGTGTCCACTGATACCAATAGACACTCTATTTATGCGTGGAAGGGAATTGAGGGAGCAAAGAGGCTGTGTTTGACAGTTCCTGATATATAGAGGAATTCTCCTTTGAACATTATCAGTTTCTCTGTTACCTACAAAAAGAGGCAAACCATTACTTGCAACCATTACTTGCAATCATTATTTTAAAATTGTTTATTTACAGAGAACAAATTAAGTTGTATTCTAAAAGTCAGACAAAGTTGAGGATGAAATGCTTTACCAGGCAATCTATTTGACTATTAAATTGTAGTAACCTGAGCCCAGAGATTGATGCCATGTAATCACCGATGAATGACTGAACGTTAAACTGCCTAGTGCCATAAATCAGTTTTTATGTTACAGGTCTCATTCAGGTGTGTTTTTAATCTAAACTTAGAGACTGAGTTTAATAGTGTGTGAAGAAAAGCAAAGACAAACCCTTCTTCACAGGGGCATCTTATATTTCCTTTGTGCAATATGAAAGTGATGCTTTTACTTTATCCCTCAGGAATGTGATTTCTCTCAAGGCAAATTAAAATTAACATTAAAAAGCAAATTTATTGTCTTTATTCAACTAACACCAAGAGCAATAATGTGTGTGGAAATTTTAGAAAAAGAAAACGGCTTAAGCTTCTTAATTGACCGTTTGATATTTCTTTGTATTCTCAGAATTGGATTAGCAGTTTCAAACCTCATTCAAGATTTTTAGAAAAACACTAAATAATAAGCTTTTAAGACTTTTAGCAGTAACACTGAATACCAGAGTAAATGGAACAATATCAAAGTTTTGAAAAATAAAATTAGAAGTTTAGCATTCTATTCATACCTAGTCAAACAAGTGGACGCAAAATGCCATAAAAATTTTAGCTAAGCAGAAATCCTTAAGTTTTCTAAAATGCATATGTATTATTTGTATATTATATAATATATATTTATATAGAATAAAATACATGAATATGAATATGAAAACAGAGAAGGTGAAACTAACTAGAAAAAATTAAAAGAGCATCATACAGTCTGGTTGCTTTTAAATGTGGCTGCTCATTAGAATAACATAGGGAGTTTTGAAGAAGAAAAAAAAAAATACCTCAACCATTTGTATTTTTTTAAACACTTCTAAAATAATCCTGTGCAGCTGAGTTTTAAAAAGTCACTGAAGTTTGGTAGTTTTAGTGATATACATAGAATTCTATTTAATTCTCTGTGGACTAATCATGATACATGGAATGAAAGTGAATAATGGTTATTTAATTACAATAGTAAAAGAAGATGTTTATCCATTTTCATGATTCAGTAGCCAGACAAAAACAAATAAAAGATAATTACAATTGCAAACATAATGCAAGTATGATTTTTTAAAAATATTTATTTATTTGAGAAAGAGAGAGCATGAGGGAGAGGTAGAGGGAGGAGCACAGTCTTTGCTGAGCAGGGAGCCCAACGTGGGGCTCGAACCCAGGATCCTGAGATCATGACCTGAGCTGAAGGCAGCCACTTGACTGAGCCACCCAAGTGCCCCTGATAAACCTAACAATAGAAAAATAATGACCTAAACTTTAGGGGCAAGGTGAGTGACCCAGTAGGTGAAAGTACCTATATGCATACGTTTTAATCGTTCACAGCTGTAGCTCGGTCAACACTGTTAGAATTTATTAAGTCATGTAGTAAGGAATGAACATTTTCAAAGATTTAAAACTTTTGAGTTACAAAGATATTTACTAAAGGAACTAAAACTAATAGCAAAACCAAGCAGAATGGGAAGGGAGAGAAATTTATTTTAATAAGTAAAGAGCATCATGAAAGCCATCATCAGTGATATAAAATTTCAAAAACAGTATTTATAAACAATCCATGCCAAACTACATTACTAATGCATAAGTAAGAAGAGGAGAAAAAAATCTCTAGCTATTCTATAAAGCAATGAACAACTAGGCTCTTAAGGTAATCCTCCAAAATTTTATAAGTAATATTAGAAATAAATTCAAAAGATAATTGTGGTAGCATTTCTGATACTAGTCAAGGTAGAATAATAGACCCAGACACATCTTCCTGACTGAAACAATTAAAAAACTTAATGAAGTAAAAAGGGAATGGTTCTCATGCATCAGATATAAGTCAGTGGAAGACTGTGAAACCTGAGAAGGGGAAACAGAGAAAATGATCTGTATGATGGACAATGCTTCCTCCCTAAGAAGAGTAAACTTAGCCTTCCGCTAACTTAGGAGAAAGAATCTGGCCTCTCCCTGAATTGAGAGATGAGGCTGGGAGTCTGGGGAGAGCAAGGTGAAAAGAGTTTGTAGAACAGATTACCACAGAAGACAAATCTGCCCAGAGAAGGAGCTCTGGTTATCTACAGGTATTCCCTTCGAGTCATTAGCTGAGTACTGATCAGTGGATGTATGTGAGGAAACTAGCCAAGGCTCAGACATGAAAAACTTAATGAATGTAAGGTAGCAAGCCCCACAGTTTATATATGACCAGGAATAGATTTGTTCTCCCTACCCAGAATAAAAAACGCTCCTGATTCATTGGTTAGAATATTCAGAAGGGCGTTGCCTTGGAAGTGGGGCAAAATTGGACCTGGACTGAAGGCTGTTTTTAAACTGACTAACAAAACTTAAATGTAAGCCTTGAAGGGATCAAACTGTTACCAAGTAATTTAGATGTATCCAGAACAATACTCAGGAATATTTATAGGGATGCAAAAATATATACTACCACCAACTTAAAATCATAAGGCCAAGTATCCATCAAAAACCATCAGGCATGCAAAGAGGCAAAATTATATATAATCTATGTAAAAATAAATGTATATATAATAAAATATAAATAAAATGATATATGTATGATTCATATATATTCTGTATTGTCTATCATATCCAAATTATTTCAGTTATTCAGATATATATGTCTGGATTATCTATCTATGAATTATAGATCAAAGTTCTAGACATAAAAATTCATTATATAAGATAAAAAATACATGAACCAAACATTAGACAGCACAGAAGCAACAATTAGTAAACTTGAAGGCATAACAGTAGACACCATCCAAAATTAAATGCAGAAAAAAATAATCGAAACAAAATGATCAGAAAAACAATGATCTGTGGAGAAAATTCAGGTAGCTTAATGTACATACTATTGAAGCTCCTAAAGGAAAGGAAGGTCTGAAGGAAAAAAATTTTGAAAAAAATAATGGCCAAAATTTTTACCAACCTCTGCTCAATAGATTCATATTAAGAAGATAGTTATATAATGATGGCTGGCATTTCTCAGGAGCTTAAACTGTGTCAAAACTCTGCTACAGGGGCTCCTGGATGGCTCAGTCAGTTAAGTGGTTGACTCCTGGTTTCTGCTCAAGTCATGATCTCCTGGTGGTGAGATCGAGCCTGCCATTGGGCTCTGCACTCAGTGCACAATCTGCTTTAGATTCTCTCTCCTTCTCCCTACAGCTCGTGTTCTCTCTCAATAAATAAATAAAATGTAAAAACAAAACAAAACAAAACACCAAAACAACTCTGCTACACACTAGAAATTAACCACATTTAATAATTTAGCCCCCATTAAATAGGCACTGTTATTTTTTCCCACTTACAGATGAAGACATTATAGCTCTGAGATGGTAAGAGACTTGCTCAAGATCAAAACGAACGCATGTGTGGAAGAGGCAAAATTCAAAAACAAGTGGGTTTGACCTCCGGTTGCAGCATTACAACCATTAAGCTAAACAGCCTCATATTTTAATTTAATTTAATTTAAAATTAATGTGATATATGGGAACATGATATTTGCATTCAGCAACTTGAAACTGAAAACCACTGATTTAAACCTTTAATGGAGGCAAAAGATGAGGTGAGTCTTTTAGCTACAACCTTAACCATTTCTTAGTGAGCTACCTGACTTTGCTTTGATATTACTATTACACAGACCAAAACCCCAAAACAAGATTTTTAACAGCCTTCTTAACCACAAACCTCCCACTTCACTTCCTCATCATCCTTTCCTTAGAGCTGCCAAAGTAACAGACAAAATGTAAGAGAGAAAAAAGCCTTTGAAAAGACTAAATTTTTTAGCTTATCTTTTAAAATATTTATTTAAAATTTATATTTACATTAATTATAAAATTTGTTTATTTGAAATTAAAATTTATTTTAAAAATTAAGAGGAAGAAAGGAGATGGCAGGTACTATAAGTAATCTGGAGACTGGAAAAAATATCAGAGGAATTTTAGAGAAAAAGTATAAAGTTTTGGAGGCAGCTACCAGGTGAGAAAAAATTATGGAAACTCTCATTATACTGTGTAAGTCTCCACAGTGTCCTCAAGACTTTTTTTTTTCTTTTTTTTTGGTAAAATGTTTACATATTTCAAAAACTTTTGGGAATTGGATTAATGTGAATGTTACAATGTATGAAGTAGAACTTCAAGTCAAGTAAAACAAGGTTAGTCTTCCTCTGGTTATTTACATTGGCGGCAAACATTCCACGCTGTCTGTTACGTTTTTACCTCTTTTGATTGCTTAACATGGAAGGCTCATTCAACACTAGTAGCCTTTTTGAGAGAAAATATAAGAGTTTTATAACTTTATCTTATCATGTCACCCTTATACTTCTCACACTGAGCTGGTGTCCACTTTGGTGGAAAATTTCCCACAAAGCTTGACTTTTTTCCCCAAGAGAATCCCTTTTAGACTTCTTTAAAGACCTTCTTCATGCATAGGCCCCACATCCTGGTATGAACTATGTAATATGAATCTATTTCTTGTGACAATCCTAAAGCTGAGCTGTCAGCCTGCATTATGGCACCGATTTACAAGAATAATGCACAACTTTAAACATTTTCATTAAGAGCCAAACTTCACATTTTCTTTAAGATCGAGTATCTTATACGCTTAAGGAGTTACTCGTTTGTGGGGAAAAAAGAGCTTCAGTTTTTCATTTTTTAAACAATGAACTTAAAATATTTTCTTTCTGTACTTTTGATCATGCAGATGATAACAGTACTATAGAGGAGTGATTTATTTTTATTATTATTATTTTTGGTTTATGTTTAATGGACACACAAATCACCTGGAAATTCTGCTACAGTGCAAGTCTGTAGATCCGGTAATATAGATTTCTACCAAGCTCCTAAGTGATATCAGTGAGGCTGGCCTGCAGGTCACATTCTCAGTGGCAAGAGGCTATAGAGTAGTGGAAAAGGGGTAGAAGGAAGCTGGGTCTCAATATATCCACATAGAGCAAAATTATTTCACTGTCTTGGACTGACTCACCTGAGAATTGTTGAGTGAAAGAGAAATCAGTTTAATATCTCTCTAAACCACTGCTTTCTTCCCCCATCCTATTCCTAGTAGTTATAGCTACTAGCGTCCACCTTAACTAATACACGGGGTTTCTATCCTTAAGTTTTTTCACAATCCAAGATGGCAGCTGAAAGGCTAATCATTGTCGAGCTTAGTCACATGCACCTAATTTTCTGAAAGGGAGGTTGAGAAATATAGTTTTGATTCTGATCAACTATTGTTTTGTTATAAATAGGATGATCACATAATTTATTGAACATTTAGAATATATTGATAGTGAAATTGGGTGCTATTAAGAATGATCCTGAAACAAGAGGGGCGCCTGGGTGGCTCAGTTGGTTAAGCAACTGCCTTCGGCTCAAGTCATGATCCTTGAGTCCGGGATCGAGTCCCATATCGGGCTCCCTGCTCAGCGGGGAGTCTGCTTCTCCCTCTGACCCTCCCCCTCTCATGTGCTCTCTCTCTCTCTCTCATTCTTGCTCTCTCAAATAAATAAATAAATAAAATCTTTAAAAAAAAAAAATGATCCTGAAACAAGAGATTTAACACAAGTCTGCTTAGGCAAATTGGAGTAGATACACATCCTTCTAAAGTAGAAAAGAAAGGGTATCAGAATAGAAAACTAGTAGTTGCGGTCATAGAGTTTTCCCCAAGAATTTTTTGGAGAGCAAATGTGAGAGGATTGAGATAAAACATACAAATCACATGCTTTAAAGTAGCTTTCCTTAAAATGCTGGCTTAACTCCTAGAGGGTTTTATTATACATTTTATTTATAAAGTCTCTTTTCGAGTGCTGAGCTTCTTCTGAATGATCAAAGATTAAGCATAGAGTAGGACAGACCTTTAGAGAAACTATGCTTTTTATAACTGAGAAATGGTGTGTGGAAAGATGGGGCTATTTCCAGGAAGTACTACTTATTCGTGGTTAAGGAGCAATACTTAGATGCTGCCAAAATGGCAAGAATCAGAGTCTGATATATGAGAGAGGCTGGTGATGTGTTAAAATCCCAGCCTATGAGATCATTTGAGTCCTTTAAGGAAACAGCCCTATGATGACTGAGTCGCAATGTCCAAATATTCATGGGCATGAGGGATCCAGGGAGCTCTAAAGCAGTAAAACATGAATATCTATCAGAAGGCTTAGAAACAGATGTCTATATACATCATGCGGCTGGAGATTTGGGTGTAGGGCCCTCTGACCAAAGGGCTTTGGATATACAAATAGACCAGTTTGATACCGTTTCAGGCTGCATTTACTTTAATTGAAACCTTTATTCTGAACTTACCCTGACACAATGTGACCATTCTCCGTTTTCTTTTTGTTTGTTTGTTTGTTTGTTTGGTTTTTGGTTTTGGGTTTTCTTTCTTTCTTTCTTTCTTTCTTTCTTTCTTTCTTTCTTTCTTTCTTTCTTTTTCTTTCTTTCTTTCTTTCTTTCTTCCTTTCTTTCTTTCTTTCTTCTTTTTTTTCTGGTTATTAAACTAGCTGGACACATGGAGGAGAAAGACTAGCTTTCGCTCTCTTGAGGAGGTAATGCACGATTTGGAAGAAGGCATGCTGGTAGTTCCGGTATAGACCCCGACGGGCAGTGTGGGACAAAAGCAGAGGCAACGGCTGAGTGTTTTACAGGCACACCAGCTGCATTTGGGGAACTTGAATATGGATGCTCTTACTCACGCTTCCAGTGCTAACTGAAAAAGTCAGAAAAACAGAGTACGGGCATGCCTTGTCTTACCGGGCTACACTTTATTATGCTTCGTAGATGCTGCATTTTTTACAAATTGAAGGTTTGTGGCAATCCTGTCTCCAGCAGCTCTCTCGGTGCCATTTTTTTTCCAAGAGCATTTGGTCACTTTATGTCTCTGTGTCGCATTTTGGTAATTCTTGCAATATTTCAAACTTTTCCCCTATTATATATTTTGTTAGGGTGATCTGCGATCAGTGATTACAAGTCGCTGAAAGCTTAGTTGATGGTTAGCATTTTTTAACAATAAAGTATCTTTAAATTAAGGTATGTACATTGTTTTCTTAGACATAATGCTCTTATAAACTTAATAGGCTACAGTAGAGTGTAAACATAACTTTTATATGTACTGGGAAACCGAAAAGTTCATTTGACTCTCTTTAATGCAGTATTTGCTTTATTGCAGTGGTCTGGAACCGAACTAGTTATACCTCCCAGGTCTACCTGTAAACCAAAAAGCAGGTGCCCATGTAACCTCTTAACATTGTGAGTTCCCCAAAGCAAAAAAATGGAACTGTGATAAGAAATCATCTCTGGTATCTTAAAGGGCCGAAGGCACTAAAAATATGCCGTAAATAGAAAATCTTCTGAAGATGGGAGTCTTTCCTCTGTCTTTCTGTAACAATTTCAATTCAGGTCACTCTGCCAGTTTACAATCTTCTTCAAATAGGCAAGGCCCTGAGTGGAGCTGGCGATGGAGGCAAAGACAGAAGAATTTTGAAGAATAGTCATCCCAGATAATGCATTACATGTTATCACTATGTTCAAATGATTCGAGACAAACACATGGCCTATAGCACTTTATAAAATGGTTGTTCCTTATGGCTTGTTTGCCTAAACCTATTCATAAATGCTTTATGTAATCACCAGACAAGTATTCCCTGAAGAGCTAAAGAGCGTGATTTGGGTTCATTTGAAAGTAAGTGTCACTTTTATATTTTGATCAGATGCAAGAGACCTGTAGGGATGCACAGAATAGAACAGATTCTAACTTCCGGTAGCATGCCTATAGCACATCTCAAATTAGAATTCCCAGGAACTGTTGACATGGTGCGGTGAAAGATGTTTAGAGGTCACTTGGAGTAGATTCTAAGAGATGTTCAATGACAAAGATGTTATAAATTAATTTAGTTACTCTCCATTACTGGATGAGTGTTTCAGGTTTATTATAGAGCAGATCTCAGCAATACGAGTATTGATTCCTTCTCATAAACAGACCTATTTGCATACCATTCAAATGAGTTTTTACAAAAAGAACAGAATAATTTGGTACCAGAGAAGGGAGGAGTAAAATATGATGCTGAGGAGGATGTAGCTAAAACATTGACTTTCTCCTCATTCCAGGCTAGCAGTAGAGTCAATTACCTCTGTTGGGATGAGCAAAAAAAAAAAAAAAAAAAAAAAATGTGGATTGTGGCATAATGGACAGATTTTGAGGTGGGGATAGATTAAGGGAAAAAATAAAACAACAGAATATTCTGGCCCAAAGATTTAGGACATTCTCCAAAGACAAATAAATTTTGTCAAATTACAAAACAAATAGAACTCACTAATGGGGTGCTATCTTAATTAGTAACCTGGAGTTCATCTCACTAATGGAGAACTATATTAATTCGTAACTGCAAAAACCGAGGAAATAATTGATGTTTCCCAATGAATAGCAATGCCTGGTTTTGAGAGCATTGCATAATCAATTTAATCTTATTAAAAATGGCTCTAAAACTGATCTGGACCCAATTTATCTGGTCCCAGATGGCGTAAGAAGTCAAACTTAAATTTGAGACTCTTTTCTGCAGTATTGGCTTACATAAATGCTATTTAGAAGTTCCTGGAATTAGAATATATGGACAATTTGTCCTTAGAATCCTATAGTCAGAATACAGGAAACATTATGTTACCATTAAATCATTTCCCCTTACACTCAGGCTTAACTAACCAGGAACAAAATGTCATCGTAGTTGTTCATTTCCTTGGGAAATAGAGAATGTACATCACATTTTTACACATTTCTAATGCCACCAGAAATAGTGTCACTGACATTTCAGCTGTTCCTTGGAACTTGAAAAGGAAAGAAAAGAAAAAAAAGGAACGTAATGTTATCCACCCGTTGAACTCTTCTTGCGGATGGATGTGTACAGGAAGTGAGATGAGGCATTGGGGACATTGCAGAGGAAAATTCTAGGAATTCAGCCAGTGGAGTATGCTGAGTTGAACAAGTTCTAGAACCTTTAGTTGGGAGAAGGCTTGGTGATACCTCATTGTTTAGAACTTAGAGATTTTACTAAATGTTTTAAGATAATTTTAGGGAACAGATGATGAGATAGAAAGTAGTGTCCATGCATGTGCTGATATTTTTTTGTTGTTGCATACCATTTTCATCATTTTTATTCAAAGGTTTATCAGGAATTCTTCTCATGTAGATATTGATGCATTACTTTTTTCAATATTCAATTAATTACCCTATGTAAAAGAAATTAGAGAGGAAGTAAATTACATGTGTGTCGATATGTGTGTAAATGATCATATAAATATATACATATGTACTAAATTCTACCTATCTAGCTCTAAAAAACACAATACTCTAACTTTTTAAGAAAGGGTATACTTGTGGATATTCTCATATGTAACTTTTATTTCAAGGACATTTTATTGAATGCCTGCTTTACTATTTAATGTCATAATTGAAAATACTTTTTTTAAAGGTTTATTTATTTTAGAGAGAGAGTGCATGCACTTTTGTGCCAGTGAGGGGAGAGGGGGAGGGAGACAGTCTTCAAGCGGACTTCCTGCTGAGCTTGGAGCCAGACACCAGGGCTCAATCTCCTGACCCATGAGATCACCACCTGAACCAAAACCAACAGTCTGTCACTTAACTCACTGAGGCACCCAGGCGCCCCAGCAATGTGCTTTCTTTACATATTGACAACATAGAACAACATTTCAGTGCCCTAGGGAAATGGCACCTTTGTAAGATAAAATAATTTAAAATTAGGGGCACCTGGGTGGCTCAGTCATTAAACATCTGCCTTCGGCTCAGGTCATGATCCTGGGGTCCTGGGATCGAACCCCGCATCGGCTCCCTGCTCGTGGGAAGCCTGCTTCTTCCTCTCCCACTCCCCCTGCTTGTGTTCCTGCTCTCACTATCTCTCTCTGTCAAATAAATAAAAAAATAAAATCTTAAAAAAATAATTTAAAATTAGAAGTCTCAGTATTTAATATTTTTGTGATTGTGGTAGAAATTTGGTTTTCAAATCTCCTCTTGTAAAATTATCCTATTTCATTTTAAACTGGCGTGACAAAGCAAATAAAATCCGACAGGTTCAAAGCTTCTGAACTAGATTACTAATAATTAGAGTATGAAATAAAGGAAGGAGCAGAGAAAATAATAAATTAAGAGTAACCCAGGTATATACGGTCTTTAAATATAGTGTGAACTGATGTCTTCAAGAATTACTGTTTAGGTGGAAAGGAATGTACATTAGTGCTTGCTGCCATAGAATCATGCCTACCTGCTCATAATTGCCTAAGAATTCTGTTCCATCCCGTTTCTTACTTATCTTCTAGAAACCAACTTGGAAAGATATCTTTCAGCTGCGATAATTGAGCAGCTTTCTACAGCTCTAAAGTTCTGCATTAAAAGCTAAAACAATCTTCTTGTCCGAAAGAGAACAAAATGTGACCTCTAAATAACACAACTTATTTTAGAGACCTCTGCTCTGGAATATACCTGCTGGAATCCTTTGACATCCAATGGAGAAAAACCTGTTTATTTGCTCTACTTTATTTCTATCCAAAAAAGATTAAAAATTAAAGCATAAAGTTGAAGTGCTTTACTAGCAGTAGGAGTAGAGTAGTAGGTGAGTAAGGTGAAGTAGTAAAGAATTCAATTGCCAATAATTGTGGCAGTCTTAAGGAGGGGACGCAAACCATTTTGATAGAATTTCCTTTCAATTTGAATGATCTCATCCACATATAAATAGTGACTGTAGAAAAATGCTGAGCCAATGGAAAGTCAATGCATGACAAACAACAACAACAGAAATATGTGTAGTTATTAGATTACTACATTACTAACTTTTTGTCATGGCCTGTGGTCAATGAAGTGGATTGAAAACAACATAGATCTTAAAAGAGGTCCCTTGTCCCTTCTGCTAAAGGATGAAGTATAATTAACTATAGTGACTTAAATATGTGGCTAAAAATGTAGTATATAGGAGTTTTAGCAACCTAATGCCTAACAAGCAGAAACTCGGTAGCATCTTTATCTTAACTAAAATATTTGATTTTGCTTGTATTCTTTGCATTCATTTAGAAGTTCTTTTTATTTAGTGTTGAAAGGACTGTTGTAGGTGTCATTTATTTTAGCCATACAGATCAGATCAGCTGCAAAGCTCGAGTAAGGTGATCTTGAAATAACAAGGATGCTAAGTTAGTATATCTGCTAATAAGCAATTTCATAATTTGCAGTTCCAGGATAATGACAAACACAAAGCCCTATTTCTCATGAACATCAAAGTGTTTTGACTTTCTCAGGTCACTTGGAATTACGTGATAGAAAGGAAATAATGATCCCGATGTTTCGAGTCTAGGAATACATGGTGAGCAAAGCTGGCCGCACCTAGATCCAGCCTTATGGAAGCAGCCCGAAAAATTCGCAGTTTTTCCTTGTAAGTTGAGGTGAGTTTTTGAAATACTTGATTACCAATTTATGGTTTGTTTTCTCCAGAAAACAGGGTGTTGCTTTAGGAGGGTTATCACTAGCTAAGACTGCGTTACGAAGCAGTGATGACATAAGCCTGTTGGAGCTGCCGTAGCTGCTTCTCCCATAACCAAGTTACATGCTTTTTATGAAAATAAGAAAAGAGAAAAACAGTTTTAACTTCTCTAATCGTTTTAGGAAGACACTGATCTAAAGAGATTATGTACTGCTTTCCCTAAATTGCTAAAATCCACCAGGGGCATTGACACTGAAGACCATTCTTTCTAGCAGCCATAATCTGCTTTTGGACCAGATACTGTTAGTCAGGATCTCTCTGTTTTATTTAGTTTTCTTTGATAGTGTTCAATGATGTTTTATAATTGTCTCCACAAAACTCATGCAAGTCTTTTGTTACATTTAAGCCTGGAGACTTTTATTTAATGGTATTTTATTTATTACGTACTTTTTATGCACTTTAATATGTATATAATATTGGCAGATGTTGTACAAAGAATTGAGTTTCATACACGATTTAAAAAAAAATCAGACAACTTGCTATAATTATTAATTAGATCCCTTGGGATTTTTCATGTTGACAAGCATCACCTACATATAAAATTTTTTGTTTCTTTCTTTCTAATTTACATATCTTTGATTTTCCTATTTTGCCTTACTCAGCTGCCTCAGCAGGATAGAGTACAAAGTCAAGTGTTTATCTTGTACTTGACTTTACAGGGATTACTTTCAAATTTTAACCATTAATAATATTTGCTTTATATTTTTATAGATACAATTTATAAGGTTAAAGACATTTCTATTACGCTAGTAGATTTTTTTTTACATGATAAATTAGTATGTTTATCAAATTCTCATCCTACATTGGTTGAATTATGGAATGTCATTTTCCCAATCATTTAATATGTTGAATTACATTGATTTCCTAATACAAAATAAAATTTTCATTTTTTGAATGAATATGATTTTCTCAACATGAAACAGTACCATTTACAGTAACTTCAAAAAAATGAAATCGTGAGGTATAAATTTAGCAGAATATGTGCACGATCTATATGCTGAAAACACTGTTAAAAGAAATCAAAATGTTCATGAATTGGAAGACTCAGTGTAGTTCAGATGTGCCAGTTCTCCCCCAGTTGATCTACAAATTTAACACAAATCCAATCAAAATACTGTTGCGGAAAATAATCAGACCTGCAAGAAACCAAGAGACACTCGGAGAAGCAGGAGAACCTGGGTTTATTTTATGCCCGCTGACCCAGATGAGCACGCACTCGAAATTCTGGGCCCCGGGTAGTCCCGGGTAGTGGGGTTACGGGGGTTTTATAGGGGAGTGCAGGGCGTCAGATTCCAAGATTCCAGATTCCTACCCTGACTGCTGGTAGGTGGGTTTAAACTGGAGAAACGGGGGTTGCTTTAGGTGGGAATAGTGGTTAGGGTAGTGCGGGGGCGCGGGGGGGGGGGGGGGGGGGGCGGCGCCTGTGGCGAGAAGCCTATTTACAGAAGCAGAAACAGCTGGTTATCTCTTGCTCCCAGGGGGGGCTTCTGGTTATCTCTTTCTTTTTCTAGTAACTTTCTATCTACTGGGGCCTGTCAGCCTGGGCCTGCTCTGGGTAATTTTCCTCTTCAATACAAGCAGTAATCTTTATAGATATAGACAAGCTGATTCTAAAATTTACATGGGAATGTAAAAGAATTAAAGTAACAAAGAGTTTTGAAGAAGAAAAACAAAGTTTAAAGAATCGGACTAACCCATTTTGAGATTTACTGTAAAGATTCATTAACCCAGACAAGGTGGTCTTAGTGAAAGGACGACACATAAATCAATGGAACATAATAGAGAGTCCAGAAATAAACCCACAGAAATATGATCAATTGATTTCTAAAAGCTGCAAATAGGATGCAATGGAGAAAAAGACTTTTCTAGAAATAGTGCTGGAATAATTAGATGTCCACATTAAAAAAAGAAAAAAAAGGAATCTTGACCTATGCCCTACAATGTTATATTAAAATTAACTCAAAATGGATCAATAGAATAAATATTGTCTGGGCAGAAGACCTCCCTCTGTGCTATGGTCCTTCTAGCTGGATTTAGAATCAAATTGTCATGAGACAGACAGGAGAAAAGCAAATTTAATAAGCTTATGTATGGGGAATCCACAAAGACATGAAATTCCAAAGAGGATGAGGCAACTGGAAACTTATGCGAGCTAAGGAGAGGGGTAGGGGCCTGATGATACAAAAGAGAGAAACCTTCTTAGGTCAAAGGAGATATTTGGAAAAATAAGGTTATCCTGTTATGCACGTAAGTTCCTTAGGAAAAGGACAGTCTCTGTTAATAGCTCTCTTCCTGTTACAGGCTCTCCTTTCCAATGTAAATTTAGGCAGTTGAAGGAGAGGCAAAGAGCTTTTTTTCCCCTGCTGGATTTTGATTACTTTTAACTCAAAATAATCTTTTTGTCAAAGTGGCCCATCTTGAGGTGGCCTGTTCTGGGCCCCTACAATGTAAAATATATGACTATAAAACCCTTAGAATGTAACACGAGAGAATCTTCATGACCTTGGGTTGGACAAAGAGTTTTTGATATGATACCAAATCCATGATTTAAAAAAAAAAATTAATAAATTGTAATTCATCAAAAGTAAACACTGTCACTTTGTGAAAGACACTGTTAAGAAAATGAAAACATAAACCACGGACTGGGGAGGAGATAGTTTCAATTTAAACATCCAAAGAAGTCTTGTTTCTAGATGTATAAAGCACTATCTAAACTCAATGATAAGAAAAAACAAACACATTTAGAAGTGGGCAAGATATTTGAAAATGCATTTCACCAAAGAATAAATACATATGAAAAGATCCCGAGCAATCAATAATATTAATAAATTAATAAACAACACTTTCTCCCTTCCTTTTTCTCTCATTTCGTTTGTTTTCTCTTTCATTCCTCCTTCCTTTCTGTGTAATTTTCATTCCTGTTTTGATCATTTTTGACAAAAAAATGATTTAATAATACATTTTGAATTAATTGAAATCCTTCCAATAGAAAAAGCTATGCAGGGAATGAATTTTTAATAGTGATACTTATTCAAATAAAAAGAACTACCTTTTCAAAGCAGAATCTGTGTTTATCTAAAAACTTGTAAGAGATTAACATATGTTACTGATCTTTCCTTCTTCTTTGACACTTTGCTCTACATACTCCTTGTCTCTCATTTCATCTCATTTTATGAAAAGTTATCTCATCCAATTTATCTTGGCTTATCTTCCATTCTGCCTCAACAAGAGGTGTCCTCTCTCCCAAATGTACTAAAAGTTTTTTGTTCTTTATGTAAAAATAAAAACATACAAAACAAACCAAATTCCATTCTGATTCTTCTTATGATATAATACTATCTCACTGCTAATATGTATATATATATATATTATCTTACTCCTTATCACTAATTTTCTCACTAATATTTTCAAAGACATTTTAATTGTTTTAATCACCCTTTTAATCCTCAGTTCTTTATTTTATTTTTTATTTTAGAGAGAGAGAGAAGGCACACACGTGCGCATGCCCAGGAGTGGGGGAGGTGCAGAGAGAGCCAGAGAAGCAGCCTCCCCTCTCAGCAGGGAGCCCAACTTGATCCCAGGACCCTGAGATCATGACTTGAGCAGAAACCAAGAGTCAGAGGCTTAACCAACTGAGCCACCCAGGCGCCCCTAATCCTCAATTCTCTTGCTTTCAACCTCCTGTCTCCTCCCTCCCACACAGACCTGGTTTTTTACGTATGCCCTTTTTCTTTCTGGCTGTTTGGGCTTCAAAAAGTTATTTAAAGGTCTAAGTCTTGATTTTTTTCATCTATAAGTGATCAAAATACCACTTTCTTAAAATAGAGTTTATTGAGCTAATGTATATATGTATTTGGTTACACAGTACAAGTTTGACAAGGGTTAAGTGTTTAATTATTATTTTAATGATAAATATTAATGTTATACATACTTTTAAGTAACATTCAATTAGATAAAATTCAAAGTGATTCTAAACACTTAAGTTTCTTTGCCCCCATTTCTCTTGATTCTCTGGGGCTTTGCTAGACTCTACCCTCAGACAAAAATGTCTTTTGCTTTCAAGTTCATTTTATTTGATTATACCCCCTGGATTTGTTAGTGTGGCCTATTAGTGTTTAGATTATTTCTTTTCATTTATTAAGGCTTTTCTATAAGACATTCTCTTTCTTCTCCAAACTCTTTCCAGAATTCCTAACATTTGCAGAATGCACAAAGGCTAACTGGTCCTCAACCCTGGATTCCTCTTTAAAACAATGTGGCAGAAGGGAAGGGGTGAAGGGATGGGCAAAATAGGTGAAAGGGAGTGGGAGAGACAGATCTGCAGTTATGAAATGTATAAATCATGGGATTGAAAGGTGCACCACAGGGAATACAGTCAATGATATTGTAATAACTATGGTGACAGATGGTAGCTATTCTCTTGGTAAGCATAGCATAATGTTTAAACTTGTCAAATCGCTATGGTGTACACCTGGAACTAATATAACATTGTGTGTCAACTATACCTAAATAAAAAATGCATTGGGCCCCTAGGTGGCACAATCGGTTGAGCATCTAACTCTTGGTTTCACCTCAGTTTATGATCTCAGGGTTGTGGGATCCAGCTCCGAGTCAGACTCCAAGCTCAGCATGGAATCCACTTGAGTTTCTTTCTCCTTCTCCCTTTGCTCCTCCTGCTCTTTGTCTCTCTAAAATAAATAAATAAAATCTTTTAAAAGTGCAGGGGCACCTGGGTGGCTCAGTGGGTTAAGTGTCTGCCTTCCGCTCAGGTCATGATCTCAGGGTCCTGGGATCAAGCCCTCTGTCAGGTTCTCTGCTCAGCAGGGAATCTGCTTCTCCCTCTCCCTCTGTGCTCTCTCTCACACTCTCACTCTAGTTCTCTCTCAAGTAAATAAATAAAATAAAAAAAAATGCATTAAATCCCATAAATTAATAAATAAAACAACGTGGCAAGTGATCGACCCCAGTCAAACTCAGCAACTCATCAGTAATGCTATATATCAAAATAGTGTCCCATCCTGTAATGGTACCTCATTAGCTAATTCTCCCATCAGTTTTTTTAATTTTTTAATTTTTCTCTTAAGTAAGTCTTGACCATGTCTTGATCTCTCCTTTTCCTCCTTTGTGTGTATCCTATATACCCAATTTCTTCTCTGCATGGGTTAATGCCCCTGTTTCATGACTGTAATAATTTTTTCTAGCAGGACACTCAATGTGCTCAACTCTTTCCATTTCCTCTATCTTCTTCAAAACCCAGGAACCTTATTATATTAAGGCCTTTGCATTGAAAAATACCTTGTTTGTATATTTTAAACCTGCATTTCTTAAATGTTTCTCAAATATTTTAACAATTTTCAAATATTTCTCAACCAACTTTACAAACGGTTTTGGTCATGCTTGGCTTGTTCACTTGCTTTTAAACAACACCTATAATATTTTCAGATTGTTTTCTTTTTTAAGATTTATTTATTTATATTTTAAGATTTATTTATCTGAGACCATGTGGGGTGGGGGAGGGAGAGAGAGTCTCAAGCAAACTCCACGCTGAACGTGAATGGGGAGGGGCAGAGGGAGAAGGAGGGAGAGAATCTTAAGCCGACTCCACACCCGACATGGGGCTTGAACTCACAACCCTGAGACCATGACCATGACCTGAGCTGAAACCAAGAGTGGGACGATTAACCAACTGTGCCACCAGGTGCCCTTCAGATTGAGTTCTGAACACAGTTTGAAAACATATCCCCAGTCAGTGTTTAGTTTTAATCATTACAAGAGTCAATTAAGCTTTGCACTACACTTCTCCCCCTTTTAAACATTCTTTGATCAGATAACCTGGACTCCTACTAAGGAGAAATAATCGAGGCTATATGTCATGAATTCCCTTAACTACTTACTTTCTCCACCAGTAAATTTCCTCTTTCCTCTTTCCCTTCAGTTTAAGTGGAATTGATGTATTCCCTCTAATGCACACATAGCTCTTTTACCTCTGCTCATGGCTTCATCCTCTCCTATGGTTTCTGAGTGGGCCTAGCTCTATCAGTTCTCTCTCTTTATGACACCGACTTCTTTTCTCCTGAATCTTTGTTGCAAACATATAATAATACTTAAATCTTTTCCATCACAAAAACTAAACAGACTAACAAAATCATCAAACCACCAAACTCTCCATTGAGAGTTAAATTCCAGACAATGATATACCTCTCCTTCTAACTTTACAAGTAAAGTTTCTAGAAATAATGCTTTATGCTCACCGACTTTACTTTCTCACTTTTTGTATATTTATCCATCTGGCTCCAACATTTATTTCACTCTGAAACTGCTCCTCTATAGGCCAACAGGCCAGATGGTCCTGAAAACATGTACTATGAGCTGGTAATGCTGAGAAAAATCTAACTGGGATTTTTCTTTTTTTTTTTTTTACAATTTTAAGAGAGGTGTGAAGACTATCAGAATCAGAAACACTATATAGGATCACTTTCTATTTTATAGGTAAGGCTCTGGCAAAATTCAGACTCTTCATTATGGGTCAATCTCGTGCTCAATAGCTACTCCATACCAACCATCTGGCTACATGGTTGAAAACTTGTTTATCTTACTTCAGTGAAAGACAGGTAGAGACAGAATTAAAATATAGTATTAGTTAAAATAATCATCAAAGTTATACAATGACCATGAGTCCTTGATCTAAAGTTTTAAGAAAATTATGATAAATGATCTTGCAATATGAGGAGATATGGTGATTTGTGGAAAGCCATGCTGATATCACTCCAAAGAGCACTTAACTGAAGCAGGTCTAATTTTGATGATAGGATATAGATGTATGTATGCGTGTAACTCTTTTTATGTAAATTTGGAAAATATTTTAAGGCTAAGTATATGAGTATTTAGAAATAAGACATTCATACATTTCTAAAAGTAGAATAAATTGGTACCGAATTTCTTGAAGGGTATTTGTTTTTGTTTTGTTCTGCTCTTTGTTTTTAAAGATTTTATTTATTGATTTGAAGGAGAGAGAGAGCATAAGCCAGGGGAAGGAGCAAAGGAAGAGGGTGAAGCGGACTCCCTGATGAGCAGGTAGCCCAACATGGGGCTCGATCCAGGACGCCACAATCACGACCTGAGCCAAAGGCAGACACTTAACTGACAGCCACCCAGGTGTCCCTTGAAGGTCATTTGTTAATAAACGTCAAACAGCTTACTATTTAACTTTGGTTTTAATAGAAAAATACTATTCGGGGAGGTGTTTAATGCTGTATAATAGTGAAAATTGAAAACAATCTAAAATCCATGAGTAGGTGGTATGCTAAATAAATGTACACATGTATAATGGCATAATTGGAGGCGATTAAAGATTCTATAGTACCAAAGTATATACTACTTAGAAAATATGTCACCTACAGAAGACTTAAGTGACATATAGTTTACAAAATAGTATGTATCATAGGATTCCAATTTTATAAATTAAACATAATATCTGATCTATACACTCAGAGAGAATCCTGAAATCATTTGCAATTGTTGATCTTGCCTAATTTTTGGTGGTGGGATTATGAATAATTTTTGCTTTTTGCAAAGCTAAATATCCTAATTCTAAAATATAATACAATATATTAATATAAGGCAATTATCTGAGGAAATACTGAAATTGTTACTTGCACTCAATCACTTACAATTTAATAAAGAGGTGAATTCTACATCTGACCATGTCTCAGAAGAAAATCTATCAAACTATCTATTATATTTCACAGGTGGTGATACATAAATTATACTAGAGGCCATAACAGATTGCCAGTCCAGATGTTATTCAAACATTGTGATTACCCTCATGCCTTTAAAGTCGTTGGGTCAAAAATGTGCACATTTCAGCACACATGTCTATTTAAAGTAATTTGGACATTTGAACTATTTATTCTTAAAATCTGGGCATATTTTCTGTTCCTATGTAAGGGTTTGATGTATTTGTCACTGCTCCTGACCCATTATACACATTCTCATAAGTTTTACCATCTAGATATAATTTAAGCAACATGTATTTGTATTAAAATATTATCCCTATTTTTAGGGTTCATGTAAGATGATCAAATTCCATTATTGAAGATTTAAATGAAATTCCCTAGAGATAGATGATAGTTTTAGGAAAAATAAAAGGATATTAACTTGTGTGGAATTCATTACTCAAACATTATATATTCTTCTAAATATGCATGACTTGTTTAAGGAAAATTGTGTCAGGAATGCATTGTATTTTGTTTACCTGTATAAAGTTTTCACAATTTCCCATAAACTTCCCCCTGTTACCTGGGAGAGCCGGAATGCCATTTTAAGAAGGGGAGATACAAAAATATGATTCTTTCCGTTCTTCAACAACAATTTATCCTTAGCTTTCTTCAGAATTTTCCATCTATTTTGTCTTTATAGTATGTCTATAGAGGTTGATTTTTTTTACATTTACATGCTGTAATATGTATTGCTTTAATTTTGTAATGATAAAAACAAAGGAAAGAAAGCCTACAATATGTGTGTAATTCTCCTAAACTAAACAGATTCCCCTAAGCTCCCTTAATACATGAGCTGTATAGGCACAGTTTCTTCATATTTATCTCCAACATTTCACATTAGTTAACTCAGTGAAGCTACTTCTGGTGTCTATTGTTACCGTATAAATATCTCCCTATTGTAGAATTAGGAAGATATGATTTAGATAAACTCAGAGTAAAGAAAATTCAAATAAAGACATATCTTCCTCTCCATAAAATTTATACATACTATAATTTGGTCAATATAGTCAATTTCATAAAAATAGATTCATTTTTATATTTTGGAAATATGGTACTATAATTGTTTTGTACTTAACCATTTCAACTCATTGATTGTGTTGATACTTAACTTGATATAGCAATTCTTAACTGTAAATACTGGGGACAACAGTCAAAATCTTTCTCAAGTTTTAACTAACATTTTGATGTGGATATTTATGACCTCAGTAGAGAAGAATCAGGAATGTAATGAAAATGTATACAATCATAATGTTTCTACCATTTTGTTGTAGCTATGATTCTGATTGATACATTGCATCTATTACTGTGTTTATCCTTTGTCACGAAATTCTTTGCAATAGCACTCACAAAAATAACAAGTCATAAATTTTAGCCCATGTAATTTTCTTCTAAGAAGTCAGGCTTGTAAATTAAAATTGAAAGAAAACATGGGATTTAATTAAAGTCAGAGAAGGCTGAATAGTGTGTTTTACTTGTTTTAGGTCATGTTTT
This sequence comes from Halichoerus grypus, assembly GCF_964656455.1. NCBI lineage: Eukaryota > Metazoa > Chordata > Mammalia > Carnivora > Phocidae > Halichoerus > Halichoerus grypus. The sequence goes on from NC_135715.1 coordinate 19,251,937, forward strand.
CTTTAGTATGTATGTATATTTTATTTATTTTTAGAAGATTTATTTATTTATTTGAGAGAAAGAGAGAGAGAGCAAGTCGGGGAGAGGGGGAGAGGGAGAGAGAAACTCAAGCGACTCCATGGTGAGTGCAGACCCCCAATGCAGAGCTTGATTTCACAACCCTATGATCATGACCTGAGCTGAAACCAAGAGTTGAAGACTTACTGTATTAAGCCACCCAGGCACCCCTGTTCACATATTTTAAAAGGTACATTCAGTTTCATTGAATTACACACTTTTAAATGTCAAAGAAACATTAACCTATTTAAATTAAATAGATCTTTTTTTCTAGTTGAAACTATATAAAACGGACTGGTACAATCAATATTATCTAGTTTATTTTGTTATTTTAATAAATTACTTTCTATAATATTAACAGTGAATCTATATTATTGGTAGACATCCAAATTCTGGGTATATGAGGAAATTATCAATCTTTAAGCAGGAAAGTATATCTAAGAGTTAAGAGAAAGCAATTGTTTTTAGCTAAAATACTTAGCCTACTCAATATTCCAATGATCAAGTATGAAAGGAAAGTGAGCAATGCAATGCTATGGAGCCTGCCGAAACAATTTAAGACCTTTGTTACTTTTACATTTGACCCTCCACTTTAAACTCCAAGATGACACTTGATTTTGAAAGATCAAAGAATAGATAGATTCACAGAACAGAGCAAGTACACATTTAAATACTCTGCTAATTTAGAAGTGAAAGAAAATTAATTGACATGATCCAACACTTTACAATAAAGTTCAGTGCCTTCAATGGGAAGACTTGCAAACAGTTCTGTCTTAACAACTTGTCTTGTTTCTAAAATTAATTGCCTTCAGCTGTATTAACAATAGAGTATGATCAAGTAACATGAAGGCTTTGGACAGATCAATAATAAAGGCATCCTAATTTATCCTTTCTTCATCACCATCACCACAAGATTAGTAAATTTCAAAAGAGCCAATTGAATGAAGTCTTTAGCCTAAAATTGCTACTAAAACATCATCCAAATACAAAGCACAAACAGCTCCTCAGAATTGCTAAACCAATCAGGCAAAAGTAACAAGGAAATTAGCTGTAGCGGGAGGGGGCATTCGAAAATACACATTTCTTATGCATTTGCTATAAAATGCTATAATCTGTAAGAGACTGAACTGTTTTTTGCATATGCAAGACTCAAGGAGGGAAAAAAAAAAAGAGAGAGAGAAATTAATGACTTGGTGGCCAAAAGATTTTGTTGTACAAAGAACCATATTGGTTTATCTTCATTTTCGTCTTTTTCTTACATAGTCCCTATTGTCTGTGATAATAAGAGACAGAGCTATATAAAAAGTTTGATGATGCAAATGCTACATTAAGAAAACAATTCAATTAAATATGTACTGAGTCTACTCTACCAAGCTCTTGATATATGCAGACAAATATATATAAATTCATGAAAACTCTGTAAATAAAACATTTCTGATAAATTATGGCTTTAGGTATGTCTGCTTAAAAAAAAAAAAAAAAAAAAATCACTGCACCAGAGTTTAGGAGAGCTTTATTCTAGTCCTATATTTGCCTAAGGAGAGTTTTCTGATCTCAGGTAAGTAATTTGTGCAATATATATCTTACGGTTATTTACTGCTCTCTAATTATATACTACCCATAATCTCCTCAGAGAACAGGAAGGAAAAGCAGACCAGTGATTTATTATTCCAGCATGTTCAAAAGGGCCCCCAATTAGGTCAACTGTTAGATCTCCTGCAAATATTTGGTGATTTAAAGGTAATATGCATGTATATCTATGCATACATAGAAATTTAATTTTTATTTTAATATGTATATATTTTATTTTGTACAATATAAATCTCTCAGATTATTCCAGACTAAAGAAATGATGTATATGATCAGAATGGACATTGTTTCTGAAAATTTTAGAATATACTAAATTACTAACTTTAGCCTTGTTTTGTTATGAAAATATTTTCAGTGGTGATTGATGTCTTAAATCATTCTAAAACACAAATTCCCTTTTATATAAAGTGACTCTATTGAATTTGGTATTCCACATTTCGGCTTAGAATGCAAAGATTCTAAAAATAATATATACTCAAAAAGTAATTATATATTTGGAGATTGAATTTGAAATCCAATGTTTTATTTCTATTTTTTTAAAGATTTTATTTATTTATTTGACAGAGAGAGATACAGCGAGAGAGGGAACACAAGCAGGGGGGGTGGGAGAGGGAGAAGCAGGCTTTCTGCTGAGCAGAGAGCCTGATGCGGGGTTCGATCCCAGGACCCTGGGATTATGACCTGAGCCGAAGGCAGACGCTTAACGACTGAGCCACCCAGGCGCCCCTGAAATCCAATGTTTTAAAAAACACAACTGGAGATTATCATTTATTTCTAATATTGCTTAGCTCTCTTGCATTTATTAAAGTTATTTTTATATAATTTAGTAGAATAAATCCTGAGTTTCTATAATTTACTGAATGACCTCTAACTCAAATATCATCTCCTTATATGCTTATTATCTTTTATTAAACAACTAAACATTAATGAAATTAATGAAGAAAATTGAATTTATCATTCAGAATTGAATTGTTCATTAGAGATATTTATGTAAAGATAAATATATTGATAAATTGATTCCAAATGAAAAACCTCAAACTTGAAGAAGGAACATTCAGGGAGATTTAGAACAAACTGAAACTGAATAATAGGATGTGCTAAAAGGTATTACTGTAGTCATCTTAAGGGCATTACCTAGAGACAAATTTATATTAAAATATATAAAGTTTCCTCTATACTCCATTTGTTCTGGTAGTCGACAAGCCACTCTACCAGAAATACTTTTAAAATGCCATTGTTGTATTATTTAATGACTTTTTAAAAATGTCAATGCTAGCCAAAATGATCAAATGAGGTAAGATTGACTTTGACACCTTTGTATTTCTCCCTATACCATCTTATAATGCTAGATGAATGGGAACAGACAGACGGCGGAGGTTGCTGGTATGCAAAGCAATGCCTGACTCTGACTGAATTGACAGGATGATTCTGTGGACCAGAAATTCAATTGAGTCACTTGAAGCAATTCCCTTCCTTCCCTTACGTATAGGTTCTACCTTATAATGATCCATACCTTCCAGCCTCCAACCAGGGACCATTACTTTTTTGTGCGTATCACTCTTTGTCCTCATTTCCTTCCCTTCTGTTCTTTGAAATGTTTACTAGGAATCCCATTCACCTAAGAGGGAGTCCAATGCTGAGATTTTTAGTACCCTGAAAGCAGCAATGGACATATTACTTCTTCAAATCATTTTTTGAAAAGCTTTCTACCTATTTATAGGCCCTATATGCCATTTTTTTCACAATGCAAAAGAAATACAATAAATTCAATTAAATCACATTTAATGTAGTCTCCAAATAGAAAATACAAGCAAGACAAACCTACCAACAGTTTCAGTTATTCAGTTATTCAATCGGTTCCACTTTTAAAAACAGTATCAGTTACCTACTGATATAGAAAATAATTCTTTTATCTACAAAATGTAAATGATTGGATGGGGTAGTATTGCTACAAAAACACTTTGAAATTCAACGCAGGTAAGTATTTTGAAAAATGCTTTTGAGGGATGCCTGGGTGACTCAGTCAGTTAAGCGTCTGCCTTCGGCTCAGGTCATGATCCCAGGGTCCTGGGATCAAGTCCCACATCAGGCTCTTTGCTCAGTGGGGAGCCTGCTTCTCCCTCTGCCCCTCCCACCACTGGTATTCTCTCTCTCTCTGACAAATAAATAAATAAAATCTTTAAAAAAGAAAAGAAAAGAAAAATGCTTTTGAAAAATAGTTACTTGAAAAAAGAAAAATAGTGATTTGAAAAATCATCATAAAATAGAGCATCATTATACATATATAGTATATCTTAATTAGATGTACTGTAATGTAATAATGGATAGACTGTGATATAAGAAATGAATTCAGTGAACTCTTCATATCTTTCAGAACTTTTAATACAATTATTTTACCAGAAACAAAACTTGAATTACTTAGAAAATAATACCTGAAGATTTAGTTCATGAATCCTTTATTATATAGTTCTCAATGCACAGCTAACACCCAAATACATAACAGAGAGGTCTCAATCTATATTGCTACTTATATTAATGATAGCTAAATATCCCTTGGTGCTTAAGTAGGGTGCCACATCAAATTATTGTAGGTCTAACTCAGCTAGTTCGGGCAGGTCTAAGAAATGGGATAATTAAGAGGAAGACTGAATGTGGTACAGAATAAATACAGGCTCTTCTTGAGAAGATAGCAGCAACTTTTCAGCATGAAAAACATTTTCTGACGAGTTAACCTTTAACTATATGGATAAGTGGAAGTGCTTATGATGAAAATGAGATAAAATAGCAGGAGAAAAAGGAAAATGGAATGAACAGAAGTAATCCGTCCTCCTTTAGGCCACTGACCAATTTCACCAGGTTTATTAGGCCTATATCGAGACACTGGCCCTTGCGTCATTTAGAGGCATTTTGCCCATTTCAGTTTCTCCTCCTGGTTGTCAGTCTGTCCCTTAATCTGTCTCCCCTCTATAGCCATTCCTTAGAGTCATAGTACATCCTTTCAGCCTCAAACAACATTTCTAGATAAATATAGCTTTTATGTTTGTGACTATATTACATATCGTCTCTTTATAAGCCCCTTCTCTTCTTCATTTCTTTTCTATTTAAGACTTGGGCAATTCAGTGCTTTTAACCCCTTCTCCCTTCCCCCATTTAAAAAAAAAGGGGGTGCTCATAAATGTTGAGTTTGACTGTAAAGTCTTTTTTTTTCTTTTAAAAGAAATTTTTAATTTGAAAAAGAATTGAACATCAGACATATGCTCATAAAAAGTCTATACAACCAGTTTTTCTTTAAATTTCCACGGGCTAGTAACTCTAGGTGACCTGCATGCAGGTTGGTACCATCTGCTATTCCTGTGCTAGGAGTTTTGCTCACCTCTTGCCCCAGTCTCCACCACTCCCTATTACTTATCTTCATGGATGCTCTACTCATTTTCTCTGTTAACTGCTCTCTGGAAGCGTTTGATATTGTATTCTTGTAAAGAGCCCCGAAGCACTGTATTAAGGAGGTGGAAATGGACTAATGAGTTAATATTCAATAAATAGGTACCCTCTCTGGGAAGACTGGCAGGAACCAACTGGTTGTTCACCAATATCTGTATTTTCATTTCTTTGACAGACTTCTAGTTTACATTTCCAAGACCCTTTGCAGTTACATAGGGTCAAGTGGTATACAAAAGGAAATGACGGAGTCCGTCCTAGGCTTGGCCTCTAATGCCTCCCTAACCTCTTTCAAGCTCTCTCTTTCTTTATGTGACCGTAAACAGTTAAGTGGAGGTTTCTGAGACCTTAAACATGGCACAGCTTTGAGATGGAAGGGGCCAGTGTCCTTGATTGACAACGTGGAAGAGTGACTACTGCTTATCTGCAGCGTAATATGGCATGAGACAGGCACAAAACTTGAGGAGATAAGCCATGGTGGAAGAGTGACTACTGCTTATCTGCAGCGTAATATGGCATGAGACAGGCACAAAACTTGAGGAGATAAGCCATGGGGAATTGTAGGATATTTGTAAGACAAGATAGATTATCCTGACTAGTACAGCTGCACTACATGGAAATTCTAATTTATAACAATTGCTATTGTGTTAGATAACTGATTTTTTTTCTTATACTTACAGTTTTTTTAATCACAAATTAATGGCATGATTATTTTTAGGAGGTTTCCTTGTCTCTTGGAAACATTATTCTTTTTGATTTCTCTGTTTCTTACCTTCAAATCAAGAAATGGTATTTTAATATGTTGATACGACATTTGTTAAATTAAATTGAAAGAGATCTATATGTATTACCAGTAAGTTGGATGTGTAATTTACTGTCCAAGCTAGGACACTTGAAAGTAAAAAATTTTGCTAAAAATAATTGGAAATACGAATTTATAACAAATTGTAAAACAAAAATTGTTGTAAAACAGTAATTTTACAATAACAAATTCGTTTATTAGATAGATATTTGTAAAAACCTTTCAATTTCTTTTAGTTTTTAAAAATAAAATTCTTGGGGTGCCTGGGTGGCTCAGTTGGTTAAGCGTCTGCCCTGGGCTCAGGTCATGATCTCAGGGTCCTGGGATGGTGCCCCACATCCCTCCCTCCCCTCCCCCTACTCGTGCTCTCTCTTGCCATCTCTCTCTCTCTCAAAGGAATGAATAAAATCTTAAAAAAAAGAATTAAAAAAATAAATAAAAATAAAATTCTTTATAAAAAGTATAAAGTAATATATATACATATATGTCAGCAAAATCTTAAAAATAGCTATTTTATACTGATTAAACAAAAATAAGCAAATCAGAAAACTTATTCTTGTCACATATTTACATATTTTAGTCACTTTCCCAGCCATATGAGTCTCTAATACCAAATGATTTGTACATTTCTGAAGAATATATCTTTTCAACATTTGAAGGATCAGCATTTAAAATTTTTAAAATAAATTTGATCATGACCTTCATCACAATTAATTTGTATGCTTAATTAATTAAAAATATTTGATACATTCAATTGACTCATAAGCTCAAACCAAAATATTTTTAATTGGGAGAAAGCTAAAAAAAAATCCTGGTAAGAAAAAATAGTATCAACTTTTTTTTCCTATTCAAATGTGAAAATATTATAGCCCAAATGTTTAACAGCTACTCTCCTTTGCCTGTGAATTCCAGGGTGTCTTTTTTTAGATAAATATTTATATGAGAAAAAAAGCCATTCTATTAGTCTTTCTTATTTCAAGCTTTGTTTTAAATAACTGTAATATCTTAAAAGGTTAAAAGGATTAGATTTTAGTTCTCCATTCACTGAATATTTTATTAAAATTTCTACCTGATTTCAAATAAATTTTAACTAAAATACAAAGTGCTGCTTTAAAAAATGTCTAAAACCACACTGGGTTCTTGAAGGCGATTCCTAAATGTTTTTCCAAAGGTCAGATATTTTTTAAATACAACTGATAATGGGCATGAGAAGAAAAAGATGTGATATAATGTGGAAATTCAAGACCTACATAACGAAAAATTTTTAATTCAGTTACATTCAGTCTTTGTGAGTGTGTGCGTCTGCATGTGTGTATATATATGTGTGTGTGTATGTAGTATATGTTAAATTTTGATAGCTACAGCTTCTATTTCAATTGTTGGAATATGACAATTTATTTGAATGTAATAGAAAGTTATGTCCATGCCTTGAAACCTATTTCAAGTATACTTTTCACTCCATATGTTTTTAAATTTATTAAGGATCATTTTTTAAAAATATGATACTCTGCCCCACCAAAATTTATCATTAATATTGACTTTATGGTAGCATTAACTAATGTTTGATGTTTAATCTTTGACAAAATGAACTTCTAATAGCTTCATTCTGATTTCATAAATTGGATGAAAATATGCAACCGATAGCAAGTATTAAGTAACTTCTTATTTGAAGTAGCTGATAGCATCGATATAAAACTGGAATAATTTCATTACCTATGAAGGGTTTTCTGATAACAAAGCTAGTATATTGACTATTTTTCATGATGTATAAGAAAAATTGAAGATGAAAATAGAACAAAAATAATTAAGTATGCAATCTTTGAGTAAAAATTTGTTTTTTTTGTATAATGATATGTAAACACTCTTTCATAGCAGCTGTAAGTTTATAAAGATAATAATAGAACTTGACCAAAATAATAGGGATAGACAACAGAACTCTAACCAGGTGACAATTTCAAATGTGGTGCTATGGTAATGAATCATCAACCTTTACCATAGAATCTTCAGTTGCTAAATCCTTATATTTGAACACATACTTCTTCACACATCAAATAGCTTTATTAATTCTTCCTCAGCAGACTTGATATTTTAGACTTCCTGTACTGAATCTCGTCACCATGGTGGGCAGTAAGTATAGGCCAACATTCTGTGCGGCTACATGATCAATAACAACTTTCTTGAATGATAAAAACATGTAACTCAATTTACCATTAAATGTATATACTTTTTAGTTTATTGCTACTGATTTTTTTTAATAACACAAAGCAGCCCAACAAATTATGACCAAACAATAAATATAGAGTTGTAGCTTTGAACCATAAATGACAAAAATAATCAGTGTGACAAAAGCATCCATACCGATATGTTCCACTGCAGGGCTACTCAATTTCTATGTAATACATATATTTAAAATATAGTTAATGTATGATTTCTCCTTACTCCTGGTGGCTTTTGGTATCGTGTAAACATCATCAGGTGCCATGCATGACACAGATAACTATTTATGAACTGCTCAGCAAGGAGAGCCAAGTGAGAGAATGAACTTCATGTTATTAGTTAGAATGCTATCTTTAAAGAGGTTAGTTCCCTTGGGTCTTGGAAAGGTTAGAGAGATGAGAACCAGGATGTTAGTTGTCTTTCAGATTTAAATGTATGTTAGAACTCAGTTCACTACCCATGAGTCTCTACCACCCCAAGGACAAAGGCAGAAGATGAAAGTACGAAGGGAAAATATGCCATACCCATTCTAGGTGAATACAACTACTGATAATAATTTTTAATAACCACAACAAATCAGGAACAAATGCCAAATAAACCAGATGGGTCTCAGGGACAGTAGGTGTCAACTGGATATATCCCAGGTAAACCCACATCTGGTCACCCATGATATTGACACTTCTGTACCATAGAACCACATTTGAAATTGTCACCTGGGTAGAGTTCTGTTGTCGATCCCTATAATTTTGATTGACTTCCATTATTACCTTTATAAACTAAAAACTGATATGAACCTTGAAGTTCCAGGAAAGAAAAATCTCAGTCTGATAGCTACCAATAGTGAGTGTCAGTATCTGGATGGATTGCCAATCACAATAAACAACCTAATAATCTCATTTTTAACCCAGTTACATTTATGCAAGTCACATAAATTTAATCTGGAATTACAATTATATAATATTCTTATCATTCAACAGTCAGAAGTTTTAAAAAGTGCTGAATGTATTGCAAAGTAAGAAAGCACATTGGATTAAAGAATACTTGGGTATTCAGTTGCTTGCTCAGTGAGGGAGTTGTGAAAATGGAAGACTCTAAACAGTAACACAAAGGTCCTTTTGCCATTAACATCTGTGACAGCCATGGTTATTAATATTATAACCGTTTTTCACAGCAGGAATGGTTTCAACTTCCATTTTATATTACAACAAATAATTTGGGACATGATTAATGAGATTTTTAATTATAGATTGAGTTTATCTTAAAACAATCTGTGGCACTACAGCTGGAAAGGATCAGGCTTTAATTACATCCAGGAAAAACTCCACAGTAAAGCGAACCATGTCCATTTTAGGGTGGCCAGACCGTCTCCATGACTGGTTCACCTTCACACTTGGCTGCTCAGCTTTGTTTTTTAGCACATGGTGCTAATGAGGCCACAGTCATGTTTTCACTCCCCATATGTGCCAGTTAGCTTCTCTCTGCTCCCGTGCTCCAGATTGTTTTCCTAGACTTGTGCTGCCAACTCAAAGATTTCTCCACTCATTCACCCGGGAGAACTGGCAAAAAAAAGCATGGAAGATTCATCATAAAATTAAAACTACTGCTGATTGCTTGGAGATGGGGGTAAGAAGGCTTACTTGGAAAAATCAGTGTCATTATATTCTTCAAAATGGCATGTTACCTCGGAGGCTTCCTCTGACTTGATTACTGTTAGTTTTACTTTAAAAAATAATTACTTAAGGGAGACAGCATAGAATAAAAGGACACTAGATTAGGATTTTAAAACCCAGATTTTATTCTGATCACATTGCCAAAGTAACTGTATGACCTTGAAGTGTTATCTAATTAACCTCTGCTCATTATCCTTATCTGTGAAGTCTGAATACTGCCTCAGATCATTGTCCACCAGGCAAGCTCTAAGGGTTTATAATTCCATGACTCAAGCTGTCAGGCGCTGGAAGCATTATTGGACATGAAGCTGGAGGCTAGAAGAGGGGACCTGATGCATCTCACAAACTCAAACTGAGTCTCGGGCAGATGGTTATTAGTTGTTAGTTGTCAGGATCTCTTATTGAGCAAAAATGTGCTCCCATTGACTTCCAGGTGCCTCTGTTTTGTAGTGCTAGTTTTCCAGGTTGTTGCTTCCAGGAAGTGTGCAACATCAGCCTTCAGGCCGGGGGCAGAAATACATGATATTGGTCTCGATGAATTTGCTCACTATCTTCCTTTTGTTTATCTCAGCAGACTTCTGCCGTAGGCTTGGATTGAATACATTCTTCCTTGTCAAGTCCTGCTAATTATTTTTCACCATAAATAAGCACAGAGCCCTTTTCAGCTATGCATCACCGAATAACTGTCAGAAGACAAGTGCCATGACAAGAAATGTCCCTCCTTAAAATGATTTATTTATTTCTATCCAAAGACACCTGTGGAGGGGAAAGGTTGACATGAAGTCTTTCCGCTTCACATAAAAAAAATGTTCTTGTTTACTAATCGAAAGAGGAATAAAGCTATATTTAACATAAGTGCTTATCATAAAGACTTAGTGTTTGTTTTAACAAATATAAGCTGAATATGAATTATACCTAAAGCAATTCTTGTTGAGGAATATAAATTATTACACCTAAAAAGCAACAGTACCCATTTTTAGCTTATTCATATTAACTATGACAAGGGTGGGGTAGACTGGGAATGCTTTTATTTATGAATGAATGAATTTCCATGGTTTAGTGTTCGTGAGACATAACTTTGAGTATTGTTCCGCAGATACTTAGCAGTGTATGTACATAATACAAGTATTTGCTTTCATTCAATCATACACACAGAATATTAATGGTCATTTATCCTAACCTTTCATTTCATTCCATTGATTCTTACTCCTGGTTATACATAAGAGGTGGACAAGCAGCTTTGTCTTTCTGACTGCAACTTTTGTTACTCTCTCTATTTCAACCTGGTTCTGTGTGTGGAATGGAAATAATTAGCATTAGAGTCTATTGCCAGAAATTTTACAAGGATCTAGCATATTCATTTTTTATAAATTTGTGGAGAATGTGGTGAAATAATTAAAGGGGAAACACTGTCCTTGATGAGGAAGAGGGTTCATGTCCAATTGGGGAAACATATAGACCAGACCACCTCAGTATATTTCCTGCCTTTGAAATTCACTGTATATGATGTTGTGCTAGTAAAATGACTTCATATTTATAGGAAACAGAAAAATGCATTAATTAATTGAAAATGAGGATAATTTTTTTGGCATTTTCATTTTGATATGGGGACTAGAGGTGATTAAGTATCTGTTTATATCCTTTATGTAGAGTTTAACTGAGTAGGAGGAGACTAATACGTTTTGTGGTAGTATTACTGATGGTTTATTAGCAATCTTACTACACTCAGATTTTGGAAGAAAATAGGTTTTGGAGAAAGTATAAATTCTAAGTTGTCAGGACAATCACGTGGAAAGGAATGTTAGGATTTCTTCTCCTATGTCAAAACTTCTCCTCAGTTCTCTCTTCATGATGTCACATATTGGGTAAGAAAATATTTATGAGAAATACCTCAAATCAGAATCAAAATTTTATGTTAAAACACTGAAAGCACTGTGTTTAAGATTTGGAGACAGAGAAGAATGCCAAAAATCACCTTATTATTATTGTTCTGGAACTAAGGGAAGAAGCTATTAGAGCCAAGAAAGAAACGAGAGATGTAAATGTGAAAAAAAGGCAGAGTGAAATTTATTATTCTCAGTTGGCCTGATTATGTGCATAGAAAATCTAAAAGAATCACATAAGTTTTTTTGAGTCAATAATCAAATTAAGTAAGAGGGCAGTAAATTAGTAATCGAGAATCAAGAACTTTTAATATGCTAATTATCACAAGATAAATCATATTTTGGAAGAAAATATTCTATTTCAATAGCAAATAAAAATATTATAAAAACAGCAGTTCTTCCTTAATCTATCTGTTGAAAACAATAACAAATAAATCACAAAAGGTATGTTTTTTTTATAAATGGGCAAAATATGCTAACTTCCTTGTGGAAAATGAATTAGTTTGCCATGAAAATCTGAAAAATACGAATGATAAAATAACTAAATTCTTGGGTAACAAAATATATGTTGAAGCAATAATATATAAAATAAATTTTAGATAATTTATAGACTTTTATTCTTGCATTTCTTTTTTAAGCAACAATCTGGCAATAAAACATGTTTAGATTATAAGACATTTTTATGTTTTGGGTATTAAACCTCTGACTATTAAACAAAGGTTGTTATTTTCAAATCTTTGTTACCAGTATATCAAAGTCAGAGCATGAAGGGCATAAAGTTGCTTTAGGTCATGTCTAGGGACTGTTTAACTGCTTTTTCTTTAGCTGGTAACCCATCATGAAATTAAGAACCAGATTTAAAGAACTACAAAGCCAATTCTAAAATTATATCATTATGCTCTATTTTGGAAATTGAGAACATATTCTGTTGAAAAGTTAGTGGAGATTTAATTGATTTGTCATATTTCTTAAATAAAACAGATGCTTGTTAACTATTTTGCATTGTTTTCTTCTCCTATCAAATGGCAATTGTGCAGAAGAATTGGAAGAACATATTTGAAAAGACCTCTGCTTTGACACATGTCACTGCTCTTCTTCCACACATGCTCCTTAGTCATCATAAAGCAGGTGGCACCAGGGGCAGAAGATAAAGAAATATCAAGGATTAACCGTCCCTCATGAATACCCAACAGTTTACCTTGTCCTTGATATTTGGGAAAAATAACTCCAACTCAATCTTAAATATCAGTGTAAACAATCATATGTGCTTCAAAAAAGTGCACTAGAAGCAATGTACTTTACAGTTAATTCAGTTAACCAGCAGTTTGATGGTTTTAAATCCAAAATTAGAGAAATGGAAGAAAGGGTAAAACTACTGGAAAAACGCAGTAGGGAATGTAAGTAGAGTGTGAAAACTGCTGTGGAACAGATTGCTGTTATAATTAGAGACAACATTTCACTCTCCTTTAAATACGAGTCCCTGGAAATTGCTCTGAGTAAAAGAGAGGGAGACAGCTGCTTCAGTGTACTGCTGGTGGGAATCACAAAGATCATAGTCAGATATAAAGTGGTTGAAAAATAAACCAGCTAACTAAGTAACAGGAACACCTGGCTAGACCTTAGATGCAAATACATATTGTTCTTAATAGATTACTGTAAACCCACCTGAGAGTGTTGATCATGAAGAAGAAGATGCTTACCTGGTACAAAATATATTGCATGTATATAATGATTTCTCTAAATCTTCATGATAGATAGACGTGAAAAGTCTAACTCCGAAAGAATGAGGTATTTGAAAATTATAAGTTCAATAGGGTTAATTGTAGCTTTAACATTAAATTATGTCTCATATAAATCTTGAGAAGAAGGAACCAAGTATTTGGTGATTAATCAAGATTCTTCTCCCTGTACAGTGAAAAGAACATTGAATGCATGACCAGGAAGGTCATTCCGCATGCACAATTTCTGGGCTCACCAGCCCTCTGCATGTTCTCTGGAGGATCACATATCCTCTACCCTCTCTCTTGTTTTGTCTTCCTACATCACTAGGCAAATAATAAAGAATACATACTCTTTTGGGTTAGAGTTGACTCAAATCTCAGAAATAGCAGAATTCCTCATTTTGTCCTCTCATTTTTTAATTTTATCAAATAATGACACATACATTAGAGTTTTCTTCCATATCCTATTCCTCTTCCTCCCCCTCCTTCTTCTTCTTCCTCCTCTCCTCCTCCTTTTCCTCTTCCTTCTTCCTCTCCTCTTTCTTCTCCTTCTCCTCCTCCTTTGTTTTCACAAAATATATAGAACAGTTCCTACAAGTACATGAGCTGTACAATTGTCACGCAGATCTATCTAGATTTTCTTAGAGAAGCTCTTATGATATTTGTCAAAAACACATTATCCTGTGAGTGTGAGGATTGTCAAAGAGGTGGTAAGTGATTTTTCACTGGCCTCTAGGAATCCGCAGACTGTCTGTGTATGCCCTTCCTCAAAGCGACCTGGGAAACCTGATCTACTTGTCTCTTCAATGCAGACAATTTTCACTTTTCTTGCCTTTGATTCATTCTGCTAGGGAAGAAAGGAGTGTAAAGAAGAAAAACCTCTCTGATGAGAATCCAGATACTCAAATAGCCTTTCTTCAGTGTCTCCCTTCTCTCTGATTGCTGTCCCATGGAGCACTTGTACTTCAGCATCATGAGGAAAGGAGGAAATCTTTTCTTCTAAGTTAGGGACATGCTATGTTTTACTGGATATGGTTTAATCAGCTGTTGTTGATAGATGTGTTGTACAAAAGTAAGAGATGTAGTAATCCTAATCCCATCTTCCCTTCCCTAATCCTTGCATATTAAGGAAATATTTGCCATATTTCAATTTCATGTGTTAATAGTCACTTGTTTGTAAGAGTGTCTTGACTACCTCTCCTGATCAATAAAATGATTCTATCTTATACTTTGACAACTGTGAAACAGGCACAAAAGAAAGAATGAAGCCAAGTTACTGATAAAAAAAGATGTGGAATATAGTATGAAAACAATATTAGGTCAACAAACACAGTGACTCAGACAATTTTTTGAAAACAAAAGGCATTGCTTAAACTTAGGAACTTTTATTCATCTGTAAGAATAGAATTTTAGTGCAATTCCTTAGTTGAACTCTGAAGTCCCAGATGATATGATATTATACTCTTTAATAACTTCCCACAGTGCTTCAAATTTATTGATCACATTCAAAATTTACCTAATGGCTGTATTGCCCACCAGAAGGATTTCTTCATGAAAGCAAAGAAAATATCTACCTCTAGTGCACATACTAAATACTAATTAAACACTTCCTGATTTACTATTTATTCATTCATTCACTCATTAACTCCACGGATTTTATTAAGCACCTGCCATTGTGGAACTTAGATACTACAGTAAGAGATCAGACGGTAAAACAGGTAAATCATCCATTTCGTTAAAAGAAGAGAAAGGTCACAGGTAAAAGGAAAAACAGAACAGGTTAAGAAGGATTGAGGATCCTGGCATACGGAGTAGGGTAAGATAGGCCTCATAAAGAGACTGTGATTAGGATAAATCTGAAGGAAGTGAGCTAGATTTCCACTCGAATTTCTAAATGAAAACTGCTCTAGGCAGAGAAAAAGCAGGAAAATATCTAATATATTCAAGGAACAGAAATTACATTTGTTGAAGTATTATTAAGAATCTAGATGCATTTTTACGTTCTCTCCTCTTCCTAAAGAGTCTCTGTATTTGTGGGTTTTTTAGGATGGCTTTAGAGATTACACATGAATTATTTTCACAGTTATGATGCCAGGAATCCAAATACTATCTTTTGACACCACAGATCTGTTTTCCAACAGAGACATTCATTCCTTCCATCTGAAACGACCATGGAGAAAATAGAGTTGAGGTGTAATAGAGCTTAAAATCAACTTTATTAAATTGAATTTCTCCCGAATTGAGAAGACATCTTACTTTTTCTATAGCCTTCAGGTAAACACTTCCAAAGTGGTATTTTAATAACCATTTAAGCACACAAGGACAGCTGTTCAGGTGGTCTCAGAGAGGATGAAAAATTGCGTATGTCATCTGCCAGAGCACATACTAAATTACCTTGGCCTACAGAAATTTTTTATTTGCCTAGAAGGTATTTATTTTCCCACTTGAGGTGTTGGAAAAACAATGGTCTAAACTTCCTGTGACAGAAAATATATCAGTGAAAACTCAGCATCACTTTATTCTTTTATTATATACTGTTACTAGTGGCCTAAACTTTCTATGATAGAACATCAATGAAAATAGCATCACTTTCATCTTTTACTACATCCTCTGTTACTATGTTTCTAGGCTTATTGATAGCATATGCCAAGGATTTGATCATTTTCTTAGTATGCATTTCTTTAACATTTCACATCGCCTATTCAATCAAAAGAACACTAGTTCACAGAGATTTAAATTACATATTTTCTTCTTAAAGTTTGTTTAATTCATACATCACATGCTACTTTTCTAAGTACTTTTTTTTTTCTTGGAGTCACTTCAATATAATCAACCTATCGAGCTTTGTTAATGCACTGAAAAATAATTAATTGAAAATTATTTCAGCATTACACCTAACATTGAATGCCTATGAAAATACCTTGGAAAATTTGTGGTGATTTATGCCAAAGGAGGGAAAAGAATGAATACAACAAGATAATTATTTTTGTTACTTATTAAAGTGTCTTTCAGTGTTACATGTAATTCTCCATATAAAGCAAATTTTTATTTTATATAAAAATGTTGACTCATATAGTGATTATTTGAATTAAGAATAAGAGCAAAGCACCTCACACCCATTAGGATGGCCACCATCAAATAACAAGTGTCGGTGAAGGTGGGCAGAAACTGGAATACTCATCCACAGCCGGTAGGAATGTAAAATGGTATAGCTGCTGTGGAAAACAGTATGAAATGTCCTCTAGAATTAAAAATAGACTTACCATTTGATCTAGCAATTACACTTCGAGGTATTTACCTAAAATAATTGACAGCAGGGTCTCAAAGATATATTTGTATACTCATATATGTAACAGCATTACTCACAAGAGCTACAATGTAGAAGCAGCTCAAGTGTCCGTTGACGGATGAATGAACAAGTAAAATGTATATACACAAAATCTGTATACACACAATGGAATGTTATTCCGCTTTGAGCAGGTGGGAAATTCTGACAAATGCTACAACACAGATGAAGCTTACAGATATTATGCTAAGTGAATAAAGCCAGTCACAAAAAATAGTTACTGCATGATTCCACTTACATGCAGTACATAGAATAGTCATAATTATATAGACAGAAAGTAGAGTGGTGGTTACCAGAGGCTGGGGGAAAGCGAGATGGCAGAGTTATTGTTGAATGGGTACAGAGTTTCAGTTTTACAAGATGAAAAGCGTTCTAGAGTTGGGTGGTGGTGATGGTAGCACAACATTATGAATGCACTGAAATCACTAAATTGTACATTTCACATGAGAAGCAGATTGCAGGAACATTTTAAAAAGTAAAAGCACAGGACCTTGATGTCCTTACCCTCACACTTGTGTCTCTATTATTTTGCCATCACGGTTGTGCCCGTTTCTTAGGTAGTTTTGTCCATACTTAATTTCTGTCGAGTTTCAAATTAACATTATGTGAACATACTTCATTATAAATGGCTGCTGAATATCCTGCTAATGAATGTTTTGTAGTTCCCTTTTGTGAGGAGACTTCTCCTCCTCCCTCCCCCCAGTAATTTGATAAAGCTTCAGCGAATTGCTGTGCATAACAGATAGGATTATTTCCTTAGATATGCAGATGTGAAATAAATTGAATCAAGGAATATAAACTTAAGGTACCTTTTATAAATTGTATGACAAAGTACTGTTTTAGTCCCTGTTGCTAGTTACAGTACACTTTCACCTGCAGTGGTTGTTTTAATTATGTAACCTTTGTGCCTACTGAATCATAAATACACATCACATTCATTATCAAATAAGATGTGAAATCCTTTCCCAGGCTTATTTACTAATTATTACTTTCTTGTTTTGCCTTTTTCTCACTTTTTTTTGTTTTCGACAATGTATTTGAATCAGCTGACAATATAATAAAAATATTATCTATAAAAATGGTTAAATAGTGGGGCGCCTGGGTGGCTCAGTCGGTTAAGCAGCTGCCTTCGGCTCAGGTCATGACCTGGGGTCCTGCAATCGAGCCCCACATCCGGGTCCCTGCTCCGTGGAGAGCCTGCTTCTCCCTCTCCCTCTGCCTGCCACTCTGCCTACTTGTGCTCTCTCGCTATCTGTCAAATAAATAAATAAAATCTTTATAAAAAAAGAATGGTTAAGTGGTAAATTTTGTTATGTGTATTTTACCATATTAAAAACAACTGAAAAAACAAATCAGTACAAAAGAATTAATATAATTTTAAGATATAAATTTTGATTAAATTATAAACACATGGAGCAATATTAACCATATCAGTGTCACAAACTGACAAGAATAAGATGCCATTTCAGCTCCCCAGGATCTTAGCATCACATTGACGGCTTAGGATCCACACATAACAAGAAAAATGATGTTCATAGTGTGAATATATGTGTGTGTGTTTAACTTTGACTAAATTTCATTATGGAATTATAAGTCATGATTGTATTTGATAGGTAATCTGATAATGAGAAAAATATTACAGTCCTTCAGACAATTTCAAATATCATTCTGGCTTTTTCATTTTTTTTTTTAAGATTTTATTGATTTTTTAACAGAGAGAGAGACAGCGAGAGAGGGATCACAAGCAGGGGGAGTGGGAGAGGGAGAAGCAGGCTTCTCGCCGAGCAGGGAGCTCGACATGGGACTCGATCCCAGGACCCTGGGATCATGACCTGAGCCGAAGGCAGACGCTTAACGACTGAGCCTCCCAGGCGCCCTGGCTTTTTCATTTTTAATGGTTAAAAAAAGAGGCGTTATATAAAATGTATATTCCTAAACTGAGTCTAATAAACCAAAGTCCACTTGGAAGGAAAAAGTAGGTATGCAAGGTCTCATTTAGGATTTATATGATACATATTCAAGGTTATAAATTGTTTTCTTCCGATGACTTTTATTCAATGAGCATCTTGAAGGAGGTCATTGAGAGGACGTGACCTCGGATTGACCTGCGAGCCCATCCGGGCAACTGGAGGCTCCTCAGCCCCTCCCCTTGGAATGTATGTCCTGCCAACCGTTCCGAGGTGGGAGCAGTTTCAAGGATGCAGCCTTGAGAGAGCGGTGTGTTGTCCAGGCCCTCTGGACGGGTGTCTATGGCAGAATCCCGTTAAGGGCTCTCGGTAAACCCTGAGATGCTGGCGGCAGCCACGGACATCTGCTTGTCCGGCGGCTGCCTGAGACAAGCCTCCCGAGTAAGTTCCCTTGCTCGCTCAAGCCGCACCTGCCCGCCCGCGGGGCTGGCCCTCTGTGCGTCTCCCCTTGCCCTCTGCGTGCGGGGCCAGTGTCAGATTTCAGCGGGAGCGCTCCCAGGCTGCGAAGCAACAGAGCCTGAGCGAAATCCGTCTCCGTCAGGCTCGTGCATGCCCTTTTTAACTGGAGGACCCACAACAGTATAGCAAGTTAAACAGTTTTAAAATACGTGATCGTATTTGTCCACCTAGACAACGTAAGAACTGACGAGTTGTGTAAGTTAACAGTGCAAACCCTGTTTGACTTCTCCCTTTAGCAGAAAATATGTGACGGCTTTGTGTCTCCCTCCTCCCATAGAGGCTGCATTTTCAAGAATTAGGGTGGCCCTGTCCAGAGCTGATCCAAACACCACGCAAGGATCCATTTCTTCCACAGTATCCATCGATAAATTTAAAAATTTCCAGAGTTAGTCAGGTGATACAGAACTCATGCTATTATAAAAGTCCACATAAATATTTATCATACAAAATGTTAAAATCTTTTTTTTTTCTTCCCAAAAGGGATGAATAAGCAAGCTGAATTATGACCAATAATCCTGGTGAGCTGCTTTAAGTTGAATGTAGACTAAGTGGACATGGAAAAGGATTTTTCATATTCTCTATTCATTAAATGAAGGATATTGCTTAATTTTGTCTTGGAAAAATACATTTATGTGTCCATATAATTGATATAATAAATTGATTTTGATACATGCTTAAATGTTTTATTAAATAAAAACATTATTGTACTAATATATCTAACACTGAATATCTATACATTTTTAATTTGGGAAGTTTGTAACAATTTGTGGCAATGTAGGAAAAAGAATAGATGTAAACTTATACCTCATTTCACATACCTGTTTCTTCATCTCAATTTTTAACTTCTATATAATTCAACAAATATCTGCAGTAGCCATATCAGCTAGAATTACTCTTTAGGCTACATGAGCGGGTAATTTGACTTCATCAAATAGAAATTTCTTCCTGTCACATAAGTAGTATAAAGGAGGACTGTTCAGACAAGATATGGCAGCTTCATTATGTCCTCGGTGACCCAAACTTCTTTAGGCTTCTTTTCCATCTTCCTTAGTGTGTAGCGTTCATCCTCGTTCTTGTAAAATGGCTTGTGCCTCTCTAGCTATCATACTCGTGACCCAGAGTACAAGAGAGAGGAAAGATGAAAGGTGATAATCAGAAGGTGTGCATGGATTCTATAGGTCTGTCAACTCTGCCAAGCTAAAAGCAAGAGATAAAGGTTTTATTATATGAAAAAAATATATATGATGAATATTTTTAATTTTCTTTAAGCATAAGAGATTGGAATTAGGAGTCAGATCATGGACAGCAATTGGGAAAGTTAGAAACCTTTTCATTATAACTATGAATAGGGCTATAACACAAAAGATAAAAGAATGGGTCAGGCATTTGTTATTATCTAGAATCAGGAAGGAGGCCAAGAAGAAAGCAACAATTAAACCAAAAAGAATCGATGCCAGGGTTTAAAGTGCATAGAAATGTAGACTTTAGGAAATCAACATCAAGATTGTGGCTGGTTACAGAGATTGCATCGAAAGAAAACATGAAATAGGAAGACATTCTTTATACTCCATATACCTTTTAATTTCTTTTGGTGAGAAAACTAGACTAAATATGAGTGATTTACTACTATTAAGAGGAAGTGATAGCAATTTGTTGCTAATACGAGGATTACCATAAACATTTATTTTTTCTCTTGGCTGGAGTAAATGTGAGCCTCTTAGAATTATAATATCTATTGCAGATACTACAAAGCATTCAAGTGCACTTTTTAAGAAATAGAGACTTGCTGACCGCTGACTGAGTCCTATGATGAGAAATTTCACTTGTGTAAACACAGTAGGGGGATATATATTGGTCCCACTAGTCTATTAAGCCTCCTGCTGTTTCAGCCCAACTGTGGCAAGGCTTTTATGGATTAGTATAGACCAGAATGTTTGGCTGGAGAAAAATTAACCGGCAAAAACAAAACATCCCAAGAGGTTCTAAACACGAAACTGAATTGTAAAGTGACTCTCAATCTCTCTGTCCCTCTCTCTCTCCATATATGCATGTGTGTATATATATTTCTATCTTTAAAAAGAATAATTAAACTCCTATTTCAATTAAATAGCTTACAGTAAGTGCTAGCAAAGTATCTGTTCCATAATAAGCACTTGCTCAAAAGTAGCTCATATGGAAAAAAAAAAAAAAAAAAGATGGATCATTTTTCTGGAAGAATAAAAACATACAATTGTTTCTTAAGAGTTTAGTTAGAGGGCGCCTGGGTGGCTCAGTCGTTAAGCGTCTGCCTTCGGCTCAGGTCATGATCCCGGGGTCCTGGGATCGAGTCCCACATCGGGCTCCCTGCTCGGCGGGAAGCCTGCCTCTCCCTCTCCCACTCCCCCTGCTTGTGTTCCTGCTCTAGCTATCTCTCTCTCTGTCAAATAAATAAATAAAATCTTTAAAAAAAAAAAAAAGAGTTTAGTTAGAAGGGGCCATTTTACACATCACTGATTTTTAAAATTTGGGGCCTCAAAACTCTTTTGTAAAAACCATTTTATGGAGAATTCCGATGTCAAAAAATGTAAAAAAACTATTCTAATTAAAACAGAAGTCTGGAACCCTGCTCCCTCTGCCCCTCAATCCAATGTCTTTGAGACTCCTGGGGCAAGTCCAAGTTGCCCTAGGAGTCCTCAAACATATTAAATTTGGTAGAACAGGCCATGGAGAAATTTATACTTCTAGTTTTAAAATATTTCAAATTTGGAATGTTCTTGTCTATCTATATTGTTGATTGTTCAATATCATAAACTATGAACCATAGCTACTTCTTGCAGTTTTATTGAAATCTCCCATTGTAATATATTTCAGAAGATTTTAAGCTGGTGAGAACCAAGCTATTAAATTAGGCTACTGGTCTATACTCCCTTGTGTTAATGTATTATGATGGGCTACTCCCAGCACTTTTTTTTTTTTTTTTTTTGTACAGGTCTCTCCATTCTCCTCATATACTAACCTGGGGATTAAAATGTCATTCTTCAATTATTTTCATTTGGATTCTCATTCAGCTTTTTAAATCTAGAGCAAGTGACACAGACACACATAAAATTGGATTATTTGGAATTTATGTCAGTGGTGGTATCAGGTACCAGAGTGCGAAAGTAGCCTTCTGAAGAAGGAGTGACTTCTTTAGATTATAATTCTTCTGGGATCTGACCTTCATTCTTATATATTTTCCAAACTTGCTTACTGTTCTTCCCATTGATTTTATAAACTGAATAACAACTTTCCATAGATTCCATTTTTAAAATAATAACAAAAGTCAGACCTGGTTTCTAATAACCTGATTTGTTCCTTAACCTTTATGTATGTATATACATACACACATAAACTCATATACACACACTTATATAATCACAATACCATGTAAGTATTGGGTTATTGTAGAGATGACTTGCTACGATACTATTCTCTTTATTTTATTTCACTGATTTTATCAAATTCTCAATATATGATTTTGGTTAATAATACTAATTTAACTTTAATAGTAGATTTCATAAATTTCTAAAGTTGGTGGATCACATACATCTTTAATTTTGGTAATTGAATAATTGTGTTAAACAGTGATGCTTCTACTATATACATTTAGTTTCTACCTCATACTACTAAATGTATAAATGCTCCAAATTCTTAGCCTAAGCCAGCATATATTTTGAAATAGTTTTGAAGAGTAATGCTTTTAAAGTGTATTCGCATAAAACTTAAAATGTGAAACTTGTCTATTCTTTTTTTTTTTTTTTTTAGCAGTTTTAAGTTAACAGCAAAATCAAATGGAAAGCAGGGAGTTCCTACATATCTCCTGCCCTGTTACACTCACCACGATGGTACGTTTGCCACAGTTGGTACAATAGCATTAATATATCATTATCACCCAAAGTCCATAGTTTACCTTAGACTCCACTCTTGGTGTTGCATGTTCTATGTTTTTTGACAATCTATCATGACATATATCCACTATAGTATCATACAAGATAGTTTCACTGCCCTAAAAATACCCTATTCTCTACCTATTCATTTCTCCCTGCACACAAATCCCCTGATAATCACTAGTATATTTACTGTCTCCATAGTTTTGTCTTTTCTAGAATGTCATGTAGTTGGAATGATACAGTAAGTAGGTTTTTCTGATTGCTTTCGTTCACTTAGTCCAATGCATTTAAATTTCCTCCATGACTTTTCATGGCTAAATAGCTCATTTCTCTACCACTGAATAGTATTACATTGTACAGATGTATCACAGTTGATTTTTCCATTTACCTACTGAAGGACATCTTCGTTGCTTCTAAGTTTTGGCAATTAGGAAGAAACTGCCATATATATACATGTGCAGGTTTTTATATAGACATAAGTTTTCAACTCATTTGGATCATACCAAGGAGCACAATTGCTTTTGAATTGTATGGTAAAAGTTTGTTTGGTTTTATAAGAAACTATGAAGCTGTCTTTCAAAGTGGCTGTAGTATTTGGCCTTCCCACCAGCCATGAATGGGAGTTCCTGCTGTTACACCTTTTAGCCAGCATTTGGTGTTGTCAGCATTATAGATTTTAGCCATTCTAAAATTGTTGTCTATTTTGAATTATGTTGTTTTTCTGACATCTTGCTATTATTTTCCTGTTATTTTGGTTTGTTCTTCATAAAAAAAAGTCTTGTCAATAATACCTAATCATAAAGTATATGACAAAAATCCCATTTTTCATGAACATATCAAAATATTGCAGTGAATTGCCCAAGAAATTTTCCAGTGGTTATTTCCTATGAATAGCCTTAGTGTCCTTATTGCTTCTTTCCCTGAAGAGAGCAATAAATGTGGTTTTCTTCCTTTACATTATGTTCAATTAGATAATCATCTTTATTGAAAATAGTTTCCCAATCTTTCTTTGGGGAACCAGATTTTATCTTATGTAAGCAAGATAATTTCTTGCTTAGCACATACTTATTTTCTTACTGTGGCAGACACTGCTGGTTGCATTCTTGTCCTTCCTTCTTCCTCACCAACTGACTCCTAATTTTGCTTAGGTGCCAAAATGACCAGCCCCAGGGATGTATCTGAGCAAGTCACAGCAATCTTTCCATTTTGCCTCTGGTTGGAGCACTGGAACTCATGCTACTCAGTTCTCCTCAAGCAGAGAGGTAAGGTGCAGTCCATGAGGACTTGAAAAATATATTTTGTTTCTTGATAAAAATAGAGACAGAAGTTCCTTTGGCTGTCTTCTTTCTAAATGGGTCTATGAGAATATGTTCACTGGAGCTATGGCAACTATCTTGAAAGAAGTAATGTGTTGGAAACACAGATGGAAAGATGATAAGAGCTTGGTTTTTTTATGTGATTTTTGACTTATGGAATCACTCACAGTACTGCCTATGTTCAGACCATTTGCTTTGTGAGATACTTATCTTAATATTAAAGACACTGTGATCCGATATTCTGTTACTTGCAGCCAAATGGATCCTAATTGAAACTCCCCTCTTAATGGAAGGCTTAGTGCAAATGGCCTTGCCCATATCTTTGAAACATTATCAACATTATTTACATCACAAAAAGATGTCAGCTGGATTTCTTGCAGTCCAATTAAGGCCTAATCAAGGACAGGGTATTACTTAATTACACATTTTGCCTCCTCTTAAAATTCATGTTTATAAGAAATTTAAAGCAGCTTTTTGTTTGTATTTTGCATTTGTGTCTTCACTTGATCTCAAGAGACTTTAAACAGAAAAAAAACCCAAGATATTCATTGTATGTCATCTGTTAAATTGTACCCCCCAAAATCTAGAAAATATGAAGACAAAAGTTCATAATAGCTCTGTGTGAAATTTCTAATATGTATTGTTTCTTCTTCTTCCTTTTTTATCTTACAATATTTATTTTATTTTAGTCTTCAAGTAGAGCCAATGGGCTACACAGCCCCTTCTTGATGATCAGCAATCCCCACCCACCCCACCGCTAAACAACTCTCACACAAAACATACATTTTAATAGAGTTCTTTCTTTTTTGAGATTAAGATCAGTAGCAGATGGATCAAGCCACTCTCTTTGAGAAAAACTCACATTTTCTTCCATTTGCGCTTGGAATAAAATTCAAAGTCATTAACACTGGGGGTAATGCTGCTAACTATCTCTTATAAAGTTGTATCTTTATAAAATCTTTCCATAGAGTCTCATAGTTGCTGAAATTCTCCAAAATATTTCCAAACACAGACCCCAAGACTTTACAAACTCAGGACCTGGGATTGTCTTCTCCTAGAGAGCTTCACTTCTCATCATTTAGCTTTCCCTGCAAATATTTCCAACTGAGAGCAATCTTTCCTGTTCACTCTCCTGAAGGTTCTGCTTCCCATCTGCTCAACACTAGATGGCTTTTATTCATTATTTCATATCACTTTTCTTATCCCAAATACATATTTTAATCTATGTCCCTACTTCATTATTGACAACCCTTTTCTCCCACCACTGACACAAGGTATGACCCATGAGAGTATCTTGTAAATTTCACTCTCACTCATCATAGTGCTTGGCAAACAATTGTTTTGAAAATATACTTTTGAGTAAATACATGAATAGATGAATAATGATTCATAATAATGATATAAATGAAAATGACTTTAGACTCCCTTTCCTTCTTTCATTCTCAGTAGCTTAAACTTCAGCCCGTTCAGGTTGGTTCACCTTTTCCTTTCTCTCTCAACATTACCGCTTCTGAGTTCCTCTCCAGCTCTCATTACTCTGCTAAGACATTTAGTAATGACTTGAGTATCTTCTGTCCATGGCCTTGACAATGAAACCTCTATATCCCAAAAGGCTTACTTTGTTATTTTCATGAACAAATACGATCTACTTCTTAGAAGTACTCTGGTATCAGTTGTTAAATTGATATTTTTCTGCCACACCAGATAAGATAACCAGTGTCCTTCTGGTAACATTTACCCAGAGATAAAGAGTTTTTATTTTCATCCTTCCTACTGAACTATGAGTGAATTATTTTTGAACATTCTAAAAATATTTTTAAAGTTTAGATAGTCTATTTATCTGATTATCTAACTAATTGTCATATTTCTCATATTCATAATAAATGTTTTATAACACTGAATTTTTTTTTTTGGAAAAATCTATTTATGCCTCTGTAATAGCCATTAAATTAACAAACAAAATCAATTTATTAGTATCAGAGAGTTTGTAAGTATTATTGAGCATAATTGAATTCAGGAAATATGACAAACACAAAAATAACATAAAAACTTAGGGACATTCTCACCTAGAAAAAAAGTATGGTGAACATTTTTTCACATTCAAATATTTTCTTGTTTATATAAATCTATTATATGCATGGATACCCACAATCACAACGTTATACATCCATTTAATATAATTCTATATTACTCTTTTCCCCCAGTATTATGTTTCAAATATTCAAACTGATAGGGGACCTTATCTAAAATGGCTGTATGATTAATTGTATTGGCCTGTATTGGCATTAGACCAACTTATATTAAAATGTTATTTCCGGGGATGCCTGGGTGGCTCAGTTGGTTAAGTGTCCGACTCTTGATTTTTGCTCAGCACATGATCTCAGGGTCATGAGATCCAGCCCCATGTTGGCTCTGTGCTCAGCAGGGCGTCTGCTTGAGATTCTCTCCCTCTCCCTCTTCATCTTAATCTGCTCCGCCCCCTGCTTGTGCACTCTCTCTCAAATAAATAAATAAATAAATCTTCTAAAAATCTTATTTCTGTCAAATATTAATCTATTAATACATACATTTAATATTAAAATAGACATACATTTAGATTGGCACAGAAACATTTCTCTTTATTTTCTTTAAAGATATTATTTATTTATTTGGGAGAGAGAGAGAGAATGAGCTCGGGGGCAGGAGGAAAGGGCCAAGCAGACTCCCTACTGAGCAGGGAGACTGACACAGGACTGGATCCCAGGACCCTGAGACCATGACCTTAGTCGAAGTCAGGAGCCTTTTTCTTAGTTATTCTCCAAGATCAGCTCTACTTATATTAAGGAACATTTACATAATGCTCTCCTTTCATAGAAAATAACTTTAATTCATGTACTAGAAAGCATTTATTGGAGCCACTTACAATGTCTTGAGAATATAAGATATATATTGCATATTGAATAAAAGATTAATATGGTAAAGAGATATGCTTCCCCTAGATTGGTGTTTATCAACAGAGCATGAGTTTCCCTTCTGCCCTTTCCCTCCCCATCCCACTCTGCACAGGTGGTTTAGGAATATGCAAGGCTTTCTTGAAAGTTCTGGTGATTGAGGTTGGAGTGAGCATTTAGTTTTGAGCTGGCAGAACTGGTAAACACCCTGAGTTGCACATGACATTCTACACAAAAGTAGTAATCTTTTTTAAAATGTCAGAACTAACCCCATTTGAAATAATGAGAGATAGATATATAATATCTATATGGAATTAAAATTAAGATTTCTGAATTTGTAATGTCAAATGATACCAAGCCTTGAAGAAAACAATAGTATCAGAATCCTCTACCTTAAGTTAAAAGAAAACTTTTCTAAAAATATATTAAATTTGTCATCTTGGGTTTTCTTGTTATATTATCTTGTCTACTGGAACCACATATCATTCTCAGGACATGAAAAATTTATTTAGCCCTTTCCAATTTTTTTTAACTTCTTCTGTGTTTTCCATGTTTTTGTTTTGGCCAGAAATTCCAAACAACAATGCTAAATAAAAAAGTTTATAGTGGTCATCATTTTTTTTTTTTTTTTGTCACTCTGGTAATAGTTGAAAAAATTAGAAATTCTTTATAATACTTTGTTAGTTTAATAAAATTTTAAATTTCTCACTATTTTGATTAAGACTTTATCTTACAACCTTTTAAAATTATCAACAAGCATTCTGACATCTTTCATAGTTTTTAAATTGTTTTCTCTATAATAATTAAAATAGTGTATGTCTAATGTTAAATTTCTCAATTGTGTAAAAATTCAAATGATACATATGACTACAGATACATATGACTATGTTTTAGATTTTTAAAAAGGAATGATGTTTCTTTTTAAGATTTAACAGGGAATATAAGATCATTCCTTCAAATAAAGACCAACTATCATGATTTATATATATTATTATTTTATATCCTTTTATTTGTTATTCTTATAAATCTTTAATTCAATCCAATTTTTTTTCTGGTAGAGTCTTTAATCTTCTAATTCTTTAGTGAGTAAAATCAGTGCTGTTCTTCATAGATCTTTCCCTCCTTTTGTTACAGCTGCTTTTATGTTCCCTGGTGATTTGTCAGTCCATGTGCTCAAATCCATATTGCCTTCTTTCTCAAACTGTTTCAAGTTTATCATCCAATTCCATCTGGCCAGTGTAATCATGTTAACCATTTACCATCTGTTTAATCTGCTTATACTCTGTTAATACCACTGAAGGAAGACAAGGACTCCTACTAGAGTTCCCTAACCTCTGACCTCAGCTACCCTTCAGACTGGACAGCAAACAGGCCGGACAGGCCAAACACCATACTCTAGAAGCACTTTCTTTCACTGGCCTCGTTTGCTTTCAACTCAACCTCAATTCTTCAGCCTCTACATGACCTAACCTCTCTAAAAATCTGGTCAAGCGAAGAAAAACTACAGATACTTACGGACAAGATTTAGAGGAATGTTAAATAAGGCAATTTAAGTCCTTAGCAGTGTGTCTGGTAAATCAGCAGTGCTCGGTAAATGTTAGCAATTATTATTATTTAATTATCACAATCACCAAACCTTCCCCAAATTATTTTACTTTACATAAATGACTACTAGTGGTATTAGGAAATCCTTCATTATTAAAATAGTATTAAAATGTTGATATTAGAAAGTATAAGAAATGTACTATGAAGTACATTCTAGTCACTTAAAATTAGACTTGTTCATGAAATAGTCTATTACACATTAAAGGCAGAACTATAGAATTTAAGAGATAGAAAGGACTTAAGGTTTTCCTATTTTGGGGTGCCTTGGTGTCTCAGTCAGCTAAGCATCCAACTCTTGATTTTGGCTCAGGTCATGATCTCAGGGTCATGAGATTGAGCCCCACCTTGGGCTCTGTGCTCAGTGGGGAGACTGCTTGAAGATTCTCTTCCTCTGTCCCTCTCCACTGCCCCCCCACCACTTGCATGCTCTCTCTCTAAAATAAAGAAATAAATCTTTTTAAAAAAAACATTTTCCTTATTTTAAAATCTTCAATCAATGGAAAAGCCAGAAAAAATGAGATTTGTCCAAGGACCTTCCATCAAAGCCTCATTAAACAATTAATGTTGGAGGAAAATAGATTTGGTACATGTTGAAAATCAATTTCTATGTTTAATCATTCACTGAGATTATCAGAAACTATAGAGCATCAAACAGGTCCTTA
The DNA here is from genome assembly GCF_964656455.1 of Halichoerus grypus. Lineage (NCBI taxonomy): Eukaryota > Metazoa > Chordata > Mammalia > Carnivora > Phocidae > Halichoerus > Halichoerus grypus. Next base: position 19,281,508 of record NC_135715.1, read on the forward strand.
TTTCAGTTATCATTTCTAATGTTATTTTAGTGTACATTTTAAGAGTGTAATTTCAACTCAGGATTCAATATCACTGGTTTATTAATTTTATTTATATTAGAAAAACAGAGTGCCTAATATGTGCTATCATTAAGCTAAGTATTTTATGAATAATACCGAACTTGAGCTTCACATAATCCTATCAAATAAGTACTCCTAGTAATCCCACTTTTTAAAAGATTTTTTAAAGATGAATTTGCTCTTTCAAACAAACATTGGTCCCAATTCTTGCATGCAAACTTCCTCATATTTCATTGTTTCCCAGTCAAACTGTGTGTATCTGGCTGATCAAGCCCTCTACTTCCAGGCATAATCAGGTAAAATGAGATGAAATCGGGTGTATGAGTTTATAACCAGTTTTTTATCATTTACCTTCTATGATTGTAGTCTAGGAAGACTATGACCCTAGAAAATGACTGTATAAATATATGTATGCAAGGTGCTTGTTGAAAGACTCTTTGCCAGGTTCCATATCTCTTTTATTATCAGGTGGCCTACTAAAAGAAACCTCACATACATCTAATAATTGCACAAATAAATTCAAGAACTATTGGCTACAGTGCACTAAGGAGTAATTTAGTGAAGCTCTGATTTCGTAGTGTAATAGCATGTATTATAGTACCTGTAAACATACCATAATCCTTTTATCCAATTTCCTACTAAACTTTAAAAGTTGCCTAATAACACAGTGTGGTATGACTCACCTATGTTCCTCAATCAGACTTTGGTTTCTCTTTCTTAAATTTTTTAGTATCCTTTTGTATTGATTTCCTTTATCAAAAAGTGTTGGCTCAGCTTTTGAAATATGCAAGAGATTAAGGCTGCTCATTCACTGATTACCATTTTATTGCAGGATTTATGAAACATGTATCTCCTTGTTATATACATCCCAAACCATAGCTTCGGGTCTGTGAAATACCTAAGCTTTAGATTTGCATTTCAAAGAGGATTGCAAGCTTTCCGTTAAAGGTAAACTATTTGATGCTTTCATGGAAAACAATGTTTAAATTCTATTTAATCTGCAAGATCAACTCTAGATCTAGCATTTTTATTACACAAAATTAAGATTCAAAGTGTTTATATGTGGAGGCTTTTATTTAACTATTGATTTTATGCTTATCTTTTTCTATCTCATATAGACTGATAATGCAGAAGTAATGTGAATAGGTACAAAAGAGTATTCAGTAAATTTTTGGAAATAGGTATAATGGAAAAGCACTGTTACCATCTAGATATATGAATTACATCGGAGTAGATGCAGAACTAAGACACTCGGTAGGGATGGAAGCAGCCACAGGCCATTTCCTTCCTAGGAAGGACTTGTCATTTTCTTTATTGAATTTAGATCATTTAGATCTCTTAACGTCCTCGTCTTTATGATAGAATCTGATTTTCTAATTTATCCGATTTGTTCTCATGCTTAGGATGGAACAATGGCCTTTTCAAATTCATTCTTTACTAATACAAGCACCTATAATCTTCAGGCCTTATACTACGTGTTGGGAATACAAATATGAAAGTTGTTTTCCCATTCTTATTTAGAGGATTAGTAGGCTCCGCACATATTTGTAATCAATATAAGCATGATAGTAGTGATTTCTCATGTAGCACATACGTAGCAGGGGAGAGGGAATCCAATTCTATTTAGAAAAAGAAGAAATAGCAAGCTAGGGATGAAAAAGAGTTTCAGGGTTCCTCCACCGGTTCTGGGACTAGTGAAGAGGACTGTCCCTTCCATGTATATACCACACTGTCTGAATCTAGTCACTTATTGACAGATACTTGAGTTATTTCTAGTTTTGGGTAATAACAAATGAAGTTCTTGTGAACATTCATGTACAGGTCAATGTATAAACACATCCTTTCATTTCTCACGGGTAAATGCATAAGAGTGCATTTTCTGGCTCATGGAGTCCATGTATGTTTCCCTTTCTAAGAAACTTCCCAACCGTGTTCCAAAATAATTGTACCATTTTACGTTCCCACAAATAGTATGTGAGAGTTCCTTTTGTTCCATATGTTTGTCAATACTTGGTAGTCAGTCTTTTTTGCTTTTAGCCATTCTAAGAGGGTGCAGTACTATCACATTGTGATTCTGATTTGCATTTCTCTAGTGATTAATGATGTTGCATATCTTTTCATACGCCTATTTCAGGTCAAATAGTTTGCTCATTTTTAAAATTGGATTTTTGGTTTTCATATTGAATCTTGAAAATGTGTTTTATTCTGGATACAAGTATTTTATCAGATTTATTATTTATAAATACTTTTTGATACAACCCATATCTTGTATTTTTCCTCTTCTTGGTATATTTCAAAGAGCAGAGTTTTACATTTTGGTAAAGTAAATTTATCATTTTTTTGGCTAGATTGTGGTTTTGGCATTGTATTTAAAAAATTGTTGCCTAATCCGAGTTTACAAAGATTTTCTCTTATCTTTTGTTCTAGAAGTTCTGTAGTTTCAGGTTTTGCCTGTATCTATGATTCATTTTGAGTTACTATTTTAATATGGTGTGAAGTAAGGAACAACATTCTTTAAAAAATATATGAATATCCAGTTTTTCCAAAACAATTTCTGCAAGATCTATACTTTCTCCCTTGAACTGCTTTTGCTCCTTTATCAAAAAATCAGTTGTCTATGTAAGTCAGTGTGCTTTCACAATGCTTTATTCTGTTCCATTGTCTATTTTCCTATCTTTAAACTGAAATTTGAAATCAGGTACTGTTAGTTCTTCAACTTGGTGCTTTTTAAAGATTATTTTGGCTCTTTTAGGTCCTTTGCATTTTGATATGAATTTTAAAATCCGCTTATCAATTTCTGAAAAATTGTAGTTGGAATACTGATAAGGACTGGGTTCCATCTATAATAAATTTGGGTAGTATTGCCATTTTAACAGTAGTAATTTTTCTGAGTCATGGACACTGGATGTTTTCCATTTATTTACAGCTCCTTGAATTTCTCTGACCAGTGTTTTGTGCTTTTCACACCTTTTGTCAAATTTATCCTTAAGTACCAATTATTTTATACTTTGATGCTATGGTAAATATTATTTCTGTCTCAATTTTCAATTGTTCATTGCCATTGTATAAAATACAATTATTTTTTGTACATTCCTCTTTTATTCTGAAACCTTGATGAACTCACTTATTAGTTCTAGTAGCCCCTTACGTAGATCTCATTGCATTTTCTATATAGATGGCCATGCTCTCTCCTATTAAAGATAATTATGTTTCTTCCTTTACATTCCAGATGTCTTTTATTTCTCTTTTAGTTTGCTAATTTGGTGAATTGCATTGATTGCTTTTCAAATGTTAAACTAAACTTGCATCCATGGGGTAAACCACACTAGGTCATGGAGTATTTAGATCGATAGGTGGACTGGTAAGTAGATAGAGTCAATTTGCTAAAATTTTGTTTAAAATTTTGGCTCCTGGGTTCATGAGGGATATTTGTACTATTTTTTGTTTTGTTTTTTTGTAGTGTCTTTGTCTCATTTTTAAAAATTTTTTATTGTTATGTTAATCACCATACATTACATCATTAGTTTTTGATGTGGTGTTCCATGATTCATTGTTTGTGTATAACACCCAGTGCTCCATGCAGAACGTGCCCTCTTTAATACCCATCACCAGGCTAACCCATCCTCCCACCCCCCTCCCCTCTAGAACCCTCAGTTTGTTTTTCAGAGTCCATCGTCTCTCATGGTTCATCTCCCCCTCTGATTCCCCCCCCTTCATTCTTCCCCTCCTGCTATCTTCTTCTTCTTCTTCCTTTTTTTTTTTTTTTTAAGATATATTGTATTATTTGTTTCAGAGGTACAGGTCTGTGATTCAACAGTCTTGCACAATTCACAGCACTCACCATAGCACATACCCTCCCCAATTTCTATCACCCAGCAACCCCATCCCTCCCACCCCCCACCACTCCAACAACCCTCAGTTTGTTTCCTGAAATTAAGAATTCCTCATATCAGTGAAGTCATATGATACATGTTTTTCTCTGATTGACTTATTTCCCTCAGCATAACACCCTCCAGTTCAGTCCACGTTGTTGCAAATGGCAAGATCTCATTCCTTTTGACGGCTGCATAATATTCCATTGTATATATATATACCTCATCTTCTTTATCCATTCATCTGTCGATGGACATCTTGGCTCTTTCCACAGTTTGACTATTGTGGACATTGCTGCTATAAACATCAGGGTGCACGTACCCCTTCGGATCCCTACATTTGTATCTTTGGGGTAAATACCCAGTAGTGCAATGGCTGGGTCATATGGTAGGTCTATTTTCAACTTTTTGGGGAACCTCCATACTGTTTTCCAGAGTGGTTGCACTAGCTTGCATTCCTACCAACAGTGTAGGAGGGTTCCCCTTTCTCCGCATCCTTGCCAACATGTGTCGTTTCCTGACTTGTTAATTTTAGCCATTCTGACTGGTGTGAGGTGGTATCTCATTGTGGTTTTGATTTGGATTTCCCTGATGCCGAGCAATGTTGAGCACTTTTTCATGTGTCTGTTGGCCATTTGGATGTCTTCTTTGGAAAAATGTCTGTTCATGTCTTCTGCCCATTTCTTGATTGGATCATTTGTTCTTTGGGTGTTGAGCTTAAGAAGTTCTTTATAGATTTTGGATACTAGCCCTTTATGCGCTATGTCATTTGCAAATATCTTCTCCCATTCTGTCAGTTGTCTTTTGGTTTTGTTGACTGTTTCTTTTGCTGTGCAAAAGCTTTTTATCTTGATGAAGTCCCAGTAGTGCATTTTTGCCCTTGCTATTGTGAAAATGTCAATGCTACCTAGAGCAATCTACACATTCAGTGCAATCCCCATCAAAACACCAGCAACTTTTTTCAAAGAAATGGAACAAATAATCCTAAAATTTGTATAGAACCAGAAAAGACCCTGAATAGCCAGAGGAATGTTGAAAAAGAAAAGCAAAGCTGGCGGCATCACAATTCCAGACTTCAAGCTCTATTACAAAGCTGTCATCATCAAGACAGTATGGTACTGGCACAAAAAGAGACACATAGATCAATGGAACAGAATAGAGAGTCCAGAAATGGACCCTCAACTCTATGGTCAACTCATCTTCAACAAAGCAGGAAAGAATGCCCAATGGACAAAAGACAGTCTCTTCAACAAACGGTGTTGGGAAAATTGGACAGCCACATGCAGAAGACTGAAATTGGACCATTTCCTTACACCACACACAAAAATAGACTCAAAATGGTTGAAAGACCTAAATATGAGACAGGAGCCCATCAAAATCCTAAAGGAGAACACAGGCAGCAACCTTTTCGACCTCAGCTGCAGCAGCTTCTTCCTAGAAACATTGTCTTTGTCTCATTTTGATGTTAAGATCTTGCTAACCCAATAGAACACGTTAAGAACTCTTCACTCTGTTTCAATTTTTTGAAGAATTTTTTTTTTAGAATTAGTATTATTTTTTCCTTAAGTACTATGTTCACTCTACTAGTAAAGCCTTCTGGATCAGGAGCATTCTTTGGGGTAAGTATTTTAACAAGAAATGTAATTTCTTTAGTATCATCTCTCATTCCTGATATCTGAATCTTTTGTTCTTTCTACCCCCCCCCCCCAGTCTATCTGCGTAGAGGTTTATCAATTTCATTGATCTTCTCAAAGGGTCAGTTCTTGGTTTCATTGATTTCTCTATTTTCCTATTTTTCTAGTTTATGGATTTCTACTCAGATTTCTATTCTTTCCCCTCCTCTTCTTTGAATTTTATATTTCCTTCTTTCCTAGTTCCTTATGGAGATGAATGACTTAATAAGGCATTTCTGTTTTTATAGTATAAGCATGTAGCACTCTAAATTAATTATCCTCTAAGTATCTCTATTGCTTCATCAGCATCCCACATATTTTAAAATATTTTGTTTTCATTTTCACTCAGTTAAAATACTTTATAACTTCTGTTTTTATTTATTCTTTGGACCATGTGTTATTTGGAAGTGTGTTATTTAGCTTCCTAATATTTTGTGATTTTATAGAGATCTGTTACTGATTTCTAAGATAATTGCATTACGATTAGAGACAATACTATTAAAATAATTGATGTTTGTTTATGGCCCAGAGTAAGATCTATCTCAATAAATATTCCACCTATTCTAGAAAAATATGTGAATTTCACTTTTGTTAGATATAGGGTTCTTTATCAAGGTAGTAAAGTTAGTCAATATATTCTTATTGATTTTATGTGCTCTCGTTCCATCAATTATTATTAGAATTGTATCGAAATCTCAATTTGTAATTGTGGCATTGGCTAATTCTCATTGCAGTTCTATCAGTTGCAACTTCATGTATTTTGGATTTGGTTAATAGATGTGTAATATTTAGGTTTGTTATGTCCTCTTGATACTTTGACCACTTTATCACTACACTATTATACTTTTTTGCTCAGACATATTTTGTTTGATAGTCATATAGCCCACCTAGCTTTCTTTTGTTTGGTGCTAGCATGATATAATATTTTATTCACTTACTTTTAACTAATTTGTGTCTATATTCAATGTACATTTATTTTAGGTAGCAAATAGTCAGGTCTTGCATTTTAAAATTCAACCTGACACTTTTTGACATTTAATTGGGCTTTTCCATACTGGAAAACTACTTGGCAGTATCAGCCATTTTTATACTTCATGGTTCAAAACTCCAAACAGAATTCCCATGAATTTCCCAAACAAGCCAGAAATGAAATTTTTAATGCAATATTGCCTGGTGGTAAGAAATAGGGGACAATCTAGGGGCCCATTTTTGAGAAATGGGTAAGTATAGTAGGATACAAACTATTAAATACTTTGAAGTGTTCAAAAGCCAAAAAATCTACTGTGATAAGCAATGTGGTTAGATATTTAAACAATGTTGAGTAAAAATATCACATAGAAAAATATCTGAATCAAAATGCCATTTATGTAAATGTATGTTCAAAATACATACCAAGCTATATATTTAAAGGAATTTATAAAAACTCAAGGTTATATACTAAGCACTTAGGATAGAGGGGAATATAAAGGAATATGCAAAGGAGAAAATGAGTATTTGCAGGAATAATGTGTAACTATAAGTGAAATTAAATGGTAATTTACTACTAGGATCCAAAAATTAATTAAAATCAATTATTAAAGATTTTATTTATTTATTTATTTATTTATTTATTTATTTATTTAAGAGAGTGCAAGCATAAGCAGGGGGAGGGCCAAGGAGGGAGGAAGAGGGAGAGGGAGAGAATCTCAAGCAGAGTCTGTGCTGAGTGAGGAGCCGGAAGCAGGGCTCAAGCCCATGACCCTGAGATCATGACCTGAGCTGAAACCAAGAGTCAGACACTTAATTGACTGAGCCACTCAGGCACCCCCTAAAAATTAATTAAAATTTAAAATGAAAACTGAAATAATTGTAATATTTTATCACAATTATTTCATTTACCATTAAGGAAACAAACCTTTGAACCAGGTGTTTGTAAGACAGGAGTTGTACTTGTGAAGTTATTGATTATTTATTGCCGTCATATTAGTTAGCATGGAAATTAGCTTAGTAAATTACAGAAATATATTTAAGTGCTATATGTTTCTGTTAATTCATGCATGCCATTGCAATTATCAAGAAATGCTAAGCAGAGATCAATTACTAACCCTAATCAATATTACAAAGTCAGACTTTACAATTAACTAGAGTTAGATGATGAGCTTGAATTTTAGTCACCTCTAGACATTTTCTAACATAGTCTTCTTAATCATCCACACCCAGTATCTCTGAAAAAAAAAAAAAAAATTAAAAGGATGGCAGTAAAACTAAGACTCAAATACAATATGTTCCCTGAGTTTGAACCAAACTTCCACTCACCATGTGTTTGATGGATCTGAACTTTAAAAACCAATCGTTTACACAATATTGTATGTCAAACATATTTCAGTTAAAACCCTATCACCACTGCCGACCACCGAGGCCTTGTCTGATGAGAACAGCCTGAGCCGCATCTTGCATATGGAACTCTTCAGGGGGGCACCATTCACCTCACCATCTCCTAGACCTGTATATTTATTATGAAAGTTTTTGGCAAATGGCAGTCAACTCTCTAAAGAATGAGGTGATTTGGGCGCCTGGGTGGCTCAGTCATTAAGTGTCTGCCTTTGGCTCAGGTCCTGATCCCAGGGTCCTGGGATCGAGCCTCGCATCGGGCTCCCTGCTCAGCTGGGAGTCTGCTTCTCCCTCTTCCACTCCCCCTGCTTGTTCCGTCTCTTGCTCTTGCTGTCTCTCTTTCAAACAAATAAATAAAATGTTAAAAAAAAAAAAAAAAAAAAGGAATGAGGTGATTATTCTAATGCTCCCATAAGTGACATTCAGGCCAGCCTCAGTCCTGAGAGCAGCATCACCAGTTTAAGTGAGCTATTGATGTCATTTTCATTCACACCTACTACCTCCCTCAGTTCACGTTATCTTCTTCTTTTACTTTATTCTTGAAAAGCAAAAAGACCTTTTACTATCTCTCCTGGGTAATCTAGTACTTAGGTCAGTACGTATATCTGTTTTTACTCTTTAAAGGACAGGCTATACCCTGACGTGATTGGTCTTTACTTCATACAGCAGAATGGCAAGTGTGAGCTCCCTCATTTGTAATTTCTCAGTTATAACCAAATTTAGATAAAGAAACCCAATAGACCTCACCCATAGCCAAAAATAAACAAATGAATAAATAAATAAATAACTTTTAGTTTAGTACATTTCAGTATATAGTTTTCATTGAGCTTTATGAATTTTGTATCTTGCTTGTCCCAAGACCTCCAGCCCATTGTCCTGGTGTGTGTGCGTGTGTGTACGTATATTATATTATTATATCTGGGGTACACCGAGTCTTCCCACTGGTTTTGCCAAAAGTACTCATTATCTAATTTTCTTTCACACTGGAGGAGCAGTTAGGCTTTATTTTGAAAGTATTGTGTCAGGGATCCCAAAGACCACAGTTGGGTTTGATGATATTCTGGAAGGACTCACAGAATTCAGAAGAGCTGTTACACTTATGATTATGGTTTATTATAGTGAAAAGATCCATATTACCATTAAGGAAGGAAAAAGATGCTTACAGTGGAGTCTAGGAGAGTCAAGGATGATCTTCCATTTGTTCTCCCTCAATAAAGTCACAGGGATAGCGCTTTACCAGCAACAATGTGTCACAACACATGTGATGTGTTGCCAATCAGGGAGGCTCACCTGAACCTTGGCCTCCAGGGTGTTACTTAGGCATGTAACTCCCAAAAGTCAAGCTGATACCTGTGATCCAAAGCTCCAGGAATACAAAAAAAAAAAAAAAAAAAAAAAAAAAGGACACTCACCATAAATTACATTGTTATTGTAAACTATCTGGCATGCTCCAAGATTTCAAATATACAAAGATACTTTTATCAGGCAGGATGTTCCAAGGGTTCAGAGATTATCTCCCAGGAGCTGGTGAAGGTTAGTTCTGAAGTCTTGGAATGCAAAGAGTTTTAGCAACCTAGGTCTGCTGACTTAACTCTTGCATAGTAATATTAAAAGGTACAGGGATATGGCATTGTGAGCTACTCTTTCTCGTTTTTGCTTAGTGGCATCTCTATATAAGGATTGAGGCAGTAGCAATTGGTAAAATGGCCTGACAAGGAAATATTCCTTAAAACTACTATTTTTACTTAAATTGAACATATACTTAGGAGGATAAGAAGAGCTGCAGTTAATCTCACCATATCTAAACTGACTCTTGATAGTTCTATTTCTCTAATAACATCTGAAAAAAATTTCCAGTGGGAAACTTCCAAAAGAGTAGACAACTGTTAAGTATGATTCTTGTTTTCCCATTGACACACTTAGTCTGGAATCTTAGACCAGCTAATGGTCTACATGGCATCCTTTCCTCACTGAGTGCATACTCTGGGAACCATAACTGTATTTTCTGGATCTACTCTCATTCCCTGGCATTCCTCTATTAGTAATTTGGATGTAATGGTGTAGTGTGCTTGGCTCAATTTGATGGCAAGCTTTCAAGTGAGGCTGCTGATTATTACACCACAGTTCAACAACTCTGGGTGATAGTGCACAAAAACATAACCTTTCCATTATGCCTTTGGCATTTGGCAGGGCACACAAGTGCAGATAGACCATTAGCAGAAAGAACCCATTATCATTCTAGTTGATCCTGAGCACTCAGAAGCCAGGATGCGGTGCAAAACATGGCTTTCCTCTTTCTATCTGCCTCTTTTCAGTCTATGCACAACCTCCTTTAAGTGGTTTCCTGAAATCTCCTTATTTCTTGAACTCCCCATTTCGCCTTTACCTCTCTCTCTCTGGGTTCTGTACAGAATTCCAGCCTCATCCTGCTTATGGCCAGTTTAGTTGATGTCTTCGAGCTAGGTGTGCTCCTTATGTCTGAAACCAGAGATATCAGGTGATCCTATGTGGCCTAGATTAGAAAGACACATTTAACCGTGAACACTATAAAGGACCATTATATCCAAGAAATTGCAAGGAAAGAAACTTCTCTTCAGCTAATACGAACATCACTTTGCCGTCATGGCCTAAATTTGATGTATTTTTATGTTCAAAATCCTGGAGACCAGATTAGGGATTGTAACTATCCTCTTAATATCACAATATGAATAGGATATTCTCAACATTTTCTTTGCTTTTATTTAATGGAACCATTAGTATTAACTGAAAACTTATTAGAAATGCAAATTCTTGGAGCACTTGGGTGACTCAGTCAGTAAGCATCCAATTCTTTTTTTTTTTTTTTTAAGATTTTATTTAGTGTTTATTTGAGAGAGAGAGAGTGAGAGAGAAAGAGCATGAAATGGGAGGAAGGTCAGAGGGAGAACCAGACTCCCTGCTGAGCAGGGAGCCTGATGCAGGACTCAACCCTGGGACTCTAGGATCATGACCTGAGCTGAAGGCAGTCGCTTAACCAACTGAGCCACCCAGGCGCCCTGGTAAGCATCAAACTCTTGATTTTGGCTCAGGTCAAGATCTCAGGGTCTTGAGATCAAGCCCCATGTCCGCCTCCGTGCTGAGTGCAGATTCTGCTTAGTATGCTCTCTCACCCTCTCTCTCTGCCCCTCTCCCTGCTTGTGTGTGCACTAAGTAAATGAATCATTAAACAAAATCTTTAAAAAAAAAAAAAAAGAAAGAAAAGAAACACAATTCTCAGGCCCACACAGACATACGGACTCAGAAACTTTGGAGGTGGTTCCCAGAAATTTGTGTTTTAATAAATCCTTCAGGTACTTCTGAGAACACTCAAGTTTGAGAAGCACTGCCTTAGAAAATGAGAAAATGGAAAACGAGTATTAGTTTAGGAATTGGGAATTGAAGATTAATGTTATTAGTATAGCTTATGCTTGAGATAAAAGAAACACAAATCGTGGAAGTAAATTATGGTTCGGATGGTGAATATGTCTAGGAAGACAATGGGTGATAGATACATATAATATTGTCCTAGTCATTCCATCTAAACAAAAATGTTTGCTGCTTTTGCCAAAATTTCTTCCTTATATCTAACAAAGCAGTTCATCCATGAACAGTAATTTTAATTTGAGAGGGCTCTCTTTGCCTTGTATGGATCTGAGAATTGAGAAGCTCTTTCTCCCCATTTTTCTGAATGCAAATTATGTGTAAATATGTCAATGGAATTATGTCCCTGCTTCCGATGGAACAGATTAGACTGCCTAGAGGGATGGGATCTAGTCAAGGTCAAGCTTGTTTCTGACATATAGGAGTTGTGTAGCGATGAAGAAAGAGGATAGATTGCATATATTCTTGGAGGATTATCTGGATCACTTATGATGTTTTCCACAAAGGGAAACAAACTGAATGGTGGTGCAGACCAAAAGAAGGCAATTCTTTTGGCAGGAAGGTCAATATCCACCCATCCATTGGAGATTTATCAATCCAGAAGACAGACACCTTTGTCATAAGGTTTCTTGCCCTTGGCCCAGGAGACTAAGACTTTACTTCTACTTTTTGTTTAGTTTCCAGGTCTAAGAGAAATTTATTTGTTTGAAGTTTTCAAGTATGCTAAAAAAAATGGAAAAAAATCTAGAAATTACTCAACTCAGTCTTACAACCATTCTAATATATATACATATTGTTCCTCCCTGTTCCAATTACAAGAAACAACTCTGGACTCAAAATCAAGAAACCATGTATAGGCACAGCAGGGTATTTTTCAATAAGTATGCTCTTAGTCTTGAAAAGTATCAGAGGGCCAGCTAAAGTTGCTATTACATATTATATAAGATCTACACATGTCCTGCGTATCAACTTGGCTATCTCATTGTCACTTTATGGGGTTGGCAGAACAAACATCCCACCAAAGATCATGTCTTAATCCTTGGAATTTGTAAATATTGTACCTTGTGTGGAAAAGAGGGAACAGCAAATATGATTAAGGTTATGGTATGGGGATTATTCTGGATTATCTGTGTAACCATGAAGGCTTAAAAACAGAGAGACTTTCCTGGTGGTGGTCAGAGAGAGATGTGACTGGAAGAAGTTCAGAGAGATGTGGCATAAGAACAATATGTCTCCCTCTTTCTAGTTCTGAGATGTGGGGGCTACATCCAAAGGCTGGAGAGAGTTTTCTAGGACCTGCGAATGGCCTTTAGCTGATGGCGAGCAGGAAAATGGGGACCTCTGTCTTTCAACTGCAACAAACTAAATTCTGTCAACAGAAGAATGAGCAAAGAAACAGATTCTCCCTACAGCTTGCAGGAAAAGGAACACGGCCCTGCTGACACTTTGATTTTATACTAGCGAGGCCCATACCAGACTTCTGACCTACAACAACTATAAGATGATAAAATTGTATTTCTTTAACCAGGTTTGTGGTAATTTGTTATGGCAGCAGTAGAAAACCGATACCCTTCATACTTAATATTTCAAAAATTTATCTCTAACATCCCCCTAAACTGGATCCTCCTCCAAGTTTTCCTATCTTCATGAATGGAGTCATCATTCATTGATGAGCATGCCCTCCCATCTATTTTAGGCATATCCATCTAAAGGACAAATGCCTCTGTCAGCATTATCTTTCTAAGAATGACGAGGGGAATTGGGCATTGGGCAGATAACTGGCAGTGTCTACCACGTGCAAACATGTGAACAAACCCATTGCTGAGATATGTGTAGCCCAGGACACGGGTACAAATGGAGGCCTATGTGCCACGTGTCTGCATATTTCGGGTGTTATACATCAATGTAACAAATTCCTAATATGCTCTATCTTCTGACTTGTCAGATATACCTTCTTAAAGTCCAGGTAGACAAGATTTGAATTTAGGATTCTCAAACTCCTGGTGGTTCTATGTCTGTCTGTAGCAGTGCAAGGAGAGCTGGCATGCACCCAGACCCTAAAACGTGGGACTCAGAAAAGGGCCCCCTCGGCCTAGTTACAAAAGATGAACAAAAAAGTAAAAATGCTCAGTCTTCATCATTCTTTTTTTTTTTTTAAGATTTTTTTATTTATTCATTCGAGACACAGAGATAGAGAGAGAATATGAGCAGGGGGAGAAGCAGAGGAAGGGGGAGAAGCAGGCCCCCCGCTGAGCTGGGAGCCCGATGCGGGGCTCGATCCCAGCACCCTGGGATCATGACCTGAGCCAAAGGCAGACGCTTAACCATCTGAGCCACCCAGGCACCCCAGTCTTCATCATTCTTATGCTCTAGTTGGCAGACAGGGAATAAACAAGAAACATAAGTATGTAGTGAGTTGTAGATTGTGACCATGTCCAATTTCACTAAACATCGTCAAATTTTTATGAAAATGGTTATATTAGTTTTCTATTGCTGTGTAACAAATCACTACGACTTAGTAAGTTAAAACAATATATGTTTATTATCTCACAAGTTCTACATTCAAAAATTTGGGCATGGCTTAATTGGATCTTCTGGTTAGGGTCTCCCAAGGCCTCCATCAAGGTTTTGGCTGAGCTGAGTTTTCATTCTGGTGAGTCAACTGAGGAAAAATCTAATTTCAAGCTTCTTGCTGGCAGAATTCATTTTCTTGCACCTGTATGGTAGGGGACCTGTTTCTCCCCGACCTGACTGTTAGTCAGAAGTTCTTCTATTGTTCTAGAGATCACCCACATTTCCTAGGAGCTGCCAACAGTTCCTATCATGAGGGCTTCTCCAACATGACTTACTTCAGTAAAACTACACAGAGTGCTTGGACTCTTTGACCTCAGAGAAGGCCAGGCTACTAGGGACAGTCAATTCACTAAGGCAGGCCAATTCAGCATATTTTTTCATTAACTCAAAAACAAGCAATAACGAACCTTAGTTACATCTGCAATACTTCTTGACCTCTCCATATTCTATAGGTTAGAAGGAAGTTACAGGTCTCGCTCATACTCAAGGGATTATACAGAGGAGAAATATCAGGGGACAGGGATCACTGGAGCAACTTCAGGGTCTATATGACAAATGGAATTTATGATGTATTTTACGTTATTAAATATTCTTTTTATTTTTTGACGTTGAATATTCTTGACAATGCTTGGTACTGTCAGCTGTTTTATTCATCTGTGGGGTATGAATTGCTTTATCTTAGTGGTTTCAGTTGGCATTTCTCTAATTATTAGTCATATTGGCTTTTTCATTTCTTTATATTCCTCATTAGGATTTCCTTTTCATGTATTCATTGTTTATCTTTTTTGTTCTTATTCTCTCAGATTTTTAATAACAGTTTGCCTTTTGGGATGCAGGTAATATACAATTGTATGACATTAAAATTCCTCCCACTCCAATTTCTGTTGTGACTGTTTTTTAACATAAATATAATTTAATTAATCTTATTATGTTTTGTGATTTTTGCAACGTTTTAAAGAAATGTCTCATGTACAAATTCGTAAAGGAGTGCTCTCTTAAGTTTCAAATATTTATATTAAGAATTAGTTGTTTAATTGACATGGAATTTTTTGTGTATGAGTAGTAGGAATTTATATTTATGTTTTCCCATATGTATGCCAATTACTAGATCTATTTATAGAAGTATCATCCTTGCCTACTTTTTATTTTTCCATTCCATCCAATATCTGATTCTAATCTTGCCTGGAGTTTTCTTTTTGTTGTTGGACAATTTTCACCAATGCTACAATATATCATATAATAAGCCTTGATATTTAATGGAACTTAATATGTGGAATTTCCATTTTTCTTCTTCAAAGTTGACATTTTTGGTTTTGGTCTTTTCTTTTTAGTACACATTTTAATATTAATTTGTCTTCTCAAATCAAAGGGGTTAAAAATAAGACAGGGGAATTTTGATTAGAAATGCATTGTCTTTATGGATTGATGTCAGTATAATTGACTTTATCATACTGTATGTTCCTATAGACAAACATGAGATATCCATTCATTTATTCATTAATTTTTCCACAAACGTGAGACATCTATTCATTTATTAGGTTTTCCTTTTTTTCTTTTTAAGATTTTATTTATTTATTAGAGAGAGAGAGTGAGTGAGAGAGAGAGCACGGGCAGGGAGAGGGGCAGGGGGAGAAGCAGACTCCCCGCTGAGCTGGGAGCCCGATGTGGGGCTCGATCCCAGGACCCTGGGATCATGAACTGAGCTGAAGGCAGATGCTTAACTGACTGAGCCACCCAGGTACCCCTAAATTATATTTAAAGATTTTATTTATTTATTTATTTATTTATTTATTTGAGAGAGAGAGAGAGCATGAGCAGTGCGGGGAAGGGCAGAGGGAGAGGGCGAAGGAGAAATAATCTCAAGTAGACTCCTTGCAGAGCTTGGAGCCCAAAGTGGGACTGGATCCCACCACCCTGAGACCATGACCTGAGCCAAAACCAAGAGTCAGACACTAAACCAACTGAGCCACCCAGGCGCCCCTAAAATGTTTTTGGAAGTATATTTTTCTTTTTTGTTTCCAAACACAGGGTTTGTGTTTATTTAAGAATTATTGATCTCTTATTTACTTTCAGAGTAATTTACAGTTGAAGGAATTGAGGAAAGAAAGGTTACAGGCCCAAGGTCAAAGCAAATAGGTGGTAGAGGGGAAAATCATACATTGGCTATGTGAATTCATGTCTGAACTTTTCTAATTACCCATGCTGGGCCCATTTCACTTCTTTTCTTTGTGTATTTATGAATTTTGAGTGTATCAAATCATTTAGTATCTATAACAATAAAGTATACTTACACATTCAGGTATAAAATTACTTAAACAGCTTAACTGGAAAATATGTCAACATAACTTACAGTTGACTTTTAGGAAATATGAAGCATCTGAATTTATTAGAGTGGCAAAGATATGTGCAGTTACATATCATAAAAGCAATTACTGAATCCATATTATCAAATAGGTTAATTACAGCGGCCAGATATGTATATATTATTTTGAGTCCATTAGAAAATTTCAGAGAGATACTGGCAAAAAAAAAAAAAAAAAGTCTGTAAATTTAATATCAAATTTCCATTGCAAGTGCTAGGAAAACTCCTGAAATGCTCCATAGACTTATTCTACTATAGTAATTCAGATGATCTGAATTGATTGAAATGGAAAATTATTGACTAAAGCTATTTCAGGAAAAACCAGCTGTTGAAGTCAGCTGTTTTGATATAAATAAACAAATGAAACCATAACAGCAGAATCTTAGAAATTTGGAAACTTAATCATGCCATCTGGAAATAAATAGACTAATCAGAGAATGCAGATTTAGAGAAAATAAAATTATAAATAACTTAAAACACAATAACAAAAATATATTATCTTTACCCTAAATCTCATTTGCTTACTACTTACGGGATGAATGTATCTTTTTTATCTCTATTGCACTGTACCATTATATTTCTATTAGTACAAACAGTTAATTTTTTTAAGGAGACAGATGGTAATTTTCTAAGTTTTATTTTCCATGCCTAAACTAAGTTGCATTTCATTATGTGACTAGGGTTTATTGCCTATAAGTCAGTTCACTGAAATAAAAGATGCTTAGAAATTTTCAATATAGGGGCGCCTGGGTGGCTCAGTTGGTTAAGCGACTGCCTTCGGCTCAGGTCATGATCCTGGAGTCCCGGGATCGAGTCCCACATCGGGCTCCCGGCTCGGCAGGAAGCCTGCTTCTCCCTTTCCCACTCCCCCTGCTTGTGTTCCCTCTCTCGCTGTCTCTCTCTCTGTCAAATAAATAAATAAAATCTTTAAAAAAAAAAAAAAAAAGAAATTTTCAATATAGAGATCAGAATGCTGGTGTGTGTGTGTGTGTGTGTGTGTGTGTGTGTGTGTGTGTGTGTCTGTGTATGTGTGTGGAGAGAGAGAGACAGAGTATCTTAATTCCTCTGAAGGATTTTTTAAAATCTCCTTGATCTTTAAGTTCAACAACGCTCCTAAGTGGGAAAACGTCCAAGAAATAATGAAGACAGTTGTCTCTACAGCAATAAACAAAATCATCAACATCCTCTTATATTAATAATAACAAGATTAAATACAACATGCTACATAATGAATGACTACAGTGAACATGATTTCAGTCGATTGAAGAGAATTAAGAATGCATTAATTTGTGACAGTCTTTGAATATTGATTACACACATATATGACTGGAAATATACATGATCTAATGATCACATAAAAATTTTGAAATCTCAAATTGCAGTCTGTATATTCATGATGAATTTTGCAATTTGCAAGATAGAGAAAGACAAAGAAAAATGGAAGAGAAATACAAAAGACAGAGTGGGTTTGATTCAAATCTCTAACTCTTTGATCAGAAATAGAACTGCCATAAACAGAGAGATTTTCTACTCTGAATTAAACCAATAATGACAGTTCTCTCTAGTCATTTTGGCTGCCAATAAATCCCTTTTCCATGAGTTCTCACAATTCCACTTTGATAATATTAAGTTACAGAGCTAATATTTTTTTCAAAGAATATCACCACTGTTTTCTTATAATATTTCAATGCAGGGGGAAAATGACATTATTTTCATTTGAGGAGTGTGGAAAGTATGGCTTATACATGTGAGTTCTTCCAGAGACACCTCTTAGATCTGGTGATACCCAGTCTAGTATTATTAATATTGTTGTACATCTAACTATAATATTTTAACCATCTTTGAAAGCGATAGGCATAAAATACATTTTCCCCCAGAAAGGATCTATATCTGAAAAATTTACACATGTTGTAACATTGAAACACTTTGCTAAATTTAATTCAAGTAAATATTGCTTTAGTAGGCACCAAATTGATGTCTCCTGGCCAAGGGAAATCGTACATATTTTAGCAAAATCATCCAAAATAAGTTGAGTAGGAAAAATCCTTGATCAAGATCATCAAAGTACTGTTTGTTCTCTGGGAAAGTTATCCAAGGCTAGCCTACAATTTTATCAGGTGTGAATCCTCTTCTCTAACCATTTTGCTTGATGTTATTGTTCTGGGCTGGTTTAGGTTCAACAGTTGGGCTGGATTACCAGAAACCTGTTCTCTCAA
This sequence comes from Halichoerus grypus, assembly GCF_964656455.1. Lineage (NCBI taxonomy): Eukaryota > Metazoa > Chordata > Mammalia > Carnivora > Phocidae > Halichoerus > Halichoerus grypus. The sequence goes on from NC_135715.1 coordinate 19,300,034, forward strand.
CAGTTATGGTCTGATATCATGTGCACTATATTAGCTGTTTTTCTTTTTATTTTACGATTCAGAAAAGGCAAAAGATGATATTAAATATATAAAAATAATGGCGTAACAACCTAAGTACTTAAATTACTCCTTGTCATGAGGAGAGAAGCTGAGAAAATATAAGAAACTAGGTATATGAAAGGGTTTGCTTAATTGCTTAATTATTTGTGAATAATAATAGGATTTTGTTTGTAAAAGTGAGCTGCACAAAAATTTAACTTTTACTTCATTATTCTGTGAATATTTACTAGATATCATACATTGTACCAAGGGATCTGTGTGCTTACTTGAATTTCATCCTCACAATGACCATCAGAGTGTAAATGTCACAGAAGAGGAAAGAGGTTTGTCAGAGGAAGTACATTGACAAAGTCCCCTGGGCAGACCCTGGCTCAGATGTTCCAGGCACCAAACCCAAGATGTTAACCACAACTTTAGAATTTACCCCAGGAAAGCAGCTTTGCATTGCTCTGAATGGTTGATTATATTTTTCTCTTTAAGAAAATAGACTTCAGTTTTAGGAGAGTTAGTTGGTCCTCTATATCAACAACAAACACGAGTGGAAAAATCATCAATTACTTCCCAAGAGGCACATGGAGAATTTACCTCTAGTACTGTGGTGTTCAGATCAAAGAAGTGCCTTGGGCGACAACAGTATTTCCCTCTAGGAGGTCAGTAAGCTCCTCTCCCCTGCAGGAGGGTTTTGAGGAGAAAGGATCCTTACACTGGTACTTTTGGTACAGTGACTACTTGAGATTTTACTTCTGATTCTTCTTAGGAAACTTCTTAGGAAATACTTATCCAGAGATAGAAGCTTCAGGAAAATAAAGCCTTTACCTATCACTTCAAAGATTGTAAGAAAAACGAAGTTATCGTTACATTTTGAAGACAGTGACCATGCGTGCTAATTCAGGTGCCTGAGAAGAAACAATAGTGTCTTAGATTAACATCAATAAAATGCTTTAATATAAAACAATTTAGAAGATGAACACTCAGTTCAGAAGTCTAAACTGTTTGTAGATCAAAAGGCGGGATTTAAAATGGAGATTTAATTTTTTGGTTATTTTATACTATACATTCAAGGACATGGAGGGGCAGGAAAATTATGCCAGGAAGCAATTTTCTAAGAAATTAGAATATAGTGATGACTTGCATGCTTGTATAAATTTTGTTACATGAACTCCCCACATAGCTGAAGCTACAGATTGAAATGAACATTTTTTTATAATGTGTGCTTTCTTCAAAGAACTTCCAAAACAATATAGCAAAAAAGCATGAAATTAAAATTGCTTTCCAAAGAAGAGCATGCAGTTTGCATCTGCTTCAGATTCTTTTAGCACTTTAATTTTGAAGCTATACTTATACAATAGTTAATTACAGATGGAAAAATCCAATCAATCAGCCAGCTACTTTGATTGTACTGTGTCAGGTAACTGTTTTCACATATTTATGCCCCACTTAATTTAAAAGACATATCAACAGATAGAAATGTGATTTTTGCGAGGGCTGGTGTGTGTGTGTGTGTGTGTGTGTGTGTGTGTGTTTTAACCAGACAGACGACTAAGGGCATTATCATTAGCCTGAGACTAAGCAATTTGATTAAAAATAAAAAAAAGTTAGATGTATTTCTTAAGTTTTATATTTAAAAGCAACCAATCTGATTGACTTCTCATGATTCTCCTAGTGTAATTAATTAGTTGACTTAATTATTGTTTGGCAATATTGTGAAACACAGTTCAGGTGAGTGTCTTCGGAGTTCTGTTGTTTATATAATTTAAGAAAAGGAAGGGGACAATTTACTTATATTCCCACATCATTTCACAAAGGATTTCAGGTACTATATATTAAACATACATTAACTGAGATAGCAAACGTCATAACTATGTATGTATATATACACCACATATATGTATATATGTAAACTGTATATATTTACACATAAATATAACATATATAAAACAAATTTTGTAAAATACATTAAACAAAGTAATGAATCAAGACAAAAAAGAGACAAAGACAATTATGAAGTTGTAAGTGGGGGTGAATATGTGATCATATCACATTAGTTTCAAGACATCACAGCCAAAGCTTTTCGCCATTTTATGGTTTTATTTTAGAAAATATAGCTATGTTTTTATGTGCACCTTACAGGCAACATTTTTTTGGCTCGAAATTCTGAAAGGAACTCCTCACATAGGGCTTTATATAGAGAGGTGTGAACAATTGATTTTCTGTAGCTGCTTTTAGATGCATTAGCTGACAAAACCTGATTGGACAATGTTGGAATTGATGAGTTTAATTTTCCTGGTTTTCCTCAAAATAAGAACATATACAACAAACACATAAGGGAAGTATTTGAGGTCTAAACCTGCTCAGTGATTTTCTTGAAACCATCACTCTACCTAAAAGATGAGTAATAAATAGAATGCATATTTTGAAATTCCACTTTCTGCACTTTTCCCCTGTTCTATGTGTTGGGCAGTTTAGAATCTTGCAACAAATATACACTCTGGACAGACAGGCTAGAAATGCAATCACAGTCTGACCCCTTTATCATGTGTACCATTGGCCTCTTTTTCGAGTCTTAGCTTCTTCTTAAAAAAAGGATTTAGTAACTTCTATCTCATAGAAGTTTTTGTATTGATTAAATGAGATAGCTGGCACCAAAAGCCTAGTATGTGCATGAGTTATTATAAAACACAGAAATACAAATATTTACTAGATTGAGAGAGATGGATAAAGTTGATAGATTAAGATATTAAAAGGATTATCTAATATTTAATATACTTTTGAAACTCAATGTTATACATGGATGTTGTAGATGGTTATTATCTTAACGGGATGCTTCTTTCATTTGTATTGCTTCAATGACACACTTGACTTATTTCCATTCAATCATAAGTGCCCTGTTTTTATCGCAGGGATAAAACAGAAGTATGCTCTCCAAGATGATATAGGAGTCATTTTCATTATGGGACAAGCCCACTACCTTATGGAAAGAAAGAAACAAGGGAAGGAAGGAAAGAAAAAGAAAGGGAGGAAGGTAAGAAGGGAGGGAGGATGGGAGGGAGGAAGGAAGGAAGGAAGGAAAGAAGGAAATGAAGGAAAGAAGGAAGGAAGGTTGGATGGAGGGAGGGAGGAAGGAATAAATCTTCCCAGGCTGCTCTCAGTATTCCTCTGTCTTCCTGGTCAGATTGTTGAGTGGGCCAGACTGGGTTAACTATCAGTGTCCAGCAAAGTAAAACAGCCCTTTTAATTCCAAAGACCTCTCTCAATAGCTTGGGCTAAAATCTGGCAAATACTTTCTGGGCCTAATGTGAAAATGAAGAATACTTGGTCATTGTCCTTGAATATATTTCCTGTTTATTTACATAGATGTGGTCTGTGGAAATTAATAAATATGTATATATATTCAGTAGTCGTTTTCACATACATTTTGGTGTAAGTTACCCTTTCTTGCATAACAAATTACCTCAAATCAAATGTTTACTATAGTACAGTTTCCATGAATCAGAAATCAAAGAGCAGCTTAGGTGAGAAGTCGTTGCTCATGGTGTCCCTGGGCTTACCATCAAGCTATTGACCAGAGCTAGTCTTTTTAGGGCTTGACTGGGGAAGGACCTGTTTCCCATGTCATGTGAATCCTGACAAGCCTCAGTTCTTTGCCATGTGTGCATCTCTCTACACTCCCACAGTATCCCCCTAAGATGGCAGCAAGCTTTTCCCAGGGAAAGCAATTCAAGAGAGAGCAAGGAAGTGGGGGAAAGGATGAAAGAGAGAAAAAGACAGAGGGAGAAAATTCAAAATGCAAAGCTGCAGTCTTTTTAGAATCTAATTCAGAAGAGGCAATGTATCACTTCTGTCGCATTTTATTCTCCAGAAATGATTCATAAAAAACAGCCTACACTTAAGTAGGGGAAATTAAGTTTTACCTCTTGAGGGGAGAAGTATCTAAGTATTTGTGGCTATGGCTTTAAAACTACCACAGTGTGTTTATCTAAAGCCTTTATCCATCTGTATATTCTAGGTATTTATTTAAAGCAAATAAAAGTAATGTAGCTGCTGTTACTAAAAGCTAAAAAAAATTAAAATACATTGCTTTTGCCTATAGTACTGCAAAGAATTAAACTGAGTCCAGCGAGGTGCTGCTTATGTAATGGTTTTTGTACTGACCCATTTATTTGTGCTATCCATCCAGATAATTAAGATTAGTCAATCTGAGTTCTAGAGATAATTCAGAGGTTGTGCTTGTTATCTTCACATATACAGTGTATCCAAGAGTGTCTGACCCATGACTTCTCCCTTCTCACCTCAATTTCTTAGAACATTTTTCTTTAAAACAGTAGATCTTTTCTCTTGGTTTGTGGTACCAAAATTTCCCTTAATTATTTGTATAATTGGACAACTCATAAAAATCCATTCCTGCCTTTAAGTACCTATGTTATGCTCATTTTAGAAATGCAGATCATAGAGGTCTGAGAGACGAGTTTTCCTTTTCTTTCCATCTTGGAGAAAATATTGAGGACTAATGGGGATACAGACACTCACAGTAGCCAAATGCACCCTGAGCACCTTCTGCCTTTTGCTCATAACCTTTTTTTTTTTCATTCTTCATGAAGCAGCCTGATGTTTATATTTTTATGCTACCTACCGATGTTTGCAAAAAAGAAAAAGCTGCTTTTATACTCTTGGATCTGTTCTATTTGCAACTTCTTAGATTTTCTTTCTGTGAGTAGCTGTGCTCTGCTTGATACAAAAGCCTGGCTAATGCTCTTTTTAATGGTTGAGTAAGGCTGAAAGTATTCACATCAATTTCCTATTGCCACAAAATGATCTGGGTCATGACAATCTACAAGCCAAGTTACTAGACCATTACTAAACTACCTTCACATAAGGATAAGTTAGCAAGGTTGACCTTTTAAGCTAAACTGCAAAATGTTCTTTTGATTAAAGTCTACAACAGTCCCCAGAGATCTCCAGTGCTGAATGTTAGGGATTTAACACAACACTGAGATCTTGGCAGATAAATGTACCTTTACTCATAAGCTTTTCAACTCACACACGGTTTTAAATTCCCCTGCTCTATAGAATTACCATTCTGCACTTAGTTTTATTTTGAAGGCTGTTGCACTCATTTCCAAGATGAGGACTCATGACCAGGAAGCCAATTTAACCCAAGCAAGTAAAAGCTTTATTCTTCCCGAGAAAATTAGCCATTTAAGGATAAATACTTTAATTTGTCCTTTCAACCTAGGTTTATGGGTAATTCCTGGCCACTTCTGAATACTATTCTGATTTCTCCCTTGACTATTATTCCTCTTGCCTTTTCAGTATTTTTTTTTTTCATTCCTAATTCTTAATTCACCTCCTGAGAATAATAGCTCAGTAAACCTTTTATCATTGTAATTTTTGCACATTGCTGTACCCGATATTTATTTCTAATCTGGTCTGTATATTTTTGTACATATTTTCTATAATGCTAGCTTAAACATAAATCTAAACCATGTATTATCAATAGCAGCTTTATTGTTGATGCACATGAATATTTTCATTTTCACATTTTTATGTTTACTGGCATAGAAAATATATTAGAGAGCTAGAAAGTACATGTAGGTAACCATTTAATTATTTTGTCTTCCACAAAAACCAACATCAAGATGTGAATAAATGTCATTTCCTCTTTTTAAGTTGGGAAACTCAGACTTCTAAGTTCCTCTTCAGAATTGAATAACATTAGTTCTTTAGAGTTAATGAGAAAACTTTCAGGGGTTTTGGTTGATATGTAGGTAAAATTACATTATGGTTTATTCTTCTGGGTTGTTTTCTTTTGCCTGGTTATGTTTGTCTAAATATATTTATATAAAAGAAAATTGTTTCAATATGACTTTTATTAATATACTAAACAGTAATCAGGAAATATTTATTGGATTTGCATTTCATTTTAACTAATAATATTTTTGTGTTCTTTCAAACCTAATAGTTTTTTGTGATTTATGCTTCTGCCCAAACTGCCTTTGTTATTTTTTATAACTAAGTTTATTTTACCTCAGCAGTCTTCCTGCTTCACTGAAGTTTTACAAATTTTTCAAACTCTGCTATTTGAAGGTCAGAATTTTATCAGGAGCTACTTCCACGAATGAGAGAAGGAAGTGGGCAGATAAATATACAAATTCTAGGATCATATCCTAACAGCAATTTTAATATTTCTTCTTTAATTTGTGTTGTGTATGGAGTACAGTCTTCATTTGCTGTAAGGGGTAATATCAAAACATATTTGGTGACCGCGGCTCTCAGGCGTCATTTGCTTTTCAGTATTATTTTTCTACTTAATATGATGCTTCCCCTGTATACTAACTGTTTATTCTCTTGCCCACTGCTAACTTCAGATCTTCACTAACATTAGTCATGTTTATCTGGGCCCTCCATCTCCTCATATTTCATAAAATATTCTAACTTTGCAATTTAAAAACAAGTGCATCTTTAAAAAACAAAACACATGCATCTCTCTCTCTCTCTCTCCCTCTCTCTCATCTTCTATCTCTGTTTCAGACAGAATTATGTCATACAGGAATAGAATTTACTCACACAATCAGGCTTGGTCATATACATTACCTAAGATCACATTTATCATTTGTAATGTAAGAATTTACCTTTGATTTAGTTGGTTAATATATCCTGAATACCTTCGCGAATGTATTTCCTAACTAAAAACGAGTGAGAATAGTCTTTGTAATTGTGAAAGAAGGGGCAACACATCTAGGCATCTTTGCAAGATGTGACCTTGGAAGATCACCTAAATGGGTCATTGCGTACTGAGATGGTTCCATACTTTGGCTGCTACCCTGAAGACATCACAGGAAAACATTGCTGTTAATTGTCTTAAAGTTTATTGAAGAAGTGGTTTCTATAATTATTAAGTGATATTATTTGATAAATCTTACAACACATAGTTGTATTAACAGATTAGTGACTATATTGCATAGCTACATATTATGTGAATAAATGTTTCTTATTGTATACTTCTTTGGCCTCCCCACATCTAAAATTTCCTGGGAAATAAATTGCTCCTTCAGAGTACATGTGAATTTTAGATAGTTTCTTCACAGGTATCCATTTTGCCACTGGTTTAAGCTCTTTCTAAAATTTCACAATACAGTACAGGTAAGAATTTTTTTAAAAATCATAAAATAGGGGCGCCTGGATGGCTCAGTTGGTTAAGCAGCTGCCTTCGGCTCAGGTCATGATCCTGGAGTCCCGGGATCAAGTCCCACAAGTCCCACAAGCAGGGAGTCTGCTTCTCCCTCTGACCCTACCCCTCTCATGCTCTCTGTCTCCCATTCTCTCTCTCAGATAAATAAATAAAACCTTAAAAAAATAAAAATAAAAATCATAAAATAAATATAAATATAATACTTGTGAAATTCAGTCCGTTAGTGTACTCATTGTGTCATTTTCCTGTGTGGAGTGTTATCGTAGGTTAGAAGAGAAGTAGTAAGAAAAAATACAATAGTCTTGTCTTCAGAGAGCTTAAAATCCCTTTTATAGATAGTATTCACATAGGAAGTTACAACTAAACATACAACATGGTTATCTTAGGCATCATATGAACAGTACAGAATATTACTTTTTCAGAGTATTGAGGAGACTTGAGATCTCCATCACAAATAGATAAGTTTTTATAAAGTCATGTGTATTTCTTTGAGATTTAGTTTTGACTGAGGGAAAGAGGAGTGAGGCTGTGTTGGTGGTCAACTCAACATCTATTTCCCTCCACCCTGTCTCCTTCTTCACAGTTTCCCAAGTCTGTTCCAGGGTCCACCCTCATCCAATAAAGATTAATTCATACTAAAGCCTAAGGCATGGGTCTTAGTTATTTTAATCAAATCAGGGGATCCTATTTCCTTTGCTATAAATAGATTGAATCATGACTTTGTGATTTAGCTGTGGCCAGTAAGATGCCAGGGGACTTCAGGGGACCTGCTAGTAGCTTCCTCACACTTAATACAGAAAATAATACAAGGGTAGGCCATCTCTTTTGCTGTGTTTATGTCCTGAAACTGTTGTAGGCATCTTGTTAAAATAAGAATATTAACAGCAATGTCCACAATAGCCAAACTATGGAAAGAGCCAAGATGTCCATTGACAGATGAATGGATAAAGAAGATGTGGTATATATATACAATGGAATATTATGCAGCCATCAAAAGGAATGAAATCTTGCCATTTGCAACGACGTGGATGGAACTGGAGGGTGTTATGCTGAGCGAAATAAGTCAATCAGAGAAAAACATGTATCATATGACCTCACAGATATGAGGAATTCTTAATCTCAGGAAACAAACTGAGGGTCGCTGAAGTGGTGGGGGGTGGGAGGGATGGGGTGGCTGGGTGATAGACATTGGGGAGGGTATGTGCTATAGTGAGCGCTGTGAATTATGTAAGACTGTTGAATCACAGACCTGTACCTCTGAAACAAATAATACATTATATGTTAAAAAAAAAAAAAAAAAAAGAAGAAGAAGATAGCAGGAGGGGAGAATGAAGGGGGGGAAATCAGAGGGGGAGACGAACCATAAGAGACTATGGACTCGGGGTGCCTGGGTGGCTCAGTTGGTGAAGTGACTGCCTTCGGCCCAGGTCATGATCTCAGGGTCCTGGGATCAAGCCCTGCATTGGGCTCCCTGCTCAGCGGGAAACCTGCTTCTCCCTTTCCCACTCCCCCGCTTGTGTTTCCTCTCTCGCTGTCTCTATGTCAAATAAATAAATAAAATCTTAAAAAAAAAAAAAAAAAAAGAGACTATGGACTCTGAGAAACAAACTGCGGATTCTAGAGGGGAGGGGTGTGGGGGGATGGGTTAGCCTGGTGATGGGTATTAAAGATGGCATGTACTGCATGGATCACTGGGTGTTACACGAAAACAAGGAATCATGGAACACTACATCAAAAACTAATGATGTAATGTATGGTGATTAACATAACATAATAAAATAAAAAAAAGAATACTCAGCAAAAGGATAAAGAGCTCTTAAATTAAGAGTAAAGCTTATAAAGCGTAAAAGCTCTTATAATAAAGGGAAAAGAAGAAAAACCTTGGGTGATTGCAAATATTTTGAGCAACTGAATATTCCAACTCTAAAGGGTTCCTCATATTTGGAGTATTGATTAAGAAAGTCAACTATTACCCTCATTGGTATCATGTTGAGGCGTACTTTTCCACTATTTGCATTTATCAATATAAAATATAGTATGGAGAATGGAGAGTACAAACCATTCTAGAGAGATAGAGAGGGCTATGCTCACTTATTCACAGCAGTAAGTTTTAAATGGGCTGAAGGAAGGTACTTGGCATTCACGATAAGTTAGTATCAGTCATAAAAATCATCCAATAGGTAAACACCTTAAGATCAGCAAGAACCAGTAGAAATGGATGGAGCTTACATATTTTGACAAACTACCATCTGCAAGGTACTGTGCTAAAGATGTTTGACATATTGTTGGCTTGTCATATTGTTAGAGGTAAAATAGAGGACAGTATGGATGTTGGGAGAAAGGAAACCTAAGATTAGGGGAGTGACATTACCAAAGGCCTTACAGGAAATCCTCAAAGAGGTCCATGGCCAAAGCATATTAAATACCGACTTGAAGGAATTGACAATGGGGAAAAGGCATGATAGATAGGATACATTGGGAATTTAATTAGGCTTGTACTTTGTTCTTGGTCCTTTTTGATGTGCACTTATGTGTTGGTAGAAAATCAGATTTTCAAATGTCAGAAAGGTTCATGACCCAATTCCATTATCTATCAAACAATCACTATATGTAGGGATGGATCTTTCCTTTTAGCATTACTTTTCATTTTCTGTCATTCTGAGCAAATATCCAGAAAATATAAATATACACAGTCACATACATTAGAATATCAAAAATATACCGCCACAAGGTTTTTTTCCACATCTAGCAAATATTCTCTTGGCCTCCTAAGTATAGATGGGGGGATAGAAGAGGCATATAGCATCTCTCCTTCTTCTTGCATATCAGGAGAATTTTTCTCTTTTGGGGGGGGGTGAAGCATACATCTGCCTCAAAGCTGGGGCTTGATTAAGCCTTACATATCACATGATCAGTGAAAAAAATTCTATATTTGAGAAATTGGTTGAATATCAGACTTAATTTCAAAGTTGTTGGGTTTTTCTCTTTCTGTTTTCTGTAAAAGAGAATGGATCGAGAACTTATTCATGCTGCTTTAAACTAGAAGCTTTAGGATTTTTTTTCCTTAGAGGTGAGGCAAACCTAACTTTATGTAGCAGTGAAAAAGCTGAGAAGGAGAAGCTGAAGATATTGGAAAGAGGATCATTGAAGGACTGAGGTCAAGAGAGGAAAGACTAGGCTGAAAAGTACCAAGGACGTGACTGGAATACTGTGGGAGCAGATGAGGTAAAAGAGGTAGATGAAAGGCAGAGAAGATGGTAAATTGGATAGTTCTTGCTTGATGTTCTTACTCTCAGTAAAGTAGAAATCGAGGTACTCTATTTTGATCAAAAAAGATGGAACGTTGAGCTTGGAAAAAAAGTAAAAGATTTGTTTTCTGTGAAGTAAACTATGAAATCAACAGAACAAAAACACAAAGGTTACAAAAGATGAATGAAGAGACAGATGGAGTTAGTCAGGTACAACCTGTCATGGGTCAGGTAAAAAAAAAAAAAAAAAAAGGCTCATTAATCTTTTCTAGAAAGTTAAAATATAGAATGGAGATGTTGGATGATCCGATGTACTGACAAAATGGAAAGGAAAGGAATGTCATTTCTATTTGGAGAAAATGAAACTTTTGCTACTGCCTGGATATAGCATTGATTCTATTTTTATGCCTGTTTATTTTAAAATAACGGGGACACAGTAGTTTGTCTATGTCACTTTTTGAGAATGTGATGTGGACACAAACAATAGCAAATTTGAGTAGATCTCACAGTTAAGGGAATGATGTGAAAGCAGATAAGCTTCTATACTTTCAACTTTTCGTTACCTGCTACTGCTAATTCCCTGTCATCTTATGATGGCCATGCCCACTTTGAGAGCATTACTAGTTTCCTTTATTTAGTTCCCCACAAATTACAACCTTAGCAGCACTGGTCACTTTTTTATTTTATTGTATCTTCATAACATAAAAGTTTCAGTACTTCAGTTTTCTGTAATTTCTAGGTGGAAATAGCAACCACATACACTTAATTATCACACAAGCAACTTGGTGATGAAGTAAATGGTACTTTTATGGATTTTAAGCTTTTAATAAAACAGGAGATTACAGAGGGGGTTTTATCCATAAAATGCTCTAGAGCGCTATCAAAAGCAAAATCTATGGCTATAGTTCTAATAAAAGGAAATGAGTGATTTTTATAATTTCTAATCTGTTTGGGAGAAGAAAACAATATGCTGAATGTCTAATTTGATAACGATAATTCCTTACATTTACATACTGTTGTATACTACTTAAAATATTTTAACTTGCAGTCTTATTTGAACCATACTAACTTCTTAAAAGGTAGGAAAAACAGCTAGTAATTCCAACTTTGTCATTACTTTATCCTGGCACATTTTGACTAAAAAGAACCAAGACCAAAAATATGCATTTCCTTGCCTCCAGTTAGTAACAATGTCTCTACCTCAATTCAGTTCCTTTTCTTCTGTGATGATTTCCACAGGATGAATCACAATGTGTTCAGGATATATTACTCTGTCATAACACACCCGATATTCCAGTTTTCTTTTTTTCTAAGAGTTATGCGACTTGAATAGTAATTTGCAAACTCTAAAAACTGATGAGAAACAAACTGCATTCAATTTTTTACCTTACATAATCCTAACGTGCCTCTCTTTCATCTCTTTAAAGAGAGGGCTACCCTGGAATAAAGCAAGAACCATTAATCACAGTAGCACAGTGAAGGCATAGACCATTTTTCAGAGAACTTATTTGGGTCATCCCAACTGATCTCTTCTTATCATTAGCAATAGTGATTTCACTTGTGATAACTAATGGAATATTTCTCCTGCACTGTATTCTAACTAAGCAGTGCCCCAGTTCTGCACTATTCTTAGCAATTCAGTTTCTGAAAGGCACACTGACAGCTTGAATGCAAACACCCTAGATAAACTAGACCAGCAACATTGTCTTATTCTGTCCCCAAAACATTTAGATCAGTAACACTTTGCCATTATGAGTTTATTTTCTCTTAATCTAAATACAGCTAGAATTTTTTTCCCAAAAGGTATAATGGTATTAAAATGCAAAAACAAAAGACAAAGGAAAATAAACACCATTATGCCAGATATTAACTGTGTGATTAATTCTATCTGCCGACACACGAACATTGTATCACATATACCAATCATTGAGTGAACATCAGTGAAGGGCAATAAGCAAGAGATAAGCTTTAAAATAAGACAGACCTGGGTCTTAATCCTGTATCAGCTACTATGTCTGGAGCTGTGTCTGAACTCAGTGAATGTCAGTTTTCTCAAATAAGAAAGCAAACAACAAAAATACTAATACTCCTCTAGGGCTGTTGTAAGGCTTAAATGTACTGCATATGTTCAGAATGCCTTTATATTTGTGGAATGAAAATACTAGTATAGCTTTTAAAACATTAATTCAAAGATATGCATATAACCAGTTCATCCATATGATAATTTTCTGTGCCATACAACAAATCACCAAAGAGTAGCTTAAAACAATACTCATTTCTTTTTCTTTAAGATTTTCTTTATTTATTTGACAGTGAAAGACACAGCGGGAGAAGGAACACAAGCAGGGGGAGCGGGGGAGGGAGAAGCAGGCTTCCCACGGAACAGGGAGCCCGATGCGGGGCTCGATTCCAGGACACTGGGATCATGACCTGAGCCGAAGGCAGACGCTTAATGACTGAGCCACCCAGGAGCCCCAACAATACTCATTCTTATCTCATACTTTCTGTAGGTCAGAAGTCTGGGCTAAGTTGAGTTCTCTGCTCAAAAGCTCACAAGATTGAAATCAAAGTATTGGCTGGGTCCCGGCCTCATCTGGAGTGTTGTCTAGGGAAGGACTTGCTTCTGAGCCCCGTCAGGTGGTTGGCAGAATTCATCTCCTTTAGCTATAGAATTCTGGCTTCTTTAAAGACAGAAACAGAAAGAGAATGCTTCTGTTACATTGATTCTCTAACTAGAGGTAAGAACTGGGCCCTCTTTTAAAAGGATCCTTTTGGATGGCTGGGCCATCCACTGGAACCGTCTCTTGATTAACCAAAGTCAATTGACTAGGCCCTTTAATTACATCTGCAAATTCCTCCATTTTTGCCATTACTATTGGTGAGAAGCAGTTCATAGGTTCTGCCCTTATTCAAGGAGAGGGAGTTAAACAAAGGTGTAATTTATTGGGGATCACCTTAAGGTGAGTACACCACAACGCTTTGAGTAAAAAATGTGTCTATTGTAGGTAGAAGAAACAAAGACTAGACCAGGAAAAGTAAGAACAGAAGGAAGGAGAGGAATAAATGGCAGTTTTTGAATACTTTGCCCCCTGTTAAGCCTTAATGCCTGCCTTTATCTTTTTGCACATCACTGAAGATAGGAGGGTACTTGGACCTGCACCTTGAAATGCAGAGGCAGTGTTTTAAAAGCTTAAAATACTCTTTCAAATTCTTTTTGATATATGGAATTTAAGAGTTTTATGGAAGGTCCTCTGATATTTCTGGCAAGTGATTTTAAATCATTTTGAAGTTATATACTACATAGAGTAGCCTGAGTCAAACACTTGGGAGAAAAAAAAAAACTTTCAAGAAATTTACATCTGAACTCAAACAAGTTTTAAGGCATCTGAAAAATTTATCTTCTCTTTGTATTTGATGAAAATTTAAGCCTTAAAAATTCTTTTAAAGATTAGATTACAGGCAAAATTGTGGCACTGGTTAGATTTCTCTTACTACATGATAACAATTTAACTGTACTTTATACTTTCAGGATACATTGACTTCTGTTCATTATAGAATCTTTTAGAACTAATAAAAAATTAGAAGAAGAATCAAAACCCAAAAGCATCCACTTACCCAATGACAAAAACCATGTGTTGGTATATTTACTTCAAATTATTTTGATGTGTATTTTTGTGGTGAACTTGTTTCACATAAGTATGATCCTATTAAATATATGATTAAATTTTGTAAGGGCATTTTATTTGTCTTGATCATATAAACATTTTTATGACATCAAAAAGCATTTGTTAAATCTTTATTATACTTGAGTGTACTATTAGGAGACAGAAAAACTAATCATCAGAAATTAGTTTTCTGGAAGCACTAAAATATACTTACAAACATAGGACATTTATTATAGATTAACTACCTATTCTTATGTTAGACATGCTGGATAGTCATAATTATTTCCTACTGTGAATAACTGAATAACAAATACTTTTATCTACATTAGATTTTATCTACACTATTTTTTTGGATTTAGGATTATTACATGGGAGGTATAATTACTTGGCCAAATGTATATTGGAATATCTTTTTTTTTAATTTTATTTATTTATTTGAGAGAGAGAGTGCCAGGGGGAGGAGCAGAGGGAGAGGAACAAGCAGACTCAACGCTGAGTGCAGAGCCTAATGCAAGGCTCGATCCCACAATCTTGAAATCATGACCTGAGCCGAAGTAAGGGTCTGACAATTAATTGATTGAGTCACCCAGGTGCCCCTAGACTATTTATGGATCTTTTATGTTTTTCACATATTTCCAGGGGCACCTGGGTGCCTCAGTTAGTTAAGCAGCTGCCTTTGGCTCAGGTCATGATCCCAGAGTCCTGGGCCTGAGCCCTGCCTCAAGTGCCCCATTCAGCAGAGAGTCTGCTTCTCTCTCTCTTTCTGCCCCTCTCCCCTGCTCATGCTCTCTCTCTCTCAAATAAATAAATAAATAAAATCTTTAAAAAATGATATTTTCAAAGACGTGTCCAAGATGCCCATTTAGCTATTTTCTTACTAACTTTCAAGATCCACACCAAAATATCTACTACTTTTGTATTTGTAACACTTCCTTACGTTTCTCTTTCCTATCCCTGTTTCTCACAATGAAGCTCTTCCTCAGTTTCTGAACCTCCTAATTGCCCAGAGCTTCCTGTCAGCACCTACTTCTTAGAGCTTGTTCCTTGACGGAGTCATGAGTGTTATAATTAGAGCATAAAGAGTTAATCTCTTACAAAAAGTTTACCTACACTCCTGCAATCTTTTTAGTGCCTTCATAAGTATGCTCAGATTACTCAAAGGATGGTAAAAATAAGCAACATTACATTAAAATAATCTTCTTATGTCTAAAAATCAATGATGAAAAATAATTACAACATTTTGATTACTCAATACATAAAACCAAAGAATATATTTCATACCCTTAGGCATATAATTTTTCTTTACCTCTCATGTTTTTCTTCCTTCTTCTAGGACTCTCTAATTCTGAATTATCTTCCTAGATTGTTAAAATATATATTTTTTTCTATATGTATGACTCACACTGGTTTCTAAACATTTATTGCTTGGTATTTCTCCACTGTGATATATTTCTTTGAGTTAAAATGTTGATACTTTAAATAATGTTTTTTAAATGGAGACATATTTATTCCTTCAACTAGTGATTAAAAACCTGTTATATGAGAGCACCATTTTGATATATGGTTTTCCTAGATTCTGTTCTAAGGAGATCACAATATAGTGTAAAAAACTGGGACTGTGAGATGTACAGATGAAGAGATTATGTATGATAATGGAGATCTGGTAAAAGTACAATGGGAATGACAAAGGAAGAAAAACACAGATGTGATACCTTAAAAAAAAAAAAAAAGTTGAGTTTTGCTGAGTCTTCATTGTAGCATTTCAAGATCCCATCAAGAGACCTAAGATATTAAGCAATGAAAAATTTTCCTATTAAAAAACTTTTCCAGGAAAGAGACTAGGAGAGCCTAAATTAGGGAGGTGGCAATGAGAGGTAAGAGAACAGATTTAAGAGGTATTTAAATGTAGAACCAAAATAAAATAATTAACAAATGAGTCTGCTGTATACTAATACAGGAAATGCCAAAGGAAGAAGAGAGTAAATATGGAAAATAACATAATCATTAGTATTTGCTAATGATTTAACGGGAGCTCTTTATGGGCAAACAAGAGAAGACTTCAGATGGCAGCTTGGAAAAGAGCTAGTGACTATTTATAACCTTAAGAGTAGATAACCCTTCTGAGTGAGGGAAGAATAGTCTAGAACTGTATTGTCCAATATAGTACCTACTAGGCATGTAGTTATATAATAAAACTTATAAAGATCCTCAGTTATACTAGCTATATTTCGCTTACTAAGTAACCACATGAGGCTAGTGGTTATCATATTCATTCCAGAAAGTTCTATTGACTGTTAATGTTACAGAGCAGCCTGGAATGGTCAGAGAGATGACAGGATAAAATCCTCAGACTTTGGCTTTATAAAAGAAAAGAAATACATGCTTTAAATGATAATCATCCATATACCTCAAAAATGTAAAACAATACTCGCTGAGGGTATTTAGGGTAACCCAAATGCTTTTTGGGCACAGTTAAAGAGGTTTGAGGCTTATGAACCGTTTGGATTTGCTAGCATATTTTGGAAGTATAATTATGTTAAGAAGTACTTTGAAGAAACAACTCTTTAAGGTGGCAGGTGTAATCAATAAAATAGGCTTGAGACTGTAATTTAACAAATTTTATTTCTACCTCATATATATGAATTATGCAGGCTATTGTTTTTCAATAGAGGGAGAACATAGACTCAAAACAAATCATGACTATGTGGTAGCTCCACCCCACCTAGTTCAGAAACAAATAAATATTCAGCAGATATTATGGACAATTTGCTGAATATCATGCTTAGACTACCATACCATTCACAGGTTTGACTCATCACAAATTTGGCATATTTAGACATATTTCAGCCCAGTGTTATTTCATAATAAAGTTGTATTTAGACAACTTAAACTGAGATAGTACCTAAGAAGTCTTGTACATCCTAGCTGATGAAATGACATCCTTTCAATTTCTTAAGTTAGAACCTGCTGAGCATCTTCAATTCCTTTGGTTAAGGGAAGATATTTTGTTGAAAGCTTATTACCTAGGAAGCACTGTTCTAAGTACTTTATACTTAGCCTTTGATCCTCGAAAAGAGATTAGACTAAATGCCCCAAGCCTTACAGACGCTAAAGGGCAGGATCAGTATTGAGTACAGGCATCCAGACTCTTATATACTTACTTTGATCCACTTTACAATGTTTCTTTCCAAATGCAACTGGTGACAGAATCCTTCTTGTACATGTTGGCATATTCTTCTTGGGCTCATAGAGTCTCCACTATGGCACAAGTTTTGTGAGAAACTTTTGATAGATTACTTCACCTTTCTGAATCATTCCAAACAAGGAAATGTTTATGAGTCTATTACTTTGGGTTGTTTCCATTGATAGACACTAAAACAAAGCCCAAGACTATGTTGTATCACCTTCTAGGGAAATCAGTAATTTAAGATATTTTAATGAATTTTGCTAAAGATGCTATTATTTTTACCCACCAAACAAGAGAAAGTGAAGCCTATATATTGATTTCTTTTTTTTAAGATTTTATTTATTTATTTGAGAGAGAAAGAGAGAGACAGTGACAGAGAGAATGAGAGAGAGCACAAGTGGGGAGGAGAGGGAGAAGTAGGCTCCCGCTGAGCAGGGAACCCGACGTGGGGCTCGATCCCAGGACCCCAGGATCATGACCTGAGCTGAAGGCGGACGCTTAACTGACTGAGCCACCCAGGCGCCTCTGTATATTGATTTCTATTCCATGCAAACGATGACACCATTGAACTGTTTGTGAGCTTGAGTGCTTAGATTTAAATTTAAAGTCTAAGTTGTTCATGAAGCATTGGACCTAGTCTTGGAGGGCCAGGATTGGAGAGCTCATCATTTCCCTGACTCCACCCTTATCCCATGTTGATGTAAGTCTCTCAACTCCATGTGATTCTAAACATTTCCAGTCAGATATAGGGAGGTGGCAGCACACTGAAAACCTGGGATATGAATTCAGTAATAACAAGAGACAGAGAAAAAAATATTAAAAATTTTATAGTCTGGAAGCTACAAATTTTTAAGTAGTGCTTTGGGCAATGGGTGAACTATATACCACTTTAAATCAGAAGCCCTAATTCACTCTTTGCGAAGAAGCAGAATCACAAGAGTATTCCTTTTACTTCCTGCTGAATTATATAACTAATGCTGGAGACCACAGAAAGCTAACATGGGGCTGTTGATAGTAACTTGCCTTCCATCTCAAGACCTAAAAGAAAGATTCAAGGAGAAACTGGGTCATCAGAGAAGAAGGACAAGGAGAATTTCGGGTCAACACTGGATCTGCATATAGTGTTCCCTGCTCAAAATAGTTAAAGAGGAAAAAGAAAAAGGAATTATTATGGATCTTACAGTAAGTTTGTTCACCAGTTTATTCCAAGTTGAGAGGACATCGCTCTTTTGGAAGAATAAACATAGAAACCTTATTTCAAGTCTTCTGCTTTTTGTTAATTAAAAATTAGAAAACATGAAACAAGAGATAATGTCATGAAAAGGCTACTGATGAAAATGGAACTGGAGGGCGCCTGGGTGGCTCAGTCGCTAAGCGTCTGCCTTCCGCTCAGGTCATGATCCCAGGGTCCTGGGATCGAGTCCCACATCGGGCTCCCTGCTCGGCAAGAAGCCTGCTTCTCCCTCTCCCATTCCCCGGGCTTGTGTTCCTGCTCTCGCTATCTCTCTCTCTGTCAAATAAATAAATAAAATCTTAAAAAAAAAAAAAAGAAAATGGAACTGGAAGAGACAAAATACAATTGTATAAAAAATAGAAATCTGGTAGAAATTTAAAAATGCATTTTATGTAAAGAACAGAATGACAATGAAGAAAATGTAATCAGTAATGTGAAGGATAATCTTAAAATGCTATTCTAGAATGCAGAAAAAGAAAAGGGCCTTTAAAATTAGATTAAGATGGGCGCCTGGGTGGCTCAGTTGGTTGGGCGACTGCCTTCGGCTCAGGTCATGATCCTGGAGTCCCTGGATCGAGTCCCGCATCGGGCTCCCTGCTCGGCAGGGAGTCTGCTTCTCCCTCTGACCCTCCCCCTCTCATGTGCTTGCTCTCTCTCATTCTCTCTCTCTCAAATAAATAAATAAAAAATCTTTAAAAAAAAAAAAAATAAAAAAATAAAATTAGATTAAGATGATTACTATCCAACAGAAAAACTTGAAGAAGCTATAACCAAAGAGATGCTTATGAAGTACCTGAAACAGAAATGGAATATACTTTTAAACACATACCAGAAATTATTAACCAATTAGGCGGAAGTGGGGGACTTTTTTTTTTTTTTAATTCAAAAATAAAGGAAAAAACTGCAGGCCCTAGCCTCCAAAATAAGTAGAAGAAAATAATTGTCATATCACTTACTTAGTATTGAAGAAAATATCAGTGATCTAGTAATTATATTTTCTACCAAGTTGTTTATTTCCAAAGATAATTGGGGAAAATAATCAGATATTTAAGACTATGAAATTATAACCAAATTCTAAAAAAAAATTCCCATTTTCACGTCATCTGATATAAACGCTAAATAAAATCAAGAATTCACATAGGGCCTTTATAGGCCTATCATCCTATGTAAAACATAAGCATAAAATTAAATCTTTAAAAAATTTAAATATGATGCTGTGCCTTAATTCAACCTTGTAATAGCACTCCAACAAAATATATATAATTTGTATTTTAATTGCCCCTGGCATTTTACAACAGTGAGCTTTAATACCCTATTTTCACTCCACTTGATGTCTTTCTCTATGACTAAAGATGTACCTTTAAATTTTCCTAGGAAATTAAAAGTAAATTATCTAAATTTATGGACATGTAATTGTAATAACAACATTGGAATCTTATAGGGCAAATACTTACTATTGAAATACAAATCAATTGTTAATTTGACTTGGACTTGCTTAATGAAATTGAAATTTAACATGGAAGTTATTAGTAACTGGAGAGATGGTTGCAAAAATTACATTGTTAAAATGTGTCAAAGATTTAATGCAAATAAGTAGCTGATTTAAAGATTTTATTCTCATTGGTAGAGTTGAGATCAGTACTTTTAGATTGCTTAATTAATCCATTGATCTATTTATCTTCTATAGTGCATGCTATATAGTTAACTCTTTTATTCATTTTACTAGGGTATCTACCAGGTGACTTGATTGTTATGATTTATTCATTAACTGCAACAAAAAACTGCTAATTGCATTATATCCATTATCTTTTGGCTTTACTCTTATACGCATAACTAGTTTATGATTATTTTTCTTGCATAATTAACTAAATGAGCTAAGAGTTCAGATTAATTTGAAGAGGCATCATGAATCTATGTAAATAAAAAGAGTGTTGCAGAAGAACCCTCCTAATTATGAGACTTATAACCTTGGGCCAATCACTTAACCTCTTTGAGACTAATTTCCTTTCCACCTATAAAATAGGTTTATGGAGATAGCTCTGTTTGATTTACGGATTTTGTCAGTATTGTATATTGGAATACGTATGAAATTAATATACTGAACTTCATGAACTTAGTGAACTTGATATAGTATTTTTATTATTGCATTGATAGAAAATCTGTTACTATGCTCTCATAAATTTCAAAGTGAGATTGTAGATCAAAGTCTAGTTCTGTGATTATTGAGAAATTAGGTGGTGAAACTCTCCTACTATCATTTGGGAAAGAAGAGACTGAGGTTAGATATGTTGACACCTTTAGTGACTAGGTTAATAATGCACACAGCATATGCAGAGCAGAAGTGGACAGAATTTTTCACAGAGCAAGATGGCAGTACTACAGAATTTACAGGCCAAGAGGCAATTTTAGGACATTGTGTAGATATTTATTAATCATTTAAAATATTTTTAAGAAACACATATTTTAGCTGGTGGATGATTGAAACCAAGTGGGAGTGGAGGTGGGGTAAGGGCAGATTTGGTCCATGGACCACAGTCTGATAACTCCTGGCATAGAGCAAACTTTTCTACTTTTAAAAAGTTAGTTGATGATCATACCATTGAATTTTATATTTCTACAGACATGATTCTTCTGCCTTTACTTGGTTGTCATGTGGGAAAAATACTAGTAGTTTTGCATAATGAATACATGTAGAAATAAAGGAGATTGTAATTTTTGTTCACTTTGTAATCCAAAATTTTAATTAAAGAAAGAGGTGTATCAAAGAATCAGAATTTCCCTTTGTGAGGACATTCCAATTTAGAAGATCCTAATGGAACCATTGTAGTTGAGGAAGATTTTCACCTCCAGAACTCTTCCTAAAACTTACTGACTAAAACAGAAAATAAGCATTTAACTGGAAAATAAGTCTCAATCTGATAAAAAAAAATTTGCTTATAAATAGTAATTTTTTTAATCTTTCTCCAAT
Organism: Halichoerus grypus; assembly: GCF_964656455.1. Lineage (NCBI taxonomy): Eukaryota > Metazoa > Chordata > Mammalia > Carnivora > Phocidae > Halichoerus > Halichoerus grypus. Next base: position 19,321,585 of record NC_135715.1, read on the forward strand.
GTGGAAAACAAGTCTGTGCTTTACTATTAATAGCCAAGCATTTTTGTCACAGAGTTATGACCCATGCAGGAGGAGTAATTAAGTCCATTACATACAGTAACTGCTCCTGACATCCTCAAAAGGAACCAGAATGTGGTTCTCTGATGAACTGAAAGGCTAAGTAGATATTTAAGAGAGATTTTGTTCTTGTCTGAAAATTTGAGTTTTATCTTGACAGACTTTTAAAATTGCCCCAAACAATCTTGTTTGGTATAAAATTGTCTTCCACGCAAACACACTGGGGTTTAAATACTCATTGCATTATTACCATCAATAATGGACAATATTGTTGTTGGCTCATGCCGGGCGCAGCTCCCCTTTTAGCATAAAACTCTTAACTCAGAGCACCATACCTAGGAAAGTGGTATGGGACTGTTTAAACCTGTAGGTTGGTAACTGCTAGGGATGAAGAATCTGACTTAGGATTTACTCCTATTGTTTGGACAGTGAAGTGGCCTGAATTGAAGAGCTCTGAAACATTAGGGCAATGATATTAATAATATCTAAACAAGTGTGGGACACCTGGGTGGCTTGGTTGGTTAAGCATCTGCCTTCGGCTCAGGTCATGATCCCAGGGTCCTAGGATCTAGCCGAATTGGGCTCCCTGCTCAGCTGGGAGCCTGCTTCTCCCTCTATCTCTGCATCTCCCCACCCCTGCCCATGTTCTCTCTCGATATCTATCTCTCAGATAAATAAAATCTTTAAAAAAAAATCTAAACAAGTACGCCCTTTTAAAAAGTCCTTTAGACTATGAAATATGAAACACATTGATCTTCTGTAGTCTAGGTACCAGGTGAGACACGATAAATTGCAAAGATTGGGTATAACCCCTAATTAATTAATTAAGGAAATGGTTATTAAGTGCTGATATATTTCAGATACTGTGCCAGATGTGTGAATCCTACAGACACACATCCTTCAGGAGAAGCTAACATTCTAACAGAGGCTGGGGCTGTTGGTCTTAGCGTGTGCATGTGGCCCAATCACATTGTAAGTAACTATGGAGATTAAGAGAATTTGGCATGCTTTTCCTGGTCTTTGACTATTGCAATCTCTGTGTCCTGACTGACTTGTGACTGTGATTCTTGTTCCCATTTTTGGTCCTGTCATGGATTTTCTTTGACTACTAATTTCCCCCACTATACATAGACCCTAAAGCACAACCTACCCCTTTCATTCCAATTTTACTAGTCATCATAGTTTCCTGGTGCTGGTAGAAGAGGTATTAATTCCATGGTATAAATAGAATTTTCTAGATAGTATTGCTGTTACTATCTTTCCTTTAGAACTGAGCAAAAGAAAACAGATGGAAAATGTATCTTTGAATGGCAAATATTAATACAACACAAACATTCACAATCAGGATAATGCATCAATGAGATGTGAACATGTAGAAAATTTGTATTTTTAATTACTAAATGTACCATCTCAAGAAAGGAAAAGAAGTTAAGCAAAAATAACCAGCTTCCCCATTACTTATAAAGTGGATTGAGGAGCAATTAAGTCAGAGATTATCTCCTCTATTAACAACATTGATCCTGATGAAGCAATGAAAAAGAGATTCTTTCTTTCTTTCTCTTTCTTTCCTTCTTTCTTTCTTTCTTTCTTTCTTTCTTTCTCTTTCTTTCTTTCTTTCTTTCTTTCTCTTTCTTTCTTTCTTTCTTTCTTTCTTTCTTTCTTTCTTTCTTTCTTTCTTTCTTTCTTTCTTCCTTCCTTTCTTCCTTCCTTCCCTCCTTCCTTCCTTTCTTCCTTTCCTTCCTTCTTTAAGTTTATTGATTTATTTAAGTAATCTCTACACCCAACTTGGGGCTCGAACTCACAACCCTGAGATGAAGAGTTGCACACTCTAAACAAACAAACAAATAAACCAAAAGAAAAAAAAAGAGTTGCATGCCCTTCAACTGAGCCAGCCAGGCCATGAGAAGGAGACACTTCTGATAAGAACGGCATGTAGAGGAATAGAGGAATTCCCATGTAATGAGACTGTATCCAGACATATCTTGCTTATTTGGATAAAATGTGATGAACACATATGCTCCATGAAACAGTAAATATGCGATTCAGAATAATTCATATTATGGTCCAAGATGACTCATCCTTTTATATTTTTGAAATCACAAATGGAGAAAACTTATATTGTGAATATTTTCTTACATGGGACCAGGCATAGAATGGTAATAATAGTAAAAACTAAAACTAAAACTAAAAAAAAGACCACCTTTGTTTTGTTTTGTCTTTAGACCATGGGGAAAATGAGATTTACTGCTTTTTTAATCTTGGTGAAAATAGGAAAACTGAATCTGATTAAAAATATAAAAGCATAAAAAGTTGTTATGTTGAACCTCTACAGTTTGAAGATGTTTGTTACAAAGGAGTAGATAACTGAAATAAAGACCAAAATAATTTGCAGTAAAATATAATAAAATTTAAAATAGTTTTCTTTAAATAATTTACATTTAATAATGACCACAAAAGTATGCTTCATTTCCTTTTGCTCTCAGGGACCATAATTATTTCTGATAATTCTGACTAAATGAAATCAGTAAATTAATATAATCTTACAGGGCTGTGTGTGTATGCGTGTGTGCTCAGGTGTGTGTGTCTTCTCTCCTTGCTGATTTATAGGCTTCATTATGGATTTAATATGTGTTCATATCAATGTGTCCACATATGAGTGTTAGAGATTATTAGAAAAAAACACAAGTGATGCCACGGGGATAATATTTCTCCCCTAATCTCCCATATCCTTTTCCTAACTATCTATGCTGGGGAAAAAATAGATATATATTTTCTGCATCTTCCTCCTAATTATGGTTCTCTTAAACTTGTCCCAACGGAGTTCAGATAATACCTTTTCTATCCTTTATCTTTATGAAAGTAACATATGATATTAATTTCTACATACTTAAAATTTATAAGCCATATTCTACTAATTAAATACTTTGACAATTTCTTTTCTGCTCACTATTATATTTGTGAGATTCATCTATAAATATTGATAGCTGTTTGTTCACTTTCAAAGTGGTGAAAATAGTATGTCTTATTTATCAATTCTCTACTTGAAAGAATGAAAATTATTTCCAAATTGTTCTATTATAAATAATGCTGTAAAGATTCTTACTATCCATTCCTTCTAGCGTTCATATGGGAAAGTTATCCTAGTGTCTATACATAGAACTAGATCACAGGATTTGATTTATGCACATCTTCAATTAACTGGTAATGGCAAATAGTTCTCTCAAGTCTCTGTACCCATTTATGCTTGCGACAGAAGGACCTGAGTGTTCCTGTGTCTGCATATCTTCACCAACCGTGGATGTTGTCAGATTTTGTTTTTTTTTCCATCTGGTGTCTGGAAAATGGAAAATGTATCTTGATGTTTTATTATATTTCCTTGATATATGCATATACAATTGTTTGTATTTTTAAATATATAATATACATACATATACATGTGTGTTTGTATATGTAGTGCATATGGTAAAAATAACAAGTGAATTGGACTAATAAACATCACATTCAAGTGAGTGTTTACTTGTGATAGGCATGAAGTGTGACTCTGGAGATAAGTTGCTTGGAGGATATATATATATATATATACACACACACATATATGCAATATTTTTTTATATTAAGTATATATCTAGGGGTATACATTAGCATTTCATTAATAATACAATGTGTTACATTAATTTTATACTTTTTAATAGCCTGAGGTATTTAAAACTTTAATTTTATAAAAGCAACACATGCATGATAGTTGTAGCAGACACCTTTGCCTAGGTCTTACCACATAAATTGTCAAGTCATATTATTTCTTTTCTAGCCTCTTGTGCTGCAGTAGAGGGTCATATAGCCATGTTGTGATAGTGTAAGCATTAACATTTTGCTGGGAGATTCTGGGAAATAGTTTCTCTGTTAATGAAAGGAATGAGCCACAGAGACAGGGGTTTTGCATCCTGGCTGGATTTCCCTACTTTCTGGCTGTGAATATAGTTGTAACACTCAGAGATATAATAGCCATCTTGCTGTCAAAGGACAAAAAGTCAACACTGTGAGAATTCTAGAGAAGTGGTTATATTTTAAAACTACTGAAAAACCCCTGGATCACCAATCTCTGTTTTTTTTTTTTTTTTTTTTTGTTTTTTTTTTTTTAATATATATCATATATTTATTACTGGATTTTTAAAAATATTTTATTTATTTATTTGACAGAGAGAGCGAGAAAGCACAAGCAGGGGGAGGGGAAGAGGGAGGGGCAGAGGGAGAAGCAGGCTCCTTGCGGAGCAGGGAGCCCAATGCAGGGCTCCATCCCAGGACCCTGATATCATGACCTGAGCCAAAGGCAGACGCCCAACCGACTGAGCCACCCAGGCACTCCTATTACTGATTAAAGTCAGTTATTTTTATGTTTCTGTTCTTATGGTTGAATGTTTATAAATATTTAAGCATTTTGAAATAGTCAGAATATCTTAAAGAAAATAAATGTTAAATATAATCTCACACTTACATAGTTCTATATATTGCTTGACAATTTAGGTCATTCCTCTTAGATTTACTGTAGTTGCTCTGACCTCTGTCCCACATCCTCTTTTCTTAGAAAGTCATCTTATGTGGAGTCCTCTCTCTTTAGGGAATTCAAATCAATCACATCAGGAGCAACAATGTACATTATGATGCTTATGTGAAAATTGGCTCAGAGTTGCCTAGGAAATCTAAGAGCTTCACTGACAACCTTCCACACGTGGGCACACACAGTTCCACATAAATGTCACAGCCCAATAACTAATACTGATCATTCCTAAGATAACTTGGGTTAGATTTCATCTCTGACAAATTTCTGTCCATATATATTTGCAGCTGTTCTGATAGTAGTAGATTTCCTCACTAGTTGACATGCTTCCTCTCTTCCTAAAGTAGCCCCCTTTCCTCTTCCAGCCATTTACACTTATACCTATTAATCTCCCAATATTTCTTATTTGAGGTCTACCCATGTATCAGCCTCAACTTTTAATTAATTTGGAGAACACTCAAAAAAATTACTGTACATGCCCTGTTGGTCATCAACCATAACACACAACCTGACAGCTAAAAAGAAGTGTCTATCATCATGAGCATATTGCAACCTAGCCACTGGTATATTTTTATTCAGTCAGATCTACAGACCTCCTGGTGGCCAGTCATGATTTGAATGAGCTGTAATTCATGCAGCAGCACTTCCATGACACCTCGCAGCATGCCAGGGATCAGTAGAGATGTATGCTGATGGGCAGCATTCTGATGGAGGACATGAGATGTAGATTTCTCCTTTTAGTCAAAGGCTTGACCACTTTAACAAAACCTGTCTTCCTTCAGTGCAATGCAGTTATCAACCCAATGGACTTTTATTCCTGTTGATCTCCCTTGCATTAAATTCCATTTATTCTATATGTGCCCACTGAGATTTTTTATTTTTATTCATTTTTAAAAAGATTTATTTATTTATTTATTTATTTATTTATTTATTTATTTGACGGAGAGAGAGAGACACAGCTAGAGAGGGAACACAAGCAGGGGGAGTGGGAGAGGGAGAAGCAGGCTCCCCGCTGAGCAGGGAGTTCGATGTGGGGCTGGATCCCAGGACCCTGGGATCATGACCTGAGCCGGTCAGACGCTTAACCAACTGAGCTACCTGGGTGTTCCCCACTGAGACTTTTAAAAGTAGTACTTCCAAATTTATGCTATGTGTTGCAGAATTACTTATCAGTTGGAAGCTCACCTTTAATGCCTCTAAACATATAAATTTTTTCCGTCTGTCAAACTCAGAGATGTTTGATTATGGGCTGGTGTTTGCCCTGAGAGGTGATCTTGGCTGTGGGTGTTCCATAAAATGAATTTTCTCCTCGCATCCTAGAACTTCAGGAGAATTTACTCTAGATTTAAATTCCTAAATTCATTTATTTCATTCTCTTTTGCCTACTATATAGACTTTGTGTTCCAGATTTTAACCGTTATCATTATTATTTTGGTGATGCTGATGGTTGTGATCTGCATAGTAACCTCAATAGGCATCATATATTCCCTAATTTCAGAAACGCCCTTTTCTAGACTTTTTTAATACCTAATTGTGATGAATGAGGACTGACATTTTCCCACGTACATGTCAGCTTTTGCCTTCTCAGCCTGGACTGAAGTGACTCCCTTGGTCACTCAGTTATATACAAGATGATGTTTTTAGCCCTTCACAGTTTGATCATTCTCACATTTTATTATTTGAGTAGTAGAATTCAGTAAAATAAACAGAAACTACTCTAGCTTTTTTAATACAGGACTTAGGTACTTAAGGAATTATTTGAAGGACTCTAATCTGGGCCTTTTTGAGTGACCACTTCACAACTAATCCTCTAGAGGAACAACTTGCTTTCAGGCTGTCACTGGAGCTGAGCCATAGTGCAAAGACCTCTCATATTCATAAGGCTAGAGTGTGGACTTCCAAAGTCACTGGCCAGAAATTAGTCACATTAAAATGCTGGAACGCTTGCAACTATCTCTTGACACAAGGAACTGGGGAATGGGCATGACATCAGGATGCTGCCATAGGAAACCTTCATCTCTCTAAGAATGAATGGCTGCAACAGAGGAGGTACAAATACCGCACTCCTGCCTTCCAAACACCTCAAGACTTCTTCTAATTAGCAGGACTTAATTTCACATCTGAAACTCTGGTTAGAGAGGGAAATGTAGTGTTCAATAGTCATTAAAAACTGCGGGATGGTTGAATCACATTGAGACACCCAATCAAAATTATCTACTACAGATAATTATGCTCTTAGTGTTTTTAATATAATAAATAATATATAGCAGCTCTAAAAGTATAATTTCTCATGAGATCATTGCCAGACATTTTTTTAGAAAAGATTTATTTATTTTTAGAGAGAGAGAGAGTAGGGGGAGGAGCAGAGGGAGATAATCTCAAGTAGACTCCCTGCTGAGTGTAGAGCCTGACGAGGGGCTCGATCCCACTGTCCTGAGATCATGACCTGAGCAGAAATCAGGAGTCCATCTCTTAAAACTGACTGAGCCACCGGTCCCATTGCCAGACATTTTTAATTCTCATTTACATCAGACTTCCTTGAACTTAAGCTTTTGGTTTCAGAAAGAGTACACTGACTGCCAGAGTCTCCCATGAGCTCAAATTGGGATGGAATAAATGTAAGTAATAATTGTGTATGGAGGGTGTTGAAGGAATGTAATGGATATATAAAATTAAAGTAGATGGTAAAATTTGAAGATATTAGCCAATTTTTTAATATTACTATCATCTTACCTTTTTCAAATTGTCAGTGCAATTAATTATCTCAGAAGACATTTATTTATCCAACGGTAGGGAGACATGCAAAAATTTTTTCACAGATAGTGAGTTTCTAAATAGATTTTGAATTTCATAGAAGAGACCATTGACCTGAAATTCAAGGTATTATTGATTTGCAAGGTAGTACTCATTTTATTATAGTTTTATGTCTTATTTCCAGAAATATTTAAGTGGTTCTCTGAAAAGATTGGTAGATTAATTTATATATGATGGCCTTAGTCAATTTGACTTAACCTTCTATCGGCGAGTTTTTAAGTCATTGAGCAAAATGATTACCATTTTGATTATTGCAAAGTCATAGCTAAAAGCAAATGACCAAGATAATAAAAGTATTGTCAAGTGTGTTTTGTTGGTTCTTGATCAAAATGTTTTATGCTGAAAATACTAGGTCTGTGTGTTATTTGTAAGATAAATAAATGATCTAATTAGGATTCAATTACATATTTCTTTCATAGACATTGTCTCATTTTTTTTTTTTGTCTTGCTATGGGTAGTAAATTTATATAAGCAACCAGTGTAAAAAATTAGAAAATGAAAAGAAAAAACGCTAGTGAATACAGACTCGCACAAAGTGATTGAAAATTTAATGATTCCTAATGACTTGGCAAATTCATGAGCAGTAATTTAATCAAAAAGTTATTGCTGACATAATTGTATGTTTAGTTCATTTCCATAATATGCATAAAATCTGTTTGCTTTGGACATTCTTGATTTGTTGTCTCAACCAACACATGATTCTTTTTTTTTTTTTTAAAGATTTTTATTTATTTATTTGACAGAGAGACAGCGAGAGAGAGAACACAAGCAGGGGGCGTGGGAGAGAGAGAAGCAGGCTTCCCACTGAGCAGAGAGCCTGATGCGGGGCTCGATCCCAGGACCCGGGGATTATGATCTGAGCCGAAAGCAGACGCTTAACGACTGAGCCACCCAGGCGCCCCAACCAACACATGATTCTAAAATTTTTTATAATAAAAGAAAAATAAGTAGTCTCACCAATGATTAACTTAGATAAGTTCAGGGTACCTGGATGGCTCAGTCGTTAAGCATCTGACTCTTGATTTCAGCTGAGGTCATGATCTCAGGATTGTGGATTTGAGTCCCGCCTTGGGCTCCACACTGGTCATGGAGCCTGCTTAAGATTCTCTCTCTCCCTCTCTCTCTGCCCCTCCCCACTCTCTCTCTCTCTCTAAAATAATAATAATAAAATAAAATAAATAAGTTCAATTGCTTTTACATAATGTTCAACAACATCAGTGTGATTTCCAAAACTTAAGTATAATTATGTTTGTCTTTCAGGTTTTATAGCATATTCATTTTGGATATTGCTCACAGTTTTCAAAAATTAGATACTTTACATGTTTTTAATAAATTCATCAGCTCCGTTATATACATTGTTTCTATAAATAATGGTTAAATAAATTTGATTGTCTTTTGTGTCCTAAGTAGTAGACATGTGCTATTAGATGCCTGTTCATCCATGGTTTTGAGGGTTTTTGAAGTAGAAAAGTGCGTTTATCTTCGTATTTCATACTAATTTTAAGAGTTCATCACAAATAATCCTAGATTCTCATTATTATGTTTTAAGAACCAATTCAGTCAAATTTCTCAACTCGTAACTATGTAACAATTCTCAGTAGGCCAAGTTTTGGGCTTGTGCAACTGTGTGGATAATGATGTCATTAAATGCAGTGGGGAAGATCTGAGGTTGAGGGAGGAGAACTTTTGTGGACATAACAAGTTTGAGATGCTTATTAGACATTCATGCAGAAAGGTCAAATCAGCAACTCAATGGAAGGACCAAATTTGAATATATAAATCAGAGAATCAATCAACATACAGATGGTGTTTGATAGTATGAGTGTCAGTGAGCTCAACCTGGAAGATCCTGTCTATAGAAAAAAAAGAAGGCTTAAAACTGAAGCTCAGGTCAATGCTACATTAAGCAATTATGCAGAGGAGGAACTGCCAGAGTGGATTTCACGCAACCAGGACACAACCAGGAGGACCTGGAGAGATTTTCACAAATGAGAAGGGGTCAGCCATGTCAAATCCTGCTGTGGAATTGAGTTAGATGAGGACAGATGATTTCCCCTTGGGTTTGACAAAGTGTGAGGTACTAGTGATATTTAAAGGATCCTTTTAATTCAGGGCCAGATACATAGTTTGTAGGTCCCAGTGCAAAATGAAAACGTGGTTCCTTTAGTTCAAATAGCAGGAAGAAATTGCTGCTAAGGGTACTAAAATATAAATTTTTTTCAAATTTATTTCTTTCTTCCACAGGCTCTCTCTTAACATGTCACAGTGATTTTTGGCTATTTAATGTTGCATTGTGTAGAATGGAGATAATCACCAGTAGAGTGTGGATCCTTGCAGCCATCAGGGTGTCCATTGTCTGACTGGCATAATCACACCCTTGTGTACAGACACTGAACTGGACTGATATGCCATGACCAGTAAGGATAAGGAAGTAAAGCCAGGTATGTGTCCTTCTGTAAGCTTTCTGTTCCAACTCTTGCTTCATGGGTGACACTCGAAAAGTTTGTAATGTCTGACTGGGACATGCTTGATACCTAGATTAGAAATGGGAAAGAGATTTGATCCTGCCACATGTCCCAGGAATGTATCAGGGTGCTGGACAGCTGCTGCCATGCTCCAACCTGAGACAACAGGGGACATGCTTTCCTGACCCCACCCTCTCCACACCCAGACTTCTGCTGGGGATGGCAGTGAGCAGTAGTAGCTGGGGAGGGGGAGGCTGGTTAGGACCTGGATGCCAAGGACAGGAGCAGCAAATGTTCTGCAGTACCTTCCAGAAAGGCAGGGAGGTGCTAGGAGGATTACCATGTGTTAGCCATGCTCCAAATAAGCTTATCAAGGATTTCAAGATGGCAACATGAGAGCATTCATTTCCAAGAGCATGTTCCCTCTGAGCATGGGGTCTTATATGATTACCCTGGTCTTAAACCCACAAAGCTGGCTCTGTTTTCTGTGAAAGGTTAGAAACTAATACTTTAAGAAAGTGGACTGGGACATGTTTGTTATCCCTGTGACGTGATCATTCTGTTTTTATCAATGGGTTTTGAATTTTAGTTCCTTTAATTTAGCCCCTTCAAGTCAAACTCCAAACTCTGTTCGCATTGTGGGCAGCAGCTAAAGTAGATGCTCAGCAACTTGAGTCTTCCAGATGTTGCTTTCCACTGGGCTCCTTGTGGTCTTACCTGTGCTTGTATAATTTAATGTCATACAAGAAACTGAGTATTTATAGAAAAACTTGGAAGTTCTCTCCACTGTAACATATCTGCTCTCAGTTTCCAGGGGGTCTTGGTCTGCTTGAACTCCAAATCTTGCCTCCCCAGGACAATAAGTTAGTGCCTTTCTGCTTCATTTCACGCTGCTCCCTGATTTGAGCACTCCAGTATGTGTGTCGTGTTACCTTTCTTTCAAGAGCTAAATCCATTTGCAGTAAGAAATTTTATTTGATTGAAATTTTCAAAGAGTTGGGCTTGATTTATCATATTCTAGATCTGTGGGAAGGTTAGCCCAATGTAAATTAATCCACCCTTGTCAGTACTGGGACTTCATTTGATACTTTGGCCAATAAAATTCAAGAAGAAATCTTCTGCAGAGCTTCTTGAATGTCTATGTTTACTTTTATAAAAACGGACAGATAATACTGGGCACTGACCTTTCCATTGTTCTTTTTGCCTGGATTTTGGACAGTGTTCTTGGAGCTGGGGTAGTCATTTTGTGACCAGAGAGGCTATAAGCAGGAGTTCAAAAAAGCCAATGTACTACAAATGGTTGAAAAGAGTGACAAAGATAGGTTAAGGTTTTGAGAGCTCTTTTGACACTCTAAATTAGCACTTAAATTTAATGCCAGACTTCTTGTTAGATGACAGAAGTGTACTGATATGTTTTAAGCCACAGTTTTTTGCTTTTGTATCACTTGTAGCCAAGCTCTTTCTAATAGATCCAACTATTCTCTTTGTCCCAGAATGTCAAATACTCAGAAGGATTGGATAAAATAATATGTGGATAATTATACTTGAAATGGTAATTGTCTCATATTTCTTGATAACATTCCTCTTTTTCTCTGCTTCCATTCCACTACCCCTGCAATCATATATTCTGGGTGACTATGACGTTGTCAAGTTATGTCTGAAGTCATAATCTAATTGCTCTTCTGGAGTTTCTTGTTAATATCTGTAACTTTATCTGTATCTATATCAATATTCATATCTATAAAATCCTATTATTTTATTTCTCTGGAGAACCTAGACTAATATAGAAAGATAGATGATAGGTAGGTAGATTTATTTTAAGAAATTGGCTCACACAATTTTGGGGGCTGGCAAGTCTGAAACCTTTAGAGCAGAATGATAGGCTGAAAATTCTTGTAAGAGTTAAAGTTGCAGTCCTGAGTCTAAAGTCAGTCTGAAGGCAGAATTCCATCCTCTTCAAGTACCTTATATTTTTCTCTTAAAGCCTACAACTGATTGGATGAGGCCTACCCATACTACAGAGAGTCATCTGTATTAATTCAAACTCTATTAATTTAAATGCTAATTCATACCTTTATACCAACATTTAGACTGTTGTTTGACCAAACAACTGGGTACCATTACCTAGGCAAGCTGCTAAGTTGGCACATAAAATAAAACATATTTATGTGCATGTGTGTGCAGGGGCATCTTGGTGAATCTATTGTGTTTACTGACTTGACAATGCAATATCACAAGTTATTATAAGCCATGTGTATTTTGATCTTCACATAATATCTTGTTATTTACATATATAAATGATGATTGGATATGGGACACAATGTGTTTGTAAGCATTATTTTTATGTGGTAATTTGGCTGAGCAGTTACCCAGATGTAGTCAAATATTATTCTGGATGCTTCCAAAGAATGTTTTTAGATGAGATTAACATTTAAAGCAGTGGACTTTGAGTAGAGCAGATTGCCCTCTATAAGGTGAGTGTGCTTCATCCAAAAATTGAAGGCCTTAAGAGAGCATAGACTACCTTCACTGGGAGCAAGAAGGATTTCTGCCAGCAGATGGCCTCTGGACTTCAAATGCATCATGGCTCTTCCCCGGTCTCCAGACTCTGGCCCACTCGGCAGATTTTGGACATGCCAGCTTCCATAATTACCTGAGCCAATTTCTTAAAATAAATTTATATATTTATTTATATATATCCTATTAGCTCTGTTTCTCTGGAGAACCCTAAATAATAAAGCATTTCTTCCAATTGTGAAGTTATTGATACATTAATATCTGCTATGTGATGTAGAGAAGTTAGAAAACAAAAAACATATTAATTCAAATAGATTAAAAGTGTTGATGTTTCCATTATTGTGCTTATTAGTTTATATCATTACACATAATTCATTAAGTCAGAGGAAAATGTTTTTTATGGCTAAAACCTCTTTTGCTTTTTAAAAACATGGCCAGTTTCTCAGATTTGCCCACTATTTTTTTTTGGTCAGTTAATTCAATTAAGTTCTCTTTTTTCATTTTGTCTTTGTCTATTACTTCAATTTGACTTATTCTTATTTTTACATTAGAAGCATTACTTCCCTTTTTCTAAACAGAAGCTTTCTTAAAAAAAAAATTCATCATTACTCTTTCTCAAACTCAGTATGGCCTTTAAATTCAGGAAGGAAGAGCCTCTTTCCTAGGTCCCAACATTTAGAAGGTCATGCATCACACAAACACTGTTCAGGCTCAGAATGCTTCTGTAACATTCCTCACAGGTGGGGGTGGTATCTTGGAAGCTTCTGTTCTGTGCTGCTATCGATATTAGAATAAACACTGCCTCGAAAAATGGTATGTGTTTGAGCAGTGGAAAAACTTAGGCAAACATATGAAAATTTATTAAACTGATGAATTTTACTTCCAGATAACAGGAACACAGTCGATTCTTTCAAAACATGGAATTATTTCTTTGCTTTTCTAATCATTCTTTTTATTGCTTCCTTTTGTATTCTAATACATGGTGTTGGAAGTGTTATTAATAGTAACACTATTCACAACAGTTTCAAATCTTGCATAAAACAATTGATGAATCTTGTGTAAGAAAAATAAAATAAGAATATATGTTTGTGTTTTCTTGTATTTGCATAAAAAATTAGAAGAGAATTAAAGAGAATGTTGATAGATGTGTGGGAAACAGGTGAGAAAGGGTGAAGCAGGAAGACTTCTTTTTGGAAATATATTAATATATCTTTTTATTTTGAAAACATATGAATGTTTTTCTTATTAAATTATTCAATTAAAATAATAATATTATTGGGGCGCCTGGGTGGCTCAGTCAGTTGAATGTATGACTCTTGATTTCTGCTTGGGTCATGATCTCAGGGTCATGGGATCCAGCCCCGCATTGGGCTCCTCACTCAGCGTGGAGTCTGCTTGAGATTTTCTCTCTCCCTCTGCCCCTTTCCTCCAACACACTCTCTCTCTCTCTCTCTCCCTGCCAGAGACCCTATATCTCCACTGGAAATATGAAACACATTTTAGTGCAAAGAAGGAAAGAAGCCAGGAGAATGTTTCAGGAAGCCATTGCTTCTGTCCAGGTACAGGAAAGTGAGAACCAGACTGTCAAGAATGTACATGGAAATCCAAAAGCAGACAAAATAAAAGGATTTTAAAAAGATACATAATTGGGGCGCCTGGGTGGCTCAGTTGGTTAAGCTTTCAACTCTTGATTTTGGCTCAGGTTATGATCTCGGGGTTGTGAGATTGAGCCTCACATCGGGCTCCATGCTCGGGGGGGGGGGAGTCTGCTTAGGATTCCCCCCCCCCACCCCCGCTCCACTGCCCCTCTGCCCCACTCACACACACTTTCGGTCTCTCTCTCAAATAAATAAATAAATAAATAAATAAATAAATAAATAATTTTTTAAAAAGATGCATAATTGAATATATGTATGGAATGGAGAAAGACAACCTTAAAAATTGAAATCATGTATAAGAAAATGCAACTAAAATAATGAGAAGAGTAAGAGAAGGAGGGGGGCTTTACCATTCATTTTATTGTCAGCATGCCTGGGTGAATTGTTAATTATATTTTGAATATTATATTAGTTTTTCATTTCTATTGTAAAACATTATCAAACTTGATGGCTAAAAATAACAGATTTGTCATTTTATATTTCTGAGTATCAAAATTCCTAAATGGATCTCACTGGACTCCATTCAAAGCACTAGCAAGTCTAGGTTCCTTCCAGAGGTCCTAGGGGAGAATCTATTTCTTTATTTTTCCAGTTTCTAGGGGCTGTACAGATTCCTTGGCTCAGGACCTTTGCCCTATTCAGAGACAGGAATTGCTAATTGGACCTATTTTATGTAACATCTGCTGCCTCCCTCTGACTTATAAGGACTCATGATTACATTGGGTCCACCCAGATAATCAAGGATAATTTCCTTATTTTCATGTCTGCTGATTAGCAACCTCAATTCCATTTCCAACTTTAAGTTCCTTTGCCATATAACATAATGGATTAACAGATTACAGGATTAAGATGTAAATATGTTTGGGGAGTCATTATGCTGCCTAAAAGAGGCATGCTATATATAAAGATATTTTATTAAATACATCATTAATTTAAAAGATTCTTATGGTGAAAATGATAACTAGAGTTGGAAGGGGAGAAACAATATGGGCAGGGAGTAAGGGATGAAAGGGATAAGTGTTATAGTAGCCAGACCTCTCTAATAAGCCTCATTGTTTTATATGAAGAAATAAAGAAGGAAGGACGGAAGGAAGGAAGGAAGGAAGGAAGGAAGGAAGGAAGGAAGGAAGGAAGAGAAGAGAAGAAGGAAGGAAGGAAGAGAGAAGAAAGAAAGAAAAAGAAAGGAAGGAAGGAAGGATGGATCAGACGACTATCTCAGGGACAGATATATTCAATAATTTCCATATAAGTAGAATGTAAAGCTTTACAGAAACTTAAAAAGCAATTAAACATAAGAACATTATAGTCCCATTTCTAAAAAATATACCTAAGATATAGCAATACTATCAATAAATAAAATAACCTATAATAAAAAAAATGAGGCATTTCAAACTTGTTGGATCTGTAAAACTTTGAAAACATTTGCAAAATGATTCTATAGAATAAGTTCAAATAATTCCATACTTTATAATGACAGGTACTTAATTTTAGGACGCTTTGTGGAACTATAGATGTTGGAAAGTTAAAAGTCTCTGTCTATATTCATTAATCATTATTTATTTATTTTAATTTCTAACTCTACAAAGAGCATCATTACAAATGCCAAGGCTTAGAACTCTGGGATGGGAAATGTATATGTTTACTTTTTTGTACTATGTGTTTTAATGGCATCATTTAAACTCTAATTATGCATGAAATTATATTGAATTTCTTGCTAAATGCAAAGGATGAAATGTTTTCATGATTCATTCTTTCTTTGGTAAACATTTCTAAAACTGTATTGCTGATACAGCTCATCAACTAAACCTTATGAGAAATGAAATGTATGGGAGGAAAACACTAATTAGGGAGATTTTCTTTCCCAAATACACATATGGAACTCCTATTAATGTCAATCACAAGGAGATGTCTTTCTGCCAAATACCCCTAGGTAAAAACAGCTCCTCCCTTGTCTTTCCAATTATAAGCACAACAGTTTTTTGTTGTTTTTTTTTTTAAATTGTTAACAAGATGCATTACATTCTAAATCTAAAACTTTTGTTTCCACAAAAAGTATATGATTTAAGCTGAAGTATATTCAGATGATATTTATATTATGAAATGAAGTTTTCAAAAGCAATTTTGAATTAATTTGCTTTATATTGCTTTTATATTCACTAAACAGCTTCCTTTCTGTAACTGAACTTTCCATTGAATATTAGCTAAGATTTACCATTAGTTTCAGGGGAAAGTAGCATACTTGATTCTTTATATGCTATTTTTAAATGATTATGTTTGAACTGAATACTACAGTGTAGACTACACAGGTGTTCTCCATAATCTATAAACACTGCAGTGCACTAATTTAATATGTAATTTACTAAATATTTAGGGATTTCACCATACTGTAGTAATGTGTAAAATCATTCTGAATGCTACATAATATATGAATGCATACTGTTACTCTTGCTCAGGACAAAAAAGAAAAGAGAGAACAAAAAAGAAGCAGTGTGTTCTACCAAAAATACACATAACTCTGCTTATCAGCTAATCCTTAAGAGGTATATAAAAATAAAATATAAAAATTATATCAACAAAGATTAATTTCTCCACAGATGGTAAAAATTACTTCCAATAATGCAGACTGCTTTGTGTATTGCATGGCATTTTAGTCAGGGTTCCCCAGAGAAGCAGAACTAATATATTATATTCTATCTAGGTTGAGATCTGCAAGCTGGAGAAATATATAATTCAGTCCTGGTCTAAAATCCTGGCAGAATATCCTATGTTGAGGGCAGGAGAATATGGATGGATGTCACAGCTAAATAAGAGATAGAACTTATTCTTCTTTCACCTTCTTGTTTATTCAGGCCCCCAATGGATTGGGTCGTGTTCACCCACATTGGTGTAGGTGTATCGTCTTTATTCAGTCTACTGATTCAAATGATAGTCTATTCTGGAAACACCCTCACAGACACACCCCAAAATAGTGTTTGCCAGCTCTCTGGGCACCCCTTAGCCCAGTCAAGTTGACACATAAAATTAACTTTTACACCTAGTGACTCCAAAATATTGCAGGTTCAAAAATTCCAGGGCATATGCAGTAATCGTGATATTATTTATCATTTATTTTGGCTATAGGGATGATGGCTTAAAATTTATTTGGAAGATGGATTGAACTACCATTGAAGGAAATGAGATCTAGAGTCAAACTGTTTGAGTTAATATTTCTTTCCAAATATGTCCTAAGCATAAGCAATGTTACACTATTTTACATCATTTTAGTAAACCATGGAGTGAAGCTATTCAACATAGTACATAAGAGCATCATGCAGATATTTTATCCTAATGCTTAACAAATTGGGTGTCTTTATAGTAGACCTTTCAAAAAAGTTTAAATGGTTTAAAAAGTGATTGGATGGACTTTTGGTTTTAGTTCCAATGTGTAAAGATCTCGGCAGTTGACATTCCCATCTTAACAACAAGAAAAAATTTGGACAAACTGACCTATTAGATTACTGAATTTGCAGGGCAAAATATGACATCAAAATCTGGAGACAGGAAATTCCAGAGAGTCATAACCAAGATCTGCTTCCCTGGAGCACAAGCTGCTGGAGCAATATATTTGTAGGGACATGTAAATGGAAACTTTAACAAGTTGCTGGAAGTTTTGTGTGGACTAGCCTGAGAATTAGACATTTCAGGGGCCGCGATCTTAGGAAGTCTCCGGTACTTTCATGGGTTTTAGCTCCAGGAACCCCATCAGGATCTCATGTTTAAGAGCCAAGAAAGATTCCCTGATGACTCTGGCAGGTTAGGGGAGGAGTAATCTTTCTACAACGGGACCAGAACTTACTCCACAACAAAAGCCTGCCTTCCAGGAGGGAAGACTTCATCAGAACCTTGTCCCACAGCTGTGGGGAGAGGGCATTCCTCTCATTTGGTTAAAAGTAAAGGAATGGAAAAAGAGTTAACATGTTAACACCAGCTGGAGTAATTTCAGAAGAAGCTGACTTTAGTACAAGGAAAATTACCAGTACACTAAAAAGTATACTATATAATAAGTTTGTCCGTACTTCAAGCAGTTATATCAATACTAAGTCTGTATGCACCTAATAACATAAGATCACAATACAGGAGACAAAAACTGATAAAACTACAGGAAAAATAGATAAATATGCATTATACTTGGAGACTTCAATACCTCCTGTAATTGGTAGATCAAGCAGGCATAAAATCAGTAAGGATATAGTTGACCTGAACAGCACTATCAACCAACTTGATCTAATTGAAATTTATACAACATATTATCTAACAGCAGGAGAATATAAATTACTTCTGAACACACAGAGTATTCACCAAGATAGAATTTATTTTGGCCATAAGACCTTAACAAATTTGAAGAAGTAAAAATTGTGCAAAATGCATTCTCAGACAACAATAGAATTATCTAGAAATCAATAGAAAGATAACTAGAAAATCCCAAAGTCTTTGGCAATTAAACAACATGTTGCAAAATAACACATGGGTCAAAGAAAATGTCTGAAAGGAAATTTATAATATTTTGACCTAATTTAAAATGCAAGGTACAACACTGTATGATATAGCAAAAGCAGGAAGACAGTGATGGGGAATTTATAATGTTAATGCATATAATAGAAATGAGAAAGATCTAAAATCAACTACTAACTTCTATGACACAAAGCTAAATCGTTTTAGCTTCCATGACAAGAAATTAAAGACAGAAGAGAAACTTAAGCCAAAAACAAGTAGAAGAAAAGAAATAATAAAACTTAGAGCAGAAATCAATAAAACTGAAAACAGGAAAACAATAGAGAAAATCAACAAAACCAAAAGATGTTTGTTTGGAAAGATCAGTAAAACTGATAATCTTCTAGCCAAGCTATCCAGCAAAGACACAACCATCAATATCAGAAAAGAATGAACAGTCATCACTACTGATCCCATGAACAGAAAATAATGATAATACAGAAATGTACTGAATAATTCTATGCCCACAATTAAATAATTTAGATAAAATGGAACAATTCCTTGAAGGAAATAAACTACTAAAATCTCATACAAGGATGAATAGGTTACCTCGATAACCCTATATTTATTAAAGATGTTTAATCAATAATTAACTTAAAAAGAACAGTAACTAACTCATTCAAAAAAAGTAATCAACCGGGGGGCGGAGCAAGATGGCGGAGGAGTAGGGGACCTGGATTTCGTCTGGTCTCAGGAATTCAGCTGGATAGGGATCAAACCATTCTGAACAACTACAAACTCAACAGGAGATCGAAGAAAAGAATAGCAACAACTCTCTGAACAGAAAAGCGACCACTTTCTGGAAGGTAGGACCTGCGGAGAAGTGAATCCGAGGTGATATTCGGGAGGATAGACCACAGGGGAAGGGCCTCCGTCGGCCGCTTCTGGCAAGTGATAGAGCAGTGGAGCACAAAATCGGAACTTTTAGAAGTCTGCTCCGCTGAGGGACGTCACTCCGGTGGCTAAGCAGGGGGTGGAACCCTCGCGGGACAGTGTGGTCTCAGGACCCTTGGGGTCACAGAAAGACCAGGGGTGCCTGAGTGTGGCAGAGCTCCCAAGTATCGGAGCAGGGAAGCCAGCTGCAGAGACGGAGCCGAGGTGCAGGTTCTCAGCTCGGGGTTGCCATAAACCGTGATCCAGGGCACAGTCGGGCCACTGCTCCTCCAGCAGGGACCCAACAAGCGGCAGATCCGGGGAGACTCACCTTCCTCTCCCGGGAGGAGCGGCGCAGGAGCACACCGCAGGGATCTACTGGGTTTGGAGACTCCACACGGGGTCGGGTTCCAGAGATAGAGATGGGGCTCACTGAGGAGCGGGGCCCGAATTCTCGGCTTCTCCGGGGCGGAGGTTCGGAGGCTGCCATTTTCACTCTCGTCCTCCAAATCTGTACGGAAAGCTTGCAGAGAACAAAAGCTCCCAAGAGCAAACCCGAGCAGATTACTTAGCCCGGACCGGGCAAGGGCGGGGCAATTCTGCCTCTGGCAAAGACATTTGGGAACCACGGCAACAGGCCCCTCCCTCAGAAGATCAGCGAGAACAGCCAGCCAAGACCAAGTTTACCCATCAATGAGAACAGCAGAACTCCAGCGCTAGGGGAATACTGCACATAGAATCCATGGCTTTTTTACCATGATTCTGTAGTCTTTCAAAGTTATTTTTTTTTTATTTTTCTTTTTCCCTTTTTCAACCAACATCTTATCAATCCCTTTCTTTAAAAAACATTTTTATTTTTCATTTTTAGAGTCATATTCTATCCCTTCATAGTAGTTACCTGTATTTTTGGCATATATATATAAGTTGTTCTCTCTTTAAAATTTTGAGATAGTTTCTTCTAACAGATCAAAATATACCCTAAATCTCTAGTGTATGGCTTTGTTCTACTCCCCTGCCTGATCACATTCTCTCACTTTTTTTTTCTTTTTTTTTAAATCCTCTTCTTTCTTTTTTCATACAACTTCTTATCAATTCCTCTTATAAATTTTTTTATAATTTTCATTTTTACAGTCATATTCCATCCCTTCATCATATCAACCCTTATTTTTGTACATATATAAGTTTTTCTTTCTTTAAAATTTTGGGAGGCACTTTCTTCTAACAGACCAACATACACCCAAAATCTAGTGTGTGGCACTGATCTATGTACCAGCCTGATCATATTTGATCATATTCTGTTTTTATTTTGCTTTGTTCTGTTTTTGTTTGTTTTTAGCTTTATCTTTTTCTTTTTTTTTTTCTTTTTCTTTTTTCTCTCTTTCCCTTTCTTTTCCCCCTGCTTCAGGTCTTTTCTGATGTGTTTAGAGTATATTTTCTTGGGACGTTTTTACCCTGTTAGCATTTTGTTCTCTCATTAATGTATTCTTCTCTGGACAAAATGACAAGACGGAAAAAATCACCTCAACAAAAAGAACAAGAGGTAGTACTGACTGCCAGGGACCTACTCAATACGGACATTAGTTAGATGTCAGATCTAGAGTTCAGAATCATCACTTTAAAGATACTAGCTGGCCTTGACAAAAGCATGGAAGTTATTAGAGAAACCCTTTCTGGAGAAATAAAAGAACTAAAATCTAACCAAGTCGAAATCAAAAAGGCTATTAATGAGGTGCAATCAAATATGGGGGTGCTAACTGCTAGGATAAATGAGGCAGAAGAGAGAATCAGTGATATAGAAGACCAAATGATGGAAAATAAAGAAGCTGAGAAAAAGAGAGATAAACAACTACTGGATCACGAGGGCAGAATTTGAGAGATAAGCGATACCATAAGACAAAACAACATTAGAATAATTGCGATCCCAGAAGAAGAAGAAAGAGAGAGAGGGGCAGAAGGTATACTGGAGCATATTATAGCAGAGAACTTCCCTAATTTGGGGAAGGAAACAGGCATCAAAATCCAGGAAGCACAGAGAACCCCTCTCAAAATCAATAAAAATAGGTCAACACCCAGACATCTAATAGTAAAACTTACGAGTCTCAGAGACAAAGAGAAAATCCTGAAAGCAGCTCTGGGAGAAGAGATATGTAACCTACAATGGTAGAAACATTAGATTGGCAACAGACCTATCCACAGAGACCTGGCAGGCCAGAAAGGACTGGTATGATATCTTCAGAGCACTAAATGAGAAAAATATGCAGCCAAGAATACTATATCTAGCTAGGCTGTCATTGAAAATAGAAGGAGAGATAAAAAGCTTCAGGACAAACAAAAACTAAAGGAATTTGCAAACACGAAACCAGCCCTATAAGAAATATTGAAAGGGGTCCTCTAAGCAAAGAGAGAGCCTAAAAGCAACATAGACCAGAAAGGAACACAGACAATATGCAGTAACAGTCACCTTACAGGCAATACAATGGCACTAAATTCCTATCTTTCAATAGTTACCCTGAATGTAAATGGGCTAAATGCCCCAATCAAAAGACACAGGCTATCAGATTGGATTAAAAAACAAGACCCATCGATATGCTGTCTGCAAGAGACTCATTTTAGACCCAAAGACACCCCAGATTGAAAGTGAGGGGGTGGAAAACCATTTACCATGCTAATGGACACCAAAAGAAAGCTGGGGTGGCAATCCTTATATCAGACAAATTAGATTTTAAACCAAAGACTGTAATAAGAGATGAGGAAGGACACTATATCCTACTTAAAGGGTCTATCCAACAAGAAGGTCTAACAATTGTAAATATCTATGCCCCTAACATGGGAGCAGCCAATTATATAAGCCAATTAATAACAAAAGCAAAGAAACACATCGACAACAATACAATAACAGTGGGGGACTTTAACACCCCCCTCACTGAAATGGACAGATCATCTAAGCAAAAGATCAACAAGGAAATAAATGAACATATGGAACAAATAATCCTAAAATTTGTATGGAACCAGAAAAGACCCTGAATAGCCAGAGGAATGTTGAAAAAGAAAAGCAAAGCTGGCGGCATCACAATTCCAGACTTCCAGCTCTATTACAAAGCTGTCATCATCAAGACAGTACGGTACTGACACAAAAACAGACACATAGATCAATCGAACAGATCAGAGAGCCCAGAAATGGACCTTCAACTCTATGGTCAACTAATCTTTGACAAAGCAGGAAAGAATGTCCAATGGAAAAAAGACAGTCTCTTCAACAAATGGTGTTGGGAAAATTGGAGAGCCACATGCAGAAGAATGAAACTGGACCATTTCCTTACACCACACACAAAAACAGACTCAAAATGGTTGAAAGACCTAAATGTGAGACAGGAGTCCATCAAAATCCTTGAGGAGAACACAGGCAGCAACCTCTTCGACCTCAGCTGCAGCAACTTCTTCCTAGAAACATTGCCAAAGGCAAGGGAAGCAAGGGCAAAAATGAACTATTGGGACTTCATCAAGATAAAAAGCTTTTGCACAGCAGAGGAAACAGTCAACAAAACCAAAAGACAGCCGACAGAATGGGAGAAGATATTTGCAAATGACATATCAGATAGAGGGCTAGTATCCAAAATCTATAAAGAACTTATCAAACTCAACACCCAAAGAACAAAGAATCCCATCAAGAAATGGGCAGAAGACATGAACAGACATTTTTCCAAAGAAGATATCCAAATGGCCAACAGACACATGAAAAAATGCTCAACATCGCTCGGCATCAGGGAAATCCAAATCAAAACCTCAATGAGATACCACCTCACACCAGTCAGAATGGCTAAAATTAACAAGTCAGGAAATGACAGATGTTGGCGGGGATGCGGAGCAAGGGGAACCCTCCTACACTGTTGGTGGGAATGCAAGCTGGTGCAGCCACTCTGGAAAACAGTATGGAGGTTCCTCAAAAAGTTGAAAATAGAGCTACCATATGATCCAGCAATTGCACTACTGGGTATTTACCCCAAAGATACAAATGTAGGGATCCGAAGGGGTACGTGCTCCCCGATGTTTATAGCAGCAATGTCCACAATAGCCAAACTCTGGAAAGAGCCAAGATGTCCATCAACAGATGAATGGATAAAGAAGAAGTGGTATATATATACAATGGAATATTATGCAGCCATCCAAAGGAATGAGATCTTGCCATTTGCAACGATGTGGATGGAACTGGAGGGTATTATGCTGAGCTAAATAAGTCAATCAGAGAAAGACATGTATCATATGACCTCACTGATATGAGGAATTCTTAATCTCAGGAAACAAACTGAGGGTTGCTGGAGTGGGGGGTGGGGTGGGAGGGATGGGGTGACTAGGTGATAGACACTGGGGAGGGTATGTGCTCTGGTAAGTGCTGTGAATTGTGCAAGACTGTTGAATCTCAGATCTGTACCTCTGAAACAATGCAATATATGTTAAGAAAAAAAAAAGAAGAAGATAGCAGGAGGGGAAGAATGAAGGGAGGGAAATCAGAGGGGGAGACGAACCATGAGAGACGATGGGCTCTGAAAAACAAACTGAGGGTTCTAGAGGGGAGGGAGGTAGGAGGATGGGTTAGCTTGGTGATGGGTATTAAAGAGGGCACGTTCTGCATGGAGCACTGGGTGTTATGCACAAACAATGAATCATGGAACACTACATCTAAAACTAATGACGTAATGTATGGTGATTAACATAACAGTAAAAAATTAAAAAAAAAAAAGTAATCAACCGGCCCATACAATTTCACTGGTGAGTTCATTGAAGAAAGAAATTATATCAATTCTCCACAAAATAGAAGCAGGGGGAACTCTTCCTAATAGATACATGAGGCCAGCATTTCACTAACACCAAAACCAGATAAAGATATTACAAATTTGGAACACTATAGAACAATATCTCTCATGAACATAAACTCAAAATTCCTCAACAAAATATTAGCATATTGAATTAAAAATTTACAAAGAGAATATACACTATGAACAAGAGGGATTTTATTCTAACTATAAAAGGCTGATTCTACATTCAAAAATAAATGCAATCAACCACATGCACAGAGTAAAGAAGAATCTACTGATCATATCAATGAACATAGAAAAAGCATGTGACAAAACCTACCATCCATTAATGATTTAAAGTCTCTTCAAACTAAGAAAGAAAGGGAACTTCCTCAATTTGCTAAAGAACAACTAAAAACAAAACAAAACAAAACTATAGCTAACTTCATAGGTAATTGTGAGAGATAGACAGTTTCCCCTTAGATCAGAAACAATTCAAGTATGCCCAATCTCATTAGTCCTATCAAATATCCTACTGGAATTCTTAGCTGGTACAATAGGACAAAAAAAAAAAAAAAAAAAGGAAATGACGGTATACAGATTAGAAAAGAAGAAATAAAGTTATCTCTATATGCAGATGACATAATTGACTATCCAGAAAATCCAGAAGAATAAACAACAACAAAGCTCTGGAAATAATAAAGACATTACACAATATGGAGTTAATGTACAAAATCAATTGCTTTCCTATATAGTGGCAATAACTATTTAGAATTTGAAAAAAAATACATCATTTATAGTAGCAGCCTAAAAAATGAAACAGTTAAGTATTAGTCTCACAAGATATGTGTGGTATCTGTATTAAGAAAATCTATAAAACACAAAAAATTATCAAGGAAGATCTAAATAAATCAAGAGACATTCTTGTTCATCGATTGGAAGACTCAATATTGTTAAGATGTGAGTTCTTCCTAAATGGTGCTGAAATAAGCGGACATCTGTGTGGGGAAAAAAAAATCTTGGCACAGACCTTATGTCTTTCGCAAATATTAACTCAAAATGGATCATAGACCTAGATGTAAAATGCACTACTATGAAAATTCTTTAAAAAATAGGAAAAAATCTACATTTCTTTGAGTTTGGTCATAATTCCAACAGCATAATCCATGAGGGAAATATTGATAGGCTGGATTTTATTAAAATTTTAAACTTCTGCTCTGTAAAATACACCATTAAGAGAATGGAAAAACAAGCCACAAACTGAGAGAACATATTATAAAATAGATATCTAATGAAGGACATATATCCATAATATTCAAAAGACCCCAAGTAATAGTAACACAAGCATCCTAATTACATCCAGTCTCCTGATAGAAGATGCTAATAATTGAGGGTACTGGATGTATATGAGCACTCTGTACTATCTACACAATAACTGTAAATCTATAAATGTTTCTCATTTTTTTACGTTTATTACAAAAGAAAGTAATTCAAGAGGCTGAAGGACAATTAAAACCAATCATCCTCTTCTCCTAACTTCTCACCCATTATCATGGCAGAATTGGGGCCTTCCACATTGCTTAGATGGAAATAAGGATGGCATCACCCAAGTAGTCAAAGGAAGATGGAGCAAACAACTTTGTCATGATTGAACCGTAGTTGCACTTCAAACACTTAGGTGAGTCTATGCAGTGACACGAAGCCATAAAATATCCATGGCCATAGACATACTGATTGGTGAAGATCTGGGTCTCTGAAATGAAGATTCTGAAGTTCAGAGTGGGGTAATCAAGACTAGATCAAATTCAAATCTTACTTCTGATAAACTGGTTTGTTTTAAGAAGGCCACCTATTAACTGTAATATGTAAACACAGCAATAAACCTTGAATTAAATAGAGAAAAAGAATTAGCCAGGAAGGGTACTTAATAAATATTGATTGAATGAATCAACAGATATCTTGACTTGTGAATCTAGTTTGACAATACTATACAAATTATTGGGAAAACACTAATAAAAAGAAGTTGAAGTTGGAAAATTTTAGTTTTTAAATTATTTTCTCTAAGGTAGCACATTTGTAACTGGATAAGGGACAACTAAGCATAAGAAAAAAAAAATAGGAGGCTTTTTGCACTCAAGAGAAATGAAGGCATGAGTGATGATACTAAAGGCAGGGGTGGGGAGGATGGGCAAGGAGAACAGAATGGGCAGCATTTGATAACTTAATAAATATAGAGAGTACAGAGTTAGAGAAATGGTGAAATTAAGGAATCGATTTTCTGCCCTTGACTGTTTTCTGACAGGCCATCCATGTAGAAAGCAATGCTGATGGATCATAACTCAGATATTTAAATTATGTTTTGCTTTGGACTTAATGACATTGGTCCAGAGGGAAATTCAGGGGATCTTTATGTTGTGACAGAGTGTTCATTAGCCATGGTAATAGCTGATTTTAGAGATCATTTGTTTTCTGTGAAAAGGAAAAAATATATATACAATGTGTTTAAGTGGTTGTACTGATGTTCCTTTTTGACAATAATTACTACACAATTGTGAAGGGAAATTGGTCATTTGCAACTTGTAATGACAAATCTTAATCCTGTAATAACTGCAAATGTACTCCATTACATGTGTAATTGGCAGTAATCTGTAGCCAAGAACTGGTCCAGAAAGACAACAGTTGAGGACAAAATTCTCATTTCCTAGATGCATAGTGTTCCTTGAAATAAATAGCCTAATAATTCTAGTTATCGAACTATACATTCTTTTATAACAATATTAATATGCATTTCTTTACAATGTCCTCATTTGTATTCAACTATCTGAAAAGACTAGGCAGTTGGCTTAATGAAATTCTCATCATTTATATCGAGGTTAAGGATATGCACTGCTTTGTATCTGAGTTTGGTTCTACATCATCTTTTATTACAAACGTCGTGCCTTTAAATCAGTGCCATGTAACAAAGGTTTCGTGGATATTAAACTCATTACCCACAAAAAAGTGGTCTAGTAACACAAAAACTGTTACATACAGGTCAGTGTTATGACCAACTTCATGAACACTTAAGAAAATTGGTGCAGCGATGAGAATTACTCTCAGGAACATGGAAATTAGTGAATATTTCTGGTGGCCGCCATTTAGTCATGATTGGTCAGTTCCCTTTCCCTCAAAGTTAGCAAATCTAATATGCCCCAGATAACTGTAGCACCAGAAATTTTGTTATATACGGTTTTTGTTTTCCTTTAAGATGGATAGATGCTTAAAGACACATTTTTATACTTTTTATCTGTTTATAAACTATTTTCACAAAAATGAATTTGCATATAAGCCTGTAAATATACATTAGACAAGGCTAAAATTCCTTTGATTACCATCCTTTTTTTTAAAAAAGATTTTATTTATTTATTTGACAGAGAGAGAGAGACAGACAGACAGAAAGAAAGTACAAGCAGGGGGGGAAACAGGCAGAGGGAGAAGGAGAAGCAGGGTCCCCGCAGAGCAGGGAGCCCTTTGATTACCATCCTTAGTGGGAGCCCCTGCCTACTTTCCCAGAGATAATCACATTTATTATTTTGGTGTATATCTTTTCAGATTTCTTTCTAAAGTTTTAAACACACACACACACACACACACACACTTTCTAAAGTTTACACATGTGATGTGTATCTAAATAAAAATTTAGGGAGTGTTACAAAGTGTGTGCATGTCATACTCTGGTAATACCTTTATAATATACACTCTGGGAATAGAAGTGTTTATGTGCAAAAGAGACCTGTATAAGAATGGCATTGCTGTATAATTCGCATTGGCTATAATAGCATTTATAATTTGGAAATAACCTTAATGTCTATGGTTAAGGGAATGGCTGAAATATTCAAGTATTTATGGACATATCTACATTATGAACTCATATGTGGAAATTAATATTTAACATTTATTCAATGAAAATAAAGTTCATGCACATGTATTAACATGGAAAACCATATGGATGCAAATTTTACTAAGGGATATCTGTGCATGATTGGATAAAGAGTTTGTATGGAGGCAATGGCTGTACAGTGGGACATGAGTCCAGACAGGAAGCTCTAATAAAATAATGATAGGCTTAGTACTTTTGTTAAGCACTTCTGGACTCTCCCTTTCTACTATTACATAACAATAAAGATAGAAACTAATATATAATTACAAGGTGGGCGCCTGGGTGGCTCAGTTGGTTAGGCGACTGCCTTCGGCTCGGGTCATGATCCTGGAGTCCCGGGATCGAGTCCCGCATCGGGCTCCCTGCTCGGCAGGGAGTCTGCTTCTCCCTCTGACCCTCCTCCCTCTCATGCTCTCTGTCTCTCATTCTCTCTCTCTCAAATAAATAAATAAAATCTTTAAAAAATATATATATAATTACAAGGTGAATGGAAGTTAACAAATTAATTTCAAATATATTATATAAATTGAATATCTCAGATGTACTGTGAGTTTGGGATGACATGTAATTGATAAGACATTAATATCTATATCTATATATATGGAGATATATAGAGATAAAGATATAGATATATTTATATTATTTTGAATTTAACATCTGATTTCTGGACCAAGGCAGATTATTATCATTTCAGCAATAACCTCATCAGCTCCACATATGATGAAATATTCACAGTTCTGCAAGTATGACAGGAGATTTAATAGTTGAGGGCAGGATGTGTTCTCATGATAGTTCAAATGATAGAATGAAATATGATTAATTAGAAATTGTACTGGAAGTTTTAGGCCAAATAAATAAAGACTGTCAGTTATCTAGCTTAGAGAGGAAAGATAAAGCTTTATTTGCAGATGACATGATCTGGTTGGGTAAGAAAATTCCAAAGGAGCACACACACACACACACCTACTAAAACTAATAACAGAGTAAAGCAAGGTTACAGAAGAAATCACCTTCATGGATTGGAAACCTCATTATTATCAAGATGGCAATTCTCAAATTGATCTATAGATTCAACACATTCTCTATGGAAATTCAACAGAGTTTTTGTAAAAAATTGTCAAGCTCATCCTAAAATGTATATAGTAATTCCAATAACTTATGATGCCCAAAATTATTTTGAAAAATATGATCAAAGTTGAAAGATCTATATTACCCAATTTCAAAATTTACTATGAAGCTACAGTAACAACATAATATAGTGTTTCTACAAGGATAAGCATGTAGTCAGCGGAACAGAATTGACAATTGAGAAATAATTCCTTACATTTATTTTTGACAATCTGGTGGAGAAAGATAGGTGTTTTTTGTTTGTTTGTTGTTGCTGCTGTTGTTTTACAAATGATGCTGAGACAATTGGATATCTGTATGCAAAGAAGTAAACTTAGATCTTTACCTCACATACAAAAAAGTAATTCAAAATGCATCATAGATTTAAATATAAGATCCAAAACTATACAACTTCTAGAAGAAAACTTAAGATAAAATCTTTGTGACCATGGATAACAAAGAATTCTTACAACACCAGAGTCCAATCCAGGAAAAAAAAAAAAAAAAGAGAGATAAACTATACTACCTTGAAATTAAAACCTTTGTACTTCAAAAGTCACCATTAAGAAAACGAAGGTCCAATGTAATGTATGTTGATTAACATAATAAAAAAAATTCTCAAAAAAAAAAAAATGGGAAAAAAAAAAAAGAAAGCGAAGGTCCAAGCAACAGAGTGGAGCAAATATTTGAAGATTGTGTATTTGATAGAGAACTTGTATTAATCTATACAGAACTCTTACAACTCTATAATAAAAAAAAATATCCCTATGAAACATTTGACAAAACATTTGTATAGATGTATCACTAAGGAAAATATTCAAATGATCAATATGCACCTGAGAACATGCTCAATATCATTCGTCATTAGGAAAATGCAAATTAAAACCACAATGAGATTCCACTTTCCACCTGCTAGAATGGCTATAGTCAAAGAGATGGGCGATAGTAAGAGTTGGGAACGATGTGGAGAAATGGAAACACTGTACATTGCTGATGGGAACGTAAAATGGTACCAAATTTTGAAAAGTAGTTTGTCAGCTTCTTAAACAGCTAACCATGAATTTAACATTTGGTTCAGCAATTCCACTCTGCTTTTTTAATTAATTAAAAAACCATTTTGTAAAAACAATATGGGCAAATACTATAATTGTGCTCCATACAGAAGAGCTGCCCTCCTCACCTTCTTTCCTCCATTTATCATTATTCAGAATGGATTTTTGCTTCCTATTGCTGAGACAGTTCTGAATAATCTATTGGCAACTTTATTCATTGATTTTTCCAATTCTAGATAAGAGTTAAAACCTTTTACTTATCTTCCCTATATCTCCATATTTAATTTGCCATCCATGCCATTATTTGTTACATTATTTTTGATCTTTCATTTCCTTTATCTGTCTTCTGACACACCACCATAAAAGTATTCATATTCCAGTCCCTTCTTCCACATCTCCTACAGTTTTTTGCCTCCTGACTGGCAGCTACGCCATAAATTTTACGGTATCAAGATGCATCATGTTGATATTCTCGTTGGTAATTCTAGTTCCCTTTTTATTTTTTTGTCATCACTTGATTCTAAAAATTTTAAATCTTTAAGCAGAATTTGAGACTGTGTAATTTATTTTATCTATTTATTTATTTATTGCTGTAAAATCAAATGTTCTATGATTACATTTCCTCCTCTGCTTTATCTGGATATTAAAATCAAGATATCTGTGCCTATCAGTGAAGATCGTCCATACCATCAATGTCACATGGATTTATTTGACCCTCAGCTGCTCAAATTGTGTCCTAAAATAATTTGCTTCATATTTGAAATCTATAATTCTTATATTTTTTTTACTTTTTCTTTGGCATTTTTTTTCTCTTTTCCCTTTATTAATGGGAGAATAGTGAATTTTCACATTATTTATAACTATTCAGGCTTCCAATAATAGCAATCAGTCAATGCTTCTCCCAAAGAATGTTTCTTCTAGAATTCCTTGGACTTCTGCTCCAAAATAGAACACTTGTTCCCCAGGCTTCTTTAGCTCTGCCATTCTGAGATGTTCTCTGTGTTTAGAGTCTCTTTTTTCCTGAGCCCCAAAGACCTCCTCATTCTGAGATTTCTCCATTTATTGCAGGTTTTTCTCAAGCAACTTTCACAGCGAACTGTATGGGAGGAAAAAGATCTTAGTAATTGAATATTTGAAAGTGTATTTATTTTCTTTCAGTAGTGAAAAGTATTTCTGAATATGCAATTCTAGGTTCTAAAAATCTCCCTTCAGATATCTGAAACACTTGTCTGACATCTTTCAGAGTTTCATGATGCTAATTAGAAGGTGCATGCCATCTGTTCATAGTCTCTTTGTAGGTAATCTCTTTTCTTTCTTCCTCCATGGTTTTATGATTTTATCTTATTCTTAAAGCACAGAAATTTTACAAGCATGTGTCTAGAAGGAGGTTTCTTTTTTTTTTTTTTTAACTTATCATTAATTTCTTAAGCTTAACTTCTTAGGCTCAGGTAAATTTCTTTCTTCGAATTTTTTTATTGTTTTCTTTACTTCATCCCACAAAACATCCACCCAATAATTCTAATCCTGTTTTTAGAAATTCTGTTAGATTAATACTGGACTTTAAGGAGCGATCTAGCATTTCTCATATGCATATACGCAGTTCATCCATATGATAATTTTCTGTGCCATACAACAAATCACCGAACAGTATCTTAAAACAATACTCATTTCTTTTTCTTTAAGATTTTATTTATTTATTTGACAGCGAAAGACACAGCGAGAGAGGGAACACAAGCAGGGGGAGTGGGAGAGGGAGAAGCAGGCTTCCCGCTGAGCAGGAGCCTGATGAGGGGCTTGATGCCAGGGCTCTGGGATCATGACCTGAGCCGAAGGCAGACGCTTAATGACTGAGCCACACAAGTGCTCCAAAAGTTGCCTTTTATATCAAACTAAAAACAAAGAAAGCTCATTAAAGCAGTTGTTATACTTATGTCTATAATTCTCCTATTCTTCATAATTGCTTCACTTAGTTTTTTTCTCCACCATTAACCAAACGGCTCTTCTCAAATTCACTGATGCTGTGAAAGGTCATCCGGCGTCAACCTTCAGGTTCCATTTTCTTTAAACTTAGCAGTAACATATGGCATATTTGATCAATTTCTTCTCCTCGGAAGGCTTTATTTTTTCTTATTTCCAGGACCACATTCAAGCTATTTTCTGACTTTTTTGTGCACTTGTTTTTAGCCTCTTCTCCTGTTCTTTCTAATGTTCTCTAATTCTAAATGTTTGAGTGGCTCAGGGCTCAGTCTTGGATTTCTATTTTTATATTTACATCATTCCCTTTGTGAACATCCAATTCCATGATTGAAGTAACTTTCATAATTTAAATAAGAGTCCCTAATTTATACCTCCAGCAGGAACTCTCCTTTTAATTCTTGTTACTACTATGCATTAATCATAAATTCTGCTGTTTTTCTGAATAAGGTAGTCATAACATCTACAAGTAATGATATTTTTTCTTTTCTTTTGATGCTTATAGCTATCTTTTCCCTCAGAACGTTGTCCAAAACCACAAATGATATGTTAAATGGTTGTAATAGGTGATATCTTCCTCTTGTTTCTGATTTTGAAGAGAATGCTTCCAAACTTTCTCCACTAAGTATAATGAATTAGCTTCTGTTTAGTATAGAATAGTGATAACTTAAAGAACAAAAATGATAGAAATTAAAATAGGTTATTAGGAAAATATGTATCAGATATCATAAATAAAGTTAAAATGTAAGAGACCATTTGTCACAACGGGTTGTTAAGAATTGGCTGTATACCTGATAGAGCATGTAACTAATAGAATTTGCTAATGAAACAATTCATGTAGTAAGAGAAAGGGGGGAAGACAAAGATAACTTCAAAGCTCATTGCCTTAATAACTGTAAGGATGGAACAGTCATTTACTAATATAAAGACTATAGGTTGACCATGTTTGCAATGGGGAATGTTGGGGAGCATAGTACTAGACTTGGCATTTTTGAGATAAGTATTTAAACTTGTGGAAATGATGAGGAAGTTGTGGAACACATCATTCTGACATCTGTCCCATCTGTTTCTTGGACTGGTTTGAAGCACCTGCAGAGAGAAGGGTTAGAAGTAGAATCTGATAGAAGTATTTTTCAAGAGGGAATTCAATCTTAGAAAAGAGGAGAAAAGAAGGAAAACTAACACCATCAAAGGCAAAACAAAGTCCTAGAAAAAAAATGTGTGGTATTGGCATAAGAAAAGATAAATAACTCAATAGAACAAAATAGAGTGTTTAGGGACAGATAAGGTAACAAGCATATGAAGAGACGCACAAACTCACTAGTAATTAATGGCATGAAAATTGTCACTATACACCTGTTAAACTGTTAATAATTAGAAATCTAGACAATGTTAGGTGTTAGCAGGAGTGTAGCAGAGATACAAAACTTTTTACATGGATGCTGAGCATACAACCTACTACAGGCATGCTACAGAGAAATTTGATACAATTCTGTCAACTGAAGTACATACGTATCTTTGACTTTTTCCGGGAGAGTCTCACACATCTGTAAGAGACCTGAACAAGGATGTGGGGAGTAGTAGTCAAGCTGGGTGTCCATCAGTGGGGTGGTGTAGAGGGGGACACTTCCATGTCTCACATAGGCAGTATTCACAAGCCCAACCACCGTTTGACCAAAGCCTTAGCAGGATGTCCCTTGGTCTTCCCCGGAACATACAGAGGTGGGCAGTTATGAGCAATTGCCACAAGCAATTGCCAATGTGCCAGAGAGGTACCTTATCTTGCAGAAGGCGCTGTTTCTTATGCATCACCCTGGTTCTAGTAATGCATAGAGTGTGCCCCTTGCCACTGCCCCTTAGGTTCATCTGCAGACTATAAAATCACCTAACTATGGTCAAGAATTTGATCTTCCATGATCCGGTGACCCACTGCTTATCATCTAGCATCTGGCCCCTCTACTTCAGTGACACCTATGGGCCACCAGTAACTGAAACCCTGTTGATCTTGCCTATGCTGTGTGTGTATTTGGGCTTACTGTTTCCTCTTCTTGCTGGACAAATCTATGGCACACTTGCAGGCCCATCAAATGTAGTAGTCACTTAGGGACTGTTTGATTTCTTGATAGGTGGTGAACAGGTGAATTATATGGATGCATATAAAAAAGTCATACAAAGCAGTTAGAAACAATTTGTTAGATACACACAGAAAGAATGAATGGATTTTGAAATGCAGCATCTCAAGTAAAAATAAGCAAAAAATAAAATGAAATCAAAGCAGAATAATAGTTTCTTGAATGAATATATATATGCATATATATATGCACAAATAAGAGTAAAAAATAGGGATATGCAGTAGTGATCAAATAAAATAAGAGAGGAGCCCAGCATGGATTCTGATAATAGTGTGCATAGCTTTGGAATTTGATTGACTCTATCCTCTGTATCTAAAATTTACAGAGCCAAAACAAAGTACCAACAATGACAACAACAAAAATTGAACAATTGCTGTCCCTAAGATCAGAGCCTAGAGCATGAAATAAATACAGTTACTAGACAGAAAGTCTTTGCAGTGTTTCCTTTAGGGAAAATAAAATCAATTTCTAGTGTTATACTCAGTAGGCAGGCATTTATCCACAACCCCAAGCATTAAAGTTGTTAGAAATAAGATATTTTAGTTTACAGGTTGAGTTACCCTATAGGTTAATAGACAGGTTAGTTGACTACTGGGATCTCTGGTGACCAATTATTCTTTGGAGAGAAGTTTTCTTCTCTTTTTAAAACCTTGAAATACAATACATATGCTATTCTCATCTTCCTTTACCACTGGGTTATTTACCTACCTGAGAGCCTACATGGAGGGATTCTAATGTGATTAACTCTTCTAAGAAAGCTGTTCTTGGTTAAGTTCAATCTGAATTTCTGTCTTGGACTATGCTGTATATTAGGTGAAATTTAACTGCTACAGGACATCAAAAACCCAAATTCAATCTGTGTAAGCAGAACCTACTGGTAGCACAACCAGAAGGATTAGAACAGATTTAATTTGTTCATCTGGGGAAGATTGACCTAAAAAGACTTTAAAAAACTTAAGCAAAGACTTTAAGATTGACCTAAAAAGATTTCAAGAAACTTAAGCAATGAAACTTAAACAATGAAACTTAAGAAACACTTACTGTGTTTTTGTGAAAGAAATGAAAGATTTCCTTTTAAAAGATGAGGTTTAAGTCCTGAGGCTGGCATTCAGAAGTTGTTTCAATTGGTTTGAATTTGAGAAAGTAGGTTTCAACTCTTAGAATTTTCATTTCCTTGACTTTGAGAGAGGGATAATAACAGGAATCACATGGCTGTCCTAAACCTTCAATGAGAAATATATGTTAAAGATTTTTTCATGAACTGGAAAAATTTTACAAATTACATATATATATATATATATATATATATATATAATATTTGAAGATACCTTTTACATGTGTGTATATGTAATATAGCAATGAAATAAAAATAAGCTCTTTGAAAGAACAGTGCATTTTTCATAAAACCAAATTTTGATATAGGCTAAGTACAGACAAATGTGTAGAGCACTGGGTAAGTATATTTTGTCTTGACGCAGAAAATACATTTGGGCAAATAAGCAGGAAGTGATTTCTATTGTGTGAAATTTTCAGTAAGTCAGAATTTAATTTTGTGTATCTTTCCTTATAAGATTTTCAAGGACAAAGGATGTGTGGGATAAAGTGGTATGGCTCCTTTCAGCACAAATAAGCTAGGCTGTTTAATTAAAAGAAAAAAAAAAAGACTGTCTAGTCATTGAATTCTCCTGTAAAATACAAATGATATTTGAGCTGGTCTTCTGGGTTAAAGACATGCAGTCATTGGAGTTATTTCTAATGGAAACTTTTTCCTCATCCCTTGTCCCTTTGCTAAGAGTATAGATCTGTCCTGTAATTTCTTTATTTCCATTCAATGTCTCTTTTTTTCTCTTCACACATTCATAGAAAACAAAAGTAAAATCCTCCCTACCTGTCATTTAAACAGATCAGTGTAAGAGTCCATTATATATATACCGTTTTATAAAGCATCTAAAATGGCAAAAAAAAAAAAAAAAAAAATGATTTTTGTAGGGTTGGGATGTGTGTGTGTGTGTGTGTGTGCACTTAATAAATCCATAAATTAAAAAATACATAAATCCATAAATTACTGAAAGTCTGACTTACAGTATCAGAAATATTTTAATTTAGATGTGTCATCCTTTAGAAGAAGAAGGGGAGTGGAATGGCATCTGCCTGCATTTGTCTCCTGGACTGGTTTTTATTGCCGTCAGAGTGTGAGGGATTAGAGACAGAATCTGATGAAACTCTGTTTGTGAGGCACTTCTAGTCACTCTGGGCCAAAATGCATCTCCTTAGGAGGATCTGGTGGCAACACAGACCATGGCTGTGGGGAGGAGCTCTCTGCTCTCCAGGAAACCTTGTTCTGGTGCTCTGAATGCTTAAGCCTTCACACCTCCAGATGTGGCATGGTTGTCTAGAACACTGGCATTCTTGTAAGGAATTGCAGCAGAAGTAAAGCTTCTCTGAGGACTTCGTGATCTGTCAAAGTTCAGAAGAAGGAACCTGTCTAGGCAGCAGCCTAGCTTGAAAGAACGTGTGAGCATTTATTTGAGAGGAATCAAATTGCAAATTCAGTTTCCATTCACTATAATATCAAGCTTTCAAGGTGTTTTTTTTTCTGCGTTTTTTAGTACATAAGGCTTGCCTGAGCATATGGCAAATGCTTTTATCTGGGAGCACTTCCACAGCAAACCTCCCTAATGCTCATGGTGCTACACGTTCCGTATCCGGCAGGCCATCCTGAAGCCTGCAGATGCCACCCCCACTCCACAGTCAAGATGTTGTTCACAAACTTCTCCTAGCTTTGACAGAAAGATTCTTAACTCCATACCCAACCCCCCTCTGCATACCGTTAGTCATTTCATTTGATTGCCAGAGTGTGGCCTTCAGTTCCCTTCACCATGTTATTTACTCAGATCTCAGTTTGTCTGGTCATTCTTTCCACTTTTATATCCTCTGGTAAAGTCATGCTACATGTCCTTTGCTGAGTTCACCTTAGCCTTTACATAGCAGTAGATTATAAGAATTTTTTAGTAAATTAACCTGGTGATGGGTATTGAGGAGGGCACGTTCTGCATGGAGCACTGGGTGTTATGCACAAACAATGAATCATGGAACACTATATCTAAAACTAATGATGTAATGTATGGGGATTAACATAACAATAAAAAATTAAAAAAAAAAGAATTTTTTAGTAAATTTGTCATACAATTCTGGGGGTAGAGCTATAGGCTTCTCTCACCAAATATTGGCCAACCCTTGAGTGGAGAGGGGCTAGGATATTGTGGTCTCTGTCTAGGTCAGATGGTATTTTAGCTTCCTCTTCTGGTTCTGGATGCTAGGGCAGCACTGTCTATTTCTGGATCCTGTGATTGTACAAATGAGAGCAGTTACTTCCTAGTATCAGTAGTTCACTGACCATCATGCATTGTCAGTGTAGACTAAGAGAAATTTCTGCTCTGGTCAGGGAGAAACAATATATACAATAATATGAAAAATGGGAAAGCTCTTCTCTCCTTTCTATATATCAAGTTTCGCCCAATTGATTCTTACCTCTTAGGTTAGCCCTGAGTTGACATCACACTTTCTTCCAGTCTCTTCCATCTCTTTCTTTCAGCTCTTCTTTTATCCATCTTCATTCCTAGTTGCGAGGATAGCCTGTCCTTTGTGCCATCCGAGAGCTTATTCCCTATCAATCTTATAATGATTGCACTGGACTTATAGAGGTTGCCTCTTCCAGGTGATAGACTTCATTTGAGTTAAAGGAGTAGAGTGACATCAAACCTGTGGATGAGATATTTGGGGGGACAGTCTCACTATTTATTATCCATAAGAAAGGCCCTATGCATAGGAACATTGTGTGCGGAAAAGGGAGGGAAGTGATAAAGGAGTAATGTGGAAGTTGTGGAAAGGAAAGAGGGGCAGAGGAAGGGAGACAGGCTGGTCTCCACAGTAATCAGAGCTTAAGTATATATTTATGTATGTAAATGGAGAAGGGACAGGAAGGGCTATACTGACACTAGCTTTGCCTTTAGCATTCTCCTTCGATTGTATTTTATTCAGCCTTTCTGAAAATTTTGACTAACTGCCTATCGCATACTAAAAAATGAACACTATAAAAAGTGAAGTTAGTGAAGTTTATGGATAAATATATTCAACAGATATTGTAATTCTGTTTATTCCCAATTCACTCTTAAAAACTATTCAGAAAATTCTTGAATAACATGCATTACATGATAAATTATTTCTCAACAGTGAGATTGTCCACATTATGTGTTTATTGCTTTTTGTTTTTATTGTTGTGTTGGATAGGATTCTAATATTCAATTATAAAGATTAAGTTGGAAATGTTGATTTTTAATTTGGAAGTCTATAAGGCAAATATTAATATCAGTATGGCTTCCTGTTTTACTTTGTTCAAGATCTGATACATTTATATTAATGATTTTTAAGACATCAGTCAGCATGCATTTATTTTGATGAGCTCTGTTATAAAGTTTTTGGTATTTTTTTTCAGACAGGATAGTCTTAGACATTGTATATTCTAATATTATCTATTCACTTAGGGATTTTTATTTGGTTGCAAATATTAATTTTAAAACATGAACATAAAATATATAGTTTTTATTCATATATATTGTTGATACTAGAATGTCAATGTTACAATGTAAAAATTATTGAGCAAATCAAAAAGCAAAAAGCAAGAAATGTAGAAATTCATCTTTTATTATTGAATTTACTGAAGTACAATGTATAAATAATCATCCAAATATGACCTTACCTTTTTTTTTAAATTTTCTCTTGGGCTTAATATATTAAACTTACTTCTAATTTCTGTAAATTGAAGCTTTAACATCTATAAAATAGCTTTTCCCAAGTAAACCCTGGGTCCACCCAAAACATCTGGAGACTTTAGATAGTCCCGAACAACAAGCTATAATGGTTATAGTGAACATGAAGCTTCCAGGGATGCCGCTTTCAAACATAGCTAGCCAGTCCTAAACTCCGCTACCCTGCCTCACCCTTCCTTCCTGTGGAGAACACAAAAGAATTGCTTGTCCACAGCTGCATTCTCTCTGCATCATGACTGATCACAGGCTTTTCTGAGTGGCCCTGCATGGCATACTGTGCTCTCCCCGGGAAACTGTGAGTATAATAAAACTGTAAACTCTTCATTTTCTCCATCTTGATCTACATCTGGCCTCACTATCTCTCGCTCAACTAATATGGTTCAAACATTTAACCGCAGGATGTACCTATCATTTGGAAAGGCATTTAAATGGTCACATATAAAATAAAATTAAAATTAAATGAATGATACATGGAATTATAGTACTTATCTGAAAAGATAATGAAAATTGCTTGCCCTTTCTTTGGAGTAAATTAAGAGACTCTAATAAAAAACGAGTGGAGTTCAAAATGATTTTTTCTACTGCCAATGACCTCTGTGTGTACTACTTCCTGTGGAGCATATGAGGCATATAAATGGAAGGAAAAAAATTGAATAGTTAACGAGATTTATTTCTTCACAATTTAAACAATGAGAATAAATTATACTTGCTAAATTCCAGGAAAGAACAAATTAAAAGGGAAGAGTGTACTGAGAAAAGCCACAAGGGCATTTTAGGTGCTAATGCTATTACTTTAATCAGATTGACACTATGCTCTGTCTGTCTCCACTGGTAATATATAACTGTGTTGATCCTTGTATTGTAATAAATTTATTGGTATTAAGGAATTATCGAAAATAAAAAATAATTAAAATGATAAAGCTACATGTATTATTATAACTCAGGTTAGAAAATTGTGAAAGCCTACCATATTAAATTGGATAGTGGCACACAATGGAATATTGTCCAGGACAATTTTTAAGGAACAAGATGGGGTTAGCTGGCATGAATATCCTATAATTTCTAATTAATTGACAACTTTGCATGAGTTTAAAAAGAATGTCAGTGCACAAATTGCACAAGCTTCTTTTTGTGTCTCAAAATGTTGAGCTACAAGGCAGTAGATAAAGATTAAGGACTGTACTATTCTAAAGCACCACCTCATGACATCTTGAGGAAGACCCCATGTAGATATTAAAGTTGAGAAGATTCTGATGACATCTCATTCCTACTTCTTAAAACCATTTTTGTTTTTCTTTTATCTTGTTTCTATTAGAATGTATTTATTTTTAATACATATTACATTTACTTCTACATATGATGATAACTGACACAGGAAACTAATTCTCTGTGCTCCCTTATTTTCATATTTGCCTTTATTTTTTAATTTAAGTTACTATTAATATACACTAAAGTTCATAATTTTTAGTATACAGCTCTATAAGATTTAACAAGATTTACTGTAGAACCACTGCTATAATCAAGATACAGAAGAGTTCCATCAGTACCAAAAATTCCCCTTTGGCTCTTTGTTGTCAACTTCTTCTGCCTACTCTTAAACCTAGAACTTACTTACCTGCTTTCAGTACTTCTATTTGACCTCATACAGAATGTCATATAATCAGAATCATACAGTCTGTAGCCTTTGACTCTCACTTTTTAAATTTAGTATTTCATTTGAGATTTGTAGTAAACTATATAATGGTCCTCCAAAGATATCTACACTCTCATTCCTGGAACCTGTGATTATGTGATCTTACATTTCAAAAGAGACCCTATGGTTGAAAGTAATGTTGCTAATCAGTCGACCTTAATTTTGATGAAGTCCAATTTATCATTTTTTTTCTTTTATGTACTCTATTTTTGGTGTCATACCAACGAGATCTTAGATTAACCCTAGGTCAAAAAGATATTGTCCTGTATTCTTCAAACTTTGTGATATGTTACATTTAGGCCTATGATTAATTTCTGAATTAATTTTTAATATGATGCAAGATATGGATGAAGGTTGTTGTTGTTGTTTTAGTGTGGAATTCCAATTATACCAAAACAGTTTGTTGAAAAGCAACCTTCTCTGGATGAGAGTTAGATATCACCTCATCCATGGATACAACTAGGTTACACTCACATCAGTGTAAATAACCCAGAAAATGACCCAAAGCCTAGCAGAACAGACTCTTCACAGCTAAATGTAGAGGAGAGGTCACTTCAAAGAGAGTAGGAAGGGCAGAGATGCAGTCAGGAGCTAAAGGGACCCATGGAACTGTCTGCAATAGGACGACACCCTGCAAGCATGAAGAAGGGAGAGAAACAGACTATCACAACCAGGAAGCCCACACAGGGAAGATGAATCCACATAACATTTGGCTTTGAAAAACAAGGGTGCTGAATTTCTTGAGTTCTTATAATCAGTGGGACTTAACACCTGGAACTTTATTTATTTATTTATTTATTTATTTTTAAAGATTTTATTTATTTTTGACAGAGAGAGAGAGCACAAGCAGGGGGAACAGCAGAGAAAGAGGGAGAAGCAGACTCCCTGCTGAGCAAGGAGCCCGATGCGGGGCTCGATCCCAGGACCCTGAGATCATGACCTGAGCCGAAGGCAGACGCTTAACCATCTGAGCCACCCAGGCGCCCCAACACCTGGAACTTTAAATGTCACCAGGCTCAGCTCTGGGAGTGCCAGGAAGGGGAGAGGAAACTGAGTCCCCACCCTTAAAGAAACAACACAACAGCCCCTTGGAGATACAACATAGAAGCAGCAGTTGAAAAACACTGGGGTATACAGGAGATAATTTTGTTTACTAATCTCAGAGCTGTGCTGGAGGGACAGGGATCCTTGGACAAGTTGGCTAACTTCTCCAGGAACAAAGGAGCTGGTGGGCATCATTTCCCTTCCCCACCCACCATCCTAGATACATGAACACCTGCAGGAACCAATGTAGCCCTGAAATTCACTACCTAACTTGCTAACAGTGTACCACATGCACACATTCCCCTGCAGACATGCCCCCTCC
This sequence comes from Halichoerus grypus, assembly GCF_964656455.1. Classification (NCBI taxonomy): domain Eukaryota; kingdom Metazoa; phylum Chordata; class Mammalia; order Carnivora; family Phocidae; genus Halichoerus; species Halichoerus grypus. The sequence continues at coordinate 19,363,919 of NC_135715.1, forward strand.
AGCCAAGCCTCTTCTGGTCTCCTCCCACAGCAGACCCACAGAAACCCTGCTAACATTGTACATGCTGCCCCTGCATTCTCCTATAATTCTGCCCCTTCCAGTACACTCTTGGTCAGGGCCAGCCAAAAAGGTGTCACAAGCCTGGCATGTGTAAGCAGCCAGCCTGATAGGAGCCAGCACCACTCCAAAGTGACTCCTGCCCTAGGGAGAGGGAAATATAACCAAACACACTATTCTTTTTTATTTTATTTTATTTTAAAGATTTTTATTTATTTATTTGACAGAGAGAGACACAGCGAGAGAGGGGAACACAAGCTGGGGGAGCGGGAGAGGGAGAAGCAGGCTTCCTGCTGAGCAGGGAGCCCGATGTGGGGCTCAATCCCAGGACCCCGGGATCATGACCTGAGCCGAAGGCAGCCGCTTAACGACTGAGCCACCGAGGCGCCCCTCAAACACACTATTCTGACTGCGGCCCCAGCAGTGGGCTGGGGGCAGCCGTCTGGTTTGACGGTAGGCCTGGCTCACCAAAGAAAGTTTTTCAGGGGATAAAACAGGAAAAGCACCCTGCAGCTCAGGGCTACTGCATCTCTGGCAAACACCTGATGTGACTTGACTCAAGCCCAAGGCAGCCACAGACTAGCCCACTAAAAACACAGGGACAAAACCCTGCCCACAACAGGCAAAGAGAACCACTGCAGATGACTGGAGTGAAGGTAAATGCAGCTCAGCCACAGCAGCCGGTCACATGCAACACACAGGGGAGACACCCCTGAAGCACCAGGTTCTGGTGAACAGGGGACATTGCACTGCAGTGACATTGCACTACAGGACCTTTCATAAGGCTGCTACTTTTAAGAGCAGGATGTGTAGCTGACTTTCTTAACACATAGAAACAGACACCAAGAGTCAGACAAAATGAGGAGATAGAGGAGTATGTCCCAAAAGAAAGAACAGGACAGTATCACAGCAAGAGACATAAATGAAACAGAGATAAGTAATATGCCCGATAAAGAATTTAAGGTTATAGACTTACTGGACTTAAGATACACACTGGACTCAAAAATAGGGAAGGATCTCAGTGAGACCCCTAAGAAAGAGATAGAAAACATTAAAAAAAAAAAAATCAATCAGAGATTAAGAACTCAATAACTAAAATTAATAATACACTAGATGGAATAAACTGTAGACCAGAGGAAGCAGAAGAACAGGTCAGCAACCTGGAGGACAGAGTAATGGAAAGCAATCAAGCTGAACAGGAGAGAGAAAAAAAAAAAAAGAAAATAGACTTGGGGAACTTAGCGACACCATCAAACCTAATAACACTTGCATAACAAGGATGTCAGGAAGAGAAGAGAGACAAAAGAAGGCAGAAAATTTATTTGAAGAAATAATAGCTGAAAACTTACCTGAATCTAGAGAATGAAACAGAAATCCAGATTCAGGAGGCACAGAGAGCCTCCAACAAAATCAACTCAATGAGGTCCACACCAAGACACAAAGTAATTAAAATGGCTAAAAAATAGTGATAAAGAGAGAATTTTAAAAGCAGCAAGAGAAAACAAACTTTACATGCAAAGGAAACCCCACAAGGCCATCAGCAGATTTTTTCAGCTGAAACTTTGCAGGCCAGAAGGGAGTGGCATGATATACTCAAAGTGCTGAAAGGAAAAAACCTATAGTCAAGAATACTCTATCCAGCAAGGCTATCATTCAGAATAGGAAGAGAGGTAAAGAACTTTCCAGACAAACAACAGTTAAAGGAATTCATGACCACTATACCAGCCTTACAAGAAATGATAAAGGGGACACTTTGAAAAGGAAAGACCATAAATAGGGGTAAGAAAAGTAGGAAGCACAAAAACAGTAAAAGTAAGTATATCTACAAAAATCAGTCAAGAAATTCACAAAATAAAACGATGTTAAGTATGATACCATATACCGAAAATGTGGGGGGTGGGTTGGGAGAGGTGTAAATAATGGGTTCGAACTTAAGTGATCATCAACTTAACATAGACTGCTATATGGAGAAGATGTTATATACAAACCTAGTGGTAACCACAAATCAAAAACCAGTAATGGATATACAAAAAATAGAGACAGTAATGCAAGTATATCACCAAAAAAAGCCAAGAAACCATGAGACAAGAAAGCAAGAGAAGAAAGGAACAGACAAGAACTACAAAAACAACCATAAAGAAGTAACAAAATGGCAGTAAGTACATACCTCTCAATAATTACTTTGAATGCAAATGGACTAAATGCTCCAGTCAAAAGACGTAGGGTGATGGAATGAACAAAACAAAACAAAACAAAACAAAACAAAAAAACCCAAGACACATCTATATGCTGCTTCTACGAGACTCAGTTCAAAATGGATTAAAGATCTAAACGTGAGACCTAAAAACATAAAAATCCTAGGAGAGAGCACAGACAGTAATTTCTCTGACATTGGCCATAGCAATATATTTCTGGATAGGTCCCCTGAGGCTAGGGTAACAAAAGCCAAAATAAACTATTGAGAATACATCAAAATAAAAAGCTTCTGCACAGCAAAAGAAAACAGCCAACAGAAGTAAAAGAAAACCTACTGAATGGGAGAAGATTTTTGCAAATGACATATCTGGCATATCTGATAAAGGGTTCATATGCAAAGTACATAAATAACATAAAACTCAATACCAAAAATACAAATAATTCAATTAAAAATCAGCAGAAGGCATGAACAAACATTTCTTCAGAAAGACATCGAGATGGCCAACTGACACATGAAAAGATGCTCAACATCACTCATTAGGGAAATGCAAATCTAAACTACAATGAGATATCACCTCACACCTGTCAGAATGACTAAAATAGAAAACACAAGAAACAACAAGTGTTGGCAAGGATGTGGAGAAAAAGGAACCCTTGTGCACTATTGCTGGGAATGCAAACTGGTGCAGCCACTCTGAAAAACAGTATGGAAGTTTCTCAAAAAATTAAAAATAGAACTACCATATGATCCAATAATTCCACTATTGTGTATTTATCCAAAGAATATGAAAACACTAATTCAAATAGATATCTGCACCCCCATACTTATTGCAGCATTATTTACAGTAGCCAAATTATGGACACAGCCCAAGTGTCCACTGATAGATGAATGGATAAAGAAAAAGTGGAATATTCAGCCCTTAAAAAGAATGATATCTTGGCATTTACAACAACATAGATGGATCTAGAGAGTGTAATGCTAAGTGAAATAAGTCAGTCAAAGAAAGACAAATACCATATAATTTTATTCATATGTGGAATTTAAGAAACAAAACAAATGAACAAAAAAAAAAAAAAAAGAGAGAGGGAGACAAACCAAAAATAGATTCTCTTCTATAGAAAACAAACCGATGGTTAACAGAGGGGGGGTCGGGGAAAGATGGGTGAAATAGGTGAAGGGGATTAAGAGTATACGTGTCATGATGAGCACGGAGTAATATCTAGAATTGTTGAATCACTATATTGTGCACCTGAAACTAATATAACACTGTATGTTAACATGTTAACTATACTGGAATTAAAAAAAAAAAAAAAAAAAAAAAACCCTTCCCGGCATTGAATTGCCTTTGAACTTCTGTCAGAAATTAATTGCTCTTACATATATGGGTGTATTTTGGACTTCCTATTCTATTCCATTGATTTATATGTTTACTTTTTTACCAATATCATGTTGTCTTTATCCTTATGGATTTGTAGTGTGTCTTTCAACTTCATTCTTTTCTCAAAATTATTTGACTTAGCTAGTTCTTTTACTTTTTCATATAAATTATTAAACCAACATGTATTTTTTTTTTAAGATTTTTTATTTATTTGACAGAGAGACACAGCGAGAGAGGGAACACAAGCAGGGGGAGTGGGAGAGGGAGAAGCAGGCTTCCTGCGGAGCAGGGAGCCCAATGTGGGGCTTGATCCCAGGACCCCGGGATCATGACCTGAGCTGAAGGCAGACGCTTAATGACTGAACCACCCAGGCGCCCCGCAATGCGCATTTCTGCCAAAATCTTGCAATGATTTTGATTTGAGTTGCTTTCACCTTATACCATTTCTGGGAGAATTTGCATCTTTTTTTTTTTTTTCGAATTTGCATCTTTATGAATTGTATCTCCCAGGCCTTAAACATGACACATCTTTCCATCTCTTCAGGTCTTCTTTGTTTTTTTTTTTTTCATCAGTGTTTAGTAGTTTTCTGCATGTAGTTCTTACATATATTTTATTGATGAATACCTAATATTTCATATTTTTTGGTGTTATTGCAAATGGTCTTATTTTTAAAGTTGAATTTCCTATTGTCCATTACTAGTATTTAGAGATATAATTGCATTTTTACATTCATATTGTATCGATATTGACCTTGCATCCTACAACTTTGCTAAACTCACTTATTAATTCTATTAGTTTTCTGTAGGTCCTTAGAAATTCTTTATGTAGGCAATCATGTAGTTTCCAAATAGAGTCAGTTTTCTTTCCTTCCAGTCTTACATTGTTTATTTCTGTTTCGTGTATTATTGCCTCAGCTCAGTTAGTTTCATTCATGCACTGATAATCACTTTGCTCAAAAGGACCCCCTGAAGATCTCTGGAGTTCTCGTCCTGTGCAAGTCTTTCCTTTCTGGTGCCCTGCCCTGTGGGTTGTAATTATCTTGGTCTCATCTAAACCTTAACTCAGGGGTACCCTGGCTTACCTATGACACTGTCCCCCCTAAGCATTAAACTGGGAGCTTTCATGTTTCCCATCTCTTATGGATCACTGCTCTGCTGCTTATTTATTTTTTCAATTTTTTGGTTATTTAGGGATAGATGGTAAATATAACATCTGTTACTCCATCTTTGGTGGAAGCAGAATTTCCCACCTCTTCTTATATACTTGATATTGAATATGACCAAACAAGTTGAAAATGGCAATGATAAAAATAATGCACCTTCATATTTGTTACATGCCAGAAACATCAAGGAATTTCTGTGAGAGTACATTCAGTACTATACTGAAGGAAAATGATAAAAGCCTAACTCAAAACTCACTTCTATGAGAAAATAACATGGGGTAGTAATTAAGAGAAAAAAAACTTGAAGGACCTGGTTTTAATTTGGGTTCTCTCAAAAGCAGTCCCTGAAGTGTAAACCTCAGAGCTAGTAATTTATTTGAGGGTCAATCCCATGGAGTGGAGGGAAGGGGTGTCATGAGTCAGACACAGAAGGAAGAAAACCCAAAATGAAACCTTACAGAATAACAATAAAAATCATTCCTTAAGGGATTAGAAGCAGGGCATTAATAGATCAACTCCCTTTCCTTATTTGTTAATAATTGCCCTCAGAAGTGTTAACTGAATTTTGAAGGGTTTAGCACCCTTCCTTAAACTTTAGAGAAAAATTTGAGGCAGAAGAATTGAGAGACACTGTGTATGGTACTTGAGCTGGGATATGGGGTAGAGTTTCAAAGATCTTTACTACAGCAATGCTCAAATTTTAGTGATTTGAAGGGTTATGGCATAGGACATAAAAAGAATTTGCTACAAATCTAAATCTCATCTACAGTTACAAATAATCCAGGGTAGACAAAGGTCAAACTGAAAATAGGCCACTTGAAACTGCTTTTGGCCTTGCAGATTAATTATTTTAGCCACTTGACCTTGTGCTTGGGAGACCTAAGGACAAAGGTGAGCAAACCAACAGGAAAATGGGTTCATTAGACTTTACTAGATATTCTTCAATGATATTGAAAGTCAGAGCACTGGGGAGTAGACCAAACAGGACCACATTTTCTTCCTGGAATGGAACTGGGGTCAAACACAAAACAAGAAACAGAATGCTTCCTTGGTGCACAGCATTTTGCCAAACAAAGAGAGTCAGAGAAACATTGAATAACCTGTAACTGGGCAAAAATCAAATTCTATTTATATCAACAAATGACAAAAGGCAATGGTGCTAAGATTAGAAAATTTCAAGCAGTAAAGGTTTCTATCTAATAATTCCATATGACTTAGTTATTTTTTCATGTGCTGGGGTATACACACATAGTGAATTTGTGTACTAATGAGCAATATAGGCTACACACACATACATACACACACTCACAAATGGCTATTTTAATTTAACTATAAAACATAAATTTCAACATGGAAATGTAAAAGGTGTAATATAAAGCAATAATATTATAATTATGGGTCTCAATTTCCAGACTATATTAGAAAATACAAATTGGGAAGGATATATAATAAGGAATAAAATAGTGAATTCAAGGTAGTTGACAATGAATAATTAATAAAATACATAACATATGAATCACAAAATAAATATGCAAATGTAAAAACTCAGGGATGAGAAATTAAAAGGATGGTGAAATGTATATTATACAGTTCCTGCATTAAAAACAATGCAGGAAAGATTAACATACACAAGTAGAAGCGGTTAAGTAAAATGTTATGTGAACATATAGGGATCTTTTTTATTAATATGTTAAATTTCAGCTTGAAAGTTGGCAGTCATAACTCATTCTGAACCAAAGAATTTAGCATTAAAGTATGTAAATAATAATTGCCAGAAATAAAGGAGAAAATGAAAGAAACAAAACATAATCATAGACTTTAGCATGCCAGTCTACCTCTGCAACATGTCAAATAATTAAAAATTAATTATATAATCACAAATAAAAATAGTACCTATGATCAAATAATAATAGAAAACTATTTTTCTGTGCTTTCCATGTGTCAAATAAAGTTTCGAGCAGGAAAGAAAATCTACCATTTGTCTACAGACTATAATTCTCTCATTATCATATTTTATCAGTTAGGGAATTTGTGTCTTCCTTGTGTATTCTACATGACAAGATCAACTTTTTTGGGAAACATCTTTGAGCTTAAATATATTATTAAAACTGAAAAACCATATATACAAAGTTCACGATATTTTTTTGAAGCATGGGAAATTGTGAAGATAAATGGTATGATAAGAAGAGTCAGTATTTTGATCATGAGTCTTCCTAATGCTAAACAAAGGGAAAATATTATTTTTTAAAAAGCTAATATTTTGATGTTTATGAATGGCCAACTTTTTCTTATACTTATCTTGCATTACACATTTAGTCCTCTCAGCAACTGTAAGAGATAAGTATAATATCATTCTTGTTTTACAGATGAAGAAACTGATTCATGAAGAGATTCATTTCACATAGCAAATTTCATATAGCTAACAAAGGGCAGCAGTAGACTTTAAACCCAGGCTCAGGACCCTTGGCATACACTCATAACAAATCCACTGGAATTAATATTTCTCATTAAAATAATGCAATTTAAGAAAAAAAAGTCAAAATAAATTTATGTTAGTGTCAAATCCATAAATTAGCCAATCCAAATACAGAAAATTAATTTTTCTGCCATATTTTTGGAGGAAGTTATTAATTTTGGCTTTTAATTTTAAGAGGTTTGGTTGATCTTCAAGGTTGTTTTTCATTAAGTCCATAATAAAATATATTGAGATATTTCTGCTTTTGAAATAACGTCTGTGCTTAATGGCAATTTACTTTTTTAATGTTATTAATGAAAATAAGATCTCTTGAATCTCATTGCCTCTTCTGAATGTGGCTGATACTCTGGTTTCCCAAATATCTACTCTTCTATAGGAATGAATCACTAACCATCTGTGACCATACTAACTTATTACTAACATATTACTGCATACCCAATAATTGTGGGTTTGAATTAACATTCCTCCAAATCGTTTTATGGAATAGTTCATGTATTATAAATTTGCTCTACCTAAGATTCATTGAAGACTCTAAGAATAAGCATATTTTTATTTATTTATTTTTAAAGATTTATTTATTTTAGAGAGAGAGAGAAAGTGCATGTGTGTGAGCAGGGGGAGGGGTAGAGGGAGAGGGTGAGAGAAAATTCTCAAGCAGACTCCCCACTGAGTGTGGAGCCCAATGTGGGGTTGGATCCCAGGACCCTGAGATCATGCCCTGAGCCAAAATCAAGAGTTGGCTGCTCAGCCAAGCCTAGGTGTCCCAGAAGAAGCATATTTTTAAAAACCAGATAGGAGATGAATGTTTATTGTTAACAATATTTTCCAAAGTGGTGTTAATTCTGTCTCTGCCCACGTTTTTAATCAGGATAAGGCAGGCAATTTCAATGAGTGCTAAAGCAATATGGCCTGCTGAAGACAAATCAAAACTGGGTGTGACTTTCTTCTGGCAATTTAAAAGCCTTTGTATCCCTGTGAAAAAAATCCTGTGACCATATGGACAACAGTGTCTTTGGTTATTTTAGATTGTTTGTGTGTCTCAATAAGGAGGAATGGTGTCAAGCTTTATAATCCTTGCTGAGTTGAGAATCCTTGAACGATTACTTCATCAAACTTCAGATGTTAGATCATGATAATTACATCATTTTTATGATGTCTTCTCCAAAAAGACTCACTTGGCCCTTTGGAATAATGTAAACAAAACTTCCTTGATCTTCCATAGCTAGACCAAGTCCATTTCCCATTCACTCTGTACATGGCCCCACATTTGACCTCTTTCTTATGGATTTAATGTCAATGATGGACTGCCAGTTGTCTTACCAGATTCAAACAACTTTGGCAAAAGTTATATATTGGGAAGAGCTCAGGCTGGTCATCCCAGCAGACAGTCTCAGCTCTTTCAACTAAAATTAATTTGTCTCACAAGTTAATAGTTGTTTGCATTTAGATTGGAGTGATTACTTGAAATATGGTTCATAAATAAAGAAGAATTTTCCCTACCTCAGAAAATAATTGAAGAATTCTCATGGTTAAATTTTCTGTTATTTAAAATCTTATTTTATATCCTATAACATCATGGAACCAGTAAAAGCATTTTGTCAAATTCAGAGTTTTAGAAAGGTTTCTCTGTGCTTAAAGAGTTGTATTCATTTTTTGTGTTGCCTGCTGACAGGTTTCAAGTCCATCACTCTGCTAAGGCCTTGGGCCCCACAGCTGGGAAAACTGATAAGAAAGCCTGGACACTTCTTTTGGTGCAAGCAAGAAGTTTAAACCATGCAAGCAATGGCCCCATGAGAGGAAATCCTCTCTCTGACCCCACCTAAGAATAAACCCAACCCCAGTCACCTCTTATTGCTCTCTCAAACCATTTCCAGACCTACTTGAAAGCCTTTTCTGCCCCCTCCAGAAAGCCTCATTAGATAAATAATAAAGTTTACCTTCATCGTGTATGTTTGGCATTATCAGTCTTAACATTTGAACCACATTTTCAATGGACTTTCATCGCATCTCTCCATCCCACATCCCTTTCCATCTGGAAAGAAGGACACTTTGGCAAAGGGTCTGCCATCCCACTCTGATACTTGTCTCAGGGCTATCCCCCACTATATGTCTGCTTATACAATAGAAATTGGGTTTTACTAAATGTAATTCACTTCATTAAGTAATATTTCCCTAAACTGTTTGTCTTTCTTTTATCAGGACATATACTATGAAATTCCTGGTCGTATTTTGATAATTGTTTAACTTTTTATTTGTATATAAATCCAGAAACTTGAGTGTAGATCAGTAGCCAGAATGAAGGGACTTAGAGAGGGCTAGGAGAAATCGTTTTCTATGATCTATTATCTAACACCAGTTGGTACCTCTGCTCCTCATCACAGCCAAACTCATTGAACAGTAGCTTGCACTCACTGTCTTTACATCTTCAGTTCTTAATCATTCAGTCTGGCTTTTGCTCACAGTACTCCCTGATTTTACCCTCACCAACTCCACTGGGCTATGGTAAGTTCCCAACTTGTGGATGTGATTCCTTTTCTGTTCAATACAACTCTCCCTCTACCAGCCCATCCTCTTTGCCCTTGTGACTCCTGATTATGCTATACCTCAGCTTTCTATGACATTGTCCCCAAAAAGAAGCCCTTCTTGTTGCTTCCATAGCTTCCTTTACTTCATCTGCTGAAGAACATACCACCTTCTATTGCTATGATCTGTTCAATGTTCTGAATCCCACCAGATCTGAGTGCTTGGAGGGAGGCCTGGGCTGATGTACAATTTCTTCAGAGATGTTTTCTGAAACTAGGACAGTGATGGTCGATAAATAAACATTGAATTAGTGAAGCATCAAACTTCATGAAACATTAGTCATCAAATTAATTGCTAAAACAAACTGGTCTAGAAAGAGAAAATGTGATTAATTAGTGTTTGATAATTTCACCATTTATCCCTCTTCATCAGCAGAAGTTGCAGTAGAGTTTTCTCCCAGATTGGGAGAGAAATTCTTGAAATTGGTGGCCTGTCAAAGAGAAGATAGTGATTGACTTCCAGGATTAAGTTGTCCCTTATTTTTTCGGCATAGGGCAAATAACGGCCTGTCTGCTAGCTTCTTATCCCTGTCCTAAAAGTAAGCATATCAATTGTGTTCCTAATCCCAGTGCAATACAAACATATGTCCAATTCTTTCATTCATGGGAAAAGCTGACACAAACAGGAAATCCATTCCAGTAATGTTAATGAATTGACTTAGTTCTTCATTCCTAAAAATGAATAGTCATCCTGGGATCATCAGATATTCAAAGAACAGTAGTAGCAAGAAACATAAGTGAACATTTAGAATGATTGAAAGAAGAGAAAAGAAAGGAAATTTCAGAAGAAAAAAATGTTTTTAATAATCTCAGGAAGAAAAATATCACTGGCAGAAGAGAAAAGAAGAAGTTCAGGAGCATTTATTTATGTTCATATCAATTTTATACTTAGGTAAGATTCAATAAGTATTAATCATTAAGAATAAACAAGTTGTCATTGTAAATTGGAGGGAGAGAGAAAGCCATGAATGAGTAAAGGAGACAACCATACCTAGAGAGCTTTGGAAAATCCTGCTTCTAACAAAGTTTTGGCTGTTTTCCATATCAGAGTTTTTCTGTCAGCTGGAAAAGGTAGAGCCTAAGAACCTGGCATTAGTTTTCCCAAATATGCTACTACAGATTCTGAGTTATTCCAGTCCCCTAAAATAATTTATATTGCTTGTAACAGAAGAATTGACAAAAGCATGAGATATTCTTCTACAAATTGTGTGTATGTCCCTGAGAAATAAATCATGCTTGTTGTTTCTTAATATTTCTATTGGAAAGTAGACAAAGCCTAAGTATCATTCTTTTGGAGAGTAGACAAAGCCTAAGTATCATTAACCCAATGAAAGGGGGGACAATTACACTTTCTTACATTGAAAAGCAATCACTTTATGTTAACAATTCAGATAGTAAATAATTTTAGTCTTCATGTACATGATGAAAAGGAGGTAAATTTGCATGATCTTTGCAAACATTATTGACAATGTTGAACTTTATCTCATCTCCGGTCCTGAGAAAGTGAGATGGTTAAGAAATGCCTGCACTCATTTGCATTTCAGGAAATGGCTAACCACAAAGGACCAGATGGCTCCCCTCACTCCCTGCACATTCTGAAATAATACCCACTTCCATTCTTCCACATGACTATCTTAAGACTCATTGATATTCCCTTGTTTACCTACCTCTCTAAAGCCCTAGGAATCTTTTTTTTTCTTAGAGATATTCCTCATGAATGAACATTCTCCTTATTAAAGTGGACTGAATGAAAGCATCTCCTTAACTGTCCCGTGCTTTCTATATATGACGTACCAAACTTGTTTCCCTTGATAGGAAGGCCAACACTTAGATAACTTCCTTTGTTCCTATGATCAGGTCTTGTGTGAAATAAGGCAATGAAGAATAAGTTACAACTTTTGATGTAACAAACTTGTAACATAGATAGATACTCAGGAAAATAATACAAAAGGATTAAGTTCCAGACAAAAGAATTTCTTGTTCAGATGATGCTCTGAAACAAAACTCAACTCACAACATCCCCTATGGGTTCAAGCTAAGGAACCTACAAATTCATTTGTGTGGGACCTGGAACAGGCAACCGAGGTTCTTAAAAAGGGCTATAACACCACATTAATTACTAGCAATCCATCATAAGAATAAAAGGATAAAAATCCGAATCTCCATATATTATTTTCCTTTAGGATTATGGGTAGGGAAATAGAGGGTATAGAGGAATAGCTTTGTTCCTCCTTAAACATAGGTTTAGTTTTGTTCATAATGCTTAAATATATAAGTATTCTTTCTTTGTTTGAGTGTCAAGAATGAAGACTTGTTGGTGCCTGGGTGGCTAAGTCAGTCAAGCGTCTGCCTTTGGCTCAGGTCATGATCCCAGGATCCTGGGATCCAGTCCCACATCTGGCTCCCTGCTCAGTGGGGAGTTTGCTTCTTCCTCTCCCTTTGCCCCCATGCTTGTGCATGTGCTCTCTCTCTCTCTCAAATAAATAAGTAAAATCTTCAAAAAAAAAAAAAAAAAAGAATGAAGACTTGTGAATTCATTTGGACCTTGAGGGTGTCTACACAGGATTTTGGTATATATATTTTTAATTTATCCAGCTAGCCCAAAATTATAACATTTTTACAAGTAAACAAATTAAACATTGGAAAAAATTAGATCAAAAATTGTTTTTAAGTTAATATTTTAATTGTATCTGAATGCCTTATGTGTGAACATAATAATCTGAGTATTTAGCAGTTAGATGGTAGGCCTAAATTAAATAAATTAAATAGAAAAAGAGTTCTCAAAGTAAGAAAAATATAGTAGATAGTAAGATACTAAGAAAAAACATAGAAATTTAAAAGAATCTGAAAACTGTAAACCATCCTAATAATAGAGATTATCTCATGTAATTGAATAAATTATACTTTTGAAAAAGCCTAAAAGCATGAAAATCAAAGAAAATAAAATGATTTCAAACTAAAAATTAAGTGTCAAGAGCAATTCAAAAAGATGAATCCATCCTGTATATCTCTAAATAACTTGAATGTTGATTATCTGAAGCATTGTCTCTTTCCATTTCTTCAAAGCAGATAGAATAATTAAACCACTTAGAACTTTTGCTCTCTGGTGTGCTTGATTTGTAAATTCAGAATTTTTGAAAAAGGAAAAGATGGATAAAGATACATAAATTTGCAAATTTACACACTTTCTAGGGATATCTATTGACTTAATTGGTAATATTCCACTTTAAAGCATTTTGTTCTCTAATCTAAAACATTTTGTTCTCTAATCAGCTCCGATTAGAGAACAAAATGCGTTGATAGAAACATCATAGCATCAGTAGGAAGCTTGGAAGTACACTGACTTGCTAATGAAGCAGCAATCTCCAACTGCCTAGATAATGCAGTATTATTTAAGACAGAAGGAGTTCTGTCGCATCTTGCAGTATGGGTTCCTAGGCTGGCCATGACTATGAAGCTGTGCTCATAAACAAATAAACACTGCATATATGTGTGGCTTATAGAAGCAGCCTCATTAAATATCAGTCACAATTTTTTGTTTACAAAAATTTTACACAATTCTTCAAACAGAACCTGTCAGCATCTGGAGAGAAAAGATGTCATATAGTACTGATAAAACAGAGACTGTTACGTAAGAATTGTTTAATCTAAGAAGATTTTGACTCTCAAAGGATAATGTGCCTCTTCTCTAGCTGATTGCCACAAACCAACTTATCACCCTTCTCTATAAGAACATTAACATGTGTTCTAAGCAGCATAGGAAGTCTCCCGATACCTAATGAAGCAAGCTAGACTTCCCCATGCGCGAAGGCAAATCCGGGGAAGTACAACTCTCCAGGAGAATTCAAGGAAGATAAGCAGTTGTCAAAGTAAAAATTGCACTGGGCCAAGTTAAACAGGCAAAGAAGACTATCCAAGACTATTGCAATAGGGGAGAGAGTAGGAAATGGACTCCTTGAATCGGAGGGCTGGAGGGTTTTTCAATAGCTGAGGTGGAGGTAGGGATGGAGTCATAGTCCACTATAGGCCAATCATAGGCCTCTGTTTGCTAATTGGCTTTACCCAAAGGAAAAGTAAACTCTTCTATCTTTATAACCAAAGGTAGTTCTACAATGGGAGCAAGGTACCCACTGAATATAGGCTTCTGCTTTCCTAAGAAACTGAGAGAAAGGGATATTATGACATGGGTCATTTCTCCACAAAATTATGATATCTCTGTTCTGTCTCTACAGTTTCACCCTATGAATCAGGGTTACTCCTTTTGCCCATGTATAAAATCTTCCCTGCTTCTCTTAGAACTTCTTCCCACATTTTTATTATCGTTTCTTATAATGCCAGTGCTATGGTCTGAGGATTTATGTCCTCCTAAAATTCAATGTTGAAATCCTGACCCCCCAAAAGTGATGGCATTAGTAGTGGGGCCCTTGAGGGAAGATTAGATCATGAGGGTGGAGTCCAAATGAATGGGATTAATGCCCTTATAAAAGAAAACCTACAAAGCTGTCTACCGCCTTCTACCATGTAAGGATACAGAGAAGTCTGTGACCCAGAAGAGGGCCCTCGCCTGACCATGCCAACACCATGATTTCAGATTTCCAGTCCCTAGAACTGTTAGAAATAAATTTTTGTTGTTTGTAATCCACCCAGTGCGTGGTATTTTGTTTTAGCAGTGCAAAGAGACTAAGACAGTCAGCGGTGATATACAACCTACACTCCCTTAACTCTGACCCAGCTATGATTCTTTCTTACTAATACGATATAAAAACCTACATCTCACAAGTGAGCTAAGAAGAAAATACGGCAGAGGTGTGGAAGTTTAGAACACAGCTTGAGACCTAAACTATACATAGTAATAGCTATTTAGGAGTTGCTTTAATAAACCAATTTTGTGCTCCCTTTATCTACATAAGAAGATCCATTAATCTGTAACTGGGACAGGACATATCTCTCATACTACAGTAGGAAGCATATTGAACTGGGTAAGGAGATGTAGGCATTTGAGGATATACTACATCTTAAGTATTACTACATATATACTTTGTTTTGATACTGAGTTCACTTTGATACGAATTTGCTCTAATATTAATTCAGCAAACCAAAAGAGAAGCACTCTAGCATACCTATTTTTTGCTCTCAAGTCACACACACACACACATAACACACAATCACTCACACAGGCACATACACATGAAGAGAACTTATATTGAATATTTCGTATGTGCCATATCCTGTAAGTGTTTTAATGTACCATAATTGCTTCCCTTTTTTACTGAATTATTGCTTACATACATCAAAACAAATACATTTAAAGTGTAAATTCTTTGAGTTTTGACAAAAGCAGTACCTTGTAACCTATTCGTCTTCCAAGATAAAAAACATTTCCATCACTCAGAAAGTTCCTTCGAGCCCCTTCTCGGTCAATCACTATACTCCTAGAGAGGCAACCTCTATGCAAAGGTCTATAACCTTGGATTAGTGTTGCTTTCTTCAGAAATTCATGCAAATGAAATCAGTTTGCGCTTTTATGGGTCTGGCTTTTTACCCTCAATGTGATGTTTTTGAGTTTAAACAATGCTGTTCAATTTATTAGTAATTTGTATGGATATATTCCCAACTTATTTGTCTATTCTCCTGTTTACGGTAATTCTCCTGTTATGAGTTGTCTCTGGTTTTTAAGTACTGTAAAAGAAACTGCTATGAATATTTTCATAAGAGTTGTGGATAAAGCTTTTACTTCCCTTGGGTTTATATCTGTGGAAAGAATGGTTTAATTATAGAATAGATGTATGTTTATAAGAAATCACACAAAGTTTTCAACAGTGGTTATGCTATTGTACAAATCTGTCAATAATGTGTGAGTTCCTGATGTCCCACATCCTTACCAATATTGGGTGTGTTTAATATTTTTAAGTTCAGCCATTCTATTGAGTAGTATTGGGTTTTGATTTTATATTTCCCTAATAAGTAATGATGCTGAGAAATTTTTCATGTGTTTGTCACACATATTTATGTCTCCTTTTTGAATTGTCTGTTCAAATTCTTTGTCTATTTTCTTTCTTTTCTTTTCTTTGTCCATTTTCATTGGGTTGTTTTCTTCTTGTTATATTGACTCATAGGAATGCTTACTATATATTCTGTGTAAAAGTCTTGTCAGTAACATGTACTACAATTATGTCCTGCCACTATGGCTGACCCATTAATTATTTTAAGCATCTTTTGACAAACAAAAATTCTTAATTTTGATGAAGTACAATTTTTTAATGGTTAGTACTTTTATTATACTTATTAGGTTATTAGGTAAATTTTAAGATTTTTTCCCTCTATGTATATACAGTTGTTACAGCATTATTTGATGGAGAAAAGACAATTTTTCTAATTTCAAGCCCGTATGGTCTTTACATATAGAAGAAAAGCATGGATCAATAAAACAGAATAGAGTACAGAAGTAGAATCTCACATATATGATCAATCATGACTTTCAGCAAACATGCCAAAGTGCTAAAATGGAGAAATAAGAGTATTTTTAAAGAAATGTTGATAGAACAATTGAACATTTCCCTTTAAAAAGTGTACTTCAAACCTTACCTTGCACCATATGCAAAAATAACAATTTGAATTTGATCATAGATCAACATGTTAGTTTGGTATAAAATTCAAGGAATAAACAACAACAACAAAAATCTCTGTGATCTTAGTTTAGGCAGTTTCAAAAAGCACAAGCATTAAAAACAAAATTGATAAATTGAGCTTCATCCAAATTGAAAACTCTGTTTTTTGATAGAAAGTGTTAACAGAATGAAAAGATAAGTTATACACTGGGAGAAAATAATTTTGCAATACACAAATTTGATAAAGTGCTTCTATCCAGAACATATACAGAGCTCTTATAAGACAAACAACCAAATAATATTGGGCAAAACATTTGAACAGTAACCCAGTAAAAGATATAGATCCAAATAATCACATGAATAAATGCCTAATATTATTAATTAGGAGCAGCCGCTTTGGCAATTTCTTAGAGGTAGACCTATACTTACCATCCCAAGAAATCCCACTCTTAGATATTTACTCAAGAGAAATGAAAGCATACGTCCACTGTATTCGAATATTTATAGAATCTTTATTCATAATTGACAAAAATTGAGAAGAATCCAAATGTCCATCTACTAGTGAATGAGTAAGTGAACTGCAGCATATTTACACAATGGAATAAAAAGCAATATAAAGGAATGAACCCCTGATACAAGAACGAGGATGAATCCCAAAAGAATTATGTTGAGTTAAGTAAACCATTTACCTATGCTACAGACACTATGCTTCTATTTGCAAAACATTATAGGGAAGATAAAAGCATAGAGGTATAAATCACATAATTTGTTGCTGGGGCTAGATACTGGGAGAGGAGATTAACCAAGAAGTGGCATGAAGAAATTTTCTGGGGTGATGGACATATTCTTTCTTTTTTTATAAGATTTATTTATTTATTTGAGAGAGAGAGAGAGAGAGAGAGCGTGAGCATGTGTGCAAGTGGGGGGCAGGCAGAGGAAGACAGATAGAATCTCAAGCAGACTCCCTGCTGAGCGTGAAGCCCAAGGCAGGGCTCGCTCAATCCTGCTCAATCCCACGACACTGAGATCAAGACCTGAGCCAAAATCGAGTCAGACGCTTAGACTGAGCCACCCAGCTGCCCCATGATGGACATATTTTATAACTTGGTTATGGTAGCGTTTACACAAACACATTCATTTATATATAATGTACACTTGAAAATGATGGGTTTTACTGGAGGTAAATTATACCTTCAATGAATCTGACTTCTAAAAGTCAAATGATTTTTGTAAGTGAATTGTATTTTTAGACTTTTTATCTGGTAACATTGAACTATTTTTATTCCTTATACAAATATCATACTTTTTAAAATGCTGTACCTTGACATTAAATCTTGAAAATAGGTATTTTATATCCACCAAAATTGTTTTGTTTTCAAGATTGCGTTAGCTATTCTAGGTCTTTGGATTTTCTATATAAATTTTTGAATCAGTTGTCAAATTCATTTAAGAAAAAAACAACCAGGATTTTGATTGGAATTTTGCTGAATTTAGAGATCGAATTAGGAAGAACTGCTGTCTTTAACACCTTGAATCTCCCTAACCATGGTTTACTTTTTCTCAATAGATTCTTTAGAATTTTCCATTATATAATCATGCCATTTGTGACTATAAAGTTTTATTTTTTTCTTTCTGACTTTTATATATAATTCTCTTGATTTACTGCATTTGCTCTGGCCTCCATAAAACATTGGCTATAAATAATGATAAAAGATATCCTTGTTTTATGATTTACATTAAGGGAAATGAATGTGTTCATTCTTTCACCATTAAATGTGATAGGTAGCTTCATTTTTCCATAAATTCTTTTTTTTTGGTGGGGGAGTTAAAAGTCAGTCTTTTTATTTTTTTTAATTTTCCAGTTTTATTTAGAAATAATTAATATACACCACTGTATCAGTTTGATGATGTTGATTTTATTTATATATATTATGAAAGGATTACCACAATAGATTTAGCTACCACTCATTTTCTTGTATGGATACAATACAAAGAAAAGAAAGAAAAGAAGAGGAAAAGTTTTTCTCTTTGTGATGAGAACTAAGATTTACTCTGTAAACAACTTTCCTATATATCATACAGCAGTGTTAGTTACAGTCAATCATGTTGTAAATTATATCTCTAGTGCTTATTTATCTTATAACTGGAATTCTGTGCCTTTAGGCCACCTTTTCCTAATTCCCTCTCCTCCCACCCTTTTCCTGAGGTAACCGCAAGTCTGATCTCTTATTCTCTGAGTTGATTTAGTGTGTGTGTTGTTGTTTGGTTATACATGTGAGGTCCAACAGTATTTGTCTTTTTCTGTCTGACTTATTTTACTTAGTGTAATGCCTTCAAGCTCCATCCATGCTGTTGCAGATGGTATCATTACCTCATTTTTTGTGGCTAAATAATATTTCATTGTATATCTATGCCACAACTTCTTTACCTATTCATTCACGGATGGACACTTTGGTTTTTTCCATGTCTTGGCTATTATAAATAATGCTGCTATGAACATGTGGTGAAGATAATCTTTTTGAGTTGGTGTTTTTGTTTCCTTTGGATATATTCCCAAAAGTAGAAATTTCTTTATCAGAATGAAAAATAGTTTTTCTATTCCAATTTGCTAAATTTTTTCGTTTCTTTTTTCATCAATGGCGTTCCCATCGATTGCAATTAGATTATTTTTATGCTTTACTCAATTAATATGATGAGTTACATTGTTTTTAAAGATTAAATTAACCTTGAATTCCTGAGCACTTTCTTGCATCTTGACTATGAAAAGTATTCATCTATAATTTTTACTTCTAATTTCCCTATCTAATTTAGAAGCAGGCTTATACAGTTCTTACAAAATTTTAGTATTCTTTCAAGGAATCGGTCATTTCATTAAGTTGTAAAATTAATTTCTATAAAATTATTAATGCTTTATTTTAAAAACTGTAAGATCTAAAATTATATCTCATATTTCATTCACAAAAATTTGTAATCTATGCTTTCTCTACCTCTTGATCAGATTATCTTAGAATTTGCTAATCTTACAGACTTTTAAAAAGATTTTTATTTATTTATTTATTTGAGAGAGAAAGAGCAGGAGTGGGGGAGGAGCAGAGAAGGAAGGGCATGGAAAGGGGAAAGAATCTCAAGCAGACTCTGCACAGAGCCCAATGTGGGGCTCAATCTCACGACACTGAGATCATGATCTGAGCTGAAACCAAGAAGTTGGACACTTAACTGACTGAGCCTCTCAGGCTCCCCAACATATAGACATTTTTAAAGCAAATTTTTTTCTTTTATTTTCTCTTTTGTTTTTCCCCTTTTAATTTTCTTGATTTCTATTCTTTACTATTTTATTTCTTCTACTCTAAATTTAATTTGCTCCTATTTTTCTATCTACTTAAGGTGGTACCTTAGATCATTGATTTTAAATATTCCATATTATCTAATATGAATATGTATACTGATAACTTTTCCTATAAGCACTATCTTAACTGTATTCTAAAAATTCATATTTTTATTATTACCCTCTTCTGTTTTTCATTGAAAGTTTTTTGACTTATGATTTATTTAGAAGTGGGATTATTAGTTTGCATATATTTTCAGATTTTGTAGATTTTGTTTTGCTTAAAATTCAATTCACAACTGGCTAATTTAGCATACTGTAAATATCAACTGTTATTATATGTTTCAGATATTTACATATCCTTACTGATATATTGTCTACTTGTTTTGCCACTTACTGACAGTTGTTTAATATATCCAACTATGATATCAATTTGTCTATTTCTTCCTTTGATTCTGCCAAACTTTGTGTGTTTTCAAGCTGTCATTAAATATTTAGCATTGCCTTCTTAGTGGACTCTTTTTATCAATATGAAGTGTTTCTCTCTCTCTTCCTTTCTATCTCCCTCCCTTTTTTTTTTTCTTCTCTCTGTTCTGTATATATATGGATATAGCTGTTCCAGCTTTGTTATGTTTACTAACTGTGACTTCTTTCTCTCATAATATTAACATGTAATATATCCGTTTCTTTCTTTCTTTCTTTTTTTAATTTATTTATTTGACAGAGAGAGACACACCAAGAGAGGGAACACAAGCAGGGGGAGCAGGAGAGGGAGAAGCAGGCTTCCCGCTGAGCAGGGAGCCCGATACGGGGCTCGATCCCAGGACCCTGGGATCATGACCTGAGCTGAAGGCAGATGCTTAACAACTGAGGCACCCAGGCACCCCTATCAGTTTCTTTAAAGAACATGGCTACTTTACACCATGTATTTGTTATTTGTTTTCTTTTCTAGTCTGACAATCCCCAACTTTTAACTGAGGCCTTTAGACCGTTTACATTAATTTTGTATTTGTAATATAAGGGTTTTGTTGATCATCTAGTTTTTGCTTTCTATTTCTGCGATTTTGTTTTGTTTTGTTTTACACATTTCCTGCCCTCATAATAAAAAATAATTGAGCATTTTCTCATTAATCTATTTTATTTCTTTAATTGGATTTTAGTGATATACTTTTGTATTTTCAGTTATAAATTTTGCTTTATATTTACCATTTTTGTTATTCTTCATTATTTCATGCATGTCCTTGTTTTTATCTAGCATTATTTCCTTTGATTTGAAGAAGTTTCTTTCACCCTTATCCCTTTAGCTTTTATTTATAGGAATAAAACATAAGAATATGTTTTTATTTAAATGATGATTTTATTCTTTCTATACTTCTAAGTTACAGAGTTTCATTTTCATTTTTATTTCACCTCACTAAAAAATTTCTCCTTTTTTTCTGTTCATTTTTCTAGCTTGCATTCATGAGAAGTCTGAAGTTATTCTTCTCTTAGATGACCAGTATATATCTTTTTTCTCTGGCTATTTGTATGATTTTATTTCATGTCTATTTTCATCAACTTGATCATTCTATTCCTACATGTGGTTGTCTTTTTTTCTTTTTTTTTTTTTCTGATTGGGTGTTTTTTGTTTTTGTTTTTGTTTTTGTTGTTTTAGCTTCTTGGTTTTGTTGCTTGATATTTTCACCAAAATTGTAGTCACTATTTATTCTTATTAATTCTCTGTTCCATTCTCAATCTTATCTCCTTCTGAAATTTTAGTCAAAAATTATACTGTTTAATATAGACAAACATGTCACTAAAGACTCCATGCATTTATTTTTCTGTCTTTTATCTGTGTTTCAGTTTAGTTTCTACTTGATTTAATTGTTTTCATGTTCATTGGTCTTTGTTCTTCAAAGTCCATTCTTCCAATAAAGATGTCTTCTGAACTTCTCTTTTCCAATATTCTACTTCTAATTTCTGGCATTTTAATTTGATATTCTTCTCTTTTTTTTCTATTGAAATCTCTCCATCTTTTCACACATTATGTTCATTTCCTTTAAATTTTGAGCACATTTATAACTACTATTATAAAGTCCTTAGTTGATAATTATAACATCTGGTTTATCTTTGGGTTTATTGCTATTGACTTACTTTTCTCAGGCTTATGTTTCATATTTTCATAATTTTTACACACCTGGTAATTTTTGAAATATTGGGCATTGTGCATACAATGTTATTGAGTCTGTTTGCTGATATCATTCTTTAAATAGTGTTGAATTTTGTTGTGCTGGGTACTTATTTATTGACTGATGAGCTTGATCTTGTTGAGGTTTGGTTTTAGGATTTGTTAGTTCACATCATATATAGCTGTTATTCTGTGGGTAAATTGAGGCTTGATTTCTCTGCAGGTCTTCTCTAAATGTTCAGCAAGTTTTCTCCAGTGTGGTTGGCTGGACCTACAGTATCCTTGAGCACTGAGATTTCTATGTCATCTCTGATGAAATCTTGAGGCCCACTTGTTCTTTGACCCCACCTCACAGAATCTGATCACATGCATGTAGGGCTTATCATTTAATCACTATTTCAAGGAAACTCCTCTCCAGTTTTCTGGAATTCCTTATCTATAGAGCTTTCCCCTCCAGACACATCTGATCTGTATTTCCTCCATCCAATGAGAACATAGCTTTTTTTGTTTGGGCTCAATCATTTATTGCCGTGGTTTGGAAACTGCCCCCATTTAGAATATTGCAATAAATATGAAGTTTGCCTTATTTGTTTTTGTTACATAAAACATCACATCCCTGATGTGTTCAATACCTTAAAACATTAGTTCATATATATTTTGCTGTTCTCTATTTATGTTAGGGGGCTAAGTCAAAATCGTAGTCATGACCAAAACTCAGTATGTTATCTTTTATTTAATCTTTATATTGCATCTCCTTTGTACAGCAGCTTAAGAAATATTTCTAAGAAAGAAGTTATATGAGAGGGTTAGTCAATAAACCAGTCTGTCTGATTCCCAAAGTCAAAAAAGCCAAGCTTTTTGTAAGGTTGGCTTTAGTTTTTTTTTGTTTTTTTTTTAACTGTAGTTATAATTTGGAAATGGTTCTCATATTCTTTTTTAAAGATTCCTTTTAGAATGAATGAGGTAGTATGTTCAGATTCAGCATAAAAGGGGCTACTTAAAGTGCAGTGTGTTATTATGGTAATTATTTTCATAACCTTCTTTCTCTGAATCAAGAACTAAATAAAGGAGCCCCATAAACATAGGCTTGCATTGTGTTTACTTGCTTATGTGTCTGGTCTTGCTGTGGGATTATCCCTTAATTACAAGTTTAGCCTTGGCAGCCAAGATGAATATGAAATCATGTTAAACTCCAATCTGCCATTTCCCTTGTTTTTCTGCCAGTTAGGGTAGTTCTAATTGGGAAATAAATTTAAAATGCCTTCATGCAGATACCTTGTTGGAATAATTGCTATAAATGCAAAATTTACAAAAAGATAAGTGATACCAAGCAGCTAAAAGAAAATTAAGTAATGCATGTTATGAGACTTCAGAATTAGAAATGAGATGGCTTTTTTTTTCTTTTAAGCATTCATTATGTTTTGGTCAAAACAGTACGCGGATGGCAGTGGGAATTTGACAAATGCAAATATTTTGAATAATGATCAAAGGCACATATTATATGAACCCACCCTTGAACATACATAAAAGTTGATATTTTTTCTAACTGTAAGTACAAAAATATCTGATATCTGCACTTCACAAAGTTTCAGTGAAAGTCTATGCTTTCTACTAACTCATTTCCCAGAAGAATTAGATACATCTTAGCATGACACTGAAGACACTGATGTTATCTGTAACAGTCATTAAATAGTTCACTTGATTGTTTGAAATTTAATGTGCACATAATGAGGCTGTAAGCATGAAAATAGAAGTACTAACTTAATGTTATACATAATTATATTATTAAAATAATAAAATGATTTTACACAGAACCTTATCATCAAAATATTTACCTCTACATTGACCTTGTATGGATGTTACTTGTATTTTATAAGGGTGTTCATTAAAGAAATCAAGAGAGAAATGAACAAATGCTAAGCCCAGATTTTGTCCTATGCATCTACACTGAACATCCTCACTTAAGGCCTCACACTTGGCTCCCTGTAATAAATTGTGGAATGATGGCCAATGGTTAAAAAGTTAAAGAAAATGATAAACCATTGAATTTTAAATTTTCTCTTACTATGCCTATGATAAATGAAGTCCAGAAAGATTAAATCCATCGCCCAAGCTCACATGCTGCATCCATGTGAGTCATCCTTGTCTACCAGTTTGACATGCTCTTCACACAAATGCATTACTGCATTTCCACATACAATTCTCAGATGTATTTCTTTTCTTTTCATAAGTGATTCCATTAATCCCCAATGATTGGCTGTGTATTCTTAGGGATTTCTAGATTGACTTTCTACCTTTGAAACTTATTAGTTCAGAGTAGCAATATTGTTGATTGATTTTTTTTCCTACTAAATTTGCTTGATGATTTATTGAATTGTTCATATTGATTTTTGTTTCTGTATAACTTAGTAAAAATTATAATGTCCAAATTCAAAATATGACCTGACATTTTCTATAATTTAACTATAATAGGGACAATCGTAAAAATGCAGCTTGTATATATTTCAAGTATATTATTACTTCATTAGAAGGATCTTCATAGAATTTACCATTCACTTACTCGTTTCAGGCATATGGAAAGAAAAATAGTGAGATGTAAAGTTATTTGGATATGTTTGAAGTTATTCATAGTATTGAGTTACTCAAGTTTTCTAATTATCAATTTAATTTTCAACTATTTTGCATCATTTTTTTGTTTTACAATTTTATTTATTTATTTCAATCTTGGATTTTAATCATATTGATGTGGTTTTGGAATATAGGTGAGGTTCGGTGGGGTGAGGTCCAGAGCCAATAACCAAGAAATAATTCTTTTTTTTTAAAGATTTTTTTTTTTTTAATTCATTTGAGACACAGAGATACAGAGAGAGAGAGAGTGCATGAACAGGGGGAGAGGCAGAGGGAGAGGGAGAAGCAGGCGTCTCCGCCGAGTCAGGAGCCAGACGTGGGGCTCGATCCCAGCACCCTGGGATCATGACCTGAGGCGAAGGCAGACGCTTAACCATCTGAGCCATTCAGGTGCCCCGACCAAGAAAGAATTCTTGAGACGTCTTTGGTGCAAAATGGTGGTTTTATTGAAGCACAGGGACAGGACACGTGGGCAGCAAGAGCTGCTGCACCAGGATCTTGAGGAGTGGTGATTATATACTTAATGGAAGAAGTCAGCAAACTAAGACTCTCAGACCAAATCTGGCCCTCAGTTGTTTCTGTAAATATTTATTGGAACACAGACATATTCATTGCATATTGTTAATGACTGTTTTCATGTTACAGTAGCCAAGGTGAGTAGTTGTGACAGAGAATATAGGTTTACAAAGCCTAACATATTTACTATATGTTCCTTTATGGGAAAAATTTCCCAACCTCTGCTCTATGAGGATATTGTAATTATCCCCATTTTACATGACAGATAACTGAATCTTAGAGAATTAAACATATGTTCTAGAACACAAAGCTGGTCAATTGAAAACTGTGTTTACTGTCCAAATAAGTTTGACTTAAAAAAACATAAGGGGTTAGCTACTAAGGAAAGGAGGTGGGTATTCCAAGCAGAGAAAACTTGACATTTGATGGAAATGAAAAGCAGTAAGAATGGTGAAACCCCATTTTGGGGGTGGTGGTGATATGTCTTATAAATGAGAGAGCCTAGGATACCGGACTAGCACAGAAAGTAGGAGCAGATTATAAATAAAGGGCTCTATGACTAAGATAATGTGTTTGATCTAGATGCTTTAAAAAGATGAGCAACATGGTGATCTTTGTTTTTAAGGGTTTCAATCTAGTAACATTACGGGAGATGAAGTGGAGTCAGGTTACTTTAGAAGCAGTGGGGTTATCAAAGTGATATTAGTAAGAAGTGATTAGGGCATTAGGCAGTGATAGTTGTGGTAAGAGAGATCACAGGATGCTGTGTATGAATGAATGGAAGTAAATATGACAAGCATAGAATGACCACAGGCATCAGGCTTAAATGAGAAGTTGGATGGCTGTGCCTCATTCTATGATAGAATTTGCAATTTAAAGAAAACACAAGAGGAGTTCAATTTGGAGTGGGAGGAGAGGGTTAATTCCCTTTTGGAAAAGTTGGGTTTAACTGTCCATTGGTTTTTAAGTAGTTATTTTGTAGTTACTTGGTAAGAAGTTAGCTGTGCACATCTAAGGTTTTGCTGAATGTTTTTAACTGAATATATAGACTGTAGTCATCCGGTGATGTGGCATTTAAAGCAGGACTGGTACAAAGCCAGGTCCCTTTGGTGAGAAATACTAGATGACCTCCATTTTGAGATCAGGTGAATGTTCTGAATGTGTAGATTTTAATTCCTGTGTGTGCAATTTAAGTTGTTAATGTCCATGTTTTAATGTCTTATTTGTTGTTGCTGTCATTCTTAAACCAAGTGTTAAAATCATCTTAACTACTTTACTTCATGTTTTTGTAAATATTTCAGACTTAAATTTTAAGTAATCTTAACTACTCCATGGAGGAGTGATGGAACACATAGCCTGAAAAGGGCAGACTGGTAAGAAAGGCATTCCATCCAGTAAGGGGCAAGTAGAAATGAAACAGTCCATGATGATCATCAAGGAGGAGAAGCTGGAAAACTATGAAGAAAATTAGTATATAGAGGAGTTATGATAACTAATGGAGCAGAGTATTTCAAAGGGAAAAATATAGTAAAAAATACCAAGTGTATGAGGCCCATTTTTTATACATGTTTAATTACAAGTCTTTTTCCCAGTTCTTAGATCAAAATTACTTGGTGAAGTATTCATACCTTAATAGTTTTTTATCTCAAGGAAAGCCAGCACACAATAGGTGTTTAATGGATTTCTCCTTACATTAAAACCTGATAGAAATGATTAACATTTGTCACAAACTTTGACATAAATTTTCTTCTTTGTAATTACCAAACCTAATAAATTAGCTACTTTAAAACAAAGAATATGTCTTGGATATTCTTATAGTTTTAGAACAAATAGGTCTTCTGTTCATAGTAGTTGTTTCATCAAATGCATTGAGTAAACAAATCTACCTCAGAAGTTTTATCATCTGAATTTCATTAATTTTTCTGTCAAAATGGTAGAAAAGTGGATGCTCTGAAAAGTTTTCAAATCACCCATGTAAATAAAGTGTATAAAATTAGAAAAGAACCTTAATTTTATCTCTGTATAAACACTACATATGAAATATGAATAAATATTGATATTCTAAATAATGTTGATTACAGAAATAATATTTTATAAATTCATTAATTTTGTATTTTGCTCATTGAAAGAAGTACTACTAATGGGACCTATTTATAAAACAACTTTATTTTATCTCCCACTGTCCTTTTAAGTTTATTCAAGAGAAGAGATGTTCTCCCTCCTATGGGATGACATTTTTTTAATCACACTTAGGCAATATAAGATATTTTAGGTGAGTAGTAAGAAGGTTCAGTTCATCTAATAATCAAGCTTTATCTCCCAAACTCAAGCTATTCCCTGTCATCCCAGTCCTGGCTTATTATTTACTAGAAGTCTGCACTAAGAGAGCATGTGTATGTGTTCTTACCTCTCCTCACTTCCTGGTGGGCCAGTGTGGAAGAATAGGGCAAGTTGATTCGGGATGGACCAATGTGAGAAGGATCATAGTTGAGGAAGGCAGCAGACTTTTGTCATTGGGGACTGGCAGGTTCTAATGCAGTTACTTCTTTTCTTTTGAGTTCTGTCATAGCTTTTTCAGAATTTGGCTCCTGTGTCACTAAGAATCCCTCACTTGCACTTGTAAGCCAAATGCAATTCTCTCCTGACTGATCACTTAATGATCTTCAACTATGAAGAGTCCTGTGAGCTCTTGATTTTCTCTCCTTAGGTCTCTTCCTTTCTTAAGATCGGTATCCAAGATAACATGACATTTCCTCTCTTACCTTCCTCTGTTCACAGGATGCATCCTCTGCCCAGCAAGGGCACTTCTTTTTTTTTTATTTTTTATTTTTTATTATTTTTTTTAAAGATTTTATTTATTTGACAGAGAGAGACACAGCGAGAGAGGGAACACAAGCAGGGGGAGTGGGAGAGGGAGAAGCAGGCTTCCCGCTGAGCAGGGAGCCCAATGTGGGGCTCCATCCCAGGACCCTAGGATCATGACCTGAGCCGAAGGCAGACGCTTAACGACTGAGCCACGCAGGCGCCCCAGGCCACTTCTTTTTCAACAGCTAACCAGCTCACCCTTCATCTTTTAATTTCTCAGCGTGGAGTCAGAAACTTTTTATATGTTTGACCTGTGTGTCATCTCAACAATTAGTAACCAGTTGCCAACTTGATAATTTAGAAATTTTCATCATAGTCTACCACCTTACTTTGGAACGTGATTTCTATTGCACTTCAATGTATTAGTGAAACTTCCATTTTGATACTTTATCATAATAATATGAATTAATAATAGCTATAGATTCTTTCAGAATAGCAAAGTCAATATTTCTGAGATATAGTTGCAGGGACAGATTCTAATTTAGCAAAGTCTAATTAATTAATTCAATTAGTAATGGCTAATTCTGATATCCTACTTTTCAAAAATTAAACTTATTTCATTCAAACATTCAAAATAATGTTTGATAAGAAGGATAGAATATGAAAATAGGTGATAGAGTTATTGTCCTTTAAAAAAGGATAAATATTCAGGAAAATTCATTTAAATAATCTTTTTATCTTTAATAATGTCTAGGTTTCTTGCTGAAAACCAAGTCCCTGTTATATGATTTGACATTTAATGTTCCCAATAAAATCAGTGTTAACTAGATAAGATACATGTCAGTTTGGGAAGTTCTGAATTGATAATATTATATCTTAGCTATTTTATAAAAGAAAAAGAAATCCTTTTCTAGGAATAAGGAAAACATTACTAAAGTTTGCAAGGAAGCTGTATTCTGAGTAGTCTTAATTCCATTTCTGAAATGTAATTAGAAGTTGTTGATCTTCCCTTTCAGTCTATGCTGGTTAAAGCAAGGGAGAAGGTAGAAATTAAAGTATAATCTTCAATACTTACAATGAGTCCCAGTGCTGCTATTATGTCCTTTGATTGCTGCTATGGTTTGAATATTTTTGTCCCTCCAAAATTCATATTATGAAATTCTATACACCCAAAGATTAGAAGGTGGGGCATTTGGGATGTGCTTAAGTCATGAGAGTAAAGCCCTCATGAGTAGGATTAGTATTCCTATGAAAGAATCCCCATAGAGATCCCTAGTCCTTTCCACTATGTGAGGACACAGTGAGAAGATACTAGCTATAAACCAGGAAGAGGGTCCTCACCAGACAGAATTATCTGGTGCCTTGATCTTGGACTTCCAGCCCCCAGAACTGTGAGCAATAAGTTTATGTTATTCATGAGCCATTCAATCTGTGCTAGTTTGTTGTAACAGCCTGAATGGATGAAGACAGTTGTCCAGAGGAAAATATATTTCACATAAATCCTATGTGGGGAAAGTCATAGTACATTTTGGTGTAATCAAAAGGATACTACTGTAATAATACGTAATTTAATGTAAATGTCTAATGCATGAAAATTTTGACATCATTTTCTAATTTTCTACATGGCAATCATATTTTTTTTTAAGATTTTATTTATTAATTTGACAGAGAGAGACAGCATGAGAGGGAACACAAGCGGGGAAGTGGGAGAGGGAGAAGCAGGCTTCCCGCTTAGCAGGGAGCCTGTTGCGGGGCTCGATCCCAGGTCCCCGAGATCATGACCTGAGCCGGAAGCAGCCGCTTAACTGACTGAGCCACCCAGGTGCCCTTGGCAACCATATTTTTAACAATAAATGATTCTGATTATAATTATAAAAACAGATTCTCTGAACAGATTATCTTGCGAACTTTCACTGATATGTTTGGTATTGTAATTGCCATGTATTACATTTGAACTAAAAACTCACACTTAAAGTTTACATACATAATAAAAAGTATATAATATATAATATATATGTATAAAAGAAGCACATTGCTGGAGAGCTTTGAAAAACTGTTTAAGAATTTTATAAAGGTAAATCCAACACCACACCAGGCATTTGATTGCAACAATGTTATGATTTATCTCATTCCTCAGATGTTTGCATCTGATGTGATGCTGGTTCAAGCTCAGGTGTGGCTACGGATAGTGTGGAGGGATAAGCTGATTCATTTCCCGCAAACATAGCTACTTTGTTCTAACACAGTGCTCACTATCCATGCACATGTGTACACACACACACACACACACACACACACGGCAACAACAAAGAGACAAACTATGTAATAAGGTGAATTGGCACAGCATGAACCTGACCATTTATAGCTGCCCTTAACAGTTTGATTGTTATTTTTTTTTTTTAAGATTTTATTTATTTATTTGAGAGAGAGAGAGAGCACAAGGAGGGAGGGTCAGAGGGAGAAGCAGACTCCCAGCTGAGCAGGGAGCCCATATGGGACTGGATCCCAGGATCCTGAGATCATGACCTGAGCCAAAGACAGATGCTCGACCTACTGAGCCACCCAGGTGTCCCATGATCGTTATGTTTTTTTAAAGATTTATTTATTTATTTGAGAGAGAGAGAGAATGAGAGAGACAGAGTGGGAGTGGGTAGAGGGAAGAGAGTCTTAAGCAGACTCTGTGCTGAGCATGGAGGCCCATGCAGGGCTTGATCTCATGACCCTGAGATTACAACCTGAACCTAAACCAAGAGTCAACGCTTAACTGACTGCGCCACATGGTGCCCCTGATTGCTACTTCTTTTTTATCTCCTTCCCCTTTTCCTTCTTATTCCCCTCCTCCTCCCTGCACTTCCTCCTTCTCCTCCTCCTCCTAGTCTTCTTTTCCTTTTTTCTTTCTTCTCCTTCTAATCTCTTTCGCCTTCTCCTCCCCCTTACCTCATCATTGGAAGAGACAAAGGACTGAAGTCTGAGTAATTAAAAGCCAATTTTGGGTATTAAGTATTAAATGGAAGGCTGAAATGACAGGGTTTGCCTATAAAGAGATATAATCTCCTCTAAAGAGCACTCAGGAGTTAGCTGTGTTTTTGAATTATTAAATTCTCTCCAACTCCAATCTCTTCAACTTCCTCGTCAGAGATTTTGAAGCCTCAATTCAGGCCATGTCTTTGTGCGTAACACTGAATTAAAGCAATTTCTGGAACCAGAAAGGCCTCCACACTCATATCAAACCATTCTTATGCATACAGTACAGTCTTATTGAACACACAGCATCAAAGACATTGAAAAATGTAATTATTACATTGTATTATTCATAACTATACATATATGATAAGTTCCTATTTATCCTATATATTTTATTATGTAGTAATATAACATTAATATTAATAAACATTAATATTAATAAACATAAATAAAAATATTTCTCAATTTTCATATGTGATCTCCTAATCCCTCCATTTTACAAAAACTATTTTGCCACAAGCACCTTGTTTGAAAATTTCGATAGGTCAACATCTGAAGACGATAGAAAAAATTAATATGGTAGCTCACCAGTTCCTTTATGGTGAAATTTTGCTTACCATGTTACCATACCAGCGACTCTAAAATTTTAATGATAAAAATCTTATTTCCTTTTTTTGCTTTGTATTAATATATTTGCTAGCTTTCAGTTTTCTATTTTTCAAGACAATGCCTCAGGCTTTAATACATTATTCAGCTTTATATATTTCAGTATGAAATGTTGCTACCACTGTTTTCCTAAATATATAGTTAACTCTCAAATATTCATTCAAATATCAAGACCAGCAAGGCATGCAGTGCAATGTGGTAGATAATATTAAAACCCTGACTCTAAAAATTTTTCCATTTATATTTAAATATGTACATTTTTTCTGTTTCTGCACATTCACTTGAAACAAATAAATAACAAGTAAAGTAGTCCACATTGAAGAACTAATAGAAGATTTACTGCACTCCCTTTAGTGTCCTGTTGCTCTCTATTCAACGCCTACATGAATGTGATTTTGCATAGGAAAAAAGCTAATTTTCTCTTAATCTAGTGCAATGTTTTCTCTCTTTAAAATGTTCTCTAGAGGTAGTTACAAGGAGCTTTTAAGTACAGGGAATAAACAGAGCAAGTCAGGAAGTCAAGATGTTTTAACTGCATTTAGTGAGTAACAGATTTTAATAAATCCAATATTTCAGTAGAATTGCTTTGTCATACTTGAAAATAGACCATGTAGTCCATTTTCCTAACTGTATAAAATCCCCATAGAAAGTGAGGCAAACTGCAGGGAATGTGCTATATTGCTTCAAAAGTAAGGTGCACATTGAGTTAAAAGCTAATGAGATTCAGTTCTAGAATATAGAAGATAATGGAGCCAAAAAACAATCAAATGTATTATACATTTCACTGTTGTTTTTCCTAAGATAGTTTGCTTCAATTATGAGTCCATTTGGTGCATCTATAAAAGTCCGCCAGCAGGGCTCTCCCTTGCATTATAATTTAGAAACAATTTATTTTCTTATTTCCTTGGAAGACTATATAACCCCTGAAAGCCCTACCAAAGCTAGATATATTGAATTTCCAAAGTGAATGACTAATGCGTACAACCTTACACTTGCTTGTGCCATTTTTTATCAATTTATTATTAATCTAGTAGTGTTATAAATATACATTATTTAATATTAAAATCTACCATTGTCTTTCAATTTAAAAAGAATAATAGATCCAAAAATGTACAGTACAAAAGTTTATAGCTTTGATTAAGTGAAAATTGAAGAGAACGGTCATATTTATTTTTAGGTGTAGATCTTTTGAGCAAGTTGTTATTTTCATCATATAACTAAAAGCACTCTAAATTGTGTGTTTTTGCCTTTTTCTTCTCTTTTGAAATAAAGTAAAGGCTTACTGATTTCCCTAATGACAAAATGATTAGTCATGTGTTCAGATCACTTTGTAATACCCAGGTAATAAGAACAAATAGTGGACTAAATGAATTATAGAATAAAGTCTGACATTGAACTCAAAATAACCTTGTTATTTGACTCGGATTATATTATCTCACTGGAGTCATTCTACTTGCACAAAGCTTAATAGCCTTACATGGGTTGTTGTTGTTTCCTATATTTTTAGAGAGCTTCTCTTTGCTGGGAATTATTTTTTATATTTCATCCTTTGAGCCCAATCACTCGGTTGACTCTTTTGATACTATAATTCCATTATTTCCAAGAATGGAAAATATTTAATTGATGTCATAATAATATAAAGTCATTTCTATATTTTTACATAGGTAGTGAAGTATAAATTGGTCTCAAAGAGCCCTAGTTGAATACACTATAAAAATGAGATGTTGTTATGACCGAACTGATAGATTATGTACCTAAAATTCATGTGAGTACTTGAAGTTCTGAGTGGTATGAACATATCACAATAAGGGAACCTAAGAGTTTATGGACCTATGGCCAGACATTTATATGGTATCAATATATTCTGGTTAATGAAAGATGTTATCAACATCATGGGATGTGTGAAGACAAATAATGGTTTTCAGGGTAGATTGATAATGTTATTCAGGGTATATATGATTAGAAATGACCCTAGTGCAGGGATTTTTATGTGATAGTTACTTTAGCTGTAGTCTACAAGGGCAATACATGGTGACAAATCAATGTGTCTTTGTTTCCATCTGTATTGTCTCTGGACTATTTATCAATTCTGCCACCAAGAGCCTGATCACATCTAAGAAAATGAGCCTATGGTAAAAAAAATTCTCTTTTTTGTGGGTAATACTTTTTTGCACTACAGATTCAGTGTGGTGCTAAGAATCACCTTGAATGTGAAAAATAACTCACTCTCAAATATGCTGAAATTCAGGCAATTACATTTATATACATCCTTTTAATTAAAAAAGGTAAATATAATACATTTAAATAAATGTACACAAATGATAGATAATAAATGGAAAATAAATAATAAACAATAAATTTAAATGAACATTTAAAATAATAATGTATGGACCCTCCTTGAAGACTAATTTTTAAACTTTGGCTAAGCAAAATGAATAACTTAAAGTTGTGTACTTGTGATTTGCTTAGAGTGTTTGGGATAAGTATCCATAGAGCAGTCATGTACTTGCATGGACTTTGCAGTCCTCTTTTCTAGTGCATATGGTGGACCCAGGTATCAGAGAATAGGATGAAAGGTAATGTGTCAATGGACTCAACAGTAGATGCCATAGCTACCTCCCCTCTCTTTATCACAATCATTTTAATCTCTGCCCTATAACAATGATATATAACTCAGCAACAATTACCCAACCATTAAATTCTTCTGCTTAAGGATTTTACTGTGATTGGGTTAATGACTGTGGGAAGATAAATGAACAGATTATGAAAAGTGGAAGCAGTTCCAACAAGAGGCTATATCATCTTCAAGAGTTAAAAAATGTCTCATGGTACACAAATGTCAGCAGGTAAAGAAACCTTAACATTAATCTAGGAAGATTATTTGTTATCTTTTCAGACATTCCACCCCCGTTCCCTAGAAATGTCTACCTCAGGCTCAACCAGTATCTAAATTTATACTTTTTTGATCAAATATGTCTCTATTGTTCATACAATATCCCCTAGCCACCTGTTGTTATTTAAATTATATAAATGAATCAAAATGAAATACAATTTAAAATTCAGTTCCTTTATCATGTTAGACTATTTTTTTTTAAGATTGATTTATTTATTTTAGAAAGGGAGTGAGAGAGGGCATGTGTGATCATGAGTAGGGGGAGGAGCAGAGAGGGAGAATCTCAAGCAGACTTCCCATTGAACAGGGAGCCTGATGTGGGGCTTCTCAGGACCCATGATATCATGACCCATGAGATCATGAACAGAGCCAAAATCAAGGGTCAGATGCTTAACCAACTGAGCCACCCAGGTGCCCCCATACTAGGTTACTTTCAAATGTACAATTACCACATATAGCTAGTACTACCTTATTGAATGGTGCTGATATGTATGGAGGAATAATTATTTTATATAAAATGCTTTCATACTGTTATTGTAGTTCTCCTTCAGCATTTTTTTCCAGCTTAAGCCTCCTGAATTTATTTCAGCTATGCCTTTCCCTTCAACTACTAGCCCTTCACTTGTGGACATAATTCTCATGAACCACTGACAACTAGAAAGCCCCATAATCAGTTGCCCTCTACAAGTCTGGAATGCTTCTAGTTTTTGCTATTTTAGTCAGTGGAAACATCATTCATACAATTGCTGTAGCCACAATCATCAGTGATATTCTTGATTACCCAACTCTCCCTCACATTGAGAAGTCCTGACATTTCTAGTCTCAAAATAAATATGGCAGGTCTATCCTTCCTCTTGTTTACATGGCCATGGACCACCTTCCCCCCCCCCCCCATCTAGTTCAAGCCACAATCATCTCTAGGTATGAATGCATATGACAGCTTCTTTTTTATCTCTCTGTTCATATCCTTGTCCTCTAAACCGTTTTTTTTTTTTTTTTTGCATATTAGCTATGGTAAACATTAAAGATAAAAGAGTCACAACCCACATCATCCTTGTGTCCTATTTAATCCACTGTTTATGACCTTTGAAGCATATCACATTATTCTTTTAATAAAACCTATGCAATAACTGGTTGTAAGAAGCGTATCACAGTGGTTAAGAAAGAAGGCTATCTATAAGCCTGCTTAGTTTAGAATCTTGACTCAGAGACTTACTGGTGATACGGTTTTGAACAATTTACTTAACTCTTTGTTTCATCCCCCATTGACAAATACAGATAGAAAGAGTTCCTTTCTCAAAAGACTGTTGTGAGGGATAAATGAATTGATTTGTATGCAGCACTTAGAATACTACCTGGCATATAGTAATTGCTCAGGAAATATTCAATATTATTCTTGCCAGAAGGAAAAAGGCATAGCATGATTTGGACTGTATATTCTCTGCTTCTTCTTCTTCTTCTTTTTTTTTTTTTTTTTTTAAGATTTATTTATTTATTTGAGAGAGAGAGCGAGAGAGAGAGCAGGGGGCAGGGGCAGAGGGAGAAGGGGAGAGTAAATCCTTAAGCAGAATCCCTGCTGAGCAGGGAGCCTGATGGAGGGCTCGATCTCACAACCTTAGGTCATGACATGAGCCTAAATCTGGAGTCTGATTCTCACTTACGCTTACTCATTGCATTCTAGACTCAATGCTTAACCTCTGTTTAATTTCTCTGATCTGCTAAGTTTTTTCCTAATTCTAAATTTTCACTCAGAGACTAAAATGCTCTTCCTTGTTTTTCCCAAGCTGGCTCATTCTCAGGCTAGTTTGGCTGATTGTCACCTTCTCAGTATACTGTCCCCCAGACCTCTAGGTTTGTATCTGTCAGACTCTACAAATATTTCAATTGATTGTTTTTTAATCATTATCAATATATTCAATTATTTTTTGTCTATTTTCTTGTTAAGTGTCTGCTTTTCTCTCTTTATTCCTTGATGCCTCTTAGATAAAAGATCACAATAAAAATGAATTAATAACTGTATTTATAAACCCAGCATTTTAAGCATATTATGGCCAGAACGCAAGAGAGTGGTTTGAAAATATTTTTACTCATTCTACAAGTTATTTTTGTATGATAACACTTAAAATAACACTTTTTGAGTATTTATTCATAGTGAGCTTATTCTGAATCAAAATCTTTATATATATATTTATATATGTGCAGCCATATTTTGGATTTGAGGTTCAGTGTCTTCCTTAAAGAAGACATTGCTAAAGATTATTTCATGAGAGTCAAGTAATTGATGTAATGCATAAACTTGGTAATCATATTCAGAATACAATATTTGATATCTTTTTTAGCTCTTTGTGTAGTAAACTAACTGCCAAGTGAGTGTCAATGCATTGATTCAATAGACAGGCAAGAAATAGCCTTTTAGCTTTCCAAATATGAATATAAAATAAATGGATAATATTGGTGTGTAAGTCCTCATTTTCCCACGTTGAATTGATGATATCTTGATTCACAATTTAGTGTCAGCTTCACATTTCTACCCACTTGCAGGCAGAGAGCTAGAATCAGTAGATTTTAGAAATCTTGCAGAATAGCTTGCAGAATAACTCCCAATGAGGCTGCTTACTACATAGAGTCAGAAAAATGAGTTCTATCACCCTGGGCTCAGGTCAAAAAGATGATAAAATCAGAATTATAGAGTTAACAACCTATGCCATCTTAACCTCAAATAACCTGTAAAATATCCATGTGAATTGTTAGATATGTGACTTTTCTTGTGTGGTGGCTGGAGTAAGCAGTAGATGTGTTCACTTTCACCCTGGTCTTTACAGGGAGTAGAGCAGAATGACACTGGATATGTGAGAGGGGCAATTAAAGCTTCTCTTCTTCCATCATTTAAAGTCATTCTTAATTATCTTCCTCAATTCAAAAAAAAAAATATTGTTCCCTCCCTCACTACAGTTTATCATTTTCTCTCTGAAATACATTCTTTCAGATACCCCTATAAGAATAAAATATGTCTCGGGCGCCTGGGTGGCTCAGTCGTTAAGCGTCTGCCTTCGGCTCGGGTCATGATCCCAGAGTCCTGGGATCGAGTCCCACATCGGGCTCCCTGCTCGGCGGGAAGCCTGCTTCTCCCTCTCCCTCTCCCCCTGCTTGTGTTCCTGCTCTTGCTCTCTCTCTCTGTCAAATAAATAAATAAAATCTTTAAAAAAAAAAAGAATAAAATATGTCTCTATACAAGATCATTTTTTAAAAGCAAGGATTTATGTATAGGTTGAGAACGAAAGGCTTAAGATAACTAAGCTTTAGGAAAGACTGAAAATCCTCTGATTGCACGATGAAAAGTTAGTAAATAGAGAGAGAGAGATGTGGAAGGAGGCTGAGGGCTGTGGATTCAGACTACAGGTGATTAAGCTAGTTGATGGAGAGGAGACCATACCAGAGTGATGAACTGAGTGAACCAGATATACCAACCTACTTTCAACTGAACTATTCCACTAATGAAAATGGACATTGGCTCTGGTTGGTGTTTTCTGATAAAAAATAATAATCAGCCATGAAATTATTTTGAACCTCCATTTCATTTTGAACAATGTAAGTAACCTTAGGACATTTTTGTGCAATTGTTGATTATGCTCATTGAAAAAAAAAACCCACACATACCAATTTGTAACGGAAATTATCTGTATCTGCATTTGATTTTTTTTAATGATGCAAGAGGTACTCACTAAATAACTATCTTATAACACTTGAATAAAGTAGAATAGATAAAACTTTAATAGGAAAATTCAAGTCATTGACATTAAAATGACAATTTAGACAATTTTCATTCTGGATCAAATATAAACAGCTAAAATGGAGTCATGAACGTGAGCTTAATCATTTCAGATATCAAGGCTTAATAATGATCTTTAAATATATGTTATGTACCGTGGCTATCAAATTAAGTTGTACATTAGAATTCACACTGTTGTAGAGGTTATACATAAGCCTTTGTAAAACTTTGATTGTAGTTCTTGTCATTTAATATTTAAGACAGCATTTAAGTATCAAACTGAGTAAAGTCATTGAACAGAAAATACATAAGATTGAAAAAATTAATATCAAATAGAGTTCACCATGACATACGGATTACAAATAGCTATTACAAAAATATTACAGAATGCTTTTAGAATGTTTATATATTCTATTCAATTCATTTTCCCTGGATAATATCAATATTGTTACCTTGCATGGTATCATTTTGTAGCTCAAGAAAGTAATGCTTTATATTGTTCAGATGAAAAATACTATTGAATTTATTCTTAAATATTTATTGAAAAGTTTATAAATAGTTGTATTATAAACAGTATAGTAGATATGAATATTAATAAAACATGTCCCTAACGTCAGTGAACTAATTCTAGTAGGGCAGTGCAGGAACAGAATGAACACCATCTTATTATACTTCATGTTCTCATTTAATGATAAGCACATGAGATATTTATTATTATTTCAATCATAGTTGAGAAAAATTAATCTCAGAGAAAGTAGTTGACTTACCTAAAATTTCTGTTAGAGTAAAAATATGGAAACAGAATTTGAATCCACATGTGCCTGACTCTACGGCATATGTTCTTTGTACTATATTACAAAACCAAGGCCTATATCTCTATCAGCTAAAAGCATAGGACATATAAACAGGTAGTTAGTGTAAAATGAGATAAAGAGGCACAAGGAAAGCTTCCTGTCTTCAGAGAGAGAGCAGAGGAAACTCGGTGCCATGATGACTGAGGAAGGCTTAAGAGCTGTTGATTGGCAAGATGCGCAATGAAGGATATTCAGAATTTTAATAGGTAGAACTGATAAGAAAGCCATTTCAGGAGGGCTGGGAAGTACATGGGAAAGAAACATGCCTTCCTTAGATATATTCTGGACATTTTCTGTGCGGAACATTTTGATAACAGGTTTTCTATGAGATGGTGCTTTTATGCTTATTTGAAAGCCATTTATCCTCTCTGTGGGGGCACTGCATGGGTAATATATAAATAATGCAATAATAAATGGCTGAATTTTGTACAACTTGTATTTCATGTAATTGCTGATCAGACAGAGAACTAATACCAGCCTGTAGACTTACCTTCTAGTATCGTCACATCCCTCTATTTCTTAAGTTGGGAAAGAAATGGTTTAATTTCTGCAAGAATACCTATTAAAGCCAGTTTGTGCAATATTGATAGAGGTAGATAATCTCATTTTCAGGTTTTGGATTTTAATATCCAGAAGAGTAGAGAAATTTGATTAAGTGTGTAATAGTGTGTTGGTTTATTAGAGGTAAAGTAGTAGGCTTATATTAAATAAATTTTCCAGACCTGAAATTCAATACCAACTTTACAACTTGCTTTTCTCATTTGATAAAATATGGTTATTCTTCCAAACTAATTGATACAGAGCTTACTCATTTTAGAGTGGAAGTGTAGTCTTTTGTATTACAAATGAATGACAATTAACTTAATTATTCTCCAACTGATGGACATTGATATTTATGTCTTTTTAAAAAATCCAAAATAATGATGTAATAAATATTCTTATTACCATATTCTTATATTTTGGGGTGGGTTTGGGTTGTGATAAAATAAATCTCCAGAAGAAAAATTGTGACTCAAAGTCTGCTTTATGCCTTAGGTTTTAAAATCAGGTACGCCTGGGTGGCTCAGTGGTTAAGTGTCTGCCTTTGGCTCAGGTCATGATCCCAGGGTCCTGGGATCGAGTTCCGCATCAGGCTCCCTGTTCAGCGGGGAGCCTGCTTCTCCCTCTCCTTCTGCCTACTCTTCAGCCCTACTTGTGCTCTCTCTCTCTGTCAAATAAATAAAATAAAATAAAAAGTAAATAAAAACAAGGCTGATATCCTTATAAAAAATAAAATCATATGATCAACTTAATAGATGGAGAAAAAGCATTTGACAAAATTCAACATCTTGTCATGATAAAAACTCTCAAAAAAGTGGGTATAGAGGAACATATGTTAACACAGTAAAGTCCATAAATGACAAGTCCAAAGCTAACATCATCCACAATGTTAAAAAGCTTAAAGCTTTTCCTTTCAGATCAAAATAAGGGTACCCACTCTTACCAGTCCTTTTTAACTTAGTTCTGGAAGTCATAACTGGAGCAAATGGGCAAGAAAAAATAAAAGGCATCCAAATTATAAAAGAAGAAGTAAAATTGTCTATTTGCAGATAACATGATATTATATTAGGAAAATCCTAAACACGCCATCCAAAAACTATTAAAATTAATGTATGAATTCAGTAAAGTTTCAGGATACAAAACCAACATATGTAAGTCAGTTATGTTTCTAAATTGCCACAATGAACTATCAGAAAAAGGAATGAAGAACAAGTGTTGGTGAAGATGTGGAGAAAAAAGAACCCTTCTCTTGTTGGTGAGAATGTGAACTGGCACATCCACTATGGAAAACAGTATGTGGGTTCCTCAAGAAATTAAAATTGATCCCATAATCCCAATGCTGGGCATATATCTAAAGGTAATGAGATCACTGTCTCAAAGAGTTATCTGTACTTCTAGGTTCATTGCAACATTATTCACAATAGCAAGGTCTAGAAACATCCTATGTCTTTGTTAATGGATTAATGTGTAAAGAAAATCTGATATATGTATTGACAATATATGTATTGATAAAGAAAATCTGATATATGTATTATATTGAATAATATTCAGCCTTAAAAAAAATGGAAATCCTGTCAGCTGTGACAACATGGATAAACCAGGAGGATCTTATGCTAAGTAAACTAAGATGACAGAGAAAGACAAATATCGTATGGAATCACTTATGTGGAATCTTAAAAAAGAAAAAGTGAACTAGTGGAAAGAGAGAGTAGAAAAGTAGTTGCCAGGGGCTGCTCTTTGGTGGAAATAGAAAAAGGGATATAAAACAGTACAAAATTTCAGTTACCAGTTGACTAAGTTCGGAGGCCTAATGTATAACATAATAAATATAATTGATAATTTGTGAAATAGAACTTAAGTTTTGTCACAAAGAGGAAATTAAGCCACATATTTAATTCAAAGTAAGATGAATAAGGAAAATAGAAGGTAGAGTATTAATGAAATTGAGATCAGATTATAACCAAACTAAAAATAATGCATAATCAGTAAAGAATAAGCAGGGTAAGCACAATAAAAATTGGTTAAAATACTGTTGAATGAGAAATAAAACCCTAAAAAGTGTGTTCAAAATATTCTTTTTAAATTTAATGCACAGTTAAACAATATTTGGAATAAAAACAGCAAGGCTAGTTGAAGGAAAGCAGGTGAGAAGAGCTGAAAGATATGCTTTGCTGCTTTTCACCTGGATTTTACTTTCAACTCAGTCTCTTAACACCTGTATGACATGTAACTTAGCCACTCTGTTAACTTCTTCATGTATAAACTGGATTTATAACATTACCTAACTCTGAGAACTTATGCAAATATTACATCACTTAAATGCTTAATACTTATCTCATGTAAATACACTAATATGTGTATTCAATAACTATAAGCTAACATGACATAAATAGAAAATCAAAAGAGAATCTTTTCACCAACAAATTTAAAAGCTTAAGTTAAATAGACAATTTTCTAAGAAAATATAAATTTTGAAAATTAATTCAACATAAATTGGCTACCTGCTATAAAACACTAAACTTTAAAACAATTAAAGATATGCATTAGGAAAGATATTTATAAAACCACCAAATTTTATAGTATGTGGTTCCAAAATTTAAGAAATAGAAAATTCTTACTTTTCAGATGTTCTGAAACTAATATTACATTAATTTTGGAATATTCTTTATATATACTAATTTATCTTTGAAAAGAGTCATAGGACTCTAGAGTACATTATTTTAAAATGTCTCCCTTTTTGAAATAATCATGTTTGCATCTTGGGCTTCAAAGTATTCAATTAGACCTGACAACAAAAATAATAGGTTTAATTTGATGCTCATAATAAATGTGTATTCGTAATAAAAATTAAATGTAATTGTAAAATAATACTTAGTCCAAATTAGGTCTAATTTTTTAAATCTCCAATCATTTCTTTTTTAAGAAAAAATATCTGAAACAGAAGAAGTGGCTTTCTTTGACCAACAAATATGAGGAATTTGAAGGATTAAACTGACTTTTACTAACCCTCTGGAGTATACTCTGTGAATTACTCTTAATGAGTCTGTATTTCATATTTGTGATTTTTCTTTCCCCAGTTAGATTGATCAGTTCCTTGAAAAGATAGATCATGAGATCATGAGAAAGGCAGATAGAAAATGTTCTGCTAAGTAAACAATGTAGTTTTTAGAGTGTCAGATGAGATCATTAGAACCAGTTTCTCAGTGTAATGACTTCTATGTTTGTAATCACCTTCAAGTAGTTTAAACTCTTTAAAATTCACCTTCAAGTAGTTTAAACTCTTTAAAATTCTAAAGTTTTAACATTGAAATTTTCTTCTGAACCAAATTGCCTTCTCTTTTCATTCAAATAAATACCTATGGGACTACTTTTTTCACTGCTACCTTTGAATGTTGTTCTTTGTTCTCATAAGCAATTTTGTTTGCCTTATTTCACAGCTTATACTCAATTTTCGGCCTTTTTCAGTGAGGTGTTTATTTTTTAACTTCCATGATTACATTCCATCCAGTTTAGAACAGATGATTAACTTACTGATTGTTTTATTAGATTTTTTTCCAAACCTCCACTCAATTATCAGTAAAGAAAAAAGTTTAGAAAGCCCTAAACTTGTAATGAAGTAGAAAACAGGGATAGACAGACAGACACATGATAGATAGATAAATGAATTCTCAATTTTTAAATAGAACAAGCTATTATCATGTTTTTAAGGACAAGTACAAATTTCCTTTCTCAAGAGAAAGGTTTTTTTTTTTTTTTTTTTTTCTTTTTTTTTTTTTCTTTTATGAAAATATTCCTCTTTAATGTGCAAACAAATCATCAAGAGATCTGGTTAAAATGCTTTGAATTTTATCTTATTTTTCTAAGTAAGTGAAACACATGATTATGATGTGGAAATGTTAGGTTTCAGAGTGAATGGTGAGGAAAGAATTCTTGAGACGTCTTCAGTGCAAAAAGATGGTTTTATCTTTTTGGGGACAGGACCAGTGGGCAGAAAGAGATGCACCGGAGTCATGATGGGTGACTGATGACATACTTTCAAGTTGGGCAGGGGTTAGGGATAGCCAAGTCTCTAAGGAATTTGGAAGCAGGATTTCTAGGACCTTGAGGGGGCTAGCTATTGTTAGGAAAATGTCATTTATCACTGTCTAATAATAAACCTTAGTCATGAGACCCCTCAGATGGATATCAGTGGGCCATATGCTTGGAGGATGATGGCCAACATATATCTTGGGGGTTAGATATAAGGGAAGTTTCCAAAGGAATTTTTATGTTAAAGGAGACTTACAGGATCCAGGAGGTCAGAATAATGTTAAGCTAAGATGGCCTTTTGTCCTTAGCAAAGTATCAACATTGAGGCAGCTGAGTTCCTAGAGGAAGGTCACTCTACCTGTCCCAAAGACTTACCAGTGGGCTATAAG
The DNA here is from genome assembly GCF_964656455.1 of Halichoerus grypus. Taxonomy (NCBI): domain Eukaryota; kingdom Metazoa; phylum Chordata; class Mammalia; order Carnivora; family Phocidae; genus Halichoerus; species Halichoerus grypus. The sequence goes on from NC_135715.1 coordinate 19,407,925, forward strand.
TTGTCAGGAAATTTAATTTTTTTCTTTTGACTTTGTTTCCCACGTCAATTATATGTTCACATGGTATAGTTTAAAGCAATGTTAATCAAAGTGTGGTTCTTGAGCCATTACCATCATCATCTTCTTCTGGGAACTTAGGAAAATACATAAGCTCCTTTACTTCCATAGAAAGAGTAAACATTTCAAACCTTAAACAAATGTCGCTGGACTCATCATCAGTCTGTGCAAAAAACACTTTTTCTTTTTTCCATCTTATACATTCATAATTGTATCAACTTAATTCAAACACATTTCATTTTTTTTGTAATTATTAAAAATGCTTCTAACTTGCTTATTCTTTTTTTTTTTTTAAAGATTTTATTTATTTATTTGAGAGAGAGAATGAGAGAGAGCACATGAGAGGGGGGAGGGTCAGAGGGAGAAGCAGACTCCCTGCAGAGCAGGGAGCCCGATGCGGGACTCGATCCAGGGACTCCAGGATCATGACCTGAGCCGAAGGCAGTCGCTTAACCAACTGAGCCACCCAGGCGCCCCCTAACTTGCTTATTCTTGACTCTCAATCACTTGTGTCATATTCAGCTTCCATAATCATATCAATCCTTGCCCAATAAACTTACAATGATTATCGCTTACTGTAGTACATCAAGCTCCTTGGTTTCATAGTTAAGATTTGTCATAACATGCCCCTTTGCTTTCTCTTTTAACATTATCTGTCACTCCTTATTCATATAAATTCTACATTCTTGATCATTTGACTGGTGTTTGTCCCTCAAACATGCATTATAATTTCCTAGATTTTAGCTTCAATTTTTATGCCAGGAAAGAATTAAAGGACTGGTCCAATGGTGCAAAAAATTCTAAGAACACAAAAATGGCTTTAAAGTTAAAATTTGAAGTTTGTGTCCTATTCGAGAAAAATATTGTATCTCAAAGTACTGGGATATCTCTCATATGAAAATGATTTTCATACAGTATAAGGAACTGTGAAAAATCAGAAATACATAGAAAGGTAACAATAGATAGGGAAGAATTTCATTTTTAACTAGAGTCAAATATCTATATGCAAATTATAGTCCTCTTCTATCTTATTTGAAGAAATAATAGCAAGGGGATGACAGATTTAATATATATCAGAGTTAAATATTAATTTATAGAAGTTTCAAAATAGTAAACATCTACAATGAATATAGAGGGCAAGAAAACATGGAGAGGAAACTGTGTTTTAAACCATTTGGAATTATTTCTTTCATGGCATATTGTATTCTAACATTTAGTAATTTAGATTAACATTTCTTTCTTTATAAGTGTGAATACAATTTTCTCTACTTTAAGAGATGGGATGAGCTTGTCTAGTAAAATATTCTTTATTTCCATCCTTCCAACATTCACACAACTCTCATGCATTGCACGTTGGCGCCCCTTATCTCCTTCTGTGTGCCAGATTCAGATTTTCATTCCTCAGCTAGTGAAAGTATATTTTGAACTATTACATGATGCTGCTGCCTTCTGGCTCCGACAAATCAGTTTTGTCAAAGTCACCAACTTTGCATAGCAGTGTATGTGTGGTTGTGAATGACTTATTTTATTCTTTTCAAATAACTTTATAAAATAAGTGTAAAATAACAAATAAAAAATTCTAATGTCAGTTTTTAAAGCATGGTTTCTTTATCTTCATCACAGTAGAGCAAAATTGAAATTCATTTGGCATATCTGAAATTGTTAGCCTCAAATAGACAAATTTTGGTACTAAATTAGTTAACTATTAATTCAACTGTGAAGAAGAATAATGAAATTAAAGAAATGACATTGAATTCTATAAAGAGAGCATTAAAACAAATTCTAAAGCAGTTGGTGTAATATTGAAGCTTATTGTTTGTTTCTATGTTGCAAAATCTCTGGAACTGGAACCACACTTAGGATATGACTTTTAGTATAGTTGACATGCAATGTTGTATTAGTTTCAGGTGTTCAACACAGTGACCAATTCTATACATTACTCAGTGCTCACCACAATAAGTGTAGTTACCATCTGTCACCATCACCATACAACATTATTACAATATCATTGACTATATTCCCTATGCTGTCCTTTTCAACCCAGAGACTTACTTATTTTATAACTGGAAGTTTATGCCTATTAATCCTCTACACCTGTTTCACGCATTCCTGTACCCCCACCCCTCTGGCAACTGCCAGTTTATTCTCTTAGTTATGAGTCTTTGCTGTTTTTTCTTTGTTCATTTGTTTTGTTTTTTAGATTCCACTTTAATATCTTGATTTATTCCATTTTTCTGTATTTATGATTTTGTGATTAAACAAAATGGGGAGGGGTGCTGTCGAAGTCTTGCCTTTATGGTTGCATTATTTTCTTTCAGGAGTTCCTGCAGCTTTTATAGCATCAGTTCCTAGCTTCAGGCCAAGGTTGACAAGACTTCTATGCAGTCATCAGAGTTTACTGTGGGTTTACTCTTATGTTTAAGAAGAACCTTCCAGGAGCATTTTAATCCATCTTTTGCTATAGATTGGAAGTGATCATAGCCTTTTGTATCTGTGGCACCCAAACCTTGGGGCAGTTATTCTTAAACCTTATTGCAGTGTAAGAAGTGACAAGGAGTATTATTTTCTAACAATTCCAGCAAAAAGAAATACTGCAAATTCTGAGTTTGTATTTAAAGTATTTATCTTTGTTTTCATGATATATTAAATACAGAAGGAGAAACACACACAAAAAAACCATAATTAAGAATATATGTGGGGCGCCTGACTCTTGATTTCATCTCAGGTCATGATCTCAGTGTGGTGAGATTGAGCCCTGCGTGGGTGGGTCCCCATGTTCAGCGTGGAGTCAGCTTGAGGATTCTCTCTCCTCTGTCTCTGCCCCTCTCCCTCTCGTGCTCTCGCTCTCTCTCTAAATAAATAAAATCTTTAAAAAAAAGAATATATGTGACACATGTATAAATATGAACAAGATAAATTAAAAATATATTATTTAAGGGACTAAATATTTTCAATAGGATTTCACCTAGGATTAAACTGATAACTCTCTTCAGAGTATAGATACTGTGTATATTTTTTTCATGTCTATTCAAAAATGGCAAAGCAATCTCTTGCACATTGCACTCTGGATATATATATTTATACACACACATATATCTGGAAATACATGTATATATTCATATTTATATTTATATTTGGAGCTCTTGAATTTTCTAAAAGCTTAGAATATATCATTAGCTTTAAGAATATGTGGAATAGGGGCACCTGGGTGTCTCAGTTCCTTAAGCATCCTATTTTTTATTTTGGCTGAGGTCATGATCTCAGGGTCATGAGATTGAGCCCCATGTTGCGCTCCATGCTCAGTGGGGAGTCTGCTTGAGATTCTCTCTCCCTCTCTCCCTCTGCCCCACCCCACTGTGCTTGCTCTCATGCTCTTTCTGTCTCTCCAAAATAAATAAATCTTTAAAAAATGTGGAAGAAAAATAACATGGAGATATAACGGATTCTTTGGAGAGTATATTATTCAAGATAATAAAGAAATTTCAGGGAGGATTCAAAATTACTAATTATTTGTGTTACTCTATGTAATTGCTCATCTCTCCACTATATACTTCCCTAGTCTGTGAGGTTATTTTAATAAAATTTTGCTTTTATTATTTTAAGACTTGAAGAAATTGATTCTTTTTAACAATCTAAACATGGCTTTGATATTTGAGGTAGCCCAAAAGCAATTTCATTAGTAAATATTTCTGCATAGAATATAGCATTTTTCTAACATTTATTTTTATCTTTGAATTTAGGGAAATCTAAATACTTACTTTTTACTCATGTTTTGGAATTGACTAAATATCAATATAGCCAAGCTTTCAATCATGTTATGCTTTATACTTTCAAAAATCTTTATATAATCTAGTCAGTCATCTGAACATTCTGTTAATATGTAGTCAAAGGCATTTTAATATTGCCGAGCACCCATAAGTATATATTTGCAAATGGTGAAAGTTCCTTATGAAATTTGTGAAAATTGTAAAAATGATTATATGTGTCTGAACAGCTAGACAAAACAAACAATACTGGATTTTCCAGGAGTGTGATGTATAAGCCACAGAACATCTGTGCTATGAAAGTTTAAATACATATGAAATCTACCTTTGTGCAGCAAGCACCTAGTAAAACCAAAGACATAATGGTTGTTTTGTGAACTATTTTGGTTCTAATGCAAGGAAATTTTATCTTAATATAATAGAAATCACAACAGATCTACAAAGCCCTGATAGGTGTATAATGGCATTCAGGTCAAAATAGTGTATTTGACTTGTTAAGGTCCCTGTGTCGTAATAATTGTGTCAAAAATGAACAAAAAATGATCAATATATTTTTAAGTTGATTTCAAATAGTGTATTCTTAACTCATGTTAAAGAATCTTAAATCTATATATTTTTAACAATATCTGAAGTACTCACCTTACTAGCTGTTTTTTTTATCTTTCTCTGTCTCTTGTAAATCACTTATTTGTATGCTTTAGCATGTTCAGAAATTAAGTGGCTGGTTGATAGACATTGGGGAGGGTATGTGCTATGGTGAGCTCTGTGAATTGTGCAAGACTGTTGAATCACAGATCTGCACCTCTGAAACAAATGATACAATATATGTTAAAAAAAAAAAAAGAAGAAGAAGAAGATAGCAGGAGGGGAAGAATGAAGGGGGGGAAATCGGAGGGGGGGATGAACCATGAGAGATGATGGACTCTGAAAAACAAACTGAGGGTTCTAGAGGGGAGGGGGGTGGGGGATGGGTTAGCCTGGTGATGGGTATTAAAGAGGGCACGTTCTGCATGGAGCACTGGGTGTTATACGCAAACAATGAATCATGGAACACCACATCAAAAACTAATGATGTAATGTATGGTGATTAACATAACATAATAATAATAAAAAAAAGAAAAAAAGAAATTAAGAGGTAAGCTCCTAGAAAGTAGGAAATTTTTCTATGCCTCCCCTCTCTTTTCTTTTTTTTTTAATATAGTATTTCTTAGATATCAGTTACATATCATGACACACTGGTACTTGACTTTAAGATGAGGAAGTGGTTTTACATATAAACAATATTGTAATGAAAGGGAATGATTTTGATGCTCAAATTTCTATATTTTGCAATGTTCTGTGTAAAAATTGCGTTAGATTTACCAGTAGTGCCTGACTCTTTCTTGAGGGAAAAGTAGAATTATGCGAATTGATTAAACATCATTTTTTGGTAAGAGCTATTGGATATAGATATTCCTAAACAATATCCTTATAAGCATTAAAAAAGCTCATATAAATAATAGCCATAGCTAGCAATGATCACTGCTGGATGAAAACACAAATGTTCTGTCCTCTAATTTCTCAAGAGCAAGTTAAAACTAGTGTTAATTCATTAATATAGGCCAAGTCCAGTGCTAAACCTATTACACCGTTCGTGTCCATAACAAATTTCTGAGAAGCAATTATTATCTCACTTTCCTACATCACAAAACCGAGCCTTAAAAAGGTAGGTAACCTGATGGAGGTGGCATTGCTGGAAAGTGGTCAGGGGTGGTGGGACTCAGGTCATCTGACTGTAAATGTAAAGTTCTTACCTATGTTCTACTGAATATTAGCTAATAATACCAATTCTCAAGGACTGCATTTCTCTTTTTCCTTCAACACATTTTCATGCATAGAAAATGTGTTCCATTGTTCTCTGATTTTGAATGGAAACATAAATAACATGGGAGAAATTTTTCACACTATTTCCAATTGCGCTTCTCACATAGAGACTGACGGAAGGAAGCCATTTTATCACATTATGATCAGTCACACTTGCAAATGCCATTTGAAGTGTCAGAGTGAAAACGTCTGCTCTTTCTGCTGTGTTCTTGGATGACTTATCTCTGTCATTTAATTTTAAAAAGCAAATATAGTAAGGTATACAAACATTTCTATTTATATATAAGCTTAACAGAAAGAAACATGAATCCACATTTTTCTTTACATGACATAAATAATATTATCCTTAATTAAAATTTTGAAATGTTCCATAGTGCAATGAACTTGTGTAATTTAGATCCTTTAATTAAATTTTATTGAGTGTAATGTTGTCTTTATCTGTATAAGTGAAACAAAAGGAAGATCTGGAGTCTGAGGAGTAGGAAAAGGATTCAAAAAAAGGAACTGTATCTCCATTTAATTTCCTGGTAAAGATATTTGGGCAATTTTTTCCCCACAGAACAGAATTTAAAATATATATACTCATGAGGTGCCTGGGTGGCTCAGTCAGTTAAGCATCCAACTTTGTTTCTGCTCAGGTCATGATCTCAGAGTCCTGAGATCAAGCCCCAGGTTGGGCTCCGTTCTCAGTGGTGAGTCTGCTTGAAATTCTCTCTTTCCCTCTGCCTCTGCCCCTCCCCGGCTCAAATAAATAAATAAATCTTTTAAAACGTACGTATACTCAAAATATTACAATTATTTCAACGGCACTGAGATTTATGATAGAAGGAAAAAAATGTTTTATTACCACAAGTTCATGATCCTCAGCAATCTCATTAAGTTTCTATAGAGGTTTTAGGAACAAAGAATGGACAACTAGAATAGACAATAGGCGAAATTTCACTAATTCTAACTATACCTATGTGTGCATATGCATGTATATATGCGTTTGTCTGCTGAGAGCATAGTAGCTTTGCTGAACTATGCTCCTCTTTTTCATTCCAAGTGAGACGTAAAATTATTTGGACTCCTTAATGGTTGTCATGATATTCTTGTGATGGTTAGAAGTTTGCATTTGTACAGATAGTTGCCTTTGTCTTGTTTTTCATTTCTTAGGGAAAAAGGAGAAAATAAGACTAGATTATTGTGTTGGTCACTGAAACTTTCTCCAAAATGTATTAGTTATTACCAACAAGGTACTCTACCTTTAACTCACAATATTTATCCATTCAATGTAATTCAGTTTAACAAATCTACAGAGTGCTTCCAGAGTTCAAAGAGAGGCATGATTGCAGCTTTGTTTTCACCTACCTAAATAATGAACTCTAAGAAATATATGTAATTGTCGCCTTAATATTCTGAAAGTAATTATTTAAATGTAATGTATTAGATTATTTGATTTTTTTGGAATATAAAAGATGTCTTGTACAGCATTACAATTTTATGCCATTTTCTAGACTTTATATTCATTTTCTTCAACTTCTCAATTGTACTAAATGGCTCCCTTGACACATTTTAATGATGTTTACCTAGAGAAAAAAAACATAAATTGGATATTGGAATAAATTGATTTTTCCAGCTTTAGGGAACCTCATTCCTATTTCAGATCATTTTTACCTCCTAACTGTGGATGGCTTTAGGCTTGGGTCAGATAGGCAACCACATATTTTGTCTGATCGAAGAGGTATCTTGGAAAAACCTCAACACTTAATTCACTTTATCCCTACCATATACACATATTTCTAAATATTTCTCTCTCAGACCCAAACATATGTCTTCATTTCTTATCATTTTTTTTTTTTTTTGGATTTAGACACTCAAGATAACAGTTTCCATGTAAATTATGACTGCCAATCATTGAGATCATTTGATGTCAGGGACCAAAGGTAATTGGTCAGAAACTAGCTAACCCTTAGTGGGAAAAGTGTTCCCTAATATCTGTCTATATAGCCAGGTCCACCTGAAGAAGTTGATCATGTCTCTGCAAGAGGTCAGAATACTCAAGGGAAAAGGGAGTTACTGAAAAAATTAATGAAGGTATAACAGAAAAAGTGAAGAGAGGTATATTTGTTAGAGGAATGGAGCTGTTGGGCAGAAAATACGAAGATACAAGATCCAACCCTGGCTTCCCATAGCTATCACTTTGGGCAATCCATAAAGCCCCTCTGAGATTACTACATATACAAACTCTTTTGTATATATAAACTTTAACATCCTTCCCAATTCAGCAATTCTTAACATTTGATTTTCTAAATATATTTCTGCTCCTATTCCATCCTAAAAAATAATAACAAGGAAGGCAGAGAGGGAGGAAATTATCCATCATTGATCCTGACTATACTATAACTACCAGTATTGAATTTTAATAATAAAGATGAAAGAAATCACAACAGATGCTGTGGCAGAAATAAAAGAGAGAAAAAAAGGAAAAGCTCCCTAACACTCAAACAGAAAACTTACTGCTTTACTCAAGACACCACCAATAGCATCTTCCTCTTAAATGTTGTCGTGGGGAGACTCTCATAGGTTTCCACTTTTCTACACAGCTGGGGATTATACAGAAAAGATTTATTTGGACAAAGTTAATTTGGCACATGTGATACCACCTGCTGTCTGTACTGTATATGTTTTTTTGCTTATTCTGGAAAGGCTCTGATGTTATCATTGTGTCTACAGGTACAGAAGGAAATAAACCACCTTCCCCCCCACCACTACTCTCCTGCATTTGCCATCCTCTTTGAAAAACACAGGGCCAAAAAAGATGATTTGCAAACCTGGGATGAAAGATTAGAATGTTATGTTTATTATGATGTTGATAACGTACTTGCAAGACATGCACTGCCTGCTATTATTATTCTTTGTTGTGTAGAGCCCAGGAACCGATGATTGGCATTAGATTCTTCATGAGATGATTCCTCTAATCCTTCATTACTGCCTCTTCAACTACTGAAAACCCTAGATAGAGCATAAGCAGTGTTGATTAATTTTATGTCACCTTGAGTGGGTTATGGGATGCCCAGGTAGCAGCGTGTTTCTGGGAAAGACCAGCATTTGAATTAGTAGACTGAGTAAAGAGATCCTCCCTCACCGATGTGGGTGAGTATCATCCAGTCTGCTGGGGGATGAATAAAACAAAAAGGAAGAGGAAGGATGAAATTTCTCTCTTCATGAGCTAGGACTTCTATCTTCTCCAGCCCTTAGATATCAGAGCTCCTGGTTCTCTGACCCTCAGACTCCTGGATTTAAACCAGGAACCTCTAATTCTTAAGCCTTTGGACTTGGACTGATTTATACCATCATGCTTCCTAGTTCTAACCTTGCAGATGGCAGATTATGGGACTTCCTGAGATCCATAACTGCCTCAGCCAATTCTTTTTTTTTTTTTTTAATTTTTTTATTGTTATGTTAATCCCCATACATTACATCATTAGTTTTAGATATAGTGTTCCATGATTCATTGTTTGTGCATAACACCCAGTGCTCTGTGCAGAACGTGCCCTCCTCAATACCCATCACCAGGCTAACCCATCCTCCCAACCCCCTCCCCTCTAGAACCCTCAGTTTGTTTTTCAGAGTCCATCGTCTCTCATGGTTCTTCTCCCCCTCCGATTTCCCCCCCTTCATTCTTCCCCTCCTGCTACATTCTTCTTCTTCTTTTTTTCTTTCTTAACATCTATTGCATTATTTGTTTCAGAGGTACAGATCTGAGATTCAACAGTCTTGCACAATTCACAGCGCTTACCAGAACACATACCCTCCCCAGTGTCCATCACCCAGTCACCCCATCCCTCCCACCCCACCCCCCACTCCAGCCTCAGCCAATTCTTATAACAAATATCTCTTTCTCAATCTCTCTCTTTATATCTATATCTCTATCTATCTCTATCTATCTCTATCTCTATCTATCTATCTCTATCTATCTATATATCCTATAGGTTCTGTTTCTCTGGAGAAACCTGCCTAATGCATCAGGTTATTAAGAAGCTCACATTTTGGGGCGCCTGGGTGGCTCAGTCGTTAAGCGTCTGCCTTCAGCTCAGGTCATGATCTCAGGGTCCTGGGATCGAGCCCCGCATCGGGCTCTCTGCTCTGCAGGAAGCCTGCTTCTCCCTCTCCCACTCCCCCTGCTTGTGTTCCCTCTCTCGCTGTGTCTCTCTCTGTCAAATAAATAAAATCTTAAAAAAAAAAAAAAAAAAAAGAAGCTCACATTTTAAAGTCACATAACCAGCTTCTTGATAATGGGATGTTGAAAATGGATAGTCTGTTCTTCAGGAGGGCACAGGGCATTATCAGCTGCAAACATGAGTTCTGCTGTATTAAATTCTATGTTCCGTTCTAAGTGTACTCAGAAACTCTAAAGTTTGCTTTCTATCAAGCTCTGGATTGACATTTGTTGTTGTGGGAGTAGCATACTTCCTTTTACTTGTCTTAATCCTGTGGTTTAAACGTTTTAAGGAATCCCACTGGAGAAGAGAAAGATGATGCCTAGTGAACAACCCAGGGACTCTTTCTAATAGGCTGTCCAGTTGCTAAGAAGAGGAGAGATGATCTCCTCCAAACCAAGCAAGATGGACACTCTTTTTTCTTCCTTTTCAACTAATCTCCACACCCAACATGGAGATCGAACTCACGACCCTAAGATAAAGAGTTGCATGACACGCGCCCTAAGACGGACACTCTTGACCTTGGTCCCACTGAGACCCAATCTCTGTCCCTGTGAATGCTGCTTCCCTGACTCTGCTTATTGCTTTGTGAGAGTCCCAGCCTGTCCCCGGAATCCACTCATAGGTATTTATCTTCGCCCTTTGCTTAATGACTTCTACTTACACTATTATTGAATTTGGAAGACTTCATATTTTGTCTATAATTTTTCCCCTTCACAGGGTGGCCCATAAAAGTGTACCACTCAGATCCCATGTGGGAAGGGGTGTGGTTGATTGACAGTAACAGGTGTCACCCCTGGGGATCCAGCCCTTCGCGTCCCGCTCCCTCAGATTATTGCTAGCCAATGCCGGGGCACGTTCCCAGTTGTAGTGCCGCCCTGTTCCTGTAGTCCACGGACCAGGAACAGTTCTGATAGGCAACGTGGGCTGCGGACTCCCCACCGTCCCAACAGAAACTTTCATAAAACTATAATGAGACCCTGTAACTGCATAATCCTCTTTCTGTGTCCTGTCACATCCAGGCCAGTCCTGTATTGCACTCTGCAGGCTCTCTCGGCTGACGCCTGCTTCCTCCGCCGCTCTCACCTTCACAGCCATTTCCCCCAATAAGTTGCTTGCATTTCTCATCCTGCCTTGGCATCTGCTTCTTGGTGAATTCAAATCGATGGATTTCCTAATCCTAAGAAGCAGTTGATACGGCTCATTAACAAAGGAAGAAAAACATAAACACATACAAAATCAGGTTTAAAAAAGAAAATGTGAGAAACAGATCTGAAAGTATATGGATCAAGGAGACTCTGGCTAATACACAACTACAAACCAAGTAAAATATTTTAAATGGAAAATATATAAAAAGAATATTTAAAAAACAAGATAATTTTCTTTTTTTTTTCAAATTTCACTCTGAACTTCCTGGCATCTGGGGAAAATGAATAAATTACACAAATTATAGCATAAATGTAACTTATGTTGACTTTCTAGTTCAAAAGTTTGGCTTCTGCTCTAGCCATTGTCTGCACCATCACTTCCTTCCTTTGGGAAACTTTCCCTTCATAACCTTCTACCTTCACAGCACCACAGTAGCTATTCAGATAGCAGCTGCCTTCTTGTTCATGACTCTAGTCCTTGGCTTCAGTGACAGACTGATATATAGACACACGTCCACCACTCTGGTTCTACTGGACATATGACTCAAGACATGCCAACCAGTGATCTTGCCTAAGATCTCTCAATTAAGCTTGGCAGGAAAGAGTCCTCTTTGTTCTTTTGCTGGAGCTCTGTGGATATGCATGAAGATGCCAAGGGTCATAGAGAATGATTAACTAAAATAGTAAGGTCAATATCTTGAAAACAACAGAGGTGAGAGATTGAGGGAAATGGTACTAGAATCACTGATTGTAGTAATTCTTAAGGCTATATCCATCCCTATTCTGGCTGTGGTTCAGCTACGCTATCCAATTAATTCAACATTTTGCTTAAGGCGTCCTGAGTTGACACTCTGTTGCTTATAAACCAAAAGCCTTATCTAGTTTGGTTGTCATTCTTATTCCTTGATATTATTTTTTTCATAGCATCTCTCTGACATTGTGTGTGTTATATCATAATAAGCCCTTGCAAACATTTGACAGAATATGGCTCTTGTGCTTTATCTAGTAGAATACAAAATGAATTTATTTCATTGATTTTAACCATTTTATCTTGCCTTTTATTTCATGTATTATTTAAACATTTAATAAGCTTCATTTTTAAGAATGTTTTTTTTTAAATTTTTTAAAGATTTTATTTATTTATTTGACAGAGAGAGAGCAGGAGAGCACAAGCAGTGGGAGTGGCAGAGGGAGAGGGAGAAGCAGGCCCCCTGCCTAGCAGGGAGCCTGATGTGGGGCTCGATCCCGGGACCCTGGGATCAGGACCTGAGCCGAAGGCAGTTGCTTAACCAACTGAGCCACCCAGGCGCCTCAGGAATAGTTTTAGATTTACAAAAATGTTACAAGAATTCTAGAGAAAATTCTTTATATGTCACGCTTCATTTCTCCCATTCTTAACATTACTTTGGTATATTTGTCACAATTGTTGAACTGATGTTGATACATTCTTAAAACCGAAAGTCAGTACTTATTGATATTTCCTCAGTTTTTTCCCTTGGTGTCTTTATGTGATCCAGAACCCCATCTAGGTTACCACATTACTTTTAGTAATCACATCTCTTTAGACTGGTTCCTCTTTGTTGTGACAATGTCTCAGATTGTCCTGGTTTTTGATGACCTTGACAATTTTCAGGAATACTAGTCCGGTATCTTGTAGAATATCCTCCGTTGGGATTAGTCTGATGTTTTTCTCATACTAAGATTATGGTTATGGGTTTTGGGGAAGAAGATGACAGAGTTAAAATGCCATTTTCCTTACATCATATCTGTTTTCATGATATCTGAGTTCTCAGAAATTTTATCCCCCATCTGCTAAATTTGCTTACAACAGGAAAGGCAAATATTACACTACTTTTAAATAATTATTTATTGGCTTCCTTGGAAGAGGACTTCAGTTACTATGTAATATTATTTTTACACTTTCAACATTTGGCTCTCAAACATATATTCAGGAGGGAGAGTCTGCATCTGATTGCCTTTGAGGGCAAATGAGGGAGAGTCTGCATCTGATTGAAAGCATTTTATTTGTTTTCACTGTATTCAGTATCAATGTTTTTGAAACATATTTGCCAGTGAGCATTATAGCAGCTTATTTATCACTTTCATTGGTATCTTCCTACTCAGACTTTTTTTCTGTTACTTTAATCAAACTAATTCATCATATCACTTTCCTTTGATGTTCATAGGGATTTGTATCTCTATATATAAGCATTGCATCTTTTTTTGATTGATTTTCCCCCATGTTCAGTATAAGTGTTATAATCTCTGTTGGATTTGATCTAGCTAAATTCCATGTCTTAAATTGAATTTTTAGTTATTTCTAGGAGAATTGAGATTTCACACTGATCAGTACTGCTGAGAGTGAAATCAAAGTAAAAAAAAAGTTTGTAAGAATTGTTATGATATGATATATGCATAGACTTTATTGAGTACTGAAAGAGTATTATGTTAAATTTTATTTTATTATGATGATGGATAGACCAACTTGTACCTTTGATGAAGGATAACCATAATTCAGGATGTATCAATTATATGTGGCAGTTAATCTATATATGTGAGATGGGAGAGTATGTTAATGATGTCTTAAGAACACTGTTGAGACATACTGCCTAAAAGAGCAGGAAAAATGGTAGGGGAAACCATGTAAATTTCAGGTGATAAGGGTAGGTTATACGTAATTGGGGAACAGAATGCAAAATAACAGAGGACCTGATGTGAAAAATGTTCAACATCAAAGAATCTAAGACAAGTTAATAATGTCCCATCAGGCAAGTAGAACATAAGGAGATAAATAATTCTAAGTGCATAAATGCTGTCATTTGCCATTTATTTTGTTTTCCTACAGATAAATAAAAGTTAGTATTTGGGAATAAACTTCAATTTCTAGAGAATGAACTGGAGAAAATCAGTTCTGGGAAAAGACTGGTGACCTGGACAGGTGACTAGAATCAGAATGCAGAATCAGGACACCACTGTGGACCAGGGCATGTGGAGGAGGTTTATTCAGTGCAACTTAGGTGAAAGTACGTGGTCCTTACAATGCATGTAATAAATTAATAGGGAAATCAGTGTTAGAAATGGAATTCTTCATGCTGGTCCAGAGTTTTGACAATGGCATTATTGGGTCCAACTACAAAAATCTGTAATTAGCCTCAGGATATGGCTTAGCTAATGAGCTGAACCAAGGAATTTTGTCTAAGAACAGTCTCAATTCATAATACTAAAGTTCAATAATCACTGTAAATTGGATTATCCAATTTCTCTCCATTCTGACAACAGTGATGAAGAGGGGCCTTTGACTTCTAAAACCTCAGTGAGGAGCAGTTTATAATCTGTTGGAATGGAATTGAGATCTGTTGTATTATAAGGAAAACATATTAAAAATATTTCCAATTAGCAATGGCCAAAACACTAGGAGAAGAGTGTAGTGGTGGTTTATTACTTATAAACAGGATATATAGTCTGAGTGAAATTTTGTAGTAGTGTTTGAAGATAATGCAAATGATTTCCTGGCTCAGAAAACACATTCATAATATAAGTAGCTATTTCTAGGTGAATAACAATCCATTCTCAGATGCTTTTGAGTTATTTCATGTATTATATAGGCAACTACCATTTTCTTTCTAGACTTTTATGATAGTCATTTCTACTTAATGTTTTTCTACATAATTTAATTTGGTTTAAAAAGATAAATTCATAGAAGTGAAAGTGTTATGATAAGAGTGTCACTGAAGAAAAAGTTTTCTCATGCCTTGTATTGTTGCACACTGCTTATTTCTCAAAAAAAAATAATAGAAAAGGGAAAAAAGTTTAAGTGATATGCTGAAGGCCTTATGAGTTCATTTGGAGAAGAGCTAGGCCTGAAAAATCTCATGCCTTGCTTCTGTATTGTGCAGTGCCTAATATTCTCATTGATTCCATTTTTGATTTCCTACCTTGTATTAGCAATATCATAATTCTGAACTGTTTGGAAAATTTCTGGGTGTCTAAAAATAGCAATGTTTCTTTTAGAGTTATACTTTTAATTCATAAAGATAATATTTAAAATGACATCAATAGAGATAATATTTTCTTCTCTAATTCCTTTATCAAAGCAAATACTAAAATATTACCATGCTAAAATATTGCTATCTTAAAATATTGCCACATTAACAATAACAGTTAAATGTTATTTTTTTTTCCTGTGCTTTAAAACTATTTCGAATAATTTTTTTATAAACTGAGCATGAGTTAGGGAATGGTCCTCAAGACACTCTCACTTGTCATCAATAGCAAGTTTGGGCTTCTCAAATATCACCCTAAGTTTCAGGAATTTTCTAGAAGAACACACAGAACTCACTGAAAGCTGTTATATCCGTGGTTACAGTTTACTACGCTGAAAAGGCACAGATCAAACTCAGGCAAGGGAAGAGATTCACGGGACAGAGTTCAGGAGATTACAGATGTACAACATCCAGTTTTATTCTTTCCATCAAGTCGTAGACAGCATTAATCCCTCCTGGAAAAATGTATGATGGCATGCTTAAAGGACTGCCAGTCAGGGAAGCTCTCTCAGGTCCAGAGTCTCTACTGGGTTCTGTCAGATAGCCATGGCCGACTGTCCACATGACTGACCTCTGTCCCCAGTCCCTTTGGAAGTATTGATACCTGTTCCTCAAAGCCACCTATCATAAACCACACTGTTAGATTAGCTGGCATAGTCTAAACACCCCAACAAAGACACTTCACACAGGACATTCCGAGGGTGTAGAGATCACTTCCCAGGAGCCATGGGCAAAGGGCAGAAGTGTCTCTGGGCAAGGTTCAATTCTTTACTACACACTGAGAAATATGGGTTTTTTTCTTTTTTTAATTTCTCTTACAGAGAAAACACAAGCTTATTTCAAAACTATACTATAATTTTAGTATAGGGAAACTATAGTTTAGGGAAACTATAAACCTGAAAATGCTAGAATAGACATATGATTAGGGATAAACACATAGATTATCAAAATGAATGTTCTAGGTTTAATTAGCTGGCTGGGCACAGGTATTTTTCTGTGCTCTAGAATTGTTAAAACAGAAAATCAAAGATTCTCAAAGAAAGAAAGGGGTGGACAACATTAAAGGTGGTTACAAGAAAGAAAAAGAAAAGGAAAGGATAGGAAAAGCGATCTAGCACTAAACTCCTGAAAAATTACAATGAATGCAGGCAACTGACTGAAAAGTAAAATCATAGTCTAAATATTTAGGATATTTAAAACATTAAGCACCCGACTTCTTGTTGTTTTACCCACTTCTTGGAAATCCTTCTCAAGTCCATACACTATTTTACAGAGTTAATTCTTCTTAAAGTTAAAAATAAAATTTCTACAGGAAAGCCCTGCCTGATCCTCAAATATAAGTCAGGTAATTTTATTACAACACATGCACACACGCACACTGTCCTAGAATATATGTAAATGAGCATCTATATGTAAACATACACACATACATACACAGAAAGAAGATATGTACACATAATTAGTACATGTGTGCATGTATATATACATACATACATGCATATAGATATGTATGTGTGTGTCTGTCATCTTTTACAGTGTGCTTTAGTTTTTTAGTCCTTGTTGAAAACTGCAGTTGAGGGCGCCTGGGTGGCTCAGTTGGTTAAGCGACTGCCTTCGGCTCAGGTCATGATCCTGGAGTCCCTGGATCGAGTCCCGCATCGGGCTCCCTGCTCGGCAGGGAGTCTGCTTCTCCCTCTGACCCTCCCCCCTCTCATGTGCTCTCTCGGTCTCATTCTCTCTCTCTCAAATAAATAAATAAAATCTTTAAAAAAAAAAAAAAAGAAAACTGCAGTTGAATAATTATTGGTGTAATTGTTTTTCCAGATAAAAGCCATAGAGGAAGAACTATATTAATCTTGATCATTTTCCATTTAGCAAAAAGCACAGTGGCTGGCCCATGATGGGCTTTGAACTATATTTGTTAATGTGAATATTTGTTGAGGAATAAATATATATTATATATAAAAGTGATAAGAGAAAATGATGAATCAATTAAAAATCTAGAAAGTTAATACCTAGGTATATTTTAGATAAACTATGAGTCAAATATCAGAGGTGACAATTATGGGCTCTTTCAAGAAGAAGAATAATCACACAAGAGAAAATTCAGATAAAATGTCTTTGGATATATGCTTTATGACCTTATTCATAATCTATAAAAATAGGGCAATTGTAACTGAAAAGTATTGCTATGAAGTATCATCACTGAAGCCAACGGTTTAAGGTATTGTCTTTCAGCACCAAACTCAGCCTTCTATACTGACTTTATGAGCCAGAGCTGGGATCCTGAACAGCACATATTAGAATCTGCCAGCAGGGGATGCTGGGAGGTGACTGCATGGCAAGAAGAGGAAGAAGGGATTTGCTCCTATCTTCGTATGGGGGGCTTTCCTAGGCTTATAATTTCTATGAACATCATCCTAATATAGCCTGTTCACACTTGAAGCTGGTAGGCCTTTTTGTAGCAGCAGCGGAATCCACATGCCAGTTTCCCCAAAATGTACCACACCAGTTCATGGTAACTGCCTCTTAGAAACCAACGATTCAGCAGTGCTCCCTCCCACAGGGCGGTCCTCCAAGCTCAGGTCTATCAGCAGCTGGACAGCTACTCCCTTCTCTGGGTTCTTACTCTCATCTATGCAGACATCCTCTTCTGAGTTTTTAAGTTTTTATAATCCCCACGTCTTTTCTTGGTTTCCCCAGGGGGTGATAGTTACTTCCTACAGCTGCTATCTCCATGCTACATTGGAGTTTTCTGTTTACCTTTTTAATGACTAACACGTAAGTAAAAATTATTATATCAAATTCTCTCTGTTCCAATAACTAGAAGGATTCTGCTGTCTGACTGGACGCTAGCTGAAATGGAGGGGAGCATGTATGGAGGAAATAAGTAGAGACTGAATATAGTTTGATAGAAGTGACTTGGCAATAAAGAAAAGAGAGACAGTCATGGCTTAAAAGAATTGATGCAAGGCATACGGAAGATCTGAGGATGTTTGGGGACAGCAGGGAAATGCTAGTGGAATGAGAAAGCTTGAAAACTGATGAGATGGAGAGAATGAATGAGGCTGAAGGTCCCAGAGGCAATAGAAGTCATTTAGTTTAATGGATAAAGGAGATGTTATTAGTCTGAAAACAGAGGAAAGTGACATCTTTCTTACAAGCAGGAAAAAAAAGAGGAACAGGTAAAAAGCAGTTTAATGTTAGCAGGAAGTTTTCAAGGGAGAAAAGAAAACACAGGGGTAAAAGAAAGATTGAGAAATTTAATTCTCATTGAAGAAGGTGGTGAACATCTGCCAAAACGAATAAAAGATAGGATTTGAAAAAGTAGTAAATTTGGACCACTGACTGTGGCTATCAATAAACACAATTATAATCGTTCAAATTATATTAGCCAGGACACTTTCTGTTTTAGGTAACAAAGGCCCAATTCGATCAAAAAACAATGATAAAAAATGCATTTAATGGGTGTGTATCAGAGTAACTTATAAAGTTAAAGGGGAAGGTAATCAGGTCTTGGCAACTTATGATCCAGGGAAAATCACAGGCCAATGAGGATTAGAACAGGAACATAGACACTATCCATCTTCATATTCTCTGTGTCATTTATTTATGCTTCTCTCTTGCTACTGACTCCATTTTTTCTTTCTCTATGATAGGTTTGTTCATCCAGCAGGAAACATGGCCACTATGTGGAAAAAGATATGTCTACTCTGTTGCAGGGGCGCCTGGGTGGCTCAGTCGTTAAGCGTCTGCCTTCGGCTCAGGGCATGATCCCAGGGTCCTGGGATCGAGCCCACATCAGGCTCCCTGCTCCGTGGGAAGCCTGCTTCTCCCTCTCCCACTCCCCCTGCTTGTGTTCCCTCTCTCGCTGTGTCTCTCTCTGTCAAATAAATAAATAAAGTCTCAAAAAAAAAAAAAAAAAAGATGCCAGGTATCCACCCTGGTTGAGGTATATGACCTTCAGCAATGACTCTGCCTCGGGATGAGTTTGAGCAATGACCTAGTGTGGGTCAATGGCCTATGACGTGGAAATGTAGGAAAATTGCAATTCCTATTCAAAACATTCATTGATAGTGTATTAGTTTCTGATGATTGTGTAACAAAGAGCCACAAGCTTGGTGCTTAAAAAACACAAATTCATTATCTTGCTGTCTCTGTAGGTCAGAAGCCCAGGCACTGCATAGCTAGGTTCTCTGCTCAGGGTCTTCCAAGACTGAAAGCAAAGTGCCAGCTAAAATGCCAATTGAGGCTAGATTTGTGCCTGGCATTCAGGGTCGTCTTCCAATCTCTGTCTGTTTTTCAGAATGTAGTTTCTTGCATGTGTTGGAATGTTTTCTTTCTTTCTTTCTTTCTTTCTTTTTCTTTCTTTCTTTCTTTCTTTCTTTCTTTCTTTCTTTCTTTCTTTCTTTCTTTCTTTCTTTCTTTCTTTTTTATTTTATTATGGTATGTTAATCACCATACATTACATCATTAGTTTTTGATGCAGTGTTCCATGATTCATTGGTTGTGTATAACACCCAGTGCTCCATGCAGAACGTGCCCTCTTTAACACCCATGATTGGGCTAGCTAGTTTCAGCCAGGGGTTGCTCTTCACCTCTAGAGGCCATCATCAGGTCCTGGCTGTGTGGCCTCCTTCATAGACAGTTTATAATATGATTGTTTGCTTGTTTCCAGGCTAGCAGGAGAATATTTTGATGATGCTTTACCTTCTATTAAGGAGTTCAGCAGATTAAATTAGGCATACCTAGAATAATCTCCCATTTGATTATCTCAAACTCAACTCCATAGGGATCTTGATTACATCTAAAAAAACCACAAAAACTTTTCCATATTCTATAGATTAATCACAAGAGTGATACTGTAATGTTCATTGATGCTACCCACACTGAAAGGGAGGACATACAGAACATGTACATCAGGGGTGGGAATCTTGGGGGTCATCCTAGAATTCTGCCTACCAGGGTCTATTTCCTGGCCCACAATAATTCATGTCCCCACCACAAAGCAAATTACATTTGCCCACCCCCCCTTTCAACACTCCCAAGAGTTTCATCCCGTTATAGCATCAGTTCAAAGCCTAAATTCTCCCCACCTAAATCATCTAAATTAGATGTGGGTGAGGCTTCTATGTGTAATTCATTAAGCACAGCTTCTGGGCACAGTTACTCTCCATCGTGGATGTGTGAAACTAAACATGTCCTCGGTGCTCGCAATGAGTCCTCAATGCTACCAATGGACAATCGTGGGGCAGGCATAGATTCACAGTTATATACATTTTGGTTCAAAAAGGGGGAAAGGGAAAGTAAGAAAGAACATCTGTCCAAGTCAGATTAGAAATTTGGCCAGGCGAACCCCAGCATTTTCATGATTAGCTTCCAAGGCTGACACTAATTATCCATACCTTTTGTCTCAGCCCTCTGGGTTCTTGACTCCATCTTTCCTTCCTTTTCGTGGAAGGTGACACATGTTTGCAGCTGAGCAGTGTTATTAGCCTTCTTCCTGTCATTAGAATTTTGGGAGCCCAACAGCTTACTTTTTTTGTTATTGAGATGTATTGATGTATGACATTGTTTAAGGTATATATCGTGTTAATTTGATACATTTATATATTGCAATATGATTACTATCATAGCATTGGCTAAACTCTCTATCATATCACATAATTACTTATTTTTTGTGGTGAGAAAAATTAAAGTGAATCTCTTAGCAACTTTGAAATTTATAATATAGCATTTTTTACTATGATTACTAATCTGTACATTAAATCTCCAGAATTTATTTATCTATTAGTTTCAAATGTGTATCCTAAAGCAGTAAAACTCAATAATAACAAAATAAACGATCCAATTTAAAAATGGGCAGGGGAATAAAATAGACATTTTTAAAAATTTATTTATTTATTTATTTATTTATTCATTTATTTATTTTGAGAGAAAGAGTGCAAGTGAGAGTGAGCAGGGGGAGGGAGAGAGCAGAAGGAGAGGGAGAGACAGAATCTCAAGCAGACTCCCTGCTGAGCTTGGAGCCCTGTGCAGCATTCCATCTCAGGACACTGAGATCATGACCTGAGCCAAAATCAAGAGTTGGACGTGCTTAACTGACTGAGCCACCAAGGTGCCCCTGAATTGGCATTTTTCTAAGGAAAACAACTAATGGCCATGTACAGGTACATGAGAAGATACTCAACATCACTAATCATCAGAGAAATACAAATCAAAACCACAGTGAGTTACCTTCTCACACCTGTCAGAATGTCTGTAATCAAGAAGACAAGAGATAAGAAATATTGCCAAGGATATGAAGAAGAAGGAACCCTGTAGACTGTTGATAAGAATATAAATTAGTTCAGCCACTAATGGAAAAAAAGTATAAAGGGTTCTCAAAAAATTGAAAATAGAACTACCATGTGAACCAGCAACCCTAATTCTGGATATTTATCCCAAGGGAGTGAAAACAGGTTGTCTAAAATATCTGCATTCCCATGTTTATTGTAGGGTTATACACAATAGCCAAGATGTGGAAACAACCTAAGTGCCTGTCAACAGATGAACAGATAAAGATGTGGTGACTATATATGCAATGCAATATCATTCATAAAATAGCTTACTCTTTTTCTTTCAGTATGAACAAGCATTGTTTGTGCTGAAACAATTTTCTCAAGAACTTTCTGGATCTTGTGTGAGTTTTACTAGGTTTTACTCCATTAGTTAAAGGCACACTTAATAGATTTTTGAGATAATTCCTTCTCTATCATTGGCCTTTAGTGGGATGGCTGAAGGACAACACCCTTAAGCTTTCTAGAGGCCCTCTAGTTTGATTGAGAGGATCAGTAAATCACACCCTTAATCTCTTGAAATGGTCTTTGTGTTATTGAATACTTTGTTGTGATGTCTCTGAGATTTTAGCAATAAGTTATATAGTAACACATCAGCTTTTTCCCTATGCCAAGTTTCTAACAGCCATTTTTGAATTTTAGAATCTTCTGCAATCCAAAGGGATTAAATGTTTCAAAATCATTCATTCCTGATTCCTCACTGTTTAACAGCTCTTCCCTCAATTTATCTCTCTCCTTTGGATTTTACTATAAATAGCAAGAAGAAACCAGGTGGTACCTTTAACACTTCCATTGAACTCTCCTTGCTTAAGTTCATTATTGCAAAAGTATGCTTTCAACGTAAATGCAGTTTTGCTAGGCTTTCTGCTACTACATGATAAGGATCCCCTTTCCTCCAAATTCCAACATGTTCTTGACTTCATTTTGAGCCCTCTCAAGTAGCAACCTAAAAGCCCCAATTTCTACTGGCAGTCTATTCAAAACAATCTAGGCTTTCTTTCTTACACTCTTCAGAATTATTCTAGCCTCCATCCATTGCCTGACTCCAAAGCTGCTTCCAAATTTTAGGTGTTTGTATCAGTAGCATCCCATTTCCAAGTACCAACATTTGCATTAATTTTCTTTTAATTCTATAGCAAATTACCACAAATTTATCAGCTTCAAATAACACAAAATTATGTCACAGTTTCTGTAGATCAGAAGTTCAAGAATGACATAATTGGGTTGTCTCTTTAGGACCTTCCTAAACTAAAACCGAATTGCCAGCCGGGGGACTTTTCTAGAGCTTAGGGTCCTCATCCAATCTCATTCATATGGTTGATAGAATACTGTTCCTTATGGTTGCTGGACTGAGATCCCTATTTCCTTGCTGGCTTTTGGCTCCTAGAGACTTCTAGAGGCTTCCTTCACATCTAAGCTTTGTGTCCTCCTCCATAGGTAGTTTACAACATAATCATTGTTTACTTTCATTCAGGCCCTCAGGAAAACTTTTCAGTTTTCTTTCAAAGATCTCACCTGGTTAGATCAGGGCCACCCTCAAAATCAAATGCTTGGCAATCTAATCATGGAAGTGATATCCTGTCGTATTCATTGCTGTTAACCCCACACTGAAGGAGAGGGAATTACACAGAGTGCGTACATTGGAAACGGGACTTTTTCCTACCACAGGTGGATATAGCAGCAATTGTTAGCGTCCTGCCTTCCAAGGGTGTTACTGTTCCCTTTGGTGGGAATCTTGCTAGAAAGTCAATATTATTGATATGTATTGTCTATTCCCTACTCAAATTATTTTCTTTCTTTTTTTTTTTTTAAAGATTTTATTTATTTATTTGACAGAGAGAGACACAGCGAGAGAGGGAACACAAGCAGGGGGAGTGGAAGAGGGAGAAGCAGGCTTCCCGCTGAGCAGGGAGCCCGATGCGGGGCTCGATCCCAGGACCCTGGGATCATGACCTGAGCCGAAGGCAGACGCTTAACGACTGAGCCACCCAGGCGCCCCGCTCAAATTATTTTCAAACAAGCAAATAGCACTATCCACCTTACTGGTCAGTACCAAAAAAGTCATTACCAATCCCTCTCTTTTCCTCACATCCACTGTGTAATCTTCAACCCTTAATCCAACGAGCATCATCTCTCATGACAACAGCAGTAGCAGGAAGATCTACCTCTTAATACCCACACTTCCTTTTTCTTTACATTTGAGACTTATCACTTTGTTGGTATGACTATTTCTTCATCATCCCAGTGCATTCCCTGACCATTTTACTTGAATCGTAATCTCTTTCTTATACAGTTGACCAACATTTATCCTGTTTACTTCAAAAAAAAATTATTCTTGTCTGTATGCCCTTAACTTCTAGATGTTGTCTCTAGTCCTACAGAAGGGCTCAGTTCACTCCTGCACCCTTCACCCTGGTGTCCTGCCTCATCTTAAGGAGCCAGTGTTTGCTTCCACTCTGGCTCTCAAGACTTCAGTCCATATTTAGACTATCCCCCTTGCATGAGTTGAGCTATCTAATCCTCTTTGAGGGGAAAGGAGCAATGATGGAAGTATTGCTCTGGTGATACTAAGACAGACTAGGAAAAAGTAGAAAATGAATTTCAATGGAGCATTTTAGGAGACAAACTAACCCTCAAATAATTATGTGAAAGTTGTCTAATTCTCCCTGTAATTTATATAATTTTGTGACCCAGAATTTTTTTTTTTATAGCTTACATAACTGGGTGTCATACTTCATTTAATTTTGGGTCTGATTTTATGTTACATATATTTAAATACACATATTTTATATACATTGCTTTTAATCTAAGGTAGTTCTACAATTTACATAAATGTTTAGCCTTAAATTCAGTAAACATGCTTACTTTTTTTACATGTTTACTAACTTTTTAATAAAGCAATGTATTCAAAGGGATTAACCAAAGTATTTTACATTTATTTCAATATATATTGCAAGATAAGTTTTTATTTCATTAGAGAACACTAATAAAATAGTTGATCCATATTTCATAAAACAAAGATTTTTTTAATGTATTTATGGAGATTCAGTAGATATGTGTGGAGATGTGTGTATATAAATATATAAATATAGGTCATCGTGGTTTAAAACATAATCTGATTTGAAGCCCTGTTTTTGACTACTAGCCACAGAGTTTGCCAGGTGTGTTGCCTTTAGGAGCTTCCTTTTTTAATTTTTATTATTTTTTTAAGGTTTTATTTATTTATTTGACAGAGAGATAGACAGCGAGAGAGGGAACACAAGCAGGGGGAGTGGGAGAGGGAGAAGCAGGCTTCCCGCTGAGCAGGGAGCCCGACGTGGGGCTCGATCCCCGGACCCTGGGATCACAACCTGAGCTGAAGACAGACGCTTAATGACTGAGCCCCCCAGGTGCCCCAAGATCCTTTTTTTTTGGACTTCAGTTTTTCTCATCTATTAAATGGAAATAATAATATCTAAATCATAGAATTTTGTGAAGATCAGACTTACCTGATGTCCTTTAGTAGCACTGGTCACATAGTAAATTTGTAGTAAGCATATAATCAGGCACATAATTAGAGCAGAGTAACAGTTTGGAAATGGTTAGTTTTCTGTCGATGCCAAGCCCATTATCACACATTGAGCACCTTAAAACAACACAAATTTATTATCTTGTAGTTCTGTATGTCAGAAGCTCAACACAGGTTCCTCTGGGCTAAAATATAGATGTTGGGAAGGTTTTTTCCAGAGGCTCCAGGGGAGAATCTGTTTCCTTACTTATTTCAGTTATTGACAGAATTCAGTTCTTTCTTGTAATAGGACAGAGGTCCTCATTTCTTTGTCACCTGAGGGCTGCTCTCTGCTTCTAGAAGTTGCCCACGTTCCCTGGTTCATGGTCCTTTTCTCTATCTTCAAAGCCTGCAGCAGGGGTTCAGTCCCTCTCACACTTTGAATCTCTCCTGCCTCTTCTGTGACTTCTCTTGACCCACGCTCCTACCTTCCTCTCCTACTTGTAGAGACCCACATGATCACACTGGGCCCACCTGGATAATCCACACTATTCTGTGTGTTGGAAGGTCTGTAACCTTAATTCCATTTGCAAGCTCCCTTTTTTGTTATGTATATTAATATATTTTCAGGTTCTGGGGATGATACTGTAGACATCCTCTGCCTGACACAGACAACATTCTTTAAGAATGCTGTACACATTTTACCTAGAGAATTGGACAAAATATCAGTTTAGAATATTTTCTAACTTTCCATGTCTCTAGTAGTATGTATTCCTCTTATTTTTATAGAATCAAGTACACAGAAGCATTACTGGAAATTGACTGCATTAATACTAAGCAATGAACAATATATAATTTAGTATCAGAATACACACATACACAGAAAGATGTATACACATACAGACACACACATATTCACATCCATCCGTCGATGCCTACAATTAATATGCAGATCTAAGTCCAATGTGATTTTTATTTTAATCAGCCTCACCTGGGAATAGATGTTTCTCTTCTTGGGGCCTGTGATCAAGGGAAAATTCACAGTTCTATTCCCATCTGATGTTTATTGTTCTCTTTTGTTTCCTGGTTCTAAATTTTGAAACATTTATTTATCTCAAATCGGTCTTTATCAGGAGTCACTTCCTTTTTATAGCAAAAAAAATTTTTTTACCAAGCTTTCTCAATGTATTACTATAATTACAAGAACTTCAAGTGTTAAGTATCAGTTCTTCATCATCTGATTTTCTAGAGCTCTGATTATATCCTTTTCTCCCCTATTATCTGCTGCGCAATTTCATCCCGTCTGGAAACTTACAGGGGACTATTTCTCTCCTCCAGTTTTGATAAAACTATGCTTGTCACAATTGCCTTTGACCTCAAAGGAATGATTTTATCTTTGTGCTCCAGTGCCAGGGCGGGGGGGTTGGGGATATAAAGACTGACCTAGTTTTAGGGGAAAGAAAACAACATCTAGGCTGAGTCATACCTGGAAAGTGTTTCCCAAAATGCAGAAAACATTTATTCTATCTTTGCATAATTATTTTGTCCCAGAATCTGACACCCCTGCTGACTGCAGCCACCTGGGTGTGGCTGTCTCACTGTCCCGGGCACACTGTGTGTACTTCCGTCCATCATGGCTCTGTATTTTTATGAATATAATCCTGGCCTAGAGAAGCTTACTATATCAGAGTTAACCCTATTTAGCAGCTTCACTAGCTAATGATTAGAAGTATAAATAAACAATATGAGCCAAATGTTACAGTTTTTATTTTTATTTTTATTTTTTTTAAAGATTTTATTTATTTATTTGAGACAGAGAGAGAGAGAGCACATGAGATGGGGGAGGGTCAGAGGGAGAAGCAGGCTCCCTGCCGAGCAGGGAGCCCGATGCGGGACTCGATCCAGGGACTCCAGGATCATGACCTGAGCCGAAGGCAGTCGCTTAACCAACTGAGCCACCCAGGCGCCCAAATGTTACAGTTTTTAAAAACTGGCTATTCACAATTTGTATACTCTATTTTATCACTTAAGGGATAGAGTACATAAATTCAATGAAAGCACTAATTTAACATTTATTCATCTCAGTTTCTTAGGGGTTTGTTATTAACTCAGTACTTACTCATTTCCCCCTCTCTTTTGTAACTTCTAAAATTAATATGTGTTTAAAAACTTAAAAAAAGAGAACAGTGTTGAAAGACTTCCCTTAATCCTTAAATCTATTTGTTGTAAATGATATTTGATGATTTCTGTTCTTATTTCTTCTGGTGGTTACCTCTATAGTTGCAAGCAATAAGTTTGTACATTATTTCCTATTTATCAACATAAATCCTATCTTTTTACTCTCTACTATAAGAGCTGAGACAGATGGCTGACTTACACATTTATTTTTTTCCACTTTCCCATTCCCTCCAATCATTGTGAGATTTATTTTTGGTTTTGTTTTTCTTTTTTAATCACTCTTATAAATCCTAATACTGTGTTGAAATATAATTTTGATCCATCATATTTGGACAGTATACTTTGACTTCTCTTTATACAAATTGATAAAACTAGTACTGCCTTATGTCTACCTCTCCCTCCCACTTGCCTCATCATTCTGTGTACAACATTGATATTTATCACATTTGCATTTCATTATATAGCTATACTTTTTCATGCTCTGTCTTTGATTGATTCTGAAAAACAAAGGTCATAAACACTTTCTATTACAGTATACTAATGCAAATATTATCTCCAGAACAACCATATTATTGGACCTGTAGAGGATGCAAAATCAGCTTACTCTAAAACTTACTCTTTCTCAGGAGATAAATCCAACAGACAAGACAGATTGGAATCAATTTTTAATACTCTATTAACTGCATAAAGTCATGTCACTTTTTAGTTTCCTTCATATTGGGACCATAAGTTTCATAGCCAGTTTATTTTCCCATAAAACTTTTCATTTCTAATTTGTTGGAAGAGTATAAGCCTTTCTTTGCCACATCTCTGAGATCATCAATTCTCCTCATTCTATTCTACTAATTATTAAACAGGGATTTTAGATTGATTGCACTGCAGATCAGTTGCAGAATTCTATCCAATGATTTGTTGTGAAGACACTCCTGGGTGAGATCCATTGTTTCTTCAATGTAAAATGTGAAAGAGATCTCTATAGGTTTGTTTGGTTGTGTGTTTACTTATTTTTAAAATTGTTTTTTAATTTGTTGTCTTTTTTTTCCCCTGGAGAATTAGGCAGGAGATCATGAAGGACCAGAAGGTGGGCTGAATGTTAACTTGGTAAAGCTGAATGACATACACCATGTGTGTTCTAGAACTAGTCCTCAAACAAAAAGCCTAGTTATCCAAGGCGAGCCATGGAGGGAGAAGGGGACCAGGGCATCTGAATAGACTATGTGTAGGAAAGGACTGCCTGCCCAGTGTCCTGATTGGCATAGAAATCACTTTCTATGATAACAGCCTCTTAGAGGTGTTAAAATCTCTTTATAACTAACTTTCTGAATAAAAAAATGGTAACTGTATTAAGGGCCAACATTTAAATATTTATTTAAATTTTATTAGTATTAATATTTAAAATTTTGAGAATAGCTGTAGTCATTTCTGAGTATCTCAGAAAACTCTTGGGATCTAATAATAGTTTTATTTATTGTTAAGGTAACTCTTTATTCTGTTTCATGAGATACAGCTTTTCTCTGAGTTGTCATAGATGTATTAATGGTAATTTGCAAAAACTTGTTAAGGGCTGTTAACCACAAACTATGTCCCCATTTTTAAATATCTCCTTTTTTAAAGTGTTTTTGATTTATATCAAATATGGTCCATATCTTCAAATTTCATGGGGATTATTATTCTCTGGTATGAGGTAAATAGTTGTAGACGAGATCCTTTATCATGAAGATTTCCTAAGGTCAGTTGTGGCCCATCCTTCTAATGATAATGTACAACTAGATAAAGTAGTACAGTATTTTCTACAAAGGAGATTTTTTTGCTTTTATATTTCTACTTAAATTAAAAGTAAGAATATACCTAAGGCTAGTGCCTATTATTTAAAAAGAATTGCCGAAAAATGCTGTTAAAATTTACTTAATGCATGCAAAATGATATTTGAAGTTTACAACAAAGTTTATAGCAATGATACTTGATTTGGGGACTTTATTGTGTATTTCCTATTGCATTTAAAATTCCTTAATTCTAATTAAAAAATTAAAAGTGTATTTAATGAATATAATCTCTACTAATTTGCTACATGAGGGTTAATTTCCTGCAATGCTTAGATTTTTCTAGATTGTATAAATATGCCCCAAAACATGCTCTGTTATATTGGACAGAATCTCCTTTCTGAAGTAAAAATGTGAAACCTATGCTTCCTATTAGCCATATTGTATTGAGCAAAGGAAATAGAAATGAACATACAATGTTTATAATAAATGATTGTTTTTATTAATAGAAATTGAAAAGACATGTATAAAAATGTCTAGCAGAGGATCTGGAAAAGAATTGGTGCTTAATAAAGGCCCCTTCTCTTACTTTATGCTACTGTAATGAAGAGAAGAAACAATTTTAATCAGAGCAGTAAAATTTTACACTAGGAAAATAATTTCCTTTCATCCCTTCCCAGTTTTTAGCCTCAGGCAAAATAAACATAGCAATAAATCTTTATTTAGTTCATCTAACTGCAAAAGCACGGTATTGTGTACTTAATAGTTCTTAGAAGGAAATTCCTAATGATTTAACAGAACGTGGCACATTTTCTGGGCTGAATCCATAAGTAATAAATTGTGGGAACTTACAGAGTTTGAAATTGCATACCGAAGTTTTCTTGAGATAAGAGTAAATTAAAAAGAACAGTGGTAACCTATCATTTATATTCTTCTATTTACAACCTAAATATTCTATGCTACATTTGGTGGTTACACATTATTCTTCTACTGATAGTCTTTACTCCACTAGGTTACTATAGTTCTCCAAAACAAATTGAAGTGGGATCATGAGTTTGTCATTTGTATCTTACAGTTCAATAGCCGTGGAATCAAAATAGGATGGATTTTTTCATTTGTTTAATGTAGATTTTAAGAATATATATAAATACTTTTGTGAAATTTAAGAAGACCATTTATTGAATCGCATGGATAAAAATACAGTTTAAACGTAAATTTTCTTGAGGTAGATGATCAGTATTTCTTCAAGCATGTAATGAGACTGCACCTCTCTTCATTTTTGATTAATACATAAGTTGGTTTTTAAATATTTAAAGTAAATATACAAATTGCTTGTTTATGAACTAAACAGTTCAATAGCTCTTTTTAAGTTAAAAATGTTTTTTAAGTAACACATCTAAATGTTTCACAGAACTCGAAATCTAGATTGTGGAAGAAGCCTCATTTGAACTCAAAGAAAAAGAATTTTCAATTTATAAGGCAGATTATTCTTTTCAATTTTATCCCTAAAAAATAGAAAAAATAACTTTTTTTTTTGAAGCAAAATGGGTGCTTTAAAACAAGAGGCTTTAGCTACAGAAAAATTTAGTCAAAAAATATTTGTGAATACTTTTGCATATGCTGAAAAATACTCAATAATTTCACATGACAGTGTAAAACAGTATATATTATAGCTCTTTGTCTTCGAAATTGATAGACTATAACAATTTTAAACATGAAAGTTTTTGAAAGTATAACTGTTAC
Source organism: Halichoerus grypus (assembly GCF_964656455.1). Lineage (NCBI taxonomy): Eukaryota > Metazoa > Chordata > Mammalia > Carnivora > Phocidae > Halichoerus > Halichoerus grypus. The sequence goes on from NC_135715.1 coordinate 19,438,508, forward strand.
CAGATTTTAAACTGTAATTTTATGAATAGTATACACTGTAATACTTACAGTGTTTATTTTAAAGTTTTTAATATACCATAATTCATGAATATGTAGAAAATAGAAACACAAAAATGAATAGATAAATAAAATACATAATGGCACTAAATTGTCCTTTACTGGGGTGCCTGGGTGGCTCAGTTGTTGAGCAACTGCCTTCGGCTCAGGTCATGGTCCCAGGGTCCTGGGATCGAGTCCCATATCGGGCTCTCTGCTCCGCGGGAAGCCTGCTTCTCCCTCTCCCACTCCCCCTGTTTGTGTTCCCTCTCTCACTGTGTCTCTCTCTGTCAAATAAATAAATAAAATCTTTAAAAAAAAAAAAAATTGTCCTTTATTTCCTTTTCTAAAAAGGTACCAGGGACAGATCAAAATGAACCATGGTTTAGTTGCATTTCTTTCTTATAAACATTTCAGTAGAAGAATATTTTCTAAATGATGCAATTGGATTCATTAAATTGAGTTTTGCCATTTAGAATTTAATTTGGCTTGTTGAAATACTTTATTCCAATATTACACATATAAAGAATAAAAAAGAAATAAATTTTAGAAAATCTATCAATCAACTATCTTTCTAGAGACTTTGAGCTAAGTTTAGCTGTGTAAACAAGTTACTTTATTCTATAGAAATTGTTTTTAATCTTTTTTTCTCTTTTCATCTGTAAACTGATGAGATTAAATTATTTTCATTAGACAACTGAGATGCTATGAGTCTAAAATCATAGACTTCTTAACTTATTACTGAGGTACACACTTCTATAGCTGTAAAGCAAATAGCTATGTAAAGGTAGTATGGTTATGGCATTTTATATATATTTCCTTAATATAGTAGTTATAATCTGAATAAGTTACATGAAAAGATTTTGAAAAATTAAATCTCATTATTAATTTTCTAGAGGCTTTTTAAATTGTTCATATGCATGTAGGGCCCTCCTCTATTAATATTAATACTTACTTTTTGTTTTTTTTTTAAAGTTTTTATTTATTTATTTAGAAAGAGTGCAACCTGGGGGAGGGGCAGAGGGAGAGGGAGAGAGCATCTCAAGCAAACTCTGTGCTGAGAGCAGAGCCCAAGGCAGGGCTCGATGTGGGGTTCAACTCAGGACTCGATCTCATGACCCTGAAATTATGACCTGAGCCATAATCAAGAGTCTGACCCTTAACTGACTGAGCCACGCAGGCACCCCAATACTTAGTTTTTAATAGAACAACAGTAGTAGCATTTTGCAAAACTTTACAGAAATAGTACATATTAACATTCATGTATATACTTTTCTGTAACTCAAGTTAGGTCCCAAATTTGGAATATGTGTTATCAAAATTCCCTACATAATATGCAAGAATTCCAATGCTTTTAAACACATTTTACTTTTGTTATTCATTAAATTTGTCAAAAATATCAGTTAGTGCAAAAAATTTGAAATGAGTACAAACCTAAATATTATGAAAAGTAAAAATAATGAAATATATTAATGGATATTTCCTTACCTACTGTGATAATAGTAACATCTGCCTCCATTTCCATAGTATTATGTCTATCTGTAACAAATTTATGAAGATTGTATCCAACCAAAAGAAAATTATCTGCTTAACCTCTTAAATTGCAGTACCTTGTCATCATCTTGGATCAATAATTAATGAACTAAACAACAAGGCATAATAAGAGAATTGTTTAAAAAATTAAAATAAAATAGGGGCACCTGGGTAGTGCAGTTGGTTAAGCATCTGACTCCTGGTTTCAGCTCAGGTCATGTTCTCAGGGTGGTGAAATTTGAGCCCCATGTCAGGCTTTGCTCTCAGCAGCAGTCTGCTAGAGATTCTCTCTCCTTCTCCCTCTGCCCCTCCCACTTGTGAGCAAATGCTCTCTCTCTCTCTCTAAAATAAATAAATAAATCTTTAAAAATTGAAATAAAATAAGTACAAGGAAAAAACACTATTAAACCTCTACATAATACTCCAGTTTCTCTACGCTTTTCATCAATAGGCACCAAAAAGATGCTTGCAAAAGCAGAAATTGTTGGGGTACCTGGGTGGCTCAGTTGGTTAAGTGGTTGGTTCTTGATTTCAGTTCAGGTCATGATTTCAGGATCCTGGGATCAAGCCCTGTGTGGGGCTCCATGTTCAGCAGGGAGTCTGTTTCAGGATTCTCTCTCTCTCTCTGCTCCTCCCTCTCCCTCTCTCTCTTTCTCTCTCTCTCTCTCAAATAAATAAATAAATCTTTAAAAAAAAGCAGAAACTCTCAGACTATAATGGAGCATGTATTATTCATCTTGCTAACAAAGGTACATTCATTAGAATCATATACCATAAAAGACTAAAAAAATAATCATAAACAACTTCAAAAAATAATAAGCCTTAATTTTTGTTGACATGAAAGCATAATGTACACAACAGAAGTGTGTTTCTGAAAGAATTAAAAAAATTTGAAGACATTAGTTGAAAGGAGGCTGTAGAAAAATGATGACCAATTACTGCCTCTGCATGGTGAGATCATGGATGTTTTCATTTTTTTTTCTTTTGTCACTGTGTTTTCTAATATTGCTATAGTGACTGTGACAAAGCTGATTATGTGAAAAATAACTTATTTTTAGTTTTGAGTTACCAACTTTCACTCATAAAATGCTGAATGTTAGTAATTTTACACTACAGAAACCATGTTTCAATAGAGCTATATGCCTTTAGCTAAGCATCATTTTAGGAAGAAAGTCTTAAGGAAACAAATGAATAAAAGTAAATTGGTGAAGAAAATAATTTCATACCTTCTGAAGAATAAATGGGGACATATTTTCCATTGAAAATTAGTAAACCTCCCCCTGCTCCAATCAAAGGGGAATTTATCTCTTTTGTCTATAGGGTGGATGATACTAACAAATTAAGTCTTAAGGCACTGTGGCCACTAGACTTAGCAAAATCAGGATTCAAATCCTATTTCCTTGAATAAGTAAGTTTGAGATCTCAAATCAGTCATTTCATCTTTCTGAAACTCAGATTGTTTTTTCTATAGAATCTATGTAATGGTATAATTATTTTAAAGACACCTTAACTGTCTTAAGGATTAATTAAAATAATGTATGTAAAGCACCGGTGTGGGATAAATATTTTTGGAAGACATTTCTTTTTCTCCCCTTTGTAGAACAAAAACTTAAAAGGTAATGATACTCATCTCTCCCTACCTGGCCTTTTTCCTTCTCTGCTCACTTTCACTGTCTCTTATATATGTAAACAATTCCAGTATTTGAAATTGTAATTTTTGCCTAAATTCTCATGAGTATTCTCATTGAATCAAATTATTTTCACACAGAAAGTTAAGCTATCAACTTCTAACTTTCTCATTAAGTGCGGTTGTGTAGAATTTGACTTCTATATTAGAATTATTCTTTTGCTTTTAAGATTGTTGGTTTTAAAATGAAATTTATCCCGTTCTAGTAAAACACAGTAGGTTTTACTGGAATGGCCCTATCAGAGTTAACAATCTCCAAACATGATGCAAAAATTACTGTTTGAAGGGTCTGCAGAGGGAACATACATAGAAAGAACTGAAGGGCATTCGGCTCTTGGATGAACTGTTGCTCACATGATCCTACTACAAGGTCATTGCAGGACTGACTTGATAGCAAGAAGTACAAAATAACTTGTTCAGGCCTGAAAACATGGCTAAGGAAAACAATTTCCTTATAATGTATTTGCAATTTTCTCATAAGTTTGAGATCATTTCAAAGTAAAAATATATAAGATGATACAATGAAATAAGTATAAAGACACAGACAGCTTGAAGATTAACTGACGAAGACAGACTTATTATGTAAAACTAAGCATAGGAAAGCTAGTGTGTCTTTATTAGGATATGGCAAATTAGATAAAAGTATTGTCAGTAATAGAGACATGGTAGTTGCTGATGCAAAAGAACATGCCTAATTTTCCTTAGTAAGGGAACTTTTGAAAGGTAGTTTTAGAAATGAATCACTATGCTTACTGAATAAAATTGTATGGTGTATAAATCTAGCCAGAGCCATCAAGCTAAAAGCTTGGCATCAAATTCCAACAGCTATAAAATCATCTTGTTGCAGTTAATACTGTAACAGTAGGGTCCTACTAGTAAATAAATAAATAAGCTCAGATTTTATTATAGAACTCTCTTTTTCTGTGAAACAATAGGGACATAGAGTAAACATCCCTTTCTGACATGAATCACAGTGCTATAAAACCAATTTTAACTTTAAAAAATCTACACAGGAAGTTTTTGAAGTTAAATCCAGAAAGGACAATTCATCTGGTATGGTTCTATAGACACAGCAAAACAGTGAATGGAGTTTTCCTAAGTTAGGGCGAAGTGTAGAGTACTTTTTATATTACACAAAGAATGGATCTGAAAAACTTACATCCTGATGACAATGATTGAAATGGTATGGTTGTTCTATTCATTCCTATTAGTGATCATATAATTGGAAATGGAATAGAGCATGGGGTGTGACATTCTACTGTATGTTATAAAACATGCATTTTTAGATATATAGCATCTCCCTTTTTTCATATTCAAAATATATGCAAATCTGCCTTCTTCTAAGTTCTATTCTTAAAATATCAAAAAGGAAAATGCTTCTACACATTATGAATAGGGTCAAAATAACCAGCATTATTGTTCATTTTTTAAAAAATCATTTTAAGGAACCAGCAGTTCTAGTATTTTGAACTTGTCTCAGCCTCAGTTTCAGAGAAAGTGGTTATGAGGAAAAGACAAGGGACATTTCAGACAGGAAGCTTTCTCCTGATTTTCTTACCACCAGTAGCAATTCACTATTAAAATTTTTTCTATCTTTTTGAGTATGAACCTTGACTTTTGCTCCTTGCATGTACTTCCATTCACCTTCCTCCCCCACTCTCCCACCCCACCCCACCCCAGAGATCACTGCTGAGGCAAGTAGCCATATGTTGTACGCAGAAATGGTATCAGGTTTTATTACAGTGTGGAAAATCTCAAGTCACAACCATAGTTACAGAGGTCAGCTCTGACCAGTTATATCATTAATTTCTCTATCCAGCTTTCTGTGATATTTGAGTTGCTATCAATTCTCAGTTGCTACCAGACTCAATCCTTGATAGAGAACTCATCTTCTCACGGTTACATCAATTTATTTTTTTAATGAAATACTTTCAAGTAAGGAGTAGAAATTTCTGAAATGACAGTTTCTGGTAACCCAAGACTGTAGCTACATTCATTCTCTGTGCTGCAAAACTAGGAAGAACCTGAGCCTGTTTTAATCTTCTGTCCCCCTCTCAAGTCCTTCTTCATTTTCTTAAAATTCTCATTGTGATTATCTATTTCCATGTACATAAGCCTGGCTTTCACCTACATCAAGTGCTTTTTCATATCTCTGACATATTCTATAATATATCTCCATGCAATATGAGTTTAAATTGTATTCAATTCAGTCATATGAATAAACTATAGAACAAACCCCAAATATTTATTTTCGTAACACAAAAGATGTATAGAATATAAACAGTTGGTAGAATTTGCCAAATATCATTGAAAAAAATTCCACAAAATCTCTACCCTTGATAGTGTCCTTCACTAACATGACATCATAAGACTATTCTGGGCTTGCTCCATAAAGGTGCCCTGTATGCAGAGCTGGATGAACTCCAGGTAGTTTATATGCCGTTGTTGGCACAGGGTATAGGTTTCTACATCGTTACTTATTTTGACAGTGTGCTGACATGGAGTTGAGCCAAGGTCCAAATCTTGGGCTATACATGAAGCTCTGCCTGTGAGGGTCTGGGATTCTATGTCATTCTATGTGTATCTCACAAAAGAAAAAAAATGCAAAAGAGAAGACCAAATATGTTGTAAGCTTTATTCAAGAATTTTCCACAGCAGACTAGAGATTTGATTGTATGTGAGTCTCCTATTTGAATGATGTGAGGTCAAGTCTGACTTCAGTACAATTTCTAGTGAGATGTATGTCTTGAATAATACAGTTTTCTCTTCATCTCCCTCTCCTCTCCTCCTCCCTTGGTCAGCTTACTTTGACTGCTGCCTCATTTCAGCATCTTGCAGACCGGATACTACTTCCCACAGCAATCCACCTTAAATTTTGCTTAATTATTAAGCCAGAGAAAGATTGATTTAAAACTCTTAAGAAACATCTCACTTTTTCCTATGGTAATCACAGTTTCCTAAAGAGTAACATGTACCAAAAAAAAAAAAAAAAAAAAAGAAAGAAAGAAAGAAAAGAAAGAAAGGAAAAAATAGTCATCTTTAAAGTATTTTATGCAGTATGGTCTATAACAAACACATTTTTACTATCCAAAAATTGTAATGAGCTTTAAGATGAAATTTTTATAAAGGACAAAATTGCCAGCCTAACAATAAGGATTACTAGAATCTTTATTGGCAATAAAGATTAGCTTGGCAAAAACTAAAGGATGAAAGTCATACTAACTGTACATACTTAGGTGTAATTAATGTCAAATTATTTTAAAATATGCTAGGATTTGCACTATAAAATATATAATAAATATCTACTTTGAAAGCATCATGCAAAGTGGCTTTACTTAATCTAACTACTTTTAAAACAACTTCTTTTGACAATGTTTAATCTTGTCAAAGTGATACGTTCATTCCTTCAGAATTGAATTCCATTTCAGAATGTGATTTAAAAAAAAAGTTACTGAAGTGGTTACCATCATTGAAATCAAGAATTTCAGAATAGAGTTTGATCATTATCCTTTTACATAGGGATATCAACCCCAGTGCAATGACCTGGATTCTGAAATATCTTATTTTTAAAAACTGTGTAGTAGACTAAAAATCAGATCTGAGTTCTTGTCTAGTGATTAGTTTATAGATGATCAGAATGGGCTTAATGACCTTGGGCAAGTTATCATAACCAAACGTCATCTAAATTCTTAGTATAGAGAGTTTGGATTAAATGAATTGTGACAAGTCACCTTCTTTTTCACATCTATTCTGTCTCGGTCAACTTTACGTATTTGGCTATCTTGATTAGAAGTATTAAATCCATGCAGTTGGCTCTGGAATAGGGTTCTCAACCTTGACACTACTGATATTTTGAGTCAAACAATTCTTTGATTTAGGGACTGTCCTGGACATGGTAGGATGTTTAGCAGAATCCCTGGCCTCTTGTACCAGATTTCAGTAACAGTGAAAACCAAAATGTATCAATCAAAAATGTACCCAGATATTGTCAAAGGCTCCCTGAAGACAAAATCAAACTTGGTTGAGAACTGCTGCTATAGAAGGAAAGGAAATGTTGTCACATTTAAATAGCTTAAATGTACTAATGTCACCTTTTTTTCTTTAAAGATATTTATTTATTTCTTTGAGAGAGAGAGAGAGAGGGCGCACGAGCAGGGGGAGGGGCAGATGAAGAGGGACAAATAGAATCCCTACTGAGCAGGGAGCCCGATACAGGGCTCGATCCCAGAACCCTGAGATCATGACCTGAGCCAAAGTCCGGCGCTTAACTGACTGAACCAAGCAGGCCCCCCTAATATCACTTTTTCCCCTAATATATGTGTTCAATCTCTGATACTCCAATACCATATTAGTTGACATTGGAAAGGAAGTTTGATTTCCACTAATCATTATTTTATTTCAGAAGTAATAAATCATGTGATTCTCTGACATTCAGAAGGAAACGTATATTTACTAATTATTAATATGTCCGTACATTGGTTATCAGTTTCAAAATATTTTGCTTAAATGTTTCTATTGATTATTATTTAGTGTACTGAAAGTGTAGTGAAAGGTACTACAGAGTAATCTAAAAACTTTTATGAAACTGCTTATGATAGGATATGACAAAAAACTAGGCCTTAGCTCATTAGTCAGTAGTAATCAAAAGATTCAAATAGAAAAAAAATATTTTAAGATTTTTCTTAAGTTTCGAAATTTCTTAAATTCCTTTCATTTACTGGATTGCATTTATAGAGCTTAAAGGAAGTCAAAAAAGAGTTTGCATTTTTGGGAAGAACCATTTTTTTTAAACTTATTATTGTCTCTAGATATCAAGATATTGATTATTGAGCACTTTTATTTTTTAGACAACATTGCTTCTCTTCTCCCATTAATTTCTTAAAATAAGGTTATTTAATTTAAAAAATGTTGTTAACAAAAATTATGTACATTCATTTTTCAAAAATAAGATAGGGAAAACATAAGGAGCTTCTTGAATGTCTTCAAGGGATTACCATTAGTCTAAAATATGACTTTTAACTTTCTTGCTGGAATGCTGATTCCATTAATGTAGGAACCCAATCTAGAAAACAGATGTGCTGTATTATAATTCAAAGGTGGCCACTGAATGACACAAAATACGAATTTATTGATTTATAATGAAAAAAATAAATGAATCAATATATGTGTTTGCAAAATAGCAAATCCAGGGTTGGGAACATTATTTTCTTAGACTATGATTTAAAATAATGTACTTTTATAAGGTGCAAGACAGCATCTCTGCTTCTTACCAAATAAATCTACCATGAAATTTTGGTGAATATTGAGTCAGATTAAAGAGAATTGGACAGTCCTAGCAAATATGTACAAGCTGACTCATTTATTATACAAAATTAACTAAGCATCTAAAATGTGGAAGGCACACTGCATAGTACTGAGAATATATTGATGAGAAAAAGACTTTTTATGAAACCCGAAATGAATATTGGTTGATTAGGAAATTCTCTACCCCATATATTGTTAATGATTATGGTAAATTCTAAACATCTCAAAAATTAACCATCTTAAATTATGATAATATAAAACATTGCATATTTTTAACTTTTTATTTTGAAATAATTATAGATTCACAGGAAGTTGCAAAGACAGTACAGAGAGGCCCTATATACCATTAACTCAGTTTTCCCTATATAACTATAGCTAACAAAGATTATCCTTGACCAGAATCTTGCCAGGCTCCTCTGAGCCTTCTTCTGGACTAGGCCTTTAAAGACTTGAACAAACACTAGCATAGTTTCTAACAGGTAAAGGGCATCATCCCTAGGAGGAAGCTAGCCTCCTTTAAAGTGCCTGCCTGGGAAAACTCAAGGTTGCCAAAAGAATTTACTATTTGTTCCAATCAACACTTTGAAGATAGGGCCTTTGTCTTCTTGTGGTAGTGGGGGTGGGAATAGGAGCCTAACTTTGATAAATGCCTGCTTAGCAAACCCAGATTGGTTTCTGATAGACCAGCCCTCCCCAGTTCTCTGTAATTTTCTACTTCTCTGACTCTACTGAGCCCCTGTTTATCTTCTTCACTAGTCTGTTGTTCTTTCTTTAAAACACTCAGTCACCTCTGAAAAAACTGATGTTCAGTTCAAGGGACTCTCTTCCCCATTGCAATAGTACATAGTAATTAAAATCTGTCCTTATCATTTTAACTACTGTCTGTATCTTTGACATAATCAATACCAAAGCCAGGATAATGACGTTGGTACAATCCACAGACCTTATTCAGATTTTACCAGTTTTATTGGCACTTGTGTGTGTGTGTGTGTGTGTGTGTGTGTGTGGTTTTATGTAATTTAATCACATCTAGAGCCATATAACCACTGCCATAAAAAAAGATACCTAATCTTTCCATCACCATAAGATCCCTCTTGCTACCTCTATAGAGTTACACCTTTTTCCCACACCTCTTCCCAACACCATCCCTGTAGTTTTGCCATTTAAAGAATGTAGGTAAATATCACCCTGCTGTATGTTTTCCTTTGAGATAGCCTTTTTTTCTTTCAGCATAATTCCCTTGAGATTAATTCAAATTGTTGCATTTATAGTTTGTTACTGTTCATTTTTTTAAATTTTATTATGTTATGTTAATCCCCATACATTACATCATTAGTTTTTGATGTTGTGTTCTATGATTCATTGTTTGTGTATAACACCCAGTACTCCATTCAATACGTGCCCTCTTTAATACCTATCACCCCCACCCCCCCCAGAACCCTCAGTTTGTTTCTCAGAGTCCATAGTCTCTCATGGTTTGTCTCCCCCTCCAATTCCCCCCCTTCATTTTTCCCTTCATTCTATCTTCACTTTTTTGTTTTTTTAACATATAACGTATTATTTGTTTCAGAGGTACAGGTCTGTGATTCATCAGTCTTACAAAATTCACAGCACTCACCATAGCACATAACCTCCCCAATGTCTATCACCCAGCCACTCCATACCTCCCATCCCCCACCACTCCAGCAACCCTCAGTTTGTTTCCTGAGATTAAGATTCCTCATATCAGTGAGATCATATGATACATGTCTTTCTCTGACTGACTTACTTTGCTTAGAATAATACCCTATAGTTCCATTCACATTGTTGCAAATGGCAAGATTTCCTGTTTTTTTTTTTTTTTTTGGATGGCTGCATAATATTCCATTGTATATATATATATCTCCCACATCTTCTTTATCTGTTCATCTGTCGATGGACATCTTGGCTCTTTCTGTAGTTTGACTATTGTGGACATTGCTGATATAAACTTTAGGGTGCATGTACCCCTTCGGATCACTACATTTGTATCTTTGGGGTAAATACCCAGTAGTGCAATTGTTGGGTCATAGGGTAGCTCTATTTTCAACTTTTTGAGGAACCTCTATACTGTGTTCCAGAGTGGTTGCACCAGCTTGCATTCCCACCAACAGTATAGGAGGGTTCCCCTTTCTCCGCATCCCCGCCAACATCTGTTGTTTCCTGACTTGTAAATTTTAGCCATTCTGACTGGGGTGAGGTGGTATCTCATTGAGGTTTTGATTTGGATTTCTCTGATGCCGAGTGATGTTGAGCACTTTTTCATGTGTCTGTTGGCCATTTGGATGTCTTCTTTGGAAAAAATGTCTGTTTATGTCTTCTGCCCGTTTCTTGATTGGATCATTTGTTCTTTGTGTGTTGAGTTTGATAAGTTCTTTATAGATTTTGGATACTAGCCCTTTATCTGATATGTCATTTGCAAATATTTTCTCCCAATATGTCGGTTGTCTTTTGGTTTTGTTGACTGTTTCCTTTGCTGTGCAAAAGCTTTTTATCTTGATGAAGTCCCAATAGTTCATTTTTGCTCTTGCTTCCCTTGCCTTTGGTGATGTTTCTAGGAAGAAGTTGCTGCGGCTGAGGTCGAAGAGGTTGCTGCCTGTGTTCTTCTATAGGATTTTGATGGACTCCTGTCTCACATTGAGGTCTTTCAACCATTTTGAGTCTATTTTTGTGTGTGGTGTAAGGAAATGGTCCAGTTTCATTCTTCTGCATGTGGCTGTCCAATTTTCCCAACACTAGGTAAATATCACCATGCTATATGTTTTCTTTTGAGATAGGCTTTTTTCTTTCAGCATAATTCTCTTGAGATTAATTTGTTGAAGAGACTGTCTTTTTTCCATTGGACATTCTTTTCTGCTTTGTCGAAGATTAGTTGACCATAGAGTTGAGGGTCCATTCCTGGGCTCTCTATTCTGTTCCATTGATCTATGTGTCTGTTTTGTGCCAGTACCATACAGTCTTGATGATGACAGCTTTGTAATAGAGCTTGAAGTCCTGAATTGTGATGCCACCGGCTTTGCTTTTCTTTCTCTGGTTATTCGGGGTCTTTTCTGGTTCCATACAAATTTTAGGATTATTTGTTTCATTTCCTTGAAAAAAGTTGATGGTATTTTGATAGGGATTGCATTAAATGTGTAGATTGCTCTAAGTAGCATTGACATCTTCACAATATTTGTTCTTCCAATCCATGAGCATGGAACCTTTTTCCATTTCTTTGTGTCTTCCTCAATTTCTTTCATGAGTATTTTATAGTTTTCTGAGTACAGATCCTTTGCATCTTTGGTTAGATTCATTCCTAGGTATCTTATGGTTTTGGGTGCAATTGTAAATGGGATCGACTCCTTAATTTCTCTTTCTTCTGTCTTTTTGTTGGTGTACAGAAATGCAACTGATTTCCGTGCATTGGTTTTATATCCTGCCACTTTATTGAATTCCTGTATGAGTTCTAACAGTTTTGGGGTGGAGTCTTTTGGGTTTTCCACATAAAGTATCATATCATCTGCAAACAGTGAGAGTTTGACTTCTTCTTTGCTGATTCGGATGTCTTTTATTTCTTTTTGTTGTCTGATTGCTGGGGCTAGGACTTCTAGTACTATGTTGAATAGCAATGGTGATAGTCAACATCCCTGCCATGTTCCTGACTTTAGGGGGAAAGCTCTCAGTTTTTCCTATTGAGAATGATATTCGCTTTGGGTTTTTCATAGATGACTTTTACGATATTGAGGTATGTACCCTCTATCCCTACACTCTGAAGAGTTTTAATCAAGAAACGATGCCCTACTTTGTCAAATGCTTTTTCTGCGTCTGTTGAGAGGATCATATAGTTCTTGTTCTTTCTTTGATTTTTTTTTTCTTTGATTAATGTATTGCATCACATTGATTGATTTGTGGATGTTGAGCCAAACTTGTAGCCCAGGAATAAATCCCACTTTGTCGTGGTGAATAATCCTTTTAATGTACTGTTGGATCCTATTGGCTAGTATTTTGGTGAGAATTTTTGCATCCATGTTCATCAAGGATATTGGTCTGTAATTCTCCTTTTTGATGGGGTCTTTGATTTTCGGATCAAGGTAATGCTGGCCTCATAAAATGAGTTTGGAAGTTTTTCTTCCATTTCTATTTTTTGGAACAGTTTCAGAAGACTAGGTATTAGTTCTTCTTTAAATGTTTGGTAGAATTCACCTGGGAAGCCATCTGGCCCTGGGCTCTTGTTTGTTGGGAGATTTTTGATTACTGCTTCAACTTCCTTAATGGTTATAGGTCTGTTCAGGTTTTCTATTTCTTCCTGGTTCAATTTTGGTAGTTTATACATCTCTAGTAATGCATCCATTTCTTCCAGATTATCTAATTTGCTGGCATAGAGTTGCTCATAATATGTTCTTATAATTGTTTGTATTTCTTTGTTGTTGGTTGTGATCTCTCCTCTTTCATTCGAGATTTTATTTATTTGGGTCCTTTCTCTTTTCTTTTTGATAAGTCTGGCCAGGGGTTTAGCAATCTTGTTACTTCTTTCAAAGAACCAGCTCCTAGTTTCGTTGATCTGTTCTACTGTTCTTTTGGTTTCTATTTCATTGATTTCTGCTCTGATTTTTATTATTTCTCTTCTCCTGCTGGGTTTAGGCTTTCTTTGCTGTTCTTTCTCCAGCTCCTTTAGGTGGAGGGTTAGGTTGTGTATTGGAGACCTTTCTTGTTTCTTGAGAAAGGCTTGTATTGCTATATACTTTCCTCTTAGGGCCGCCTTTGCTGCATCCCAAAGATTTTGAACAATTGTGTTTTCACTTTCATATGTTTCCATGAATTTTTTAAATTCATCTTTAATTTCCTGTTTGACCCATTCATTCTTTAGTAGGATGCTCTTTAGCCTCCATGTATTTGAGTTCTTTCCGACTTTCCTCTTGTGATTGAGTTCTAGTTTCAAAGCACTGTGGTCCGATAATATGCAGGGAATGAACCCAGTTTTTTGGTACCAGTTGAGACCTGATTTGTGACCTAGGATGTGATCTATTCCGGAGAATGTTCCATGGGCACTAGAGAAGAATGTGTATTCTGTTGCTTTGGGATGGAATGTTCTGAATATATCTGTGAAGTCCATTTGGTCCAGTGTGTCATTTAAAGTCTTTATTTCCTTGTTGATCTTTTGCTTAGACGATCTGTCCATTTCAGTGAGGGGGGTGTTAAAGTCCCCTACTATTATTGTATTGGGATGTGTTTCTTTGCTTTTGTTATTAATTGGCTTATATAATTGGCTGCTCCCATGTTAGGGGAATAGATATTTACAATTGTTAGATCTTCTTGTTGGATAGACCCTTTAAGTAGGATATAGTGTCCTTCTTCATCTCTTATTAGAGTCTCTGGTTTAAAATCTAGTTTGTCTGATATAAGGATTGCCACCCCAGCTTTCTTTTGGTGTCCATTAGCATGGTAAATGGTTTTCCACCCCCTCACTTTCAATCTGGAGGTGTCTTTGGGTCTAAAATGAGTCTCTTGCAGACAGCATATTGGTGGTCTTGTTTTTTAATCCAATCTGATAGCCTGTGTTTTTTGATTGGGGCATTTAGCCCATTTACTTTCAGGGTAACTATTGAAAGATATGAATTTAGTGCCATCGTATTGCCTGTAAGATGACTGTTACTGTATATTGTCTCTGTTATTTCTAGTCTATGTTACTTTTAGGCTCTCTCTTTCCTTAGAGGACCCCTTTCAATATTTCTTGTAGGGCTGGTTTCACGTTTGCAAATTCTTTTAGTTTTTTTTTTGTCCTGAAGATTTTTATCTCTCCTTCTATTTTCAATGACCACCTAGCTAGATGTAATATTCTTGGCTGCATATTTTTCTCGTTTAGTGCTCTAAATATATCATGCCAGTTCTTTCTGGCCTGCCAGGTCTCTGTGGATAGGTCTGTTGCCAATCTAATGTTTCTACCATTGTAGGTTACAGACCTCTTGTCCTGAGCTGATTTCAGGATTTTCTCTTTGTCTCTGAGATTTGTAAGTTTTACTATTAGATTTTGGTGTGTTGACCTATTTTTATTGATTTTGAGGGGGGTTCTCTGTGCCTCCTGGATTTGGATGCCTGTTTCCTTCCCCAAATTAGGGAAGTTCTCTGCTATAATTTGCTGCAAGATACCTTCTGCCCCTCTCTCTCTTTCTTCTTCTTCTGGGATCCCAGTTATTCTAATATTGTTTCATCTTATGGTATCACTTATCTCTCAAATTCTCCCCTCGTGATCCAGTAGTTGTTTATCTCTTTTTCTCAGCTTCTTTGTTTCCATCATTTGGTCTTCTATATCACTGATTCTCTCTTCTGCCTCATTTATCCTAGCAGTTAGAGCCTCCATTTTTGATTGCACCTCATTAATAGCCTTTTTGATTTCCACTTGGTTAGATTTTAGTTCTTTTATTTCTCCAGAAAGGGTTTCTCTAGTATCTTCCATGCTTTTTTCAAGTCCAACTAGTATCTTTGTAATCGTCATTCTGAACTCTAGTTCCGACACCTTACTAACATCCATATTGACTAGGTCCCTGGCAGTCAGTACCGCCTCTTGTTCTTCTTTTTGGGGTGTGTTTTTCTGTCTTGTCATTTTGTCCAGAGGAGAACAGATGAACGAGAGAACAAAATGTTAATGTTAACAGGGTGACAACGACCCCAGAAAAATATACACTAAACAAATCAGAAGAGACCTGAAAGCAGGGGAAAAGAAAGGGGAAGAAAGACAAAAGAATAAAAAAGAAAAAGAAAAAGAAAAAAAAATATGATCAAATATGATCAGGCTGGTGAACAGATCAGTACCACACATTAGATTTTGGGCGTATTTTGGTCTGTTAGAAGATACTGTCTCCCAAAATTTTAAAGAAAGAAAAACTTATATATGTACAAAAATAAGGGTAAATATGATGAAAGGATAGAATATGACTGTAAAGATGAAAATTATAAAAGATTTTATAAAAGGAATTAATAAGATATGTTGGTTGAAAAAAGGAGGAAGAGAAATTAAAAAAAAACAGGGAGGAGAGAATGTGATCAGGCAAGAGACTAGAACAAAGCCGTACACTAGAGATTTAGGGTATATTTTGGTATGTTAGAAGAAACTGTATCCCAAAATTTTAAAGAGAGAACAACTTATATATACACCAAAAATAAGGTTAACTACAATTAAGAGATAGAATATGACTCTAAAATTGAAAAATAAAAAAGATTTTTTTAAAAAAGGGATTGATAAGATGTTGGTTGAAAAAGGGAAAAAGAAAAATCCAAAAGAAAATAGAAAAAGAAAAAAAAGAAAATTAAAAAAAATAACTTTGAAAGACTAAAGAATCCTGGGGAAAAAAGCCATGAATTCTATGTGCAGTAGTCCCCTAGCTCTGGAGTTCTGCTGTTCTCATTGATTGGTAAACTTGGTCTTGGCTGGCTGTTCTCGCTGATCTTCTGGGGGAATGGGCCTGTTGCAGTGGTTCTCAAATGTCTTTGCGGGAGGGGGAATTGCCCTGCCCTTGCTGGGGGCCGGGCTAAGTAATCTGCTCCGGTTTGCTCTCCGGAGCTTTTGTTTCCTGCAAGCTTTCTGTACAGGTTTGGAGGAGGAGAGTGAAAATGGCGGCCTCCCAATCTCTGCCCTGGAGGAACCGAGAACTCGGGGCCCCACTCCTCTGTGGGCCCCCAGAGAAAAGCAGTCAATCACTCCCGTCTCCCCAGTCTCTGGCCACACTCCGTGCTCACCTGGCTGGTGACCAAGCATTTCTATCTCTGGCACATGACCCCGTTTGGAGTCTCTAAATCTAGCAGATTCCTTCGGTGCACTGCCCCGCCACTCCTCCCTGGGGGAGGAAGGGGAGTCTCCCCGGATCTACCCCTTCTTGGGTCCCTGCTGGAGGAGCAGTGGCCCCACTGTGCCGTGGATCACTGTTTATGGCAACCCCGAGCTGAGAGCCCACTCCTCGGCTCCGTCTCTGCAACTGGCTTCCCTGCTCTGACACCTGGGAGCTCTGCCGCACTCAGGCACCCCTGGGCTTTCTGTGACCCCGAGGGTCCTGAGACCACACTGTCCCGCGAGGGTTCCACCCCCCGCTTAGCCACTGGAGCGACGTCCCTCAGCGGAGCAGACTTCTAAAAGTTCCGATTTTGTGCTCCACTGCTCTATCACTTTCCAGTAGCTGCTGATGGAGGCTCCCTCCCCCCTCGGTCTATCTTCCCGTATATCGCCTTGGATTCACTTCTCCGCACGTCCTACCTTCCAGAAAGTGGTCGCTTTTCTGTTCAGAGAGTTGCTGCTATTTTTTTCTTCAATCTCCTGTTGAGTTTGTAGGTGTTCAGAATGGTTTGATACCTATCTAGCTGAATTCCTGGGGCCAGACGAAATTTAGGTCTCCTACTCCTCTGCCATCTTGTTCCTCCTCCTGTTACTGTCCATTTTTGAGCAGTGTTCCATGAAATGGATACATCACAGTTTGTTTAACCATTAACCTATTGAAGGACATTCGGGGTGTTTTCGATTTGAAAATATCACAAGTAAAATATCACATGCATGTTTTTGTGTCAACATAAATTTCCTTTCCTCTGGGATATATGACTGATAGTGAAATTGCTGAGTCATATGGTAAAGGTATTTTTAGTTTCATTGTTGTTGTTTCCTAAGAAACTGAAAAAAAAACCCAAAGCATTTTCCAGAGTGGTTGTATCTTTTTACATTCTCCACCAATTTATGAGAAATAATTTCTCTGTATCTGTGCCAACATTTGGTGACACATGGCAGTTTATGATGGAGTAATTAGACTCATTCTATGAGATAGGTCATATTAACAGGACATTTACAAAATATTATTAGAGTTGATATATAAATGATAAATTTAAAATACCAAAATTTGTGAATAAAATATAAAGTGAAATAGAAGAATGTGTTAATCTTCAGATTATAATGTGCTGCTGTATACGCTTTTAACATAACTGACAGTACACAGACGCAATTTGCAGAATTGCATTAGAACAAATAAAGTTGCTGTTATTTGGAAAGTTTATAATATAATTTAATTGTCTCAAAAATTGAAGAATACCAAGCTAGGAGCTAATACTAAATAAATTACAAATTTGATTGGCTAGGGGAGTTGTGTTAAACTGAACAACATAAAGTGGAGTAAGCATTTGGCAATTATTTATTTTTGAAAATTTAAGAATTCTTTAACTAATAGTCAAAGGGGATTAAGCAGCCCACAGTACAGTTTTCTTCAGTGATATTTTTGTCTTCTACTCTGACTTTTGGAAGCTGTCAAGTTCCACTGTTGTTTAATTCAATTCAACATTCTGTGTTTTTATTTACTATGAAAAGCTGAAGAATAACTGTATATTGGCCTATAATTTTTCATTAATTTTTATTTGGAAGAAAATTAGTATGTTTGCATATTATATATTTGCATATATATATGATAGCATGTATTTTTTTTTTTTAAAGATTTTATTTATTTACCTGAGAGAGAGAGAATGAGAGAGAGCACATGAGGGGGGGGGGTCAGAGGGAGAAGCAGACTCCCTGCCGAGCAGGGAGCCTGATGCGGGACTCGATCCAGGGACTCCAGGATCATGACCTGAGCCGAAGGCAGTCGCTTAACCAACTGAGCCACCCAGGCGCCCGATAGCATGTATGTTTTGTGTACATCTATACCTGCATGTATAATAGACACACACAGCCATATGTATGTATATATGTGTGCATTTTCCCCCCCAAAAAATATCCATGATGTATTGGGCAGTTTGTATTCTCCAGGTATTGTTATATAGCCTAATAGGTATATTATCTCATTAATTATCAAACCATCATGTAGTATATTTTAAAGTGAAGATTTGGAGTTGTTAAATTTGAATTGAGAGGCCACATTATTATCCACTATGCTATATTTGATTAACTTCAATAAGGAGAGAGAAAAAACAGATTTAAATAAATTAGTCACTAAGTTAAAACAGGTTGAATTGCTGCTCTGATAGAGGGGTTGGCAACTCCTCTCACACCCACCCCACCCCTCAAACTCACACACATGGAATTATATTCTTTTAGAATCTAAAAGACTGTTTTATGTACTTGAAAGGATTTACACTTGTGGTTTTTATATATTGTTTATTTTTATATATTTTGGTTATTTATAAAAATTCAATTATAAAAATCTACTGCCAAAAATTCTTTCTTTGAAGCTTTATGAATTTCTATGCATAAATACAAACTGTATGTACATTACCGAATTCTTTTTTTTTTTCAGTGACTCTATCTTAAAGCTACAGCTTTTCCTTATTTGACTCTCCTGACTCTACTAATTTTAAATTATGTATTTACGTTTAGTCATCTGTGTGAAAGACTAATAGGCATTATATTTCTTCGGTAACAGTGTCTAATCAGTCATTATTTTCAATGACTTTGTTTTTACTATTTACACAAATAAATGTTGGCATATTATTTGTGGAAAATAGTTTGCCAATTAATTTATTTAGAAGAGCATACCCTAAATTGGGATTTCTGGTTTTCATTTAAAAAAGAGGGGTTTAAGAAATGTCACAGTTTACATCAAATAAATATTTTAAAGCTCATCATTATTGTTTCTTCTACATTGTGGGAAGCCAATGTAACTAATGCGGTAGCAGTTTATTTTAAATGCTAGAAAAGAAGAGATCAAGAAACATATTGAATGCAGTTAATATACTGTATTGTATACTTGAAATTTATTGAGAGTTCTTACCACACACACTTATGGGAAGTGACAGACATGCTAATTAGGTTGATTGTGGTAATCAGTTCACAATGGATACATATGAAAATATCACATTGTACACCTTGAACATATGCAGTTTTATTGAGTATACCTCGATAAAGCTGGGGAAAACCCCTATATTCTATGACAAGGCTCTACAGGGACTTCCCACGTTCCTGGTGTCCACTCACTTGTATCCGAGCCTGAGGATGCAGTTTGCTTTCTTAGGCGGTGTTTTCCCGCCCTAACACGGTGGATTGTTACTTGCCTCTTGTTGGCGGTTTGCATATACACCTGCCAATTTTTCATTTTTTTTACTTTTTATAGTTTTTGTATGCAATTCTCAATTCTTTAAGAGATGACAAATTTTGAGTGTCTGTGAGAACTCTGGGCCCCACGACCCGTCACTGGAGCACGGGTTCTCCTCAGGGCCTGTGAGGCCGGAAGCCCAGGCGGGGAGGGGCGGGGCCCGAGCCGCGGGAGCGCAGTTGGCGGAGCCGCGCGGGCTCAGTCTCTCCGGCAGGTTCTCCGCGGCCGGCCTCCCAGCCTCCTTGTCTCAGTTCCACCTCAAAGGCAAGCTGTGTCCGCTAGGGCTGGCGGAGGCTGTGGTGGCGGATGCTGAAGAGCCGTGGGGTGAGGCCCGAGGTGGCCGCCAGCAGGGCGACGCCCGGGAAGAGCAGCACGCATTGGCCGCGCGGGGCCTGCTGCTTCTCAGGGTTCAGGCCCAGAAAGCTGACCCTGCCGGTGCCCGGGAAGGAGCCGGCCCAGCAAGGGCTTGAAGTAGCATGGCTGCCTGGCTCTCTTCTCTCCAAGTATGGTATGTCCTATACCAGAGTGATGGACGCCACTCCCATGACATGTGGTATCTTATGAGACTCCATCTTGCTAGCAGACCGCTCCACGGGATCTTTGTTGGCTTAGTGAAGGAGGCGGCCATGTTGGGAAAGACCCTGTGCCCGGGAACTGGGGGCAGTCTTGAGGAAGTACAAGGAGCAAGTGGCCTCCCGAGCTGAGAGTGAGCTCTAGTCAGTAGCCAGCAAGCAGCCGGGGCCCTCAGTCCACCAACTGCGAGGAAATAATTCTGCCAACTGTCTCCGTCCAAGAGCCTGGGGGGTGGACCCTGTCCAGTCACGCCACAGTCGGGGGGACACCTTGATTACAGCTTTATGAGACCCTGAGCAGAGGACAACAGGTAAGCCCTGCCCAGACTACTGACCCGCAGGAATGGTAAGATAATACCATTTTAAGTTGTTTTAAGTTGCTAAATTTTCAGTAATTTTTGTGCCACCATAGAAAACTAATATAAATGACTTCAGGCTAGAAATGAAAATATAACTTTCTGAAGTATTTTGTAGTTAATGTTCTTAATAACAGGTTTGAGTGAAGGAAAAGAAGTTTAAAAAAAAAGTAATCAACTGCTTAGTTTCTATCAAATTACTCTCAAATAAGAGAATCATGGAAAATAAACTTGGGAGAGATGACACATCTTCAGCCCCACAAGGAGAATAAACTGGAAGCAGATTTTAATATCTAATTGACAAATAATGATTATTTTTATCTTGGTAAGGAGTTAGTTTTCGAGGCAAGAGAAATTTCTAAATTTCAAGGGAAATTACAAGAGCTGTTAGGTAGCCTGTTAGGAATTTTAATGGGGGTTATCAGTTCAAATGCCCATTATGGCCATGAGGTAATATAAATAAATGAGGTTTGGCCAGAATAAAAGCTTATGCAGTCATAATGGTGCTGCTAACTAGGGGTGTGTGCCCTACTGAAAAAAGGTAGCTTCTGCTCAGTCCATGGCCAGCAGGTGGCATTTGGAAATGAGTCTGCCCTGGACTGGGTTTTTCATCTTTTTAGGAGATTTCAGAGGCATGTATTTGTAAATATCAAATAAAATATATAACTTTAAAACATATTTAAAAATATGTATTTGGAGGATAATTGTTTGTGGCTCCTGGTTTACCACAGCGTTGCTTTACAGAATTGTCGATGGAACACCAGGGAATAGCCAAAGGAAAGTGAGTCATAAAATCTTCAACTAGAAGAGGAATGAATCATTTTCCTCATGCTGAGAATAGTAGGTCAAAGATACAAGTTTGGAGAAGGTGCTACACCAAGATGACATAATTACCAAACATGGGGAGATGATGTTGGATCAATGATTTTACAGTAAAACTCAGGGAAGTATAGGCTGTCCTTTACCCGTTTGGGAAGGACAGGGGAAAAGTAAAAACTATAAGAAGGCATTAGCACTTATATCAACTGTATTTAATTATTTAGTCATCTATATATGTATGCTACCTGCTTTGTCGTGTAATACACTGTTAAAGATGGAAAATATAAAATCAGCATATTTACAGTCAACTGTTACTAACTCTGTGGCCTTAGGGTTTGTTTACTGTGTGTAGACAAATTGACTCTAGAGATAAAACAACATCTACCAACTTGAAACCAGTTAAATAATTGCTTATTAAGGAGTGTAATTTATAAACAAAATCAATAGAGATAGGAATACTGGACAAGTGTGTGTGGAGGGTGGGATAAAGTGGATATATTCATAATATTCATTTGTGAATATACTCCCTGGCAGAATTGCTCTGAAATTTTGATATGCACACTCTTCCTTCCAGAGTATATTGCCACCATCTCTGCAAACATTTTTGCTGCCCTTAATTTATTACTATGAAGGAGTCATTTTGAATATGTCAAACAGAATGTAATACAGGTGTAGGACTTTGACTTTGATTACAGTGCAGATTTGATTACAAGCATCTGGGATACAGCACTGTAATCTCTTGGAAACAATTTGTTGTCATATATGACCAGATTGTGCACTAATTTAAGTGTGAATGATATGTAAAGTAAGCTTATATTTGTTGGGTCTCATTACTAGTCACTATTTTAAGACTTTAATGTTTGCTTCTAAGCGTCACCTTTGTAAAATTAGATTTGCATTTAAGCTAGCTGGAAGTTATTCAGGAATAGATTTCAGGCAAAGAACAGCTGGAATACTGTTCCTCCTACGTGGGGTGCCAAGGAGGATGTATGGTTGGGTGTCATACAAGTATAGGAGGTGTTCAGTGGCAGATGATATAGCAGAATAATGCTAATATGTTAAACCTGAACTTTACCTTCAAAAGTAGAAAGAGTATTCTAATGATGTCTAGCTAACTATAGCCTGAATATTTAAGTTTTTAATTGAAGAACAAAATACATTACAAATTATAGAAATCTTAAGCGTGGAGTTTATTTTTTCCCAAGTTAACATGTCCATGTAATCAACACAGTGATCAAGAACCCCAGGACATCAGTGGCAGCCCTCAGGGCCTGTCCCAGTCCTAGTCACACTCATCTCCAAAGGTAATCACTATCCTGATTTCTAGAACATGGGTTAGTTTTTACTGTTTTTGAAACTTACATAATTGAAATTTTACAGTATTTACTTTTTTTTGGTCTGGCTTCTTTCAGGCAATATTATGTATGTGTGATTCAACCACATTACTGTATAGAACATGTTTTGTTTTCTTTTTTCCTTTATATTATTATATAATATTGCACTGTATCCTCTTACCAAAGTGTATGTGCTCTGTTATTGCAGGAGAGTTGCTCATATCCACTTTGTGGCTATAACAAATAATGCTTCTATAAACATACATATATATCATTTTGTCACATTTTTACTCATATATGATTTATACATGCCGGGGGTGGGGGGGTAGAACCGCTCGTTCTAGAAGATACAAATCATCTAATTTATAAGATACTGCTGTGAAAATGAGTAAAGGAGACTTGATTTAAAATGGAGTCAGGAAGCCATGAAGGGAGAAGTCTCATGCAGGTAACATTTGTTTCAACTTATGTGACCAGCAGGAAGAAGGAAGGTTTCTACATGCCTCAGTAACAGCAGCTGCCCACCACTTGCAGCCAGTGAGAAACTGCCATAACCTCAAACTCCTGTTCTCCTCCAACAAATTTATGTTCAAAACAACCCTCCATACTTTCCTTCAAGAACCTAATAAAATCTAGACTCCATTTATCTCTTTGGACCTCTATGGTTTGCCATAGTTTGCTTGTCCCAAATTGCAGTTCCTCTGCTATTCCTAAATAAACTCACCTTTGTTTAAATTACCATTTGTTTTAAGGTTGACACTGTTAAATAGCTTTTCAAATGATTGTATAAATATAGAATCCCACCAGATTTGGCATAAGTAGTACTATTATCTCCATAACTTATTATTTGTTAGGCTTCTTAATTTTAGTAATTTCTGTTGGTGTGGTTTATCATTGGGATTTAAATTGAATTTTCCTGATGGCTAAAGAGTTTGAGCAACTTTTTGATGTCTCAAGGATATTTGCATATTCTTTTTTCTCAGATGCCACTTTCACATTGCCTTCGTTGCTGATGCTATAGCTTCTTGGATTTCAAAATGTTTGGATTTCCATATGAACTTTAGAATCTACGTGTCAGATTTCAAACAAAACAAAACAAAACAAAATTCTGAGATCTTGAGAATGCCTTACATCTATAGAGAAATTTTGAGAGAATTGACTTATAAACATTCAATATTCCAATATGTGGACATGGATAGTGAAAGCACTTAGGCTTCATTCATTTTCAGTATTTTGTAGTTTTTTGAGTTGAATGTTTGAACAATGTTCACTAGGTTTATTTCTAGGTATTGAAGTTTTTTGAAGCTATGGTAAATGGTTTCATTTATTAATTTCATTTTAAATTATTTTTAATGATATATCAAGCTACATTTGAGTTTTATATATTGATATTTCATTCAGCACACTTGAGTAATTGTTATTGATACTAATTGTTTAGGGGAAATTATTTTGAAATTTTTGTATATACTACCTTGAGTCTGCAAAAATGACATTTTTATTTCTTCCTCTTTAATCTTTGTGCTCTCCATTTCTTAGTCTTGCATTATTGCATTCTGTGAGTTAGTTTTTTTTTTTTTTTTAAAGATTTTATTTATTTATTTGAGAGAGAGAGAGCACATGAGAGGGGGGAGAGTCAGAGGGAGAAGCAGACTCCCTGCTGAGCAGGGAGCCCGATGCGGGACTCGATACTGGGACTCCAGGATCATGACCTGAGCCGAAGGCAGTCGCCCAACCAACTGAGTCACCCAGGCGCCCTGTGAGTTAGTTTTGAATAGAAGTTGTGAGAATGGACATTTATGTTTCCTTTCCAGTCATTGTGAAAAAATACTTTACCACTTAGTATATTGAATGCTGATAATTTTTGATAGTTTCCTGTGGTAAGCAGAATTCTAAAATGGCCCTAAGATTTCTGGCCCCCATACACCTCCCATTTTGTTTTTTTTTTTTAAAGAGTCCTAACTTAGTTTTAGTCTAGTTTGCTAACAGATTTTATCACTAATGAGTGTTAAATTTTATCAAATTAGTTTTCTGTATCTACTGAAATCATCTTTTTTTGTTTTGTTTTCTGTTTATATGGTGAATTAAATTATTTTGACTCTTGCGTTTTCTCGGAATGAACTTCACTTGGTCATGGCACTTACATTATTCTTTTCATATATAACTTGATTCAGTTTGCTAATTTATTGGTTAGGACTTTTTATCTATGATTATGATAGAGGTTGTCTGCTGATTGTCATTGTCTTGATATCCTTGTCAGATTTTGGAATCAAGAATTTGCCAATCTCATAAAACCAAGTAGGAAAGAAATGTGTGTGTGTGTGTGTGTGTGTGTGTGTGTGTGTATAATTTGGCAGAGAAGACATCTGGGATTTGATAATTTAGAAATATTTAGCTATATATTTATATTTTAGTAGATATAGGACTATTCAGTTTTTCTGTTATTTAATCTGGTTGGAATGTTCTTTAATTTTTGTCTCCATAGCCCATAATCTGTGACAACCAAAATTTGTGCTCAGCTTCTTAGCCAATTATCAGCTACCTTCTGCTGGATTTTCCAGCTCCCACTTAAATTTGGCAAATGCTTTGGAAGAATTCCTTTCACATTTTCTCTTGAGCTCTAAATGAAAAAAAAAAAAAAACAAAAAAAAAACTGCCTTATGTTAAAAGGTGTGTTCATTACAAGGGGTTTTTCAGTAGCAAATTTAGTTGGAATTGTCTGTATTTTTATCCTGAACTTGTGTTGGCTTAAATCAATTTTGGCTGATGTTAAATTGTGGAGAATAGAGTAATTTTATATCTCACCCCCTACTCTGGTTTTGTTCCTTAATCCTAGGAGAAGAGTGACTACTCAGACACATCCTCCACAGTTAACTTTGCTACATAAGCATTTCTGAACTTTCTTACTCAAAAGTTGTTTATTCATAAGAGCTTTGCTGTCATTAGTCAAGGGAACCATAAATTCCAGCTGTGTGTGGTGATAACAGAAGATCAAATAAATGATGAATAAATCCTAGCAGATGCCAACATGTGTCTATGCCAAGGAACAAGGGTTAGATGTTCACTCTTTATCAGCGCTTTAGCACTATGGAAGATCCCAGGATTATGTGGAACCCTTGGGGAGAGAAAAGTTAGGCTAAATTGACTCATGAACTCCTAAATTCATTGAGAATAAATTTCTACCAATTGATAATTTAAGGACTAAATTGAAATATAGAAAAGATTTTAAAAGTTATATTTTTGGACACTTGAGTTCAAAATAGTGATTTGTATCCACACTGTACACATATGTACACACACACTTGTTTTTCTTATAAATATTGAATATAGTATTTCTATCATTTGTGTTTTTTCACTTAAATCATCATGTTCCCATTTCTATTTTAGAATATGTAGAATATCATTCTTTTGAAATGCTTCTAAGTATTTTATAGCATAGATAGTATTTTATAGCATAGATACAATGTATTTCATCTAACAATCTCCCTAGTGATGGGTATTAGGAGCATTTCCTATTTTTATTATTACAAACAATATCGTGAGATGCTTACTAACTGCTACTTCTATTTCTGTAGGAAAAGTGGATTACTGGTCAAAGGGAGTATGCATTCATGACTATCAGGTAGTCTACTAGATTCAATAAACAACTGATGATTGTTTTCCAAAATTTATTGAGAACATTCATTTTTACTAATTTTTTTTAATTTTTTTTTTTTTTTTTAAGATTTTATTTATTTGCGAGAGAGAGAATTAGAGACAGAGAGCATGAGAGGGAGGAGGGTCAGAGGGAGAAGCAGACTCCCCGCCGAGCAGGGAGCCCGATGTGGGACTCGATCCCGGGACTCCAGGATCATGACCTGAGCCGAAGGCAGTCACTTAACCAACTGAGCCACCCAGGCGCCCCCTTTACTAATTTTTATGTAGTCAAAAATTACCTATTGAAATCTAAACCAAGTTATATATTAAGAAAATTATTATTATTATTATTATTTTTAAAGATTTTATTTATTTATTTGACAGAGAGAGACACAGCGAGAGAGGGAACACAGGCAGGGGGAGTGGGAGAGGGAGAAGCAGGCTTCCCGCCGAGCAGGGAGCCTGATGCGGGGCTCGATCCCAGGACCCTGGGATCATGACCTGAGCCGAAGGCAGACGCTTAACGACTGAGCCACCCAGGCGCCCCAAGAAAATTATTTTTAATTTTAGGCCAAATAAGGGGGACTGTTTATATTTTTACATACTGTGTTCTGTTTTAATAGTTATTTTTTTGGTCTTTTTTTTTTTTTTTCTTGAGTTCTAAAATTAAGCCTACTAATAAGCCCATCAATAGACAGAGTTCCCTAATGACGGATTTCTATTCACAGTAGTCTTTCTTTCCTCCAGGCCATTGTACTAATTACATATCTTTTTTTTTTTTAATTTAAATCTGTAGCAGCCGAAATAATACTTTCTAAGGAGATTAACTGTGAACACCTTGAACAATAAGTTCTCAGCGCAAGCATCTAATTTGACTATAGTAAAAATTCACATCTTAAAGAAATACCTATAACGGGCAACTATCTGATGTTTCAAATGCTTCTTCCTACATCAGTGTGAACATCAAGACTATAATAAACTCAAACTTAACTAAATATTTGTAAGATGATGATATATTTTCCCCAAGAGTAACTTCTACTTGTTGTCAACTTGACAAGTAAATATTAGTCCTAAAATGAACATCTGTTTATGGTAAATGGCTAATAAAAATGCCTGCAGTTAGAATGGAGGAAATATTTTCACATTTCTTCCAGCATTCTAATGAAAAGTTTATATGAAATATAGCAGTTTTCATGAGGATATTTACATGCAGTATTATAAATGCTTGATTTGAAATATTTTACTAAAATTTTTATCTTTTGGGGCGCCTGGGTGGCTCAGTCGTTAAGCGTCTGCCTTCGGCTCAGGTCATGGTCCCAGGGTCCTGGGATCGAGCCCCACATCGGGCTCCCCGCTCAGCGGGAAGCCTGCTTCTCTCTCTCCCACTCCCCCTGATTGTGTTCCCTCTCTCGCTGTGTCTCTATCAAATAAATAAATAAAATCTTTAAAAAAGAAAAAAAAAATTATCTTTTATTTCTGCATTATCATTCATTATGTAATTAAGCAATATGAGAATGGTATTTTTGAGATCTAGTTGTAATATGAATGGAAACAATATCAGAGGGGGAGACAAACCATGAGAGACTATGGACTCTGAGAAACAAACTGAGGGTTCTGGGGTGGGGGATGGGTTAGCCTGGTGATGGGTATTAAAGAGGGCACGTACTGCATGGAGCACTGGGTGTTATACGCAAACAATGAATCATGAAACACTACATCAAGAGCTAATGATGTAATGTATGGTGATTAACATAACATAATAAAAAAAATAAAAGGAAACAATATTTCAAAAGATAATGTATTTTTTGTTTGTTTCAGTGCTGTTGAAGGATCACTTACAATAACTATAGTCACTATGGCAGATAAAGAATGACTGTGTTAGGATGAAACAGAGGCCAGGTCTCCTTTGATCGCAGCAAATATAATTCACCAACTATTATAAGATATAAACCTGTCATGCAACAAGTTATGAGAATAAGAGTGTATAATAATGATTAATAGTAAATACAGGAAATAAAAACAAAAGTTCTGACTGCTATACCAAACAGTTTTATGTGTTGGTGACAAATTAATTTCTATATCAGCAAGTGGAATAGGTCATATTCTTTTTTTGAAGATTTTATTTATTTATTTGAGAGAGGGAGAGAGACTAAGTGGGGTAGGGCAGAGGGAGAGGGAGAAGTAGACTCCCTACTGAGCAGGGATCACAGGACCCTGAGATCAATACCTGAGCTGAAGGCAGATGCTTAACTGACTGAGCCACGCAGATGCCCCGGAATAGTTCATACTGTATGGGTGTCACATTCTCTTAGCTTACATGGTTGTTATGTAAAATTTTATGTATGATTTGTCAAATATTTAGTACTTAGATTGGAAACTGAACTGGGAGAAAACATGGGGACTATTTAGGATTGAGTCTGCAGAGGTCCTGATTAAGGCACCTGAGTAGAATTCCAGCTAATACTATAGGCTAAAGTGTTTCTCATGTTAGTAGAATACTGCCTCTGTTTTCTAGAATAGCCCAGTTTCAGATTGAAAGGAAAATAGAGTGAAGAAAATCTTTGTTCTTTTCTGAAGGGAAGAAAAGTGTTTAATATATGTAAGTTGAACAATGAAGTAAGGAAGGGAATTGAAAATTAAACCTAAGGACAGAAAGTGCCAACACTCAAATTTATAAATGTTGAAAGCAGAACTTCTTGGTTCATTATCACGAGAAAAGGACAGACATAACAGGCAGTAAACCAGAATATGCAGATAGAAGTGTCACAATGAACTCTTTTGTGTGGAAATGGCCACCACAAAATATTTAGCTCGCAGATGGAAGATTCTGAAAAAAATTAGCAAGTCAAGACTAAAGACCTGAAGAGAACAAAAATCTGAAGCTATCATTTTACTCTCTTTCTTTTTTCTTTCTTCAATTTTACCTTATTATCCCTTCACCTTTACAAAAATTACTTTGCTATTCTCTCTGATTTAGAACATTAAGTATGTACAGATAGAACCATCAGGACTTGTGAATGCTTAAAGCCTCGAGACTCACAAAATAAATGTATAAAAATTAAACTTTTAAAAAGTAATGGGAATGAGGTGTCTGACCTATTTTCTAAACTTTCTTTAATAGGGAAAAGAAGTTAGCCAAGTGAACAAGGTTGAGACCTTGAAAAGAAAAATACTGTAATGTTGTCCCCCTCAGTTCCTGTGCAGCATCAAGATACTGTGAATGCCAAAATGCAGGCATGATTAAGAGGATGATTTTATTCAGCCTTATTGCACAGGAAGAATGCTCTTTAATGAGGAAGGCCTCAAAGAAAAGAAAGGGGGCTGGGGTTTTATAGAGACAAATAAACAAGGGAGTTATCTTCAAATCTTATGGGAGCCATGGACAGTAAGTTATATGGAGAAGGGTGGCTCTTTTGAGGTTAGCTCTTTTTGGAACACAAAAGTGTGGGAGGGGATGTCCTTAGCCATCGCTAATATCTGGGAGCATAGAACCCAAGTTAAATTCAACATTCACCATTTTATATGACCACTGAATCTCTGTGTAACTGCAAAGTACTTTTAACTGCGTTGTCTATTGTTTTGTTCAATATCCATTGAATAAGGTCCCAAGTGATAAATTCCTTTCTTTTTTTTTTTTTTTAAAGATTTTATTTATTTATTTGACAGAGAGAGAGAGAGATCACAAGTAGGCAGACAGACAGGCAGAGGGAGAGGGAGAAGCAGGCTCCCTGCTGAGCACAGAGCCCAATGTGGGGCTCGATCCCAGGACCCTGGGATCATGACCTGAGCCGAAGGCAGATGCTTAACCATCTGAGCCACCCAGGCGTCCCTGATAAATTCCTTTTAAAAGTCATTTCTAAGAAATAATACTAATTATCCTGAGGAATTGATTTTTGTCTTTTATTACACAATAAAAATTATATAAAACCATTATCGTTTTATCTGTACCTCAATTGAGAGCTGAACTGCTCAATTACAGTGACTATATATATAGTATCATATAAATATATATGACTCATACATATGATGTTATATACTGTCTCCCAGTATTTACATAGTGTTATTTATAAACATTCTGTATTAGCGTTCTATTGTTTGAACATATTTTTAAACCACTCAAGATCTTTTTGGAAGGAAGCAACATAGAAGCAATACACTTACTAGCTCAATGAAAACAAGGACTAGTCAGCTTCTTTTGTTGTTTCCTTAAAGCCTAGCTCATATTTGTTGAAATAATTTATGAACTCTAAAGAACTTTGAATTGAGTCTATAGGGGTCCTGGTAGCAGAACAAGGATTATGTAACTATTGGTGAAAATGGTTATATAGAAATTATCAGACTGAATAGGTATTTGGTAAAGGAATTACAAGATGAATTGTTAGGTATTAACAGAATAATTACAAAAGCCATCTCATTTCAGTGATATGCAAAATCAGTGCTTAGATAAAAATTCCTCAGAAATGTTTGTGAAGTCTCTTTTTGCATTATTGTCTTAGTCTAGGTTCTAATTACTTGATTAAGGGAGAGGGAATGTTAAATGTTAGAACTTGAAAATGACTCAAAGGCAACTTAGGTAATGGGAATTCCATCTAAAATTCTAGTACAGTGCCTTACACTTTTACATTTGTTCAGATGTCAGCAACAAGCAAGTATTCATGAGATGAGAAAGGTAACTGATACTTGATTGCCTGCCTACTGTATACCAGGTAACATTTATATACCTGTCACATTATCTCTGTGAGATCACATCGCCCTTTACAGTATTACTCAAACTGTGGCCTGAATTATTTTTGTAAACTGGTAGAAAATGCATATTCTCAGGCCGCATCCTAGATTAAAAAAACAAAACAAAAAAACAAAAACAGAAAGCTAAACAAACCAAAAACCGGAATCTCTGGAATATGTGGCTTAACGAGTTATCCAGTTGAGTCTCATAAAACTAAAATTTGAGAAACACTGGTTTTTACCATTGTACTGTTAAGGAAAAAGGTCAGAGATACTAAGCAACTGGCCCAGTTCCATGTAGCTAGTGAGTTGCAGAATGTGAGTGGTTACTGAAATCAGCAAGCTTCCTCTTTTCATCAGAAACTCCTGTATCTTTAATTCACTAATTCATAAATTATTTCTGTGGCCAGCCTGTCTGCTGAATCCCTTTTTACCTGTCCTTTGACGTTATCAGCCCCATTAATATATGGATCTCTCTACTTTCTCCTTATTGAACAACACTTCTAATGTCACTTCATTCTCTAAAATGTTGAGACCCTTGGTGAATCATTTCAACTGTTTTCTTTCTAATATCCTAAACTCACTTATATGATTTCCCTTGTGTTACACCCCATTGGTGAAATTCCCAAATCATACGTACCTGGATATCAATTGCTATTATGATGGCACCCAGGCAGCTTGGCAGTGGTGGGAATAATTAATATAACTTGCAGCATACGATCCATAATCATCATCAACCTCAACTGGATCTCAGCAATGTCACATATTATTCATATTTTTCCTTGTTGGCTCGCTATCATAGTTTCACGATATCTGTTTTAATTTTCTGTACTTGTCTCAAACATGCTGACTCTACCTCCTTACTCTCAAGACAAGACTTTGCCTTCTGTTTCTCAGATTAAATAGAAGCAATTATGTAGCAATTCCTCTAAGTCGCCACATCTAAATATATCAGCCTAAATAAATAAAGCCTCATCTCAGTAATCTCCTTTATGAAGGTTGTCTTAGGTCAACTCTAGTCTATTTCACTCTTTACCCCCTTCCACACTAAAGGGAATGGTTTATTTCAACCTTTGTGCTACCACAGTATTTGGCACTTGGCACATTTTGATACTATATACATGCTTCACTGGATTTATTTTGATTAAAAGTCTGTTTCCTTTAGTAATCTGTAAGATTTCAGAAAATAAGAAACTTATACCTTTTGTCTTTGAAACTCGGTTTGCTAACACCACCACCAAGCAATAAAAGAATGAATAATATAATGGTGCAAATAAACCAATTTTTCTTAATTTTGGAAAGAGAACTATCTAGATCTACCTTTTGTTGGAGAATAAAAGTCTCCTTTATAAGATGATATACTAGTAGAAAAAGAAAAGTTAACCTGAATTTTTTGAGGTCTTAAAAGTACTTTCAATCTCAAAAACCGTAATGATGAAAGAAGAACCTATATGGAGTTCAAGGTTGTAATTGGTGCCAAACCATGACCAACAGCTTTTGGCTTAAAATGGATATAGTAAATGTTTCAATCACTATGGAATAGAAGACATCAAAGGAGATTTTATCTGGGAATACTATTTTCTAAACAGTACAGTCAAATGATTTATTTTTCTTTTTCAACAAAGTAGTATCAGATTGCAGTGTAATAGCATAGCACAGAGACATCTCTGATGGTGAGTTTCACCAAGGTTGTGGAGTCAGAGCTGTAAGAGCTAGTTGATGGTTTTAGCTCCTCCTAACCCACTTCTCTTAAAGATTGTGGGAAGAGTGAAAAGTATAAACAGATTTTACAGAAAATGAAGTATTTTCTGAGGCAGAATGGCAGAGCCTATTTGTGTTTTATAAAAAAAGAAAGAAGGAA
This sequence comes from Halichoerus grypus, assembly GCF_964656455.1. NCBI lineage: Eukaryota > Metazoa > Chordata > Mammalia > Carnivora > Phocidae > Halichoerus > Halichoerus grypus. The sequence goes on from NC_135715.1 coordinate 19,471,419, forward strand.
AAGAAAGAAAAGAACTAGACTTCTAACAAGTTGGCTTTTTGCCATAGGTCTGACCACTGTACAAAGCAGTTTGATTTTGTTCTCTTTGTCCTTTTCCTTGTTATCTTTGCTATATAATCAGGTCCTTCATCCTTGCTAGCTTTCAGCAGGAGTATAGGTTTTGTACACTTAGAAATTTATCAGACTGGTCAAAGATGAAATAAGTACTATTTCAAATTATGTCAGCATTTTATGGGGTACATTGTATAAAACATTAGAATTGTAAGATTTCAGTATTTTGGGGGGAAATTTTAGATAAAATTAAGCAGGTTCCTTAAAAATTTTTTTTTAGATTACATAATATGATGTACTTTCCAAAGGAGGAAAGAGCACAATTCCATTTTTCAGTAATGTTTGATGATGCGACTCTTTTCTTAGGAAACAATTCCAGTCAAACATTTAATAGAATGTAATAAGAAATAATATTCTAGCCATATAATCTTGTTTTGAAACAAAACCATCCTGTTTTTTAGTATATAATACTGCTGATTTCCTCTTACTGTTTCATCTTGTATAATTTTTGTCTTGAGAAATATAACTAGAAGGATAAATATGATGTATAGCACTTTACATGCACAGATATGTTTTTCCATTGTTCACTTGCTTATTACTAATTGGCGAGGCTAATTTTTCTGTAGATTTGCCCAAAGACTTTTGGAGTTGCTTTTCATGTGATCTGAGCAATGAACTCACAATTGTTTGGTGATCAAATATAAATTTCATTTTGCTGGACATTAGGAAAATGTGTATGAATTTCTTTTTAATGTAGATAGAAGATAGAAAAAATGAAGAGGACAGATAATATTAATAGCTTTTAATTTGTTAAGTGTTTATTCTGTGTTATTGGCCATGCTAAATGAATCACTTTACATGATTTATTTATTATTATAATTTATTATTGATAAGAACCTTGGGCAAAGATGCCACCATTATCTCCATGTCATAGATGAGGAGACTTAAAGTTCTATAAATTAGATGATTTGACTGTAGCTTCCTAGCAAGCAACAGAGCAGAACTGGGACTGATGTGAATTGACCCTGGAGCCCACATTCCTTGGTGAACAGTGGCTGGGTTGCTTCACACCAGCCCTGCTTAGAGTCAGGAGTGATTAATTTAGGACCTCAGTCGTTAGTTAGATTAAGGTTCAAGTCTAGTGGAAAACCATTGAAGAGATGAGAGAGGGTGCCTGTTGCCCAATTCACTACCACCATGCTTGATATGAGGAAAGGAAGCTCTCCTGAGTTGCCTGTTTGCTTTCATGTCCTGTCCATGAGGAATTCTTGTTATGTGGAGTGGAGCTAGGTAGAGATAAGATGAATATAGAGTCCCCATTCTGAGAGATTTGGGGTAGCCTTTTAATAGCCTCAGCTCTCAGGCCGTTGGGACATTACCAGAACTATGAACATTCTAATTTTTCCATGCCTTCTACAGGGCTACCCTAGTACACTCACAGAGACTTAAGGATTACTTCTTCCAATCCTAAGAGTGAAGGGATAATGGTATGGCAGATATCCCAAGCAGTTCCAGGAGTTTGATTATGGTTTTGACATGTGAACAAATCTAAGAAAAAATCAGGCCAACATTCAAAATACTTTGTACGTACTCTACAACAAAAATATGCCAATTATCTAACCATCCCAGAGGAGAAGTTGGTTTCTGCACAAATTCCTTCTGTTTCTAATATTTTTCTAGAAGTTCAGGCTTTAAAAAAACTATAATGTCTCATTAGTTATGAATACTAAACATCCTCAGATTTGAAACTTAAAATGTTATCTTTTGAAATCAGTATTTCTTCAATCTCCATTTTCTCTGTTTTAATTTGTTCACTGTCAAAATTCTTAAAATAGTACTGTTGCCTCCACTACCTTTTCTTCCAGTCTTAACTTATTCTTTGTTATTCTTTCTCCCACCAATTTGCTGAAACTACTGTCTTTGAGAGTTCAATTCACCAACGACCTACTAATTAACAAATTCAATAGTCTCTTCTAAGTCCTTACTCGACTAGACCTCTCCACAGCAATCAAAATCACAGACCACTTGTTCCTTCTTGAAAAGCTCTTATAACTGGAAGAAGAAAATGACTATTTCTTCCCCATAGAGAGATATGGGAGAAAAATGGCCCTTGGCTAAGAATTTAATCAAGTACTTATAAGAAGTAATTTCAAAGGCTCCACCTGGTCTTAGTGTAGCAGAGGTAGCAGGCTGTAAGAGATATATGGGTCAGCATTAGCTCATTTATTATTCCAGGTAGACCTAAAATAGCGCATTTAAAAAGGGGGGTGGGAAGTTGAAGGAAAGGGAGCATAATGGCACTGCATAATAATGAGATCATGCTAACTCCATTAGAGTTATGTGAACTTGTGAGTTATGAGGCAAGTGGAAAATTGTTTATTTTTTTCTGTTCAGATTTGGCACTGTTGTAGACGACTATGCATGCATTTGGGTGCATATGAGAGAGACATGCAGAGATTTTCAATATATTACAATTGGAAAATTGGAAGAACAGAATGTTTGTGATGCCTTCTGACATTTGGGAAACAACTGAAGGGTATAATAAGGTGCTCAGGGCCACTCCTGGGTTGCATGAAGGAACTCTGAACAGGCAATTCCTGAGTATTCCATTAAGGGCCACATGTTATTCTAGCCTGGATATGACTAGGGTAGTGACATTTAATCTGAGATGAGATCAATCTCTATAGACTGACTATAGGAGGAGAGAATTTTGCTAAAATCAGTGTAAAAAAACAATGGGGACATCAATAAAGATGCTAAGTATATTTAATTTAGGTGTTTGTCTCTTTTCTCTTTCAATTTTTGAACTCTTGGAATGCAAACATTTTGCTTTAGTCCTCTTTTATTTTTTTATTTTTATTTTTTTAAAAGATTTTATTTATTTGACAGAGAGAGACACAGCGAGAGAGGGAACATAAGCAGGGGGAGTGGGAGAGGGAGAAGCAGGCTTCCTGCTGAGCAGGGAGCCCTATGTGGGGATTCTGAGTTGAAGGCAGACGCTTAATGACTGAGCCACCCAGGTGCCCCTTTAGTCCTCTTTTAACATCATTGTCTTTTCCAAGGAGGTCTGATATTATTTATATGGTTAGTACTCAATAAATATTTTAGAATTGAATTATTGAACTAAACATACATGTATATGCAGTGAATTAGTCGTTCACTAATTTTTTTATTAACTTAGATGAATTTAATTATGTAATATGAAAGAAAATGTGAAAAGTAGATCGTGTGGAATTCATTAACAATAAACGTACAAAAATTGTGTAGTAACCTGGTAAGGAGATAATGAAATAGTATAAGTAGCTATCTTTTTTTAGTAGCTATTTTTTATTCAATTTATTTAACTAAAACAAAAAGAACAGGCCACTCATTTCTCCAAACCCTCACCCTCCACCTCTGTCAACCACTACTCCTTTCTCTGTATCTATGGCCATGGTTATTTATTTATTTATTTACTTACTTATTTATAGGCCGCACTTATGAGAGAGATTAGATTTTATCTGTCTCTATGATTTATTTCACTTAGCATAATGCCCTCAAGGTACATCCATGTTGTCACAAATGATAAAATTTCATTCTGTTTTTATGGCCAAATAATATCCCATTGTGTTTATATATATATATATATATATATATATATATATATATATATATATACCGCATCTTCTTTATCTATTCATCCATCAACAAACACATTATTTCTGTATCTTGACTATTGTAAATAATGTTGAAATGAACATGGGGGTGCATATGTCTTTTTGACTTAGCATTTTCATTTTCTTTAGATAAATACCCAGAAGTGGATTTGCTGGATCATATGGTAGTTTTATTTTTAAATTTTTGAGAAGTGCCCATACTGTTTTTCATAGTGGCTGCACCAATTTATATTTCCACCGACAGTGCACAAGTTTTCTTTCTTCTCTACATCCTCACCAACATGTATTTCTAGTCTTTTTGATGATAGTCATTCTAACAGGTGTGGGACGATATCACATTGTGGTTATTATTTGCATTTCCCTGATATTAATGACATAGAGAATCTTTTCATGTACTTATTGGCCATCTGTAGGTCTTTGGAAAAATGTCTATTCAGATCTGCCCATTTTTTAATCAGACAGCTTGGAGATTTTTTGCTATTGAGTTGTAATAAGTAGCTATTTTTGATGGTGTTGATGACAGTAGGCAGAAAAAGTAGGACCTAAGCTAATGTTTACTAAGTACCTGTAAAATGTCAGATACTTTATATACATCATCATATGAAATATAAATAAATGATCTGAGATATAGGTATGTTAATTTCAGTATACCACAGAAGAATCCAAAATTTGAAAATGTTGAATAAGTAGCTCAAGGAAGACAAGTAACTTTCACCTTTTTTGCAACTACCCTATCAATTTATTCTGGCTGCAGAGAAATGATGAAAAGAAACCTTTGGGTATATCTCTATTCAATAAGAAAGAATCCTCATGGATTAGCAATATTTGCTTTAATCTCAGAAGGGAGATGAGGCTGTTCACTGCCAAGTATTGTTATCATTGCACAAATCCAAAGTCAGAATGGAAAAATGAAAGTATATGGGTGTGTTATTTGTGAGTGTGGAGAGAAAGTTGAAAGAGAGGGATGGTTGGGATTTGAGCTCATATATGTCTTATTCTCAAATATAATGCTCTTTCCATACATCATTAATTTAACTTTAAAATCTGAAAAAAATTAATATATGTTTTTGTTGAATGTATTATTAATGCCAGATGCCACTGAAAGAAGAGACTTAAGAAACTGTTTAAAAGTCTCTTAAATAAATAATAACAATTAAAATGTATTAACAGCAGGGCAGAAGTTGGAGTCACTCCTCTGCTTTCTTCATTCTCAAGACATAGTTTACCATTTTGACATTTAAAGGTCTTTGTGAGCTTGAGGATAAAATTTTGACATAGCACCACTACATAGCCAAGAAAATAAAATATTAGTTCCTGAGTTCAGATAGTCTTTTCCTTTCAGGCAATAGTCATACTTTTAAAAATTCGAGTTATATGTAAATTTCCCCAAAGGGAAAAAAAAAACATTTGGTCCTTTAAAATTTCCATCTATAAGCAAAGGTTTTACAGAATAGAATGTATTTACTACTAAGTTACTAAGTTAAGTAGGGCCTAAAAATTACCATATTAAATGAAATAAGAACTAAAAGATGAAATTAAATATGAATGAATTGAGGAAATCGGGATAATGTATATTCCCCAAAGTATAGTATCTTTTGGTTTTAAACCAGCAATGGCATTGATGCTGTGATTCTTTCTTCCAAAGACTGGACATTTAGCATGGAGTACTAGTGATTTGCCAAACTGGAAATGGGCATTTTAGACCACTTGTAGTTACTTAAGTGAATTCACAAAAATGTAAAAGCCCAACTAGTCTTTTTCTTCAGGGTGAACCTTCAGAATGTGAGCAGTGGATGGATTATGTGGTTATTCTTTTTTATTTGCCTACCCCATCCATTTTTGGTTTCCTTGCCCACATGAGCATCAGGAGTCAAACCCTATGGAAAGTATTACCAGGAACCCCATGCTGGCTGGATTCTGATTAGGTTTAAGGACCTAATATCACCGACATGAGATAGAGGGCAGGAGTAAAGAGAGATTCTCTATTCTCCTTTGCTTTGGGGATGCATCTTTGTCTATAGCTGCTTCTCTTTTTTTTTTTTTTTTTTAAGATTTTATTTATTTATTTGACAGAGAGACAGACAGAGAGCACAAGCAGGGGGAGCAGCAGGCAGAGGCAGAGGGAGAAGCAGGCCCCCTGCTGAGCAGGGAGCCCGCCGCAGGGCTCGATCCCAGGACCCCGGGATCATGACCTGAGCCGAAGGCAGACGCTTAACCATCTGAGCCACCCAGGCGCCCCTATAGCTGCTTCTCTTTACAATAAGGAGCCGGATAGTCCTTACTCACTAGTTCAAGTATCACTGAGGAATTTAAAAATATTTATTTTTTTCCTTCAAGTACAGAGAGTAATGGCTCCCTAACATTCCTAGTATCTGGATGCTTCACTAAACCTTGTTTGCTCCATTAGTCCTGCCTACAAGTCCTCAGCAATCTCTTCGTATTAGCCATATGGAACAAATTTTATTTCCTTCCAGGAATGTCACCAATCCAAATTGTGTCCTTGTTTTTGGTGGCATTTTTCTTTTTGTATGCTTATAAATGTGTGTGTTTTAATTCCCTGGGTTTGCATCTCTAGTCCATACTCTATCCTTGGTTGTCAAGGACACTATCTAGTTTGTCCTTCTTCATCTCTTCCTTCTTCCTTCTTCCACTTTAAAAGTGGTTTTCAATAGAAATTATTTTAATCTTGCCTGTTTTATTAATATGCCACAGGGTTAAAATGAGTGACAATAGCTGATAATAGATCAAAGTACTCTCCCAGGTAATATTCTCACATTTCTACTGAGCACTGGTGATGTGCTGGGAAGAGGTCTGCAGTTTAAGGAAGATCAGCACCTGAGCTAAGCTCTGGCCTTAATTATTTCATATTGCAAAGATCTAGTAAACACCTGTTCTTTTATGTCAAGTAAGGCACTTATTGATCCAAGACATCAAAAATGATTAATCACCTTAATTCAGACTATACTTTGAATGGATAATACATAGCAGAATAAGGTTGTTGTGAAGATAAAGCAAATAGTTTCTAATCAGTAAAGAGCATTTTTAGAAAGTCCTAAAGGTTCAACAACAACAACAAACTATTAAAACTAATAAGTAAATTCAGTAAAGTTGCAGGATACAAAATCAGCATATAAAAACTTGGCATTTCTATATACAAACAATGAAGAATCTAAAAAGGCAAATAAAATTATATTCACAGTAGCAACAAAAATAATAAAATACATAGAAATAGAATTAATGGAAGTGAAAAACTTGTAACTGAAAATTATAGACCATCTATGAAAGAACTAAAAAGACATAGGTAAATGGAAGATACCCTAAGTTCATGGATTGGAAGAAATAAGATTGTTAAAACATCTGTACCACCTAGAACTATCTACAGATTCAGTGCAGTCTCTATCAAAATCTCAATGGCATTCTTTACAGAAATAGATAAAACAATCCTAAAATTCCTGTGGAACCACAAACAACTCCATATAGCCAAAACAGTCTTGAGCAAAAAGAACAAAGCGGGAGGCATCACACTTTCTGATTTCAAAAAATATTACAAAGCAAAGTAATAAAAACAGTGTGGTACTGAGAAAACAGAACAGAACAGATATATAGACCAGTGGAACAGAATAGACAGCCCAGAAATAAATCTATACATTTACATTCAACTGATCTTCAAGAAGTATGTCAAGAACACACAGTGGGGAAAGGATAATCTCTTCAACTAATGGTGTTAGGAAAATTGAATATTCACATACAGAAGAATGAAATCAGATTCCTCTCTAACATCATATAAAAAAACTTCAACTCAAAATGTATTAAAGACTTTAATGTAAGACTGGAAATCTTAACACTGCTAGGGGCTTTTTGACGTTGGTCTAGGCAACAAGTTTTTGGTTGTGACCCCAAAAACACAGGCAAGAAAAGCAAAAATAGACAAATGGGACTATATCAAACTAAAAAATTTTGCACAGCAAGAAAAAAAAATCAAGTGAAAAGAAGCTTATGGAATGAGAGAAAATATTTGCAAACCATACATTTGATAAGGGAATTATATCCAAAATATATAAGGAACTCACACAACTCAATAGCAAAATGAAAAACAACTAACCCCATTAAAAAATGAATAGATATTTCTCAAAAGAAGACATTCAGGTGGCCAACAGGTATATGAAAAGATGCCCAATATTACTAATCGTCAGGGAAATGCAAATCAAAATAATAATGAGATATTACTGCACACAAGTTAGAATGGCTGTTATCAAAAAGACAAGTGATAATATGTGTTGGTAAGAATCTGGAGAAAAGGGAATCCTTGTACACAACTGGTAAGAATGTGGGTAGCCATTATGGCAAACAGTATGGAAGTTCCTCAGAAAATTTAAGTGGAAATACCACGTGATTCCGGTTCTTGGTTTATACCCAAAGGAAATGAAATCAATACCTCAGTTATCTGAACTCCCATGTTCATTTACAGTATTATTCACAATAACCAAGATATGGACACAACCTAGATGTTTGATGACAGATGAATTTATAAAAAAAACATGGTATACAAGTATATACACAATCGAATATTATTCAGTCTTAAAAATGAAGGAAATTTTGCCATTTACAACAACATGGATGAACCTGGAGGACATTATGCTAAGTAAAATAAGCCAAATAATGTATGATCTCACTTATATATGGGATCTAATATGTCAAATTCATAGAAGCAGAGTGTAGAAAGGTGGTTACCAGGGTCTGGGGGAGGGAGAGATGGGGTCAAAGGGTATAGTGTTTTATTTATGCAAGATGAATGTGTTTTGGGGATCTAATATGTAGGGACAGGAACTATAGTTAATAATACTGTATTGTATACTTAACATTTGCTAAGAGGGTAGATCTTAAGTGCTCTTGCCACAGAGGGTAAAAATAACTATATGAGATGATAGATGTTAATGAGTTTGTGGTATTCATTTCACAGTGTATATGTATATCAAAACATGAGATACGCACCTAGATATATACAATCTTTTTTGTATAAAAAAACAATAAAGTAGGAGGGAGGAAAGAGCATTTGATTTTGTTTTATTCCCTTCCTTCTGTGTTAGGCTTTAATTTTATAAAATATCTTTTTATTACCATGCAGTGATTTTTTTTTTTTAATTTTGAGGGCGTTGACTAACACAGATTATACTACAGTGCCTATTACTTAGTTGTTACCTCGAACGTGTGAAATTGAATTAAATTTTCTACAGCTTGTTTTCAGTTGAAGAACATATGTTCTAAATCCTTTCTAACATGAAATTCTCAGGAAAAATTGTTTATTTGTAGCACTACTAAATATATTGATAGATTGACGCCATATGCTCAAATGATACTCCCTTTAGATGATACAGTAAACCTTGTTAATATCTCTAGAATTACCCAGGAATTTTGAGGAATATTGAAAGGTTCATTCATTTCAAATTTATCATCAGTGCAATCTAATGTTTATTTTTTTTTTTTTAAAGATTTTATTTATTTATTTATTTGAGAGAGAGAGAAACAGCATGAGAGGGGATAGGGTCAGAGGGAGAAGCAGGCACCCCGCCGAGCCGGGAGCCAGATGTGGGACTTGATCCCAGGACTCCAGGATCATGACCTGAGCCGAAGGCAGTCGCTTAACCAACTGAGCCACCCAGGCGCCTGCAATCTAATGTTTAATCAAATTTTCAATATTTATTAAAAACTTTGAATTATACGTAATGAATCTGTTTTGGAGGGCAGTGACTACACTTGGAAAATAACAAGGATAAATTCCACAATGTTTTTATTTGACTTTTAAGAGTTAATACAGCTTTTACATTCACATCACATAATTTCTATGATAATTTTATACATTGGGTGGACATAATGCTTTTTCTAATATCTCAAAATAATTTTGGAGGCAAGGAAATAAATTCATATAAATCATAATGAGTTTGTATAAGATGATGCTGTCTTATTAATACTGAAGAAAGTTTCATATGCTTCCTCAAACATAACTGAAGTATCTGACCATTAGAACAATAAACTATTTTTTGTAGTTTATTGATATTTGCTCAAATATCAATGTGTAATTTTGCTGTGTCAGACAGTATTTTGTTATAAGATTCCATTGTTTTTTTTTAATTTTTTTAATTTTTTTTATTTTTTTTTATTTTTTTATTTTTTAAAGATTTTATTTATTTATCTGACAGAGAGACACAGCGAGAGAGGGAACACAAGCAGGGGGAGCGGGAGAGGGAGAAGCAGGCTTCCCGCAGAGCAGGGAGCCCGATGCGGGGCTCGATCCCAGGACCCTGGGATCATGACCTGAGCCGAAAGCAGATGCTTAACCGACTGAGCCACCCAGGCGCCCCAAGATTCCATTGTTTTTGAATCAGTGGATTCTTTTTTAGATGGAAAGTAAAATTAATAACATTTTTACCTAGATTTTGTATTTCTTTGCTCCTTTTATCTATAAAGGTTGATAGTGAAATAGTTAAATAAACACGAAGTTTCTAAGAAGAAGCACTGAAGTGCATATGATCTAACATAATGTGCTTCACAGAAACTAGAAATTGGATTAATACTGCTTGCTCATGCTTGAAGCACAGAAAATTGCTCAAAGGCAGATGGATGGAGAGTGAAAATCTAAAAATAAAATTCCCAGTGGAAATGAGGATTTTCACAGTTCAGATTGGTTTCTTCTAGGATATAAGTCTTAGGACACAGAAGAAAACCTTACAAGCAAGGCATTAAAAAAAAATATTATAAAGTGTATAGATGTATATGTGTGTGTATATATATTTGTGTATGTATATAATTATATATGCATATTTAAAATTGTCTATATGTGTCAGGAGAGAGAGAGGGAGGAAGGAAGGAAGGAAGAAGTATGGAAATCTGAAAGATTTCTTAAATTTAAAAACAGAATTAACAAAATTTAAGCTACTCTTTATTTGTAGCAAAGTGTTATTATTTATTCATCTTACCTATTATTCTTTTGTAGGTTTCTATTAGTAGACTTTCAAAATTTAACCTATTTTTATTTTAATGAAAAAACACAGTGGATCTTGGCATCCTTTTTATTGTTTTGTTTTAAGAAAATCTAGATGGTGAGATAGTCTCTTTATTGTTTATAGTTATTAACTTCTGAAAGACTCAGGTGTCTAACTGATGTAATTATAATATTTACAGGTGAATCACCTCAAATGTACATAATGTGATAAATTATCATAATTATGAAAAAAATGAATTATGAATGAAAATTCATCTAAAAATACTGCATTGTGCATAGCTTTGAAATAAATTCCTAACCAGAAAATGTGTTAAATAATCAGATTTAATACATATGTCTTAGCATAAGGAAGAAGAAAACAGTCTACCTTATTTTATTGTACTTCTCAGATATTGTGCTTTTTATAAATTGAAAGTTTGTGCCATTCCTATTTTGAGTAAGTTACTGTTTTTCTAACATTCAGAATATGCTCATTTCATGTCTTTTTGTCATGTTTTGTATTTCAAACTTGTAGTATTTCAAACTTTTTCATCATTCTGTTTTTCATGGTGATCTGTGATCAGTGATCTCTGACATTACTATTGTAATTGTTTTGGGGCACCACGAACTGTGCCATATAACACAACAAACCTAATCATAAATGGTCTGTTTGGACTGTTCCACTGATTGACCATTCTTCCATCTCTTTCCCTCTCCTCAGGCCTCCCAATTCCCTAAGACACAACAATATTGAAATTAAGACTTACTAATAATCCTACAAAGGCCTCAAAGTATTCAAGTGAAAGGAATGTCTCTGACTTTAAATCAAAAGCAGGAAATGATTAAATTTAGTGAAGAAGGCATGTCAAACAAAAGCTGAGATAAGCTGAAAGCTATGCCACTTGCACCAAACAGTTGTGAATCAAAGGATAGTTCTTGAAGGAAATATAAAGTGCTACTCTATTGTACACATGAACGATAAGTGAAATTTCTTTATTGCTGATATAGAGAAAGTTTCAGTGGTCTGGGGAGGAGAGCAAACCAGCCATACTATTCCCTTAAGCCAAAGCCAAATCCAGAGCAATGCCCTAACTCTCTTCAATTCTATACAAGCTGAGAGAGATGAGGAAGCTACAGAAGAAAAGTTTGAAGCTACTGAAGGTTGGTTCATGAGTTTTAAGAAAAGAAGCCCTCTCCATAACATAAAAGTGCAAGGTGAAGCAGCAAGTGCTGATGTAAAAGCTGCAGCAAGTTATCCAGAAGATGTAGCTAAGATAATTAAAGTGGCTACACTAAAGAGCAGATTTTCTTCTGTTGGAAAAATATGTCATCTAGGACTTTCATAGCTGGAGAGAAGTGGATGCTTGGCTTCAAAACTTCAAAGGACAGGCTGACTTCCTTATTAGGAGCTATGCAGTTGTTGACTTTAAGTCGAAGCCAGTGCTCATTGACCATTTCAAAAATCCTAGGGCCCTTACAAATTATGCTAAATCTACCCTGCCTGTGTACTATACAGGGAATAACAAAACCTGAATGACAGCACATCTGTTTACAACATAGTTTACTCAATATTTTAAGCCCACTGTTGAAATCTGCTCAGAAAACAGATTCATTTCAAAATATTACTGTTTATTGACAATGCATCTGGTCACCTAAGAGCTCTGATGAAGATGTACAATGAGATTAGTGTTGTTTTCATGCCCACTAAGGTAATATCTGTTCTGCAGCTTATAGTTGAAGGGTTAATTTTGACTTTCAAGTCTTATTATTTAAGAAATATATTTGTATGGCTATAACTGCCATAGGTAGTGATTCCACTTTATGGAAAGGATTCACCATTCTAGGTGACATTAAGAACATATGTGATTCATGGAAAGCAGTCAAAACATCAGCATTAATAGGAGTTTGGAAGAAGTTGATTCCAGCCCTCAAGGATGAATTAGTGGAATTCAAGATTTCAGTGGAGGAAGTCACCACAGATGTGGAATTAACAAGAGAATTAGAGTTGGAAGTGGAGCCTGAAGATGTGAGTGAATTTCTTTTTTTTTTTAAAGATTTTATTTATTTATTTGACAGAGAGAGAGGGAACACAAGCAGGGGGAGTGGGAGAGGGAGAAGCAGATTCCCCACAGAGCAGGGAGCCCGATGCGGGGCTTGATCCCAGGACCCTGGAATCATTACCTGAGCCGAAGGCAGACGCTTAACGACTGAGCCACCCAGGCGCCCAAATATGAGTGAATTTCTATAATCTCATGATAAAAATAATGGATGAGAAGTTGCTTATGGATAAGCAAAGAAAGTGGTTTCTTGAGAAACACCAGAATCTACTCCTGTTGAAATGACAACAAAGGATTTGGAATAATACATAAGTTTAGTTGATAAAGCAGTGGTAGGGTTTGAGAGGACTGACTCCAATTTTGAAAGAGGTTCTATTGTGGATAAAGTACTATCAAACACCATTACATGCTGCAGAGAACTTATTCATGATAGCAAGAGTCACAGTCAATGTGGAAAACTTCATTGTCTTTCTTTTAAAAGATTTTATTTATTTATTTATTTATTTATTTATTTATTTATTTATTTAAAAGAGAAAGAGCGAGAGAGCATGAGTGGGTAGGAGGAGCAGAGAGAGAGGGAGAAGCAGACTCCCCGCTGAGCACGGAGCCTGATGCGGGACTCTATCCTCGGACTCCAGGATCATGACCTGAGGCGAAGGCAGACGCTTAACAACTGAGCCACGCAGGCATCTATGTATGCCCATCTAAATGAGAGGTTTTTTTTTTTTTTAAAGATTTTATTTATTTATTTGACACAGAGAGAGACAGCGAGAGAGGGAACGCAAGCAGGGGGAGTGGGAATGGGAGAAGCAGACTTCCTGCCGAGCAGGGAGCCCGATGCGGGGCTCGATCCCAGGACCCTGAGACCATGACCTGAGCCGAAGGCAGTCGCCCAACCAACTGAGCCACCCAGGCGCCCCTAAATGAGAGTTTAGAATCAAGTTAGTTTGGCTATATATATATATATATATATATATATATATACATAGGAAAGAGAATTAGCATTTTGAGATTTATGAAACTAACATCATATAAACATATGCTAAGTGACATATATTAGGGACGAATTGTCTTTAATATCAACATTATGAATTCATTAAAGAATTTCAGGGGATAATCAAGTTTGTTCTCAAGTCCTGGCATCAGGACTAATGATAAATTAGAATATTGAACTATAATTTGTTAAAAGTTTCATTAAGAAAGAATATAAACATTTTATTCTTAGAAATTCTCACTTGTCTCCCATTTTTAGAAGTGAAAAAAGCATGTTTGCTTGAGAAAAAAAGCCAAAAAACAAACTTAAACACAGGAAAAAATATATAGCTGGTTTTAAGGATGTAAATGGGAATTTCTTGGAATAACCACTGTGTTTAAGACAAACTATTTTAACTCTGAACAAAACAACACTTTACACCTAAGAAGGAAAAGATCTTCGTTACATAAATTTGAAAACTGCTGTAACCATAAGTACTCCTAGTGTGATTCTTTGAGTCATCTAAGGTGATTCCCTTTAGTTTGATTGGAGGGCACAGTGAATTGCCTAAAAAAAAAAAAAAAGTTTAAATAAAAATTAGTAGTCTTATTTCATACAAGAATCATATTTAAAAAATCTTAAGATCATTTATTATCAATAACAATACCTTAAAAATAATTTATTCTTTATAATTCTCAATAGTTTTTGTTAGGATTATATCATTCTGTATCTATTTTATGTGAATCTGATTTATATTATTTTGGATTTCTGTATTTTATTCATTTAAAGTTCTCAAAGACATGAATTTTCACAAGTATTAAATTAATTAGAAAAACATCCCAGTACTGCCGTAATTTTCTTCTTCAAGATCATAATATTTTACATATTTTAGATGCCTTTTGGGTATTATTTTTATTTTTGCTAATTAAAAAAAGTAGTTCCTACCACTTCACCAAAAACAAGATTGCCTTTAAACTTGGTATTTAGAGCTCAGGTACATGGCCAGAAATAAGGGAAAGTGGCTTGGTAAGACACTGTTTGTCCCACAGTTTACACACTTAAAGGGACAATGACAGAAATCCTTTCCAGATATATGGGATTTTAGAGTTGTTCATAAAATTAAGTTTATTGATTTAAATAGCTTGCTTTAGAGGGACAGTAGATCAGAAGTCTCATGTGGAATCAATCAGGCTGGACAGAGAGAGAACACTTCAGGTATAACCTGGATCTTTTATCTTTTAAAGTTTCTGGAAGAATAGAGATTTTATAGACAACAAAAAAGTAGAGCTTAAGGGATCATTTAATTCAGAAAGAATACAATTTATATCATATAATATTGTCTAAGCATCACTGTAAACCAGTTGCATATATGAAAAAGAGTAAGCGGGCGCCTGGGTGGCTCAGTCGTTAAGCGTCTGCCTTCGGCTCAGGTCATGATCCCAGGGTCCTGGGATCGAGCCCCGCATCGGGCTTCCTGCTCCGCGGGAAGCCTGCTTCTCCCTCTCCCGCTCCCCCTGCTTGCGTTCCCTCTCTCACTGTGTCTCTCTCTGTCAAATAAATAAATAAATAAAATCTTTAAAAAAAAAAAAAGAAAAAGAGTAAGCAAGCACTTTTGGGGAAATGTTTGGAAATTTTTTTTCATATTTAGTCAAAAACAAAGATTCCTGGGGAATAGGGCATATAAAAAAGCACATATTCATGTGAAAAATTTTGTTCCTCCCAATACTACAAATGGATAGATGCATAAAGCATGATCATTATTTTTAAGTTGGTTTCTTTGTTTTGTTAATTTTATGTATGTGTTTTTTTTATGTTTAGTGATAATAAAATAAGGCCCAGTAACAGTACTGGTTTGCAGGCTGATAAAATAATAATCAAGGCAGAAATAAAGTTAAAAGAAAAAACAAGCATACTGAAAAATAAATGAATTCATGGCATTTTAAATTATATGTCAAATTCAACATCACAGTTAATAGTATAAAGTGAAAAAAATAATCAGTCTCTTCATATTACCAGTACCGTACAGCCTTGATTATTGTAGTTTGTAGTACATCTGTATGATCATGTATTCTTGAGAAGAATGTATACTCTGCTGATGTAGCCAGAGAGTTTTATATATATATATATATATATATTATATATATATATATATATATATATATATATCTGTCTTAGGCATAGTTGGTTTATAATGTTGTTCACATCTTCTATTTCCTTGTTGATCTTCTCCCTAGTTATTCCTTCCATTATTAAAAATGGAGTATTGAAGTCTCCAATTATTATTGTTGAATGGTCTATTCTCAGTCCCCACCCCACAGCTGAGCACAACTCTCTGAGTTAAATTTTTTAAAAATCATCAGAGATACAGAGATTTTGTAGGTAGTTGCAGGTTTGGACAAAATATTAACTGTGTTCTGGTGCTTTTTTAAGGAAGCTCCAAAAGAGGTCAGACCCCCTCCATTGTCAGCAGTGCTGCTGACTCCTAGCTGCTGAGCCATTGAGTTGGAGAAGGAAGGAGTGAGAGGAATAGCCCTGAGTTAATAAAACATCTGAGACCCCATTGTCTTCATGATAGTCGATAGTTTCCCTAGGATAGTTTGTTCTGTATACCTCTCCACTAAGACATGAATTAAGTCTATTAGGGGAGGAAAAAAAAGTCTCCACTTGAGAAAGCTGAAGAGACATGGTATTTTCAGTAGAAACTCATTTACTTAGGGAAAGAATATGAGCACTTAGAGAGCTGGATAAGCTTAAAGGGAGTTGCTTATGATAGACTATATATTTCAGATTTGGTGTTTATAAAGCATTATGACTTCAGACTTAGTTTATATAAAAGGACCTGAAAAGTTGGATTTCTGGTGGGGACTTCAATAAAAAGAGAAGTGAAACATTGTGGAGTTGGTATCTAATGTATTAATCTGAATGAGTATTTTAGGTGCTCCTAGTCTTCAGAGAAGTTCCTAAGACACTGGTTGGCCATTAACTCCTGAGCTGTCCTGGAGTTTGAGGTGGTATGGGAGATATAAGTAATATCATGGGTATTCAATAAATTTAAAGGCCACTTACAAATAAACCACAATAAGAGGTGTAAAAATTCAAAATTATCTGAAGAAATCGTTATGACTGAACAGGAGCTAAGATTATTGTAGAAAGACTTATTTAGAGAAAAAGATGTGAAAATAAGGAAGACTGAACAGAAAATAGAGACCATGCAGTCAAGAAAGACATGGAAAGGGACTGCCTAATAACAAGAAGTACCCCTTTTGTAAGACATCTTAAATGAGGTCCTGTATCTTGCAATTAATCCAGGTGCTCACTAGGAACAGAGAAAGGAAGAGAATAGGAAACCACAGTAAATATAAATAACACTGAAAGGGAATACCAGGGGCAGTGATTAAAAAAAAAAAAATTGTATTTTTTTTTTGAAGGACCACCTTTATCTTGACTTAGCCTTAAGCTTTTTTTGCTTCCAGTATACAAGATGCTTGCAAGCCTCGAACAACCATTGACTAGCATTATGAGGCCCAGGTAACATATTGAATTTCAATATACAGAAAGAACTGCTTTCATTAGCTGCCAGCACAGCCTAGAACAAAGTTTTTGCAGCAGCCAAGTGAATGTTGAGTGGATGGAAATACACTATTTTCCCCCCCTATGGTTTCCTAGTAGGAGTCTTGTCCATGCCTCTAGAAGCCAGCTGAAAGAATTGAACCTGTTATTGATGTCATCTTCCTAAAATCGTTAAAGGTATTGTATAATTATTTTTAGCTCTTAAACTTCTATTGATATCAGAAATTAAATTTTGAGTCTTCATTTATCTGTTCCTGAACTACAACATGAATAAAATTAGCATTTTCAGTTTTCACAGTTCTCCAAAGTAAAAACGTGTAGGTTTGCTACCATGAAAATCTGCTTTTCAAAGAGGCATTTCTCTTTGGGATAACGCTCAGGCCAGCAGTGGATATATTAGTACATGCTATTCAACATGTATTCAGGTAATTCTGAATGTATTCTAAATTCTAGCCTAAAATCCAAGTATATGGAGTTTCTCTTCAAAGAGCCACTATAGAGGATTTTATTTAAAAAGAGGATGTTAGAGCATTGGCTATAATAACAAAAAGAACTAATATGTTTGAAAAAAGGTGTTTTAAAAGTATAATAGATAGACTGTTTTGCTTCTCTTATTTATCCTGTAGAGTTAGTATGATAACTAGGTTCAAAGAATTACAAAGGTGAGGCTTAAAGTTCTAAGTCTCTTATAGCTTCTATTCCAAACTCAAGAGCAACAATAGTCCTATCTTAGAAATCAACACTTAGCTAGATTTGGGGGAGAAAAAAATAATTTTCAGTAGAAGAGTAATACCTAATTTCCCACACAGATATGTTTCTGTCATAATCAACAGTCTACTGGCACCTCTCTCCAGGAAAAGAAAAGCTGTACAAACTTACTTGAACTAATATAGGAGGTGTGTATGATAAACAAATACCTTGAGTGTTTGAATAAAAAAGCCAGTCATCCATGTAATATATATCATTTATCAGCCTTTTGAAAATATAAAAAAAATTAAAATGGAAATGGTGAAACATTTCTTAATGCTAAACTCTTGAAGGCAAATAATTAATAATAATTACCTGACAATTATTGAAAATTACATATTTCAAAAAATCTCAAATTTAACATAGGTCTGGCTTAGTTTCAGAAAGTTTTTTTTTCAATAACTATAGTTTTTTAAATTATAACTCACAGAGAACCTTGCTGATTAAACATGTTCATAATTCAATAAATCCTACTTGAAGTAGTGCTGTGTACAAAGGCTGATGGAAACTTTGTGGGAAAATTATGTGTAGCAGCTAGGTTTTCTTAAGAAATTCCTTTCAGATAACACTATTTTGACAGAATGTTACCTACTTCAATCACTACTAAACCATCTTGAGAAAAGAAAGTCAAGTAGAGTTGCAGGGGCTTTTGACAGTTTGATGAGAACTTCATCACCTTTCCTTTGAAGTGTTAACTTTCTCTTGAGAGGCTGAAGGCAGCTCTGATGGAGATTGGCAACTGACGGATCTGAGTGTTGTAACTCTGCGATCGCTTCATTTTATTTATTTGTGGATAAATATTTTATAAAAGTATTCAAAATAAAACTTACCCCCAGCCATGGTTTTTAACATCCACTTTGGTTTAACCAAGTTTCCTTTTTTCTCTAGTCTTAATAGGGAACCTAAAGTAAGGACTTCTTACATTTCAAAATCAGTAAGTCCATAAAAATCTATTTATACTATGAGAGGTTTTGAATATAAAGTAATGTTAATCCTAAATAATTTCAAACAAAGCTACCTGTTTGTTATCAGAAATTTTTTTGTAGTTCTTATAGGTGTTTTATCAGAATCATTAATATTAATAGTGAACTTGATTGTGTTTAATCAGTTTCATTAGAGATCTCTGAGCTTTTTATGAATGAATATGACGTTAACTGAAAAGGGTGTTACCTCTCTTACATATCATAGGTGTTACCTCTCTTAAATATCATATATTTTAAGTCTCAATTATTATAGGATGTATTTTTTGACTAAAGAAAATACATTGAGATAAGATAATCTGTGAGAAAGCAGACCTATCAGAAAAAAAAAGTCTTTAAGTCAGGCAAAAAAGTTTCAGTAGACTTTGCATCTAATTTCTCTTAAACTATGGTTGCTATAAAGTCAAAGCTAACAAAACAATAATCTGGTTCATACTTGAGAATAAATAGCAATAAAGAGGAAATACAGGAAATGATATTCTAATGTGAGTACCTTAATGTGATACTGTTTAAACCCAGATATTTCAAAAGATTTTTATAGTATTATTGCTATTAATGTGTAATGATTATGGGAAGAAAATTACGATCAGTTAAAAGGTGATCAACTTAATTGAACTTCAGTGCAACTTGAGTGCTACCCAGAACTATTATGGTAAACTGTACAATATTGTGACTAGTCAAAAAAGTTGTTTTAACTAAACCCCAATATTTTCTAATTCATGTATATTTTTTAAAATGGTTCTTTGTGTCTGTATGGATGTATATGACATTTTATTAATTTCCTTGTTGAGCACACACAGTTATTAAGCCATAAATTCAGGACAATTTTAGTCTAGTAAAAGCCAAGGTGGCTCTTGTGACTTCTTTTGAAAATTGCTTAATGGTACCACTCATCACTCCTGCCTCTTCTCTTCAGCTCCACCACATTACCCCAGCACAAAATGTATACCTCTGTCCTAACACTTTTTACATTGTGTTATCAGGTTTTACAGCACTTATGGGCCTTGGGAAAAAATGTGCATCCCTGAAATGGCTTCTTACTATATGTGATATTTTTCCTTTTTCATTTCATTACCTGAACTGAACATATTTCCTGGCCCTTATTAGATCTCAACGTATATTTTAAAAATAATAAGTAAGTGCATAAACAGTGTGAATTTCTGCATGCATCTTGTTATTAGAAATAAATTAATCCATTTGTCCTTATTTATTTGCCCTTTAATCCATTTGTTCTCTTGAAAGGGAATGTATGAATTGTTACAGTCTCAACTGTTAAAATTAATTTCAATGTAGTTAAGTAGAGTGGGCTGAAAAACAGTTAAACTACATTAACTCAAAATTTTGCCTGGAATAGTAGCATCTGAGTTAACAGTTGCTGGGAAGAAAATTCTTCCTCTAGTTCTAAGCCTTATTTTGTAATTTATAAGGTAGCTAAATATATGCCTTGGTGTCATGACAGGAGTAATAGCAGTAATGGGAGAATGAGCCCATCTACAAAATCAATTAAAAAGTAAAATGTTGGGTGCCTGAGTGGCTCACTTGGTTAAGTGTCTGCCTTTGGCTCAGGTCATGATCCCAGGGTCCTGGGATCAAGTCCCACAGAGGGCTCCCTTCTCAGTGGGGAGTCTGCTTCTCCCTCTACCCTTCCCCCAGGCTCATGATCTCTCTCTCACTCTCTCAAATAAATAAATAAAATATTTTTTAAAAAAGTAAAATGTTAGACACATAATGACATAAAAGAACCCTTTGTAACAACCATTATATAAAACAAATTGATACCTATTTGATAAATAATGGATAATGGTAGTACGCTACTCCTTTTCTATTGTGAAAACAGAGAATATGCATAATAAAGTTTATAAAATTCCTTGAACTATTAAAATACAATTTGGATAGATTTATGGGAGATAAAAGGATACATTTTGTGTCTGTTTTAAATTATCCATCCCTGCCTATGATTGAAATATATATGTAGAGGAATTTATAAAATATTTGGAAGTGCTATCAGGAACTTGGGGATCTCTTAAAATTTCTTTCTCTGTCATCTTTTGAATATAGCTTTCTTTCCTGTGGTTGTAAGATGCCTGCCTCACCTTCACAATTTTTTATGACATCCTGATCCAGGAGAAGAACAAAAGATGAAAGGACATGACATCTATATGGCCTATTTGCCCCTATAAACCTCCCTGGAAGCCTCATTCCATGAAGCCTTTGTACATCCCATTGGCCAGGACAGAGTTACATGGGCACCCTTAGACCAATGCTTAGAAGGTAACTTTGGAAAAGATGGTTGTAGACAGGGTTAGTCAGCCAACCAACAGTACCTTCTACTTTTTTGCTTAAAAGTGATGCAAGAGACAAAAGGGAAAGATTAAATAGGAACTATAATAATGTGTTCAATTGTCTTAAAATGTCCTCTGTATGGTGCTTTTGTATACAGTACGGTAGATAGAAAGCGTTATTAAGAATTCAGAACTTTGCTGGTAATTTGCTTGGCTTTGCTTCACTGATGTCCTGAATCAGGAGAATATGAAAAATAGGAATATTCTCACATAATACATAATTATTACCAATATGAGGTTTTTATATATTTTGTGTTTTCTTGGAGAAATCACTCAAATACAAGCACTAGGTACAAAACTAGAAGCTGGTAAAGGAGTATTTATATTAATTTCCAGTAACCCAAACTGAATTGATGCATCTGGTTGAAGGAGACTAAAACTGAATAGGACTTGGGCTGATTCTTTCTTGGCCACACTTGCATGAGTGCCTCTTCCCATTAGGGTGGAAAAGATGAAGTGTAGTCATCCAGGTCTCCTTTGGAACTTTATATGCCTTAGATTAGAACAAAGCTTTCACAGTGTTTATGTCATGGCAAAATAGAACATCATAATATTTGAGATTTGTTGAATGATCCCATGGACAGAGTGGTTTGCGATCTTGGGACACCTGTAACCCACTCATGGCTTCTCAGCATATCACAATAAATTGGTTGGAGAAATTATTTCTTATACAGTGTTTGCATCAGGGCTAGTGTCTGCTGAGCAAACACAGCTCTGAATGAGGACGAGGGAAAACTCCTGATACTGACTTTACTACTAATGGCTGATCTCCTTTCTTTGCTCCCAAAGCCTCATTTCCTCCCATCTATTTACAATACAGGTTTTTTTTTTTTTTTAAAGATTTTATTTATTTATTTGAGAGAGAGAGAATGAGAGAGAGCGAGTACATGAGACAGGGGAGGGTCAGAGGGAGAAGCAGACTCCCCGCTGAGCAGGGAGCCCGATGGGGGACTCGATCCAGGGACTCCAGGATCATGACCTGAGCCGAAGGCAGCCGCTCAACCAACTGAGCCACCCAGGCGCCCAATACAGGTTTTTTTCAATAGCCTTTCCAATCCTGGTGCCTCCTTCTATTAAAAAAAAAAAATTCTTTCCCCTCTCATGCATTTTCCCCCCCTCAGGCCTCATTGTTGTTTCTTTTTCATTAAGTCATGTTATGGAGTATGAATCCTAAACAAAGTTAGTCTTAGGCAAAATGTGTGCAATGATGAACAATGCAGGGCTTGCCCTTAGCTGGTTCCCTATTGGCAGGGCTAGGCTAAGGCAAAATAAGTCTGAAACTTGGGCTTTCTCATCATTTGTTTGACTTCCCTCATTTTATGGCTCTGCTGCTCATACTCCCCAACTTCTTTGTCCCACCTAGTCTCAACTGAAAATGTGCTCTCTCTTTTGCTCAGATTTCAGTTAATAAGGATTCTTTGGTCTTTCCACAAAAATCTGTTTTCATACAGCAGTAATTGTTATGAAATCATGTCAGTTGGCTTTAATCTTTTTTCCTTTTTTTTAATTTAAATTCAATTAGCCAAATAAAGTACATCATTAGTTTTTGATGTAGCATTCATTGATTCATTAGTTGCGTATAACACCCAATACTTATCACATCACGTGCCCTCCTTAATGCCCATCACACAGTTACCCTATTCCCCCCACCCACCTCCCTTTCTGCAACCCTCAATTTGTTTCCTGGAGTCAAGAGTCTCTCATGCTTTGTCTCCCTCTCTGATTTCTTCCCATGCCGTTTTTCCTCCCTTCCCCTATGATCCTATATGCTATTTCTTATATTCCACATACGAGTGAAACCATATGATAATTGTCTTTCTCTGATTGACTTATTTCACTTAGTATAATACCCTGCAGTTCAATCCATGTTGATGTAAACGGTGAGTAATCATCCTTTCTGATGGCTGAGTAATATTCCATTGTATTTATGAACCACATCTTTTTTATCCATTCATCTGTTGAAGGACATCTCATCTCCTTCCACATTTTGGCTATTGTGAACATTGCTGCTATGAACATTGGGGTGCAGGTGCACCTTATTTTCACTACATCTGGATCTTTGTAGTAAATACCTGGTAGTGCAATTGCTGGGTTGTAGGGTAGCTCTATTTTGAATGTCTTGAGGAATCTCCATACTGTTTTCCAGAGTGCCTGTGCCAGCTTACATTCCCACCAACAGTGTAAGAGGGTTCCCCTTTCTCCACATCCTCACCAACACTTGTTTCCTGTCTTGTTAATTTTTGCCATTCTAACTGGTGTAAGGTGGTATCTCATTGTGGTTTTGATTTGTATTTCCCTGGTGACAAGTGATGTGGAGCATTTTTTCATGTATCTGTTGGCCATTTGTATATCTTCTTTGGAGAAGTGTCTGTTCATGTCTTCTGCCCATTTCTTGACTGGATTATTTGTTTTTTGGGTGTTGAGTTTAATAAGTTCCTTATAGATCTTGGATACTAGCCCTTTATCTGATATGTCATTTGCAAATATCTTCTCCCATTCCATAGGTTGCCTTTTAGTTTTGTTGACTGTTCCCTTTGCTGTGCAAAAGCTTTGTATCTTGATGAAGTCCCAAAGTTCATTTTTGCTTTTGTTTCCCTTGCCTTTAGAGGCATATCTGGCAAGAAGTGGCTGTGGCCAAGGCTGAAGAGGTTACTGCCTGTGTTTTCCTCTAGGATTTTGAGGGATTCCTGTCTCACATTTAGGTCTTTCATCCATTTTGAACTTATCTTTGTGTATGGTGTGAGAGAATGGTCGCGTTTCATTCTTCTACATGTGGCTGTCCAATTTTCCCAGCACCATTTATTGAAGAGACTGTCTTTTTCCCATTGGATATTCTTTCCTGCTTTGTCGAAGATTAGTTGACCATAGAGTTGAGGGTCCATTTCTGGGCTCTCTATTCTGTTCCATTGATCTATGTGTCTGTTTTTGTGCCAGTACCATGCTGTTTTGATGATCACAACTTTGTAATATAGCTTGAAGTCAGGCCTTGATGCAGAAAAAGCTTTTGACAAAATACAGCATCATTTCTTGGTTAAAACTCTTCACAGTGTAGGGATAGAAGGAACATACCTCAATATCATAAAAGCCAGCTATGAAAAGCCCACAGCAAATATCATTCTCAATGGGGAAAAACTGAGAGCTTTTCCCTTAAGTTCAGGAACACAGCAGTGATGCGCACTCTCACCACTGTTGTTCAACAGAGTGCTAGAAGTCTTAGCTTCAGCAATCAGGAAACAGAAAGAAATAAAAGGCATTCAAATTTGCGAAGAAGAAGTCAAACTCTCAATCTTCACCAATGACATGATACAAGTTACATGTTAGGATACAAATCCTTTGTAAGAATTAGGCCAACTAGAGATATGGAAATGTTTTTCCCAATTTGTGGCTTGCTTCTTCTCTTTTAATGGTATTATTTGATGAGAAAATAAATTTTTGTTGATGCCCTGTTGGTATATTTTTGTGTTTATAGTTAGTGTTTTTTATAGTCCCTGAGAAATCACTGGCTGCTAAAAGATATGAAAGATATTCTACTATATTTTCTTTTAGAAGATGTAAAATTTAAACTTTTACTATTAGTCTGTGGAAATTCCAAATTAGTATTTTTTATGCTGTGCAGTAATGATCAAGAATTACTTTTTCCATGTTCATCCATAACGCTAGGTTTTGAAAAGATACTTCTTTCCCAATTGAATTGCTCTGGCGACTCTCTCAGTGTTTAATTGATGTTATATGTGGGTTAATTTCTGGACTCTCCATTCTATTCTTTTAATTGTGGTGTCCATTTTTATATCAGTCACACACTTCCCTGATTACTGTAGCCTTATGGAAAGTCAGAAAATCAGGAAAAAACTTTGTATTTTTTTTCTGTCAAGATATCTGGCTATTCTAGGTCCTTTTTATTTTTATATACATTTTATAAAAAGTTTGTCAGTTTCTTCAAAAATATGTTGTTATTTTGGTTGGGATTGCATAGACTCTATGGCTTGGTTTTGAGAGAATTGACATCTTAACAATGTTAACGTACACTTTTCCTGTCTATTATATGTAATTATCCAATTGTCTTCCTTAATTTCTCTCAGAAATGTTTTTGAACTTTTAAATGTGGAGAACTTGCACATCTTTTAAAAAATACTTCTAAATATTTCTGGGTATTTACGTTATTGTAAACGGTATTTTTTAAATTTAATTTTCTTCTTAGTTCCTATATACACCAGTTTATAGAAATAAAACAGATTTTTCTTTATAGACCTTCTACCTTATAATTTGTCTTAATTTTTTAACTCTACAGATACTTATACATTTCATATGAATATCTATATTCATATGAATATCAAATATCTATCTATATTTATCTATCTATCCATCCATCCCTCCATCCATCCTCTATCATGCCTTCTTTAGGAAAAGACTTGTCTTTCCTCCTTTCCAGTCATTGTACCCTTCATTTATTTTTCTTACTTTCTGGTGCTAACAAGGACAGTGTTGAATGGGAGCCCTGAGAGAAGACATCTTTCCCTGTTTTCCTCTTTCAGAGGGAAAATGTTTCATTGTTAAGTATGATGTTAGCTGTAAGTTTTTCACAGGTGCTTTTATTCAGGTTGAGAAAATTTTCTTCAATTATTTTTGGCTGAGTGGCTCTATTATAATTGGATGTTGAATCTGTTTCTTCAAGTGATTTTTCTTAAAATGTTCAGATTGGTCAAATAATTCTTTTAGCTTCTTAATACAGATGTTAGTTCATTGATTTTAAATCTTTTTTTCTAATACAGGTATTTGAATGATAGATTTGCTTCTAGGTGCTTCATCAATGCATCTCACACATTTTGACAAGTGTAGTTTTCATTTTTATTTTAAAATAGTTTCTAATTTTCTTGTGTTTCTTTAAAAAAAACAAATAGGTTAAAAAATAAATAGGTTACTTATATGTATTTTGTTTAATTTCCAAATATTTGATGATTTTTAAAGTTATTATTGATCTTTAATTTAATCTCGTTGTGGACAAAGAACAAGTTTGTAAGATTTCATTATTTTGAAATTTGAGTCTAGTTTTATGGCCCCCGAAACGTATAGCTTAGTGAATGCTCCATGTGCACTAGAAAAGAATGTATATTCTGCAGTAGTGGGAGTATTGTCTTGTAAATTTAATGTAGTTCATGTTGACAGTGTTGTTCAAAAACATAAATGCTTGAATTTTTGTGTGTGTATGAAATTGTTTTATCAATTACTGAAGGAGAAGTGTTAAAACCTCTAAATATGATTGTGGCCTTCTCTATTTCTTTGGTTCTATTACTTTGTCCATATATATATTTTTTTATTATGTTATGTTAATCACCATACATTAAATCATTAGTTTTTGATATAGTGTTCCATGATTCATTGTTTGTACATAACACCCAGTGCTCCATGCAGAACGTGCCCTCTTTAATACCCATCACCAGGCTAACCCATTCCCCCCACCCCCCTCCCCTCTAGAACCCTCAGTTTGTTTCTCAGAGTCTGTAGTCTCTCATGGTTTATCTCCCCCTCCGATTTCCCCCCCTTCATTGTTCCCCTCCTGCTATCTTCTTCTTTTATGACTCTATTATTAAACACATACTCATTTTGCATTGTTTTTCTAAAAAACAAATCAACTCTTTAATACATGACATCATCTCTTTGTGGCCTTGTCTTAAAGTCCAGTTTTCTTTTCTGATGATATTAGTAGAGTCAGTAACTTTCTTGTACTTATACTTTGTATGGTTTATTTTTTTTCCTCTTTTTACATTTAGTCTATCTGCGCATGTAATATAGTCCAATCTGGTATTGTCTTAAATTTGAGTGAGTAGTTCTTTATGTTTAATAAAATTGTTTCGTTTCCTCTTTCTACGTTTTTTCTACTCGTTTGTTCTATTTTTTCGTTTCCTCTTTCTGCTTTTTTGTTCTTTTGCCCCACTTTTACATCTTGTCTTTCCTTTTTCTTTTTTTTTTCTGTTTGTGCATTCCATGTTATTTTTGCAATTTGCTTTTTAGAATGACTTTTCATATATTTTTTAGTGGCTGATCTAGAAACTAAAACATATTTATTTAATTTGTCACAATCTACTGAGAGTTAATATTATAACACTTCAGGTAAAAAATAAGAACTTTATTGCAATGCTATTCTCATGTACCCTTTACTATACTTGATACTATTATTGTCACATATTTCACTTCTAAATATATAATGTACCCCACAGTACAACTTTTAAAAAAATGGTTCAGTTACTTTTAATGAATTTAATGGAAATTTGTCCATATCTTTTTAATTTGTGAAATTCTTCATTTTTCTTATAGATGGGAGTTTGCATCTAGTAAATTTTTCTCTTAAACTTGAAGAACTTTATTTAGCATTTCTCATAGTGCAGTGCAGAGCCATTAGCTTTTATTATCATAAAATGTCTTTATTTCACCCTTATTTTTGAAAGATTGAGTCACTGTATATAGTATTCTGAATTAACTACCTCCTTCTTCCCCTCCCCCCAACTCCACTCATGAACTTTTAAAAAGTATCCTTTGTTTGCTTCTGGCATCCAAGGTTATGAGAAGTAAGCCTTCATTCTTATAATTGTTTTCCTTTGTGTGTAACCTGTTTTTAACCTTTCTGATTGCTCTTGAAAATTTGCCCTTGAGTTTGACGGTGTGATTACGGTATGCACAGTTTAGATTTTCTTTGTATTTATCCTGCTGGGGGTATCCTTAGCCTCTTGGATATGTAGATCAGACCTTTACAGAAAGTTTTGTAGGTCATTTATCCTGTAAAACTACTCATAATCTAATATTTCTGATAGCATCTATGTAGTGGCATAAAGTATTTCCTCTGTTCCTTGTATGCTCTGTATATAGATACAGAGTTTTGATGAAACTAAGGTATGATTTTCTAGGGGGAAGTGAGAGTCAAGAATACTTTATAGGTGATACCATATTTTAAAAAGCAAATAATGTTATTTTTCTTTTGCAGTGTTTTAAAATAGTAATTATTGTATAGATTCATTTCTTCATTGTGGTTGCAAATGGTAATGGTGTAATTCTGTCATGGTTTATTCTTTTGTTAGCTGCACTACTTTTAAGAATTGAAATAGCTCACATCATCTGCTTCCATGAAGTACAATTCAGGAAGAGAAGACAGTAATATGCTAGATGTTTTGACGTTTACTTATTACCTTTCAAAATAACAAGGTGATTCCCGGCATTCTTCAAGGTTGGACATTTTAAAGTATACTTAAGAACTCTTGGATCTAGAAATATTTTAAGTGTTTTAATTCATGGAAACTAAAATCCTATTTTCAAGCCAACAGAAGCCCATTTGCCTTAGCATTGTTTCCTCCTAAACAGATACCGTTGCCATAGGGGTATTGTAACTGCCAGTGGTTTTTCATCATTCGCTCATGCTTTAGAGTTCATGGAGATACCTTGTTCTCTAGTTTAGTTGTAGATTTTACCTGTAGGTTTTGGTTGTACTATACTTTTTGAAGGGATATGGGGAATGCAGTAACTACCCTACTGTTGTTGCCCTTAAAAATCTTCGTTTGAACTTTTTGAATAAATGAATGTTGATGGTACTATAATTATTCCAGTTGCTGCATATCTTTGAAGTTATGTGCTATGTGAGCTAATATGAAAAATCAGGCAGTATGATAGTGACTTACAGGGCAGTAGTGTGCCATAACTCCCATCATGGTAGTTTGCACCAAAATATGCTCTGCTGGAAATAATGACCTGCCCATGCTGTCCAAGTCTCTTTTGAGATAGTGAAAGAGGTTGTATTTGAAAGAGATTGTGTTAAATGGTCGTTAGGGACTCTTTGGGTATTGTGTACACTTTGGTCATACCTAATAGGAAGCCTTTTTTTTTTTTTTTTTAAGATTTTATTTATTTGACAGGAAGAGACACAGCGAGAGAGGGAACACAAGCAGGGGGAGTGGGAGAAGGAGAAGCAGGCTTCCCGCAGAGCAAGGAGCCCGATGCGGGGCTCGATCCCAGGACCCTGGGATCATGACCTGAGCGGAAGGCAGACGCTTAAAGACGGAGCCCCCCAGGGGCCCCTAGGAAGCCATTTTTATGAGAAACCCGATATTTATTACTTTCAAAAGCAAAACAAGTTTTTTTCTATTGTGAAATATTCTTGGGTATTTTCCAATTACAACTTTGCATAATTAATTTGATTTGACAATTTTGTTGCCTTTTCTAGCCTCTGTGAGTATTAAATAAAGAAGCACATGAAACAAAGTACTAAATTACAAGAACCCTCTCAAACTTTAAAGCTTTTATGGCGTTGTGATTAACATATAATCTCCCATTAGTAGTTTCCCTTGGAAAAAAACTACTTGTTGAAAGATGAATTTGCTTCAGAGATCAGTCTGGTCATTTTATTTCAAAAAGATACTGACAATAACCAAGACACATTGTTCTAAAGAAGAAAGAAGCTAAACCATCCTCTTACCAAGGCCAGCTATCGACTGCTCTGATCTATTTCCACTCTTTAACCACTTACGGCAATTCACTTTCATTTCTCACAGGAGGAGATTTGGGAGTACATCAAAGACAAACTTGAAATTGGGGTAACCCCTTTGTTCTCAGTTTCTGCCAAATGGCATCAGCTAACTCTAAAAAGGAAGGATAAGCATGGAGTATCCCTGAAGACCTGATTTCAAAGAATATAACTGAAACTCCTGGAGAAATATGTGGTCATTTTTGTTCAGTTGTTTCATGCAATATCTTTAATTTTTTTAAAGTTAATTAATGGAAACTGTTTTGCCTCTGCACTAGTTAAGTTCTTGTTACACCAATTCATTGGAAACATAATTTAATTTATATATTTTTTCACTTCAAAAGGAGCACTCATTTTAGTTCTATATCATTTGCTTTGCCATCCACTTCTCCAATTTAGTTTCAGATTCATTTAAATTATGTGAACATGACCTGTTCAAATAAGAAAATTGATTTGTGAAGGACACTTTTTTCTTAGTTGAAAAAATGGAGTATTTCTGTATACAACCTTAAATATTCAATAAATTGGTCTTAACTGGGTCACAACATGAATGGTAATAACATAGATGGTTATCTCAACCTGTTCTTGACATCCGTTTAGTTGTAAATGGGATCTATTTTCACTAATTAGATGGCTTTCCACAGAAGTTGGCTGTTACCCACCCTGGGTTTTTTGTTTGTTTGAGCTTAAAAAACAAGTGAGAATTTTCTGTGCTGCTTAGGTGTGCAAAAATGATAGCAGCAATGGTAGAAGTAGTTACAGTGGCAACTTCTTTATTACAGCCTTTTAATCCTTGCATTGGAATTACAGTGCCCATTCTTCAGATTCCTAGATGTCAAGAAATAGTTGCTTTGACAGCATTGGGGGTAGTGGTGACTTCTTGCTTCCAGTATATTACCAAGGGTAGACTAGAGCTGAACTAGTTCTTTATATTTTGAGAATTATCTTTGAGGCTCAGCCAAGGATCTGGTCCTTCAAATATTTTATAACTTATATGAGCACCAAACTCCTTCTAATAAATCTCTTACTGGTTATAGTAATCAGAATCTTGTTTTGTGAACTGGATGTTGATTGATCCAGGTGCTGAAAAAGAACTAGGATACACACACTTAATATTCACATATTTTTTACTACCCATTTGCAGTTTCTTTTCACCCTCAAATATCTATTTGGGGATTATTTTAATTTCTGATAGAGGGTTTTTATCAAGATAAAGTTCAATTTGCAAAAGCCCGTATTGCTTTAGGAATAGTGTTGTGCTCTTTCTGTATTCTTCCCTGCTTATAAGTGTTTATAAAAATTAAACAGGAGAGCTAATATAAAAAATACAAAAATACAAAAAAAAAATATGTGTCAAAATAAGACTGTCAATCAGTCATCTATCTTTGTTTAGTAAATTGGAAATGGCATTTCCATTAAGTGTGTAATAATTTGGTACTGCTTTGTGACCTAAGGCAAATCATTCATTCAATTCATTCATTTAAAGATTTTATTTATTTGACAGAGAGAGAGCACAAGTAGGCAAAGCAGTAGAGGGAGAAGGAGAAGCAGGCTCCCTGCTAAGCAGAGACCCTGATGTGGGGCTTGATCCCAGGACCCTGGGATCATGACCTGAGCTAAAGGCAGACACTTAATGGACTGAATCACCCAGGTACCCTTAAGGCAAAGAATTTAATGTCCACTTGTCAAAATGCCCTAGAATAAAGCCCCCCACCCCCCCACCCCCAGTGGAACCACAAAGAGAGTATTTATCGCTAGTAGGAGAGTCATTATGAAAGCAAGAATTCCTTGCCTTTTGGCCATAAGCAAAGGTTTTATAAGACTCAGGAAAGCAGGTTGATCTTAAGTAGAAGGTACAAGGAAACAATACGTTGTGCCAGGCATGGCAGTTCTCAAAAGTAAATGGCCTAAGGGTAAGCAAGGCTGGGGAAGCATATTCTGCAGGTTAGATGGTTTAACAAGGAAAACTGACACTTTAAACAAGTTTTGGTTTTAGCAAGAACTGTAGGTTAGTGGCATATTGATGTAGGGGTTACACAAAAGATCCTAATCTTTACATAAACCTGCAACATGTTGCCAGTTTGTTCTCCATATCTTAAACAGGTGTATGTCTTTGTCAAAACTGAAGTACTGTATACTTAAGATCTGTGCTTTCAATTGTATGTAAAACTTACAGCAAAAGAAAAAAATATTTTAAATGAACTCTGATGATATGTATGCTGTTTATGGAAAACTATAGTGATATCTGACATTTAATTTGTACTAGATCAGAAATAAGATGCAGTAATGGGTGGATGGATAGAAGGATGGATATATATGTAATAAATGAAGTATAGTGAAATGTTAATGGAATCTTGGTGGGTATGTGGATGGACATGGTAAAATTCTTTCAACTCAGTTATATGTTTGAAAATATCCATAAGAGATCTTGGAAAAGAACATTTTTTTTTAAAAAAGACAAAGGCTCAATAAGAGTTTTGTAAATATTATCAAGTTTGAAATAAAAAAAATTATAAATGGGTGTTTATGTTTCCTTATATGGCAGGGTAGGCAGATGACCAGCATGTGTAAGTATGGTATATAAAAAGAGGTTGACTCCATAATCAGCTTCACCATTATCCTTTAAATAACCTTGGTAACATCAAATAAATGATAAAATAAAGATAATATGTCCCATGATTCTCACAATTGTATTGTGAAGATTAATGTTCAAATTACTATGCAAGTATAAATTTATATTCTTCAAATTAAGAACACCATTTAATAATGCTCCAAGAACACACAAATCCAAAGCTTGCCTTTTATACACAGATGGAAGGTCAGAAAGTGAAATTTTCTTCTCTAATCCTTGGAGGTTTCTTTCTCTTCTATTTTGGGCTGCCGTTAATTGCTGATAAATGGTGGCAATTTGTTAGAAGCAGACAGTATTGTATCTAGTCAGTGGAGCAGAGGAAAGCATTGTGAAGCAAAAATTCTAAGATCCGATGGAGACCAGTTTAAAAAAAACAAACAGTTTTGAGGTTTAGTATCCATTAGAAAAAGGAAGAAATGATGTGCTGTCTCTAAAATGTGCTCCACTTTTAATTTATAAATATGGAAAGGAGGTACTCTACCAGCAGTTTCCATGGAGTTACTGACAGGAATGAGGACCAGTGCATTCGTTTCCTATCGTGGCATTACAGATTAATCACCACAAACATAGCAGCTTAGAACACACATTTAGTATGTGAGAGTTTCATGGGTTAGAAGTCCAGATACAGGTTAGCTGGGACTTTTGTTCAGGGCCTCACCAGTTAAATTCAGAGTGTTGACAGAGACTAGTACCTCATCTGAAGTTCAGGGTCTGCTTCTAAGTTCATGTAGGTGTTTTTTTTAAGATTTTATTTATTTATTTGACAGAGAGAGACACAGCGAGAGAGGGAACACAAGCAGGGGGAGTGGGAGAGGGAGAAGCAGGCTTCCTGCAGAGTGGGGAGCCCGATACGGGGCTCAATCCCAGGACCCTGGGATGATGACCTGAGCTGAAGGCAGATGCTTAACGACTGAGCCACCCAGGCTCCCCTAAGTTCATATAGTTTTTGACAGAATTTAGTTCCTTTTGGTTGTATAACTCGGATCCCTGTTTTCTTGATAGTTGTCAGTGAGGGTTGTTCTCAGCTCCTAGAGGTTTCCCTTGGGTCCTAGCTATGTCTTGCAACATAGAAACGTGCTTCTCCAAATCCAGCAGAAGAATCTCTAGTCTGTTATGATAGATGGGGTCTATATAATATAAGCACAGAGGTGATGATCCCATTATAGTTAGAGGTCCTGCCCACACTCAAACAGAGGGGATTGCACAGACTGTGTGCACCAGATGACAGGAATCTTAAGGGCCATCTTAGAATTCTGCTGATCATGGGGAGCTGTGTTGTCAACAAAATTAATACTGCCTTGAATGAGAAAACTTAGAAAATACCACATTCATCCAGCATATCAAAGATGAATAATTCATGAATAGAAAGAATAATTAATACTAAAATATTAGAGCACTAATAATTCTTATAAAATAGGCAGAATTTAAAGTGGGTGAAATGGGTAGGGGAGAATTGAGACTCCAGAGAGAAAAATACATAAATTGTAGCTCTGCAGTTTTACAATCTATACAGAATCCTTAACATTAAGTATAAACACTTAAATCTAAAGTAGTGGAGCCTTTAGAAAGAAAAGCCTCATGATCCAAACACATATCACTGGGACATGATGGATGTCCTCACTAATTCACCTGGCAAATTGGGAATAAGAGCTCACTATGGCTTGAACAACATTAAAATAAATTTATTCCTTCATTTATTCATTCACTTAGTAAGTGCATCTTTGTGTCCAGATGCCTAACACCATTTGTCATCCTTCTGTGCTGTATAAATATGAAAGAGACAGTTCTCATTCTCAAGTAGCTCCCTTTCTACTACAGAAAATATTCAAGAAGAAAATGACAAACGGGGTAAAATGTTTATGGTGACGATATGCATAGGGTTCTTCAGGTGCATAAAAAGAGAGTCACTGACACACACTGACCCTCATTGATGGTTTGATATGTGATAGTATTGATAGTGATGCTTTTGCTGCCATAATTACAAGTTGAATTTGGCCAAAAGAAGGATCAATTGTTGCAAGTAGAGTGAAGTATATATTCAAAGGAATGAAGTCATGGCAGACTTTTGAGGGGGGAACCTAAGTACTTTGTTTTAACTAGAATACAGGTGGTATGGCAGGCATGGGCAAGGCTATGAAGAAATAGGGGAGACCATGAATGATAAATGACTC
Organism: Halichoerus grypus; assembly: GCF_964656455.1. Classification (NCBI taxonomy): domain Eukaryota; kingdom Metazoa; phylum Chordata; class Mammalia; order Carnivora; family Phocidae; genus Halichoerus; species Halichoerus grypus. The sequence continues at coordinate 19,506,083 of NC_135715.1, forward strand.
AGAGAGACCTGGGTAGAAGTCTTCACTCCATCAGTAACAAAGGAGGTGACTTCCACCAATTAGTCAAGTTCAGGTTTCTCATCTTAGAATAATGTATGTCACAGGATATTGTAGACCAGAAGAGAGAAGGGATATAAAGCCTGTGCATAGCAGCTGTCATTAGCTAGGTTATTACTTAAGTGCCAGGCAAAGAAAACATTGAAAACAAAAAAAACTTTTCTTACAAGATCTAATAAGGGGTCTAAATAGGTGAGATTAGAGTGTGTGATAGCAAGATGAGATTTGCTTCTAGAAATAGTGCTCTGTCAAGAGATTGGACTGTTGTTTGAAGGGGATTGACGTTGGAGGTAGTGAGACTACTCAGGGAAAAAGAACAGGGTTTTATGCTAAGGTAATGGCAGTAAAGACAGCAGGGGATGGGTTTGAGAGATCTACACATAGAATCACTAAGAATTGATGGTAAACTGAGAGGGAAGAAACTTGAATGATTCTTAATTCTCACAGTCAGCTGATTGAATTAATAGCATCATATACTGGAAACAAGGTGAGTTATAAAGAAAACAAAACAAAAGAAGATGACATATCACTTCTGATTCTCCTACTTTCACTCCAAAAGGTTGTGGTGGGGAGAATATGCAGAATTTCACAGAGTTGTATGGTGTTAAAGAAAATGATTGGCAGAACAAAGCAGAAACTGCTGACAAGGATAGAGGGGAGAGTCCTCAACAGTCAAAATGGGAAGGAGACTATGATTTTGAATTTTATAGATTTAGGATGTTTAAGCACATTCCTTTGCAAAGATTACCTGAGATAGCCAGGATCTTGGGAGGAATGGAGGTGGACTGTGTCCCAGGAAGGCTGAATAGACTGTATTCTCCTTAATTTTTCAAAGCTCCTTGTATCCAGTTATGGCCCAGAAACAGCTAGTGCAACCACCTGCATAGAAACCTGAGGTCTCAGACAATAGATATGTCTGCAGGGCACAGTGTGGCTTGGAGGCTATAGGACAGCAAGAGTATTCTGAAAAATTCATTTTCTCCAAACTTTCTCAGGGCCCAGAGAGTCCTCAGAAGGACTGAGATGTAATGTTTTACACCATAGCTAATAGATGTTATTTGCTTTAGAAAAAGAAATACGTGTTTTCTTCTAAACGTTTACAGGGAAAAAGTGGTGTAAATGATTAAATTTCATAAAAGTGAGTTGTGAAAGGTATATGAGAGGAAGATGTAAAGATTTTGAACCACATATGTGAATGTTCTGTGGGAAGAGACATTTGGACAGAGATATAAATTTGGCAGTCATTAACATATAGGTGAGAAGTAAAACATTAGGCATAAGTTAGATCATCCAAGGTGAGAGAAGTAGATGATACTTGAAAAAAGCCACAGACAGAAACCCCAGAAATACCTTCTTTTCGTAAATGTAAGAACGAAGAACTACCAAAAATGTTATGAACTAAAAACTAAGGCCTTGCCATTACCCTGCAAATCACCTTGGTGAGAAAAAGAAAAATGAGAAAACAAACTTGCCTTAGGTCACATAAGAGGAGAGAGCCTTAAAAATGAAGGAAGGGCAATATATATTTTTTTAAATTTTATTATGTTACGTTAATCACCATACATTACATTGTTTTTGATGTAGTGTTCCATGATTCATTATTTGCGTATAACACCCAGGGCTCCATTCAGTAGTGCCCTCTTTAATACCCATCACCAGGCTAACCCATCCCCCCACCCCCCTCCCCTCTAGAACCCTCAGTTTGATTCTCAGAGTCCATAGTCTCTCATGGTTCGTCTCCCCCTCCGATTTCCCCCCCTTCATTTTTCCCTTCCTGCTATCTTCTTCTTCTTCTTTTTTTTTTTTTTTAACATATAATGTATTATTTGTTTCAGAGGTACAGGTCTTTGATTCATCAGTCTCACACAACTCACAGCGCTCACCGTAGCACATACCCTCCACAATGTCTGTCACCCAGCCACCGCATCCCTCCCACCCCCCCACCACTCCAGCAACCCTCCGCTTGTTTCCTGAGATTACGAATTCCTCATATCAGTGAGATCATATGATACATGTCTTTCTCTGATTGACTTCTTTTGCTCAGCATAATACCCTCCATTTCCATCCATGTCATTGAAAATGGCAAGATTTCATTCCTTTTGATGGCTGCATAATATGTTGTTTGATAAGTTCTTTATAGATTTTGATATTAGCCCTTTATCTGATATTTCATTTGCAAATATCTTCTCCCATTCTGTTGGTTGTCTTGTTTTGTTGACTGTTTCCTTTGCTGTGCAAAAGCTTTTATCCTGATGAAGTTCCAGTAGTTCATTTTTGCCCTTGCTTCCCTTGCCTTTGGCAATGTTTCTAGGAAGAAGTTGTTGAGGCTGAGGTCGAAGAGGTTGCTGCCTGTGTTCTCCTTTAGGATTTTGATGGACTCCTGTCTCACATTTAGGTCTTTCAACCATTTGGAGTCTATTTTTGTGTGTGGTGTAAGGAAATGGTCCAGTTTCATTCTTCTGCATGTGGCTGTCCAATTTTCCCAACACCATTTGTTGAAGAGACTGTCTTTTTTCCACTGGACATCCTTTCCTGCTTTGTCGAAGATTAGTTGACCATAAAGTTGAGGGTCCATTTCTGGACTCTCTATTCTGTTCCATTGATCTATGTGTCTCTTTTTGTGCCAGTACCATACTGTCTTGATGATGACAGCTTTGTAATAGAGCTTGAAGTCCGGAATTGTGATGCCACCAGCTTTGCTTTTCTTGTTCAACATTCCTCTGGCTATTCAGGGTCTTTTCTGGTTGCATACAAATTTTAGGATTATTTGTTCCATTTCTTTGAAAAAAGTTGATGGTCTTTTGATAGGGATTGCATTAAATGTGTAGATTGCTCTAGGTAGCATTGACATCTTCACAATATTTGTTCTTCCAATCCATGAGCATGGAACCTTTTTCCATTTCTTTGGGTCTTCCTCAATTCCTTTCATGAGTATTTTATAGTTTTCTGAGTACAGATTCTTTGCCTCTTTGGTTAGATTTACTCCTAGGTATCTTATGGTTTTGGGTGCAATTGTAAATGGGATCGACTCCTTAATTTCTCTTTCTTCTGTCTTGTTGTTGGTGTATGGGAATGTCTCTGATTTCTGTGCATTGATTTTATATCCTGCCACTTTACTGAATTCCTGTATGAGTTCCAGCAGTTTTGGGGTGGAGTCTTTTGGGTTTTCCACATAAAGTATCATATCATCTGCAAAGAGTGAGAATTTGACTTCTTCTTTGCCGATTCGGATGCCTTTTACTTCTTTCTGTTGTCTGATTGCTGTGGCTAGGACTTCTAATACTATGTTGAATAGCAGTGGTGATAGTGGATATCCCTGCCATGTTCCTGACCTTAGGGGGAAAGATCTCAGTTTTTCCCCATTGAGTATGATATTCACTGTGGGTTTTTCATAGATGGCTTTTTATGATATTGAGGTATGTACCCTCTATCCCTATACTCTGAAGAGTTTTGATCAAGAAAGGATACTGTACTTTGTCAAATGTTTTTTCTGCATCTATTGAGAGGATCATGTGGTTCTTGTTCTTTCTTTGATTAATGTATTGCATCACATTGATTGATTTGCGGATGTTGAACCAACCTTGCAGCCCAGGGATAAATCCCACTTGGTCATGGTGAATAATCCTTTTAATGTACTGTTGGATCCTATTGGCTAGTATTTTGGTGAGAATTTTTGCATCCATGTTCATCAAGGATATTGGTCTGTAATTCTCCTTTTTGATGGGGTCTTTGGTTTTGGATCAAGGTAATGGTGGCCTCATAAAACGAGTTTGGAAGTTTTCCTATTTCTAGTTTTTCCATTTCTATTTTTTGGAAGAGTTTCAGAAGAATAGGTATTAATTCTTCTTTAAGTGTTTGGTAGTGTTCCCCTGGGAAGCCATCTGGCCCTGAGCTTTTGTTTGTTGGGAGATTTTTGATTACTACTTCAATAAGGAAAGGCAATATTAAGAAAAAGCAAGAATTAACTGAGAGGTCAACTCAAACAAATACATGCTGGAAAATATTGATTGGATTTAGTAATTAGACACCAATTAGGTCTTTTTTTTTTTTTTTTTTTTTTACCATTTAAGTTGTTGTTTAGATCATGTTAGTAGTAAAACATCACTTAAGATAACTACTCATAGGGGCGCCTGGGTGGCTCAGTTGGTTAAGCGACTGCCTTCGGCTCAGGTCATGATCCTGGAGTCCCTGGATCGAGTCCCACATCGGGCTCCCTGCTCGGCAGGGAGTCTGCTTCTCCCTCTGACCCTCCCCCCTCTCATGTGTTCTCTCTCATTCTCTCTCTAATAAATAAATAAAATCTTTAAAAAAAAAAAAAAAAAAAAAAAAAAAAAGATAACTACTCATATAGATTTCTTCCCAATAACTTTAGAAAGTGGAGTATGCTTTTTAAAAATATATTTCAGGAAACAAAGCCTTGGTGGAACATAATTTTCCAAGTATCTCATGATTAATAAGAAGCAAAGCTTGGATTTGAACCTATTTTAGTAGGGCTCAATTGGCGAGAGACCCCTGAAGGAGTTCCAGGATGCTCTGAAATGTGCTCTGCTACTTGGGTCTTTTATGCAAAAAGGATCCAAGGATGATGGGAATGCTAAGTAGAATCTCTTCCAGGCCAGTAAAGAAGTGGCAGGAAGACCCTGTGTTGTCTTTTTTATGTGTTAATCTCTCATAGTAAATCTCTTCCTAAATATCTATATATCTGTACCTATACCTTTATCTATTCTATTGCTTCCTTTACTCTGGAGAACTCTGACTAATACAAATCCCTAGAGTTCTGTAGCAAAACCATGCTTTCCATGGCAGACAACCAACCACTCTTAATAGCTACTACTATCTAGGAGAGTCTATGAATCAAGTGATGATTGGAGTTGTACATAATGAGCTGGGTTTTCACAGATCCACTGAATTCTTCATTTTAGTGGTGTCTTCGTTAGCTCAGGCTGCTATAACAAATTACCTTGGACTGGATGGATTAAACAACAAACATTTATTTCTCACAGAACTAGAGGCTGGAAGTCCAAGATCAGGGTGCCCTCATGCTCAGGTTCTGGTGAGAGTGCTCTCCCTGGTATAAATATATGGCCATCTTACTACTGTATTCTCGCAGAGCGAAAAGACTAGCTTGCTTTCTTGTCTTATAAAGAATCTAATCTCATCATGAGGGCTCTATTTTCATGACTTAATTACTTCCCAATGTTCCCAACTTCATTTACCATCCTATTGGATGTTAGGCTACCAACCAACGTATGAATTTTGTGGGGACACAAATATGTGATCTATAGTGAGTGGGAACAGCAATAATCTATTGTGTAATGAAAAGATACATCCAGATTAAGGCCCCCCAAAATCCACAAGTCACAGAATAAATTAGCATCTGTAGCATCTGTTTGTCAAATTGATGCCTCTTTCTCATCTCACTTATGGACAAATGATGGCTTTCCTAGCACCAATCATCAGAAGAGGAAAAACTGGTGCCTGATTGACTCACCAAGAGATTAGTATGATATGTTGATTTTAGGGAGAGTCCTATTCAAGCAGTATGCCTAAAATGCGGCAGCAAAGTGTATAGGCAGAGCTGGAGAGTGGTAACAGTAGATGTTTATTTTGAATTCATAGAGAGGTATCCCAAGATGTAGGAAAAGATAGTCTTAGACAGTAGTAAATATGTTGTCTGGTTGATCAAGGGTTTGGAAGGTGAACAAAAAAAGAGAGGAAGAGACAAGAAAATTTTGGGAAGAATAACATGTAGCCCTGAGTTTCTAAGCCCTAAGTACACAGAGTTTTTGCTCTCCAGGAAATACTTACTAAAAAGGAGGCATATAATGGCCAAGAGAATAGGAGGACTGGCTCTGCCGAATGTTAGCCAGCCTCCCCCTGTAGTCTAGTGCTGACACAAAAGGCTCATGAATGAACTAGCCATGGCAGCTAGTTTGGAGGAGAATCTAGGCTAAGTCAAGTAGCCTTTTAAATGGCAGTGTCCTCTGCAGAGACCCTACCAAGGAATATAATCAGATGATGGCTTCTCTGGTCTCACATCAAGATTAGTTAATATCTCTACTTCCTTACCTCTCAACCCCTTATTAAGGCCTTAATAAGGCCTTATTCTAAGTCAAGAGTAAATGCAAGAATTTTGGGTTTTTTTAAATGCTCTAAGAACTTCTGATTTTTATTTTTTTTTATTTATTTTTTTTTTTTTTAAAGATTTTATTTATTTATTTGACAGAGAGAGAGAGAGCGACAGCAGGAACACAAGCAGGGGGAGTGGGAGAGGGAGAAGCAGGCCTCCCGCCGAGCAGGGAGCCCGATGCGGGGCTCGATCCCAAGACCCCGGGATCATGACCTGAGCCGAAGGCAGATGCTTAACGACTGAGCCACCCAGGCGCCCCAAGAACTTCTGATTTTTAGAGTGAGCTATGACTTAACAGTTGATGGACCTGAACCTGTTACTTCTCTCTCTCTCTCTTTTCTTTTCTCTTCTTTCCTTTCCCCTTCCCCTTCCTCCCTCCAAAGCAGGTAAACAAAGCCAGGCAACTTCACAGTTCTTATACTTGTCATAGCCCTCGTGATGTTCAAGTGTCATAGATGTTACCTAACTCAAATTGATTTAAGAAAAAGACAGTCATACATTGCTGATAAAAGGAGTAAAACTGGAACTATTATTAGAGAAACTATAGTTGATAAGATTTTAAGAATAATTTCAAAGCAACAGTTTATTTTATTTTCCTTCTTTAGATTTTTTAAAAATATTAAGATATACATCAAAATACATACTTTTACAGTGTATAATTCTGTAACAACTGTATACAATCCTGTCATCATGAATTGTATGCAAAATAGAACAATTTCATCAGTCTCTGAAATTCTGTATATGCCCTCTCCTCAATCCCAGCCCCTCACAAACATTGTCCCTATAGTTTTGTCTTTTCCAGAATGCCATAAGTGCAGTCATGCAGGATGCAGTCTTTGAGTGTGCATTCTTTCACTTAGCATAATGGTTGAGATTCATGTTATTGCAAATATGTTTTATTCTTTTTTATTTGAATAGAATTCCATTGCATGAATATACCTCAGTTTGTCAGTTTACCAGCTGAGAAACATTTGGGTTGTTGCCACTTGGATGACAATAAGTTTTCCAATTTACTTGAAGTGGACATATTTCTTGAAAAATTCACTTGGTCAAAAGTAAAAATTAAAATAGGTACATTTCTATATCATTTATAAAAAATTTTACAGGAAAACTCCAGGCCCAAATATGTTCACTAGCATCTTTATCTAAATAGTTAAAAAAAAAAAAAATACACCAATCTTATGCAGTTTTTCCAGGGAATAGAAAAGAGATAATATTTCCAATTTATTTTATGAGACAGCAAAAAATTAAAAAAAAATGATAGCACAATAAAACAAGGACACTAAAATACAAGAAAATTAGGAAAATTAAAGTCCAATATTGTTCATGAACACAGATGTAAAGAATCTTTTAAAATATTGAAACACAGGATATTAGCAAAATAAATGCATCAGCATGTAAAAGAAATAAGTTTATTCTAGGAATGTGAGGTTGTTTGAACCTTTGAAATTCAATCAGTATGATTTACCTCATTAATACATATTAATATGTTAATAGCAAATGCATTAATGTGTTTTAATGAAATATCAAATGTGTTAATGTGTTCTAAATGTATTAATGTGTTAAAACCAAAGGAAAACCTTTGGTTTATCTCAGTAGATGCAGAAAACATCACTTGACAAAATTCAACACCTGTTTTATGATTTTTTAAACTCAACAAAATTAAAATAGAAGAAAGATTGTTTCTGTGCCCTTCTTATTAGTTCAAAAACAAGGCACATATTACCACTTTTAATTAACATTATGCTAGCATTCCTGCCCAGTGCAATAAGGCAATAAAATAAAATGCATAAATGTTAGAAAGGGGGAGGGAACTAATGTTATTTGTAGGCATATGATAATATATCTTTGAAATCCAAAAGAATCTACATTCAGGGGGTGCATGGGTTGCCCAGTCTGTTAAGCGACCAACTCTTGATTTCAGCTCAGGTCATGATCTCAGGTTGTGAGATCAAGCCCCAGGTCTGGTTCTGTACTCAGTGAGGAGTCTGTTTGAGATTCTCTCCCCTTCCTGTTACCCCCTGCCCCTCCCTCCACTCATGCATTCTCTATCTCTCTCAAATAAATAAATCTAAAAAAAAATCTCCATTCAGAATTAATGTTAATTTATCAAGGTTGCTGGATGTGAGCTCAGTATTTAAAAATAATTTCTTTTTTTAAAATTTATTTATTTGAGAGTGTGAGAGCACAAGCAGTGGGTTGGGGGGTAAAGGGAGAGGGAGAAACATACTCCCTGCTCAGCAGGGAGCCCTACTCATATGCTGGTTCACAGACCCCGAGATCAGGACCTGAGCTGAAGGGAAATGCTTAACTGACTGAGCCACTCAGGTGCCCCCCAAATCGGTTGAATTTCTATATATGAACAGAAACAACCAGAAAATTAATGTAAAAATATAATTTTCAGTCTCATCAAAAAAACCTTCAAAAACATAGAATTTTAAATAACAAATAACAATGCATGGGAGTTACGGTTATTAACATTTTATCCTTTTAAAAAATTCAGCCATTAGAAAGAAGGAAATTCTGCTATTTCTAACAACTTGAATGGACCTTGAGTGCATTATGCTAAGTGAGTTAAGTCAGAGAAAGGTAACTACCATATGATATCACTTATATGTGGAATCTAAAAAAAATAAATAAATAAAGCCAAACTTGTGAAAATAGAGTAGGTGGATGTTTACCAGTACCAGGGGCTGGGGGGGTGGGGGAAATGGGAAGATGTTGGTCAAAGAGTACACACTTCCAGTTAGAAGATAAATGCTGGGGATCTAATGTACAGTGTTGTGATTATAGTTAACAATCCTGTATTGTATACTTAAATTTTGCTAAGGGAGTGGAGCTTAAATGTTCTCACAACAAAAAGAAATGGTAATTATGTGACCTGATGGAAGTGCTACTAACTCTATGCTGGTAATCATATTGCAGAAGTAAGTATATCAAATCAACATGTATGCCTTAAATTTAGACAATACTATATATTAATTATATCTCAGTAAAACTGGAAACAAATGATTTGTCTTAATTCTAATAGTATTCCATTAAACAAAATCAATACTCTCTGAAAAAAGGTAGCATGTATTAGAACTTTAAGTATTATTTCCATAATGTCTACCACTAAATGAAAAGTACCAGATATGCCTGACTCAAATGTCCAAAAACTTAGATAAAAGCAGCAAAGGGAAAAATAATTATAGGTAATTTGGGTATTAAAGTTATCATACATGATATTTAAATGACTGCAATTTTTTTAAGAAAGATGTAAAAGATAGAAAATTTCACCAGAAATTGGAATCACTTAAGCTATAAATTTAAACTCAAATGTTGCAAAATACAATAACCCAATTAAAAACTTCATAATTGGGTTTAACAGAAGATTAGTCACTGCAAAAGTTTTGTGAACTGGAAATAATATCAGTGGAAAATGTCCAAGTAGAGAGCAAAATAGCAGGAATATATGAGACATATGGGAAACAGTGAGAAGATCTGACATATGTATAATTACAATTCTAGAGAAAATGAGACAGTTGGGAAAACATAATACTTGGAGAAATAATGCCTGAGAATTTTCCAAAATTAATGAAAGAGATCAACCAAGAGATTCAACATTCCTTACAAATTTTAGGGAAATCACATCTAGGCATATCATACCAAATTAATTAAAATTTAAAAATAATGACCTAGAGAAAGTCTTAAATACAGTGTTAGTAATATTACTTCAAAGGATCAACACTAAAATTAAGAAGTGATTTTCCAAATGAAAGTGTGGAATCCAGGAGACACTGGATTGATACTTCATAGAAGTCTAACTTTAAGGAAACATCCCTAAAAAGTAAAAGTTAACTTTTTTTTTTTTTTTTTTTTTTAAAGATTTTATTTATTTATTTGAGAGAGAGAGAATGAGAGACAGAGAGCACGAGAGGGAAGAGGGCAGAGGGAGAAGCAGACCCCCTGCTGAGCAGGGAGCCCGATGTGGGACTCGATCCCGGGACTCCAGGATCATGACCTGAGCCGAAGGCAGTCGCTTAACCAACTGAGCCACCCAGGTGCCCAAAAAGTTAACTTTTTGAAAGTGTAAGTTAAAGACATTTTCAAGACAAAACCAAATTTGATTACCTGTAGAGCTGCAGTAAAAGTCATACCAAAATAATTCCTTCAGGCATAAAGAGAATAATTCCAAATAGAAATATGGAAATTTTGGCAAGATTTATGAGCAAGAAAGGAGCACATACATGCATAACTCTAATTAAATGTTGACTGAAAATAAAAACCAAAAAAATCTAAATAATAGTAATGGCTTATAGGATTCACAATATATGTAAGGTTTTGGGTTTCTGTAGCATAATGGTGGTTGCCTAAATACTAATCTCTCAACATTTCCTCTAAAACACCATGCAGATTAAATAATAAAAGCAAAAATACTGCAACCAAGAGATAATAATCTTAGAATTGAATTATTACTGAAGAGCGGATTGGAGTGAAACTATTTGGAAGATGTCCTTTGAACTAGGAAAGAAAGGAAAATAGAAGCCACTAGTCAAAATTGAGGATCCTACAGGAACAAAATTTTAAAATTAAAAACATACCCTATCCCACTCTGTTCCAAATGACACTATCATTTAAAGACATTGTACTTCACTTTATTAACAGAAGAAGCACCTATGAATTAAAAACCATAGAATGCTATTAAAACCTTCAACTTTCACCTAAACACATCAGTTATTTCTGATGCAGGAAAAGATAAAAGATTTTTAAATGAATAGAGAAAACATAGTCAAGGTACTAACCAAACTACTGTAATACTGAAACAATATAAGAATCAGAAAATTTTAGCTGGTAAAAATTCTACCTAAAAAACTGACATAAAGCAGAAAAAAATAGTGTAATACTCCAACTTGAATTAAATATTCTTTAAAAAGAAAAAGAAATTAATCAATGGGCTTGAATCCACAACATTAAAATGGTTTGCTATATATACACACCCAGTGGAATAGATTATTGAAGACTACCACACCAGTTGTGACATGTCCTAAAAAGAGGCAGCATGTGACCTGAATCAGTGACTAATACATGCTTTTTTAATTCTCCCAGTGTTATGCTGTGGCAAGTATGGGAAACAAGACATGGAAGTATTGATTTCTGTTCCTGAATTTTTGAACTTTGTACATTTGGAACTGGGCAGGAATCATGGAGCACCAGGATCAGGATAATAGGCAGGTGAGAACCAGACCTAGGAAACCAGAGAGGCAGTGGGGAACAGGTTTATGTATGAGCTAATGATCCAAACCCCAGGGATATTCATCATTGTCCCATCCAATGTCACATGCAGAGCACAAATTTAAAGATACATTTATTAAGAATTTCAAGATGGTAATCACAGAGCATTAAACTCCTAAGTGGGGTTTTGTGTGACTGCAATGGTGACATACCCGTGATTCGAGCTCTGTATAGTAACAAAGTAAATGGAAACCCTTTATTGTTATGATTATTATTTAAAGATTTATTTATTTATTTGAGAGAGAGAGAGAAAAAAAGAGCAGAGGGAGGGGCAGAGGGAGAGGAAAGAATCCTCAGCCAGACTCGATGCTGAGCACGGATTCAGATGTTGGGCTCAATCCCAGGATTCTGAGATCATGATCTGAGCTGAAATCAAGAGTCTGACACTTAACAGACTGAGCCACCCAGGCGCCCCATTTATTATTATTTAATAATGAAAGCAAATTGCACACTTTCAAGGTCTGTGTAATAAGGATGAGTGGATGAAGTCTGATTAACTTTTTAATTGTTTCTATAAATTATGTGCCTGTCTTGTAGTAGGTAATTTTTTCCCAGAAGAAACAGAATCATTTCCTCAAAGTATCTGGCTCAATGGCAGAATTGTTCTATAAATTGCAGGTTTTTTATTTTCTTAAAATTTTAAGGATTTTATAAGTATATGATACTTTACATAAGTAAGTTTGCATAAATATATTGATAAATTTATTAGATTTTTAATGTATTCTGGATTCATTTTATTGAATTTAAATTTAATTAAATAAATTTGGGTATTAAATATAATTTCATATATTTTCTCTTTTCTTGAATGTAGAACATATGGGATCACTTATCCCATGATAGATGGTAACTTTCTGTTTTCCATAATCACAAAATTCTTTAAAAATAGCGTTGACTTACTGACAGTTGAAGAAAGATGTAATAAACATAGTCTCTGATCCATTTCTCTCTCTGTCTCTTTTTTTTTTTTTTTGCTCATGAGACCATTTTAATCGCAAGGTGTTACACAGATTAACATAAACTTCGTATCATGGAAATATGTACTACAAAATTCAGAAATAACCAGTATTAGTGAAACCAAATCAAGTATTTTGGAGACTTCAAAGCACTAGATGGAATTCTTCAAGGACACTGATCCGTTTCTTTCTTTTTGATTACTCAAAGTGGGGGTGCTACCTGGAAGGGAAGAAGGCAGATGACAAACCTAATTTCTTCACAGACTTGCTAATGATTATTCTCCTGTAAATAGGCAAAGATATTTTTTGAAATGCTTTGAAATATTTTTTGAAATGCTTTGAGCAGGATGTCCTTGGTTTTAGCATTGCTTATGTCAAAAAGCCTTGGATCAATGAAATTATGACATATGGCTTTCTGTACAATATTACATAAGCTCTCCAACATCTGGAATATAAATAGAGCTGCTTTATAACCTCTATGCTTCCTGCTGTGAAGTAATAACCCATACACCTTGTTAGGGACCCCATTCACTACACTGGGCCAAAGATCATATGTCTGATATATGAAGGAAGGAATGTCTAGGTCTCACAGTTTTCACCTATGCCTCTTTATTGATTAGATCATTAAAAGTGTTAATAAATCGTTTTTTATTTTTTTTATTTTTATTTATTTATTTATTTTTTTAAAGATTTTTTATTTATTTATTTGACAGAGGGAGACATAGCGAGAGAGGGAACACAAGCAGGGGGAGTGGGAGAGGGAGAAGCAGGCTTCCCGCGGAGCAGGGAGCCCGATGCGGGGCTTGATCCCAGGACCCTGGGATCATGACCCGAGCCGAAGGCAGTCGCTTAACCAACTGAGCCACCCAGGCGCCCCAATAAATCGTTTTTTAAAACCTTATTTAAAATTTAACTAATATATAGTGTATTATTAGTCTCAGAGGCAGAGTTTAGTTATTCATCAGTTGCATATAACACCCAGTGCTCAAAACTATTAATAAATCTTGATAATGGTCAGGTTCTCCGATTTTTTGAGTCTGACTTGACAATCCAATCCTTTGCATTATTACAAAGACATTTGAGTTTAAACACAAATAGAAAATAGGTATCTTAAGCCCACATATTTTAAGGAACATGCCCAGTGAAATTTATGAATTTTAAAACAATCCTGCTTGAGATTAAACCATTTACCTGGAAAAAGAGGAAGAAACATTCTTGATGTTGATGTATGTAATTATATGCATTTAAAACATTTTAGAAGCTGTCAACTTCTTGGTCCATCAGCTTTAACAGCAACCCATACAAATGTTCTTGTTTTGTACATCTTTAATTTGAAAAGCAGAGGAGCATGATGTTCTGCAGCTTCCATAGCACCTGTCACTCACATCAAGGACATAAATTTGTTTTCCATAGTGCACTTTACCTATATTGAAGTTTTTGTCACAAATCTTGATCTTTAATAAGTAAATTCATGAAGCTTATAATTGGCACAGTACATAAAATTGTAACATTGATTTCACTTAATCTTTAACCTGACATATTGCAGGTTTTACAGTAGCAGTTCTCATATTGAGACTCCATCTGTTAATGGCAGGAAACAACATTGCTATACTCCAGGAAGCTGCCAAAAAGTGTAAATGACTTGATATGCCGCTAACTGTGGAGTTCAAGTATACTCAGTGATGCTCTTTTTGTATTTACTATTTACATGGGAATAACCTTTGAACACAACAACTGATAAGAATCCCTGTAGATCAGACTTCTTAAGACATGATAGAAACAATAAGTTATATCTTTTACTTTTAATGTGCAAAAATTCCCCATAGCATCTCTCAGAGAAGTACCTCGGCATTCTGACAGAACTATTAAACCTATTAGTTCATATCAGTGAGCTAAGTTAAGATGCCAAATGTTTTCCTGAGCCCGACCAGAAAATGCATCCTTTAAGTTACACTACCTTGATTATATTAGTTACAGGGCTTCAAATAATCCTTCCAGGCATGCCAAAATGGAATAATGTACGCATTCAAAAGTAATTTATTTCTTGGAAAGTCTTCGAGAAAAGCAGAAGACACTTGCTCATAGTAAATAGTGCAGTGTTTCTTGAGAAACTCAGTCTTTTTCCAGGTTAGATTAATAAATATTCATTTGGCACCTACTGTGTGCCAGGGAATTTGCTGAGTGCTTTGTCTACAGATACTACAAAATATGTTTTCTGCCCTCAAATAGCACACTGATTAGGTATTGAGAATGATTAATGATTCCATTAAGCATAGATGTGGATATGGGGGGGCGCGTGACAGAGGGGGAGTGAGAGAGAGAGAGAAAAGAGGGAGGGAGGGAGGGAAGGAAGGTAATATGGCAATTTAGGATAATGAAAAGAGCAGATAATTTTCAGTGAAACTAGTTTAAATAAAAGCCCTCTACATACAGTTGAATGACATTGAGAAAGTTCTAGAATTGCTGTAATTTTGTTTTCTATCTGTAAAGTGGGATATATTTATAGTTACTGAATAGATTTATTATAGGGATTGAGATGTGCAAATTTATAAAATTTCACAAGAGAAGGAGATTTAATGAGCTCTTTAAAGTCAGAGAAAGCTTCAGACGAAATACGATGTTTAACCTAGGTTTGTACTAGATGTTTTAGTTTGGGTGCTATAACAAATTACCGCAAACTGGATAGCTTAAGCAACAAACATTTATTACAGTTCTGGAAGCTTGTAAGTCCAAGATCAAGGTACCTGCAGATCCAGTGTCTGATGAGGACCCACTTCCTGGTTTTCATATGGCCTTCTTTTCCTTGTATTCTCACATGGTGGAGAACAGGGAGAAAGAGCAAGCTTTCACATCTCTTCTTATAAAGATCCCATTCATGAGGGCTTCACCCTCATAATCAATTATTATCCAAAAGCCCCACCTCCAATATCACATTGAGGTTAGGATTTCAACTTATAAAGCTTGAGACAACACATTTCAGTTCATAACACTAGGTATGGTTTAGCAGGTGGAAGAGGAAGGCAACCAATGTAAAAGATACACAGACTCCTAAAAAAGCATCCTGTTTCTGGAAAGTGGCAAATACTATTCAGTGTCTCAGTACTGGCATGGATGAGCCCTGAATTATAAAACAGAATGGTGAGAATGCAAGTAGAAAAAGATCAATGAAATAGTAGTTCTATAAATTGTAGGTTATCTTTTCAATGGTATGGTCATTTCTTATTTTTTAAGGAATTAACCAAATCAGATCAAAACCTGTGTTTTTATTCTATAATAAAATGATCAGTCACCAGTGTTAAATTCTTTGGGACTACACTTACTATAAATACGAGTGAATTCAGGTTTAGAGGTATTTTATCAATGACAATGTAATGACACTATGAGACGTTAAATATATCCCTCTACTGCAGTCCATTCTATGAGGAAAATATGAATGGTCACATTTGGTATTTTGGAGTGGTAATGGCTTACAACATTGGAGGATAGGCTGGGGACAGATTTAAGCACTGGTTTTCATCAAGCAGATAACTAAAGTAAATGGATATACATCATCTACCTGGTTAACTTTTCTGTAGCTTTGAAATGGTCTCTTGAAAACAAAGTGACTCTCAGGGGAAAATATACTTAGAATAAGAGCATAATCTGAAATGAATTAGAGCCATTATAAAAATTCAGACAAAAAGAACAAAAGGCTCAACAGAAAAGACTGAAATTGAAATAGTACTTCCAATGTTTTGTGCTTATTCAAATACAGGGAGGTATGAAGTTTCTGTCCTATAACATGAGATTTTGTAGGACTCTTAAATTATAATTTATAATGTTGAAATTTAATGCATTGATATTGATTAAGTAAATAGAAAAATGACTAATCAGGTATGTAGGCATATTGGTAAAGAACAAGTGAAGTATGCGATTTTGTTGTTTCTGTTGGGGTAAAATGATTAGTTGAAGGCATTGGTGTTAGTTTTAAAAACCTGGAGAAATAAGGAATGATAATGAAGGAATGCTTCACATTTTGACATTATTTCATCTTTTTCAGAAAAACAAAAATGAGATTTACAATAAAATTCAGATAATTCTTTCAAAAATATTTTTTATGAAAGTAAAAGTAATGGTAACTACAATAACCAGGTAAACATTTAATTGTGTGCTGTTGAATTTGAATTATTTAATTTTGATTTTTGCTAATTGACTTATTTTTGAAAGTGAGGTTAAACTGAGAACAGAGTCTAAACTTGTGATATAACTCTCCTAAAAAGAGAAGTCTCTGCAGTGTCCCATTTGTATTAAAATTTATTCTTTCTAACATGTATCTTATAGGAAACACATTTTAAAATGTTTTTTTAATTTGAGTATAGTGGACACACAATGTTATGTTAGTTTCAGGTGCAAAACATAGTGATTCAGCTTCTCTATATGTTATGTTGTGCTCACTGCAAGTGTAGCTACCGTCTGTCACCATAAAATGTTATTACAATATCATTAACAATATTCCCTATATTGTGCTTTTTATTCCCATGGCTTATTATTGTTATTATTATTATTATTATTACCATTATATTTATTCAGGGCTTGAACTCATGACCTTGAGATCTAGACCTGAGCTGAGATCAAGAGTCGGATGCTTAACCTACTGAGACACCCAGGCACCCTTCCCATGACTTAGTTATTCCATAACTGGAAGCCTATATCTCCCTCTCCCACTTACCCATTTTGTCCATTCCCCCAACTTCCTCCCCCTTTCCCTGCAACCATCAATTTGTTTTCTGTAATTATATGTCTGATTCTGCTTTTAGCTTGTTTACTTATTCATTTGTTTTGTTTTTTAGATTCCACATATGAGTGAAATCATATGGTATTGGTCTTTCTCCTTCTGACTTATTTCACTTAGCGTAATACCCTCTAGGTCCATCCATTTTATGGCAGATGGCAAGATCTCATCCTTTTTTATGTCTGTATAAAATTCCATTATACACACACACACACACACACACACACACACACACACACACATCTTCCTTATCCATTCATCTTTCAGTGGACATTTAGGTTGCTTCCATATTTTGGCTGTTGTAAAGAATGCTGCAATAAACATAGGGACATATGTATTCCTTTGAATTAGTGTTTTTGTGTTCTTTGGATAAATACTCAGTAGTGCAATTGCTGGATTATAGGGTAGTTCTCTGTTTAATTTTTTGTGGAACCTCCATGCCGTTTTCCACAGTGGCTGTGCCAATATACATTCCTGCCAACGGTGCATGAGGGTTCCTTTTTCTCCATGTTCTTGCCAACACTTTTTATTTCTTGTGTTTTTGATTTTACCCATCTGACAGGTATGAGGTGATATCTCATTGTGGTTTTGTTTGCATTTCCCTGATGATTAGTGATGTTGAGCATCTTTTCATGTGTCTGTTGGCCATCTGTATGTCTTCTTTGGAAAAAATGTCTATTCAGGTATTCTGCCCATTTTTTAATTGGATTATTTGTGGGGGTTTTTTGTGTTGAGTTGTATAAGTTCTATATATATTTTGGATATTAACCCCTCATCAGATATATCATTTGTACTCAACAATATATTGGAGGAATCATTCACCACGATCAAGTGGCATTTATTTCTGGGATGCAAGGGTGGTTCTCCTAGACATTCATACCTGAGTCTTAAGTTCCTGTGTGCTTTCTATCCACTAATTCCCCTCTGAACTTGCCTGGTTAAAACCCACCAGGTCTTGGCATCTACAAATTAGGTCACATTTGGTTTTGGAACTAAAATAGGCTTGTTTTGGGGTGCCTGGGTGGCTCAGTCGTTAAGTGTCTGCCTTCCGCTCAGGTCATGGTCCCACGGTCCTGGGATCGAGCCCCACATCGGGCTCCCTGTTCTGCGGGAAGCCTGCTTCTCCTCTCCCACTCCCCCTGCTTGTGTTCCCTCTCCCGCTGTGTCTCTCTGTCAAATAAATAAATAAAATCTTAAAAATAAAATAAAATAAAATAGGCTTGTTTTTCCATTAATATCACAATTATAAAAGTTGAAATATATAACCAAAAAATAACATCTTGTCAGTATAGAAGTAAAATAAGTGAAATTTAAAGACATGAATTTTGAGTATAAGTTTAAAGTGTGTTTAGTTTTGTAAGAAACCTCCAAAATGTCTTTCAAAGTAGTTGTATCATTTTGCATTCCAAATAACAGTGAATGGAAGTTGCTCTTCATATTTGCTAGCATTTGGTCAGTGTTTCCTATTTTGGCTCTTCTAATAGGTGCATAGTGGCTATATAATTATGTTTTAATTTGAATTTTCCTGATGACCTATGATATGGAACATCTTTTCATATGATTATATGCCATTTTTTTTTGGGTGAGATTTCTAAGGTCTTTGACCCATTTTTAAAGTTGTTTGTTTTCATATTGTTGAGTTTTTTAAAGTTCTTTAAAAGTTTGGATAACATTCCTATAACATCATATGTGTATTTTGCAAATATTTTCTCCCAGTCTGTGGCTTGTCTTTTTCTTTTGACATTGTCTTTCACAGAGTAGTTTTTAATTTTAATTAAGTCCAATTTATCAATTATTGCTTTCATGAATCATGCCTTCAGTGTTATATATTTAGCCATCATCATACCCAAGGTCATGTAGGTTTTCTCTAGTGTTATCGTCTTGGAATTTTTCATTTTACATTTAAATCTATGATCCATTTTGAGTTAATTCTTCTAAAGGATATAAAGTTTATGTCTAGATTTTTTGTTTTTCTGTCTTTTATTTTTTCATGTGGATATCCAATTGTTCCAGCTCCATTTGCTTTTTGTTTTTTTGTTTTTTTAGATTACTTATTTATTTGAGAGAGAGAGAGTATGAGCAGGGGGGAGGGGCAGAGGGAGAGGGAGAAGCTGACGCCCTCTGAGCAGGGAGCCCGATGCAGGGCTGGATCCCAGGACCCTAAGATCATGACCTGAGCCAAAGGCAGATGCTTAACCAATTGAGCCACCCAGATGCCCCCCTTTTATTTTCTTGTTGTGTTAGCCAGAGCTTTCAGTATAATATTTAAAGGGAATGAGGGAATGGTGAGTGGCATCCTTGCCTTATATTTGATCTTTGTGGGAAAGCTTCTGGTTGTCCACTACTAAATGTGATGTTGGCTGTAGGCTTTTTGTAGATAGATTTTAACAATTTGAGGAAATTCCCTATTCTTAGTTTACTGAGAGTTTTTATCATAAATCACAGTTGGACTTTGTCAAATGCTTTTTCCGCATCCATTGATGATTATGCAATTTTTCTTCTTTAGCATGTTGATTGATGGATTATGTTAATTGATTTTCAAACACGGAACCATCCTTGCATGTTTATTCCAGCATACCTGGGATAAATCCCACTTGGTCATGGTGTATAATTCTTTTTATATATTGTTGGATTCAATTTGCTAATATTTTATTGAAGACTTTTACATTTATGATAGATATTGGTCTGTGGTTTTCTTTGCTTATAAAATCTTTGTCTGATTTGGATATTAAGGTAGTGCAGGCCTCAAAGAATGAATTAGGAAGTATTCCCTCTGGCTCTTCTTTCTGAAAGAGATTATAAAGAATTGATAAAATTTCATCCTTAAATATTTTGTAGAATTTACCAGTAAACAATCTGGGCATGATATTTTCTATTTTTGAAGGTTTATTATTGGTTCAATTTCTTTCATAGATATAGGCTTACTCTGTTTTTTTGCATGTGAGTTTTGGCAAATTGTTTCTTTCAAGGAATTGGTCCATTTCATCTAGGTTATCAAATTTGTGGTCAGAGAGTAGCTTATAATATTTCTTTATTATCTTTTTAATGTACATAGGATATCTAGTCATGTCCGCTCTTTCATTTGTGCTATTAGTAATTCATGTCCTCTCTTTTTTTCTTAGTTAGCTTTGCTAAAGGCTTATCTAATTTATTGATCTTTTCAAAGAATCAGCTTTTGATTTCATTGATTGCTCTATTGATTTAATCTTTAAATTTAATTGATTTCCACTCCAATTATTACTTCATTTCTGCTGCTTACTTTGGATTTAATTTGCTCTTATTTTTCTAGTTTCCCTGGGTGACAACTCAGATGACTGACTTTAGGTCTTTCTTCTTTTCTAATATAAGTATTCAATACCATAAAATTCCTTCTAAGCACTAATTTCACTGCATCTCAGAAATTTTGATAACTTGTGTTTTAATTTTCATTTAGTTTACAATATGTCTTAATTTCTCTTGAGATTTCTTCTTTGGCCTATGTGTTATATAGAATTGTGTTGTTTAATCTCCAAGTATTCAGGGATTTTCCACTTATCATTCTGTTACTGATTTCTAGTTTAATTCCATGTGGTCTGAGAACAGACATTATATGATTTCTATTTTTTAAAATTTGTTAAGGTGGATTTTTATGGCCCAGAATGTGGTCTGTCTTGGCAAATGTTCCATGTAAGTTTGAGAAGAATGCATATTCTGCTCTTGTTCAATGAAGTAGCTAATAGTTTTTTATTATATCCTGTTGATGGTATTACTGAGTTCATCTGTGTCTTTACTGATTTTCTGCCTGCTTAATCTGTCCATTTATGATAAAGGGTGTTGAAAGCTCCAAGTATAATATAGTGGATTCTTCTGTTTCTCTTTGCATTTCTGTTAGTTTTTGCATCATGTAGTTTGACTCTCTGTTGTTACATGCATACACTTTAAGGATTGTATGTCTTCTTAGACAATTGACTGCTTTATCATTATGTAATGACCTTTTTTATCCATGATAACTTTCTTTGCTTTGAAGTCTGCTCTCTTTGAAATTAATATAGCTACTCCTACTTTTTTCAACTAGTGTTAACATGGCATATTTTTCTCCAGCCACTTAATCTATATATGTCTTTATATTTAAAATGGATTTCTTATAGGCAACATATAGTTGCATTGTTTTTTTTATCCATTCTGACAATCTCTTTTTTAATTGATGCATTTAGACCATTGACAAAGCATTTCTGATGTTGTTTAATTAATATCTAACATATTCCTTACTGTTTTATATTTGTTGCCTTTGCTTTTTTTTTTTTTAAAGATTTTATTTATTTATTTGAGAGAGAGAATGAGACAGAGAGAGAGAGCATGAGAGATGGGAGGATCAGAGGGAGAAGCAGACTCCCTGCTGAGCAGGGAGTCCGATGCGGGACTCGATCCCGGGACTCCAGGATCATGACCTGAGCCGAAGGCAGTCGCTTAACCAACTGAGCCACCCAGGCGCCCCAGCCTTTGCTTTTTATTACTGTTTTTGTATTCCACTCTTTCTCTGCCTTTTACAGTTTTAGTTGAACATTTTAGATGATTCCATTTCTCTCCTTTCTTAGCTTATTGGTTATAATTTGTTTACCCTTTTTCATTATTGCCTTAGAGTTTGCAATATACATTTAAAACTAATCCAAGTCCATTTTCAAATAAAACTATACTACTTCATACATAGTGTGAGTACCTTATAGTAACAAAATAATCCTAATCCTCTCTCCTATCCCTCATATTATTGTTGTCATTCATTTCACTATGTGTAAGCATACATAAGCATATGTGTGTGTGTGTGTGTGTGTAGTACATGTATAAGCATAAATAATTAAATACATTGTTAGTATTATTACTTTGAACAAACTGTTATCTGTTAGATCAATTAAGAATCAGAAAAATATTAAGTTTTAATCTTACCTTCACTTAGCCCTTTTTCAGCACTCTTCCTTTCTTTATGTATATCTGAGTTTCTAAACTATATTCTTCTTCTCTCTGAAGAACTTCTTTTTAACATTTGTGCAAAGCAGGTCTACTTGCAATAAATTCCAACAAATTTTGATTATCTGAGAAAGTATTTCTCCAGTTTTAAAGAATAATTGCAGGGTAAATAATTCTGTGTTGGTAGGTTTTTTTAATTCTCTTAACACTTTAAATATTTAATCTTTTTTTGCTTGCACAGGTTCTTTGAACAAGTCAGATTTAATTTTTATCTTTCCTTTATAAGTAAGTTTATTCCCTCCTCCAGTTTCTTTCAGGATTTTTTTTAATCTTTGATTTTTTTCTAGTATGAAAATAATATTCCTGGTATAGCGTTTTTTTTTGTTTATTTTGTTTTGTTTTTGTTTTTTGACATTTATTCTGCTGTATGTTCTCTGAGCTTCCCAGATTTGTGGTTTGGTATCTGACATTAATTTGGGGGGAAGTTCTCAGTCATCGTTTTTTCAAATATTCCTTCTGTTTCCTTCTCTCTTTTCTTTCTGGTATTCCCATTTCATATATGTTGTGCCTTTTGTAGTTGTCCCACAGCTGTTCAGTATTTGTGCTTTTTAAATTTTCCATCTTTGTTCTATTTGGTTTTCAATTTTTTGAAGTTTCTAATAAGGTATTCTTAAAATCAGAGATTCTTGCCTCAGCCATGTACACTCTACTACTAATAAGCTTATCAAAGACATTTTTCATTACTGTTACAGGGTTGCTTAGCTCCAGCACTTTTTTGGTTCTTTCTTAGGATTTCCATCTCTGTTTATATTGACTGTCTGTTCTTGCATATGATCTACTTTATTAGAGCCTTTAGCATATTAATCATAATAGTTTTAAATTTCCCATCAGATAATTCTAACATCTCTGCCATGTCTGGTTCTGATACTTTCTCTGTCTCTTCAAATTGTGCTTTGCTTTTTTGCCTCTTAGTATGCTTTTTTTATTTTTTCTTGAGAGCCAGAAATGATATATTCAGCAAAAGGAACTGTTGTAAATAGGCCTTCAGTAATACGGTGAGGGGTGGGGGGAGTAGAAGCATTGTATAGTCTTATTACTAGGACTCAGTCTTCTGTGAACCTATGCCTCTGGACTTTGAACTTCACAAGTGTTTTTCAGTATTGCCTCCCCTGTCTCCCAGGTGGGACAGGATGGCTAGAGTTGGTATTTCCCGTCTCCCTGGTCAGTTAGGCTCTGATTAACTAGTTTCTCCTGAAGGCAGGTATTGTTAAGAAGAACAGAATGTTCTGATATATTTCACAATGGTTCCTTTTTCTCTCCCCCTGCTGAGAATAAGAAGGGATTTTTCTCTGATATTTACCATTGGAACCTAATAGAACTCCTGGAGGTAAATCTCATAAAATTGTGAGGGCACTCAATGACTGGAACCTCTTAGAGTTTTTAACTCTTGGGGTTGTCTACACTGAGCTTCAGCAATTTGTCAATTACAGTTCAGGTTATCATACCCCCGCACTGCTTCCCATGGTGGTTTTTGCCTGTGTGTCTCTGCTCCAGTAAGCTGTGACTGACTTTATGCACCTGTCTGTCTCTTCAATCTTGGGGCAGTGGTATGCTTTGTGTCCTCTGCTCTCAAGGATTTAAGAAGTGCAGTTCATTTTTTAATCTGTTCAACTTTTTACTTGTTGGACTACCAATCTCTTAACACCCAGAACCCCCTCATAATGTTTTTATTCTTTATACTCTGGAAAATATACCACTTTTTGGATGTCATGTTTTCTTCCTTTTTTTTCCCCCTCCCAAAGTGCTTTCTCATATGAATTTTTCATTAAGCAACATTATGAAAGAAGTATACTTTCTGAATCTTTGTGTATCTAAAAATGTCTTCATTTTATCCTTATATTTGGTGGATATTTTGATGGAACTATAGTTGTAGACCCAAAGTTTATTTTGCTCACAATTTTGTAGCTATTATTTTATTTTCTTTGGTTAAATTGTATTATTGATGAGAAATTAGATATAATACAATTCTCATTATTTTTTTTCTGATAGCATGTTGTTATATGTTTTTCTTTTGAAACTTTACAATAATACATGTTCAGACTTCCTGTCTTTGAATATTGGATTTACTCCTTCCTGGAACTGTCAATTTAAGCTAATAATTTTTATCTCCTCTCAAATTATTTGAAGGTACTTTCAATTTATCGGGATTTGTGGTGTAGCCACACTTTTCTCCTCTTTTTACTGAATAATTTTATCCAACTCAAAGTATTTACTTGATTCTAAACACTTAGGTGGACTTTCACTCTGAAGCATCTTAAAGCTTTTGATATCATGTATATTGATCATCTTAATTTGATTCTCAACACAAGGATGGGTGTTATTCTGCTTTTATTGATCATAGGTTTTTTCAGTTTTATTTGTAAGTAGTTGGGGATGAGAAAGATGAGAAAGTTGTCTCCTTCAACTCTTAAAGTTCTAAATCTTGGACAATCTCTTTCCCTTTTGTTTCTTGTTTGCAAAGTTGCCAGTTTTATTCTGGTTCTTCCCTTCAGTTGCCTTGACAAAGAGCACATTGAGATAAAACAATTTAGTGTACACATCAGTGTTTAGCTTTCCCCAGTTGCTTTAGCAAACAGGTCTATAACAAATGGCTGTTTGCAAGTAATAAGTAACAATATTTTTATGAGTTACCAAATGACTGATATACTTGATCTAAAATTTTCCAGAAATAGTAGATATGTATTTTTTAATCAACCAACATACTGTCACTATTTTTAGTAACAGAACCTCCCTTTACTATAGAGAATGCATTTTTTATAGTTTGGGGGTAGGGCTCAATCTACTTCTTTCTATTAGAACAAAAGGCAGCCAGTGTTACCCTGCTCTTGCCAAAGAATTTCATCTCCCTGGCTTCAGTGATAAGTGCACTTGCAAAGAAACACGTAACATGGTCAAGGCATCCATGCGTGGAGGGAGAACAAAGTCTTATTATATGTTTTTAAAGTTTTGGATACTAAGTTAATTCTGGTCTTTCCAAGATACTAATACACTTTTGAGAATTTAATAACAGTTTGTTGATGATTGAGCTTAAGAAACTTGACATAACCGCCAAAAGAATTATTCAAACTCTATAAAATCATAAATACCTATTATGTTGTTGTTACTGCTAAGCAAATTTCTATCTTTCTATCACTTTATATACATTATACACTTTAAAATAATTATTTCTCATTTTATTATGAAATTTAGGCTTATTTATCACAATTTTACTAATGAAATTTTTCGGGTAATTGCCCATATCTCTATAACTAATAATAGGCAGAAGTAGAGCTTTGAACCTAGGTTTATGAGGCATCAAATTATTTACTATCCATAAGCATACTGTGTTTGCTTATTATTCTACTACTTTTAGTGTCTTCTCCATTTTATCTGAAAAAATAATTTACATATAGCCAGTAACCTCAAGTGCAGAGAAGTCTCACAACCTAACATCATATTTGGTAAAAGCGGAATATTTTGCTTAAAGATTAACAATCCCTTAAAGAATCAAATTGAGAACTTCTATTCTTTACCCATAGATAACAATATTCTAGGACATGCAAAATATTAAGGAGGAAATACTACACATTAAAATACAAGAAAACAAGGTATGAATAAACTGTGAACTTTGTGGAAAAATTCTATGAGAATCACATTAAAATTGCTGATCTGAAATTTCACTAGTATAAAAGAGTGCATAGACTTGGCTGGAATAGATATTATTTCTGTGACTTGTTATATATATGTCTGAGAAGTTAATCTTTTCTATCTTTGTATTAAAAAGGAATGGACAACTAATGAATCATTGAACACTACAACAAAAACTAATGATGTGCTATATGTTGGCTAATTGAATTTAAATAAAAAATAAAAAAAATGTTTATACATTAAAATAAGGAATGGACATATTATAAGACATTATATATTTATTATTTCTGTCTGTATCCTTCATCTTTAGCAGTGTATTTTCTTGCCAAGCAAAACTGAAATATTTGTAAATAAAGATGAATGTTTTCCTAATAATTATCACTTATTGTGTGCCTTTTTCATGCTAGACATCTTTCTAATTATTTTGGACATTTTAGTTCATTTAGTCTTCAAATCAACTGTAATGTACATACTATGATCTCCAATTTACAATGGTAAAATGAGGCAGAGAGCATAAGTAATTTATCCCATCTCAGAAACAGTAAGCACCAGAGATGGATTGGTAGCCACACAATATACCTCCAGACTCTAAATGCTTAACCACTATTCTCTATTTCCAGGTCATTAAAACAAATAGAGTGGTTTTAACATGATTCTTTCTATTGTTTTGAGAAAATTAACTCAAGACTTCTTGACATCAACGTGCAGAGCAAAATGACTACAGGTAAAGGTAACATTTAACCACGTCACCCAGACTCACATAAAATTTCCTATGCTTTTTATATAGTGGGAGAAAAAGTATAATGAAACACTGTATTTAAAACTAGAGACATAAAGCAATGAGAAAAACATTATTTTCTTATTTAAATTTAATCATCATGTGAAGAAACTTAATCTAAAATATATTCCATTAGATCAGATCTGCAAGAAAAAGCTAAGAAATTATATGTTATGGTGCTGGACCATCAGATTCAATTAATTTTTTCTACTCTAAGAAAATTGGCCACAGGTCTAAGGCTCAATCTGTTCTTTCATCCATTGCATTAATCATGTAAACTCTGTATTAATTTTTAGTGTTCCTAGTGTAAAAAGAGAAAACTAGACTTAAATATTTGGAAAAAAGTCTTTAAAGAAACAAAATAAAATGAACAAAATAACCTGTTTTTTAAGCAAAGACACATATAAGAATTGGTGGTGTTACTAACAAGAGAAGTGGCAGATTTTAATTATCAAGAATAACAATGATGAATTTGTATAGCTCCTTAAAATTTATGGAGCACTTTCTCATATATTATCTCATTTTACGTAATCCTTAAAACCTTCAGAGAGATCAGCCAAGCACATTTTAACAATGAACTAGGGCAGTCCTTATAAAAATTGGAACAATGGCTCTCTCTAGTTTTCCTAAGCCAAACTGTGTAAGTCTAAGCAGGATCCTGATCCCAAATAGAATTAGGAAAGGGTGGCTCTTCATAGTTAGATGCCAAATTTACCAATATGAATCTTTAATTTTGAAAATTTATGTTTTCTATGTACTCCATGTTCTTTATTCTTCAGTTTCCATGGTGCTACAGTAACGAGTTAAGCCTGCCGTTACTATGGAAACAATAGTGTCTTTCTCTGCATTTCATACATTTTGGTACATTCTTCAGATATTTTCTCCACTTGTACATTCATTTTCGTATGACAAATATGTAATTAAAAATTGCAACAGTGCTTAAAGGTTAGAGCACCTGAGACAAACTACTTATACTTATAGGACAATAGAGAATTAATAATGAATCATAATAAATGAATATGTACATATACATTAAGAGTCATCTTGGTATTTAATCTAAAATTATCAGGTTACTCCTTGTACATTCTTTGGAGACAGAATTTTATTGAAATATTTCATGAAAAATTATTACATTTCATTCCTGGTGCTGCCCAAATAAAATGAACAAAAATATATTTACTGGCAACACAAAAAGGAAAAATATTCCAGTAATGCATGTAATATTTATTCTTTAGAAGGAATAAACTATTTTAGTCACTGGGTCAGCTCCAAGCATTCTTTGTAACATAAGAAAGCTAATGAAAAATAGGAATACATACATTTTCTACACATACGATTTCATTATAGGGATTTCTGAAAAATATTTATATTTTGCTACTGTTGGCATTATGCTTTGAGTTATAACAGTTCCACATTCATACACTTTCCACTCCCCTCAACATACACACCAAAAGACACACTCTTTCTGAAATTATAATCCTTTACGACTTCCAGAGAAATTCCATTCTGACTAGGGCAAAGCAGTTTTTTTTTTTTAAGGGAAAACTGAAACTCAAGATCTGTAGTGAAGTCTGTTGTCTGATAAAATAATCCTCTATTCATGCTTGCTATGTTTGGGAAGCTATAATCAGTTTAGAAATATTTACAAATATTGACATGTTTGTAGATGGAATGATATTTTATTATTTGATAATCCAAAGTGTGTTTTTTAATATATATTTCAAATTGTTCAAACAAGCATGTAAAGCTAAATATTTTAAAGTTCACATTATATTTTATTACCTAAAATTGATTTTTTTTTTTAAAGATTTTATTTATTTATTCATGAGAGACAGAGAGAGAGGCAGAGGGAGAAGCAGGCTCCCAAGGAGCAGAGAGCCCGATGCGGGACTTGATCCCAGGACCCTGGGATCATGACCTGAGTTGAAGCCAGATGCTTAACCATCTGAGCCACCCAGGCGCCCACCTAAAACTGATTTTTAAAAACATTTTATTGTAAAGAATTTCAGATTCATAAGAAGGTGTGAAGAAATTTAAGGGAGATCCCATGCACCCTTCACTTAGCCTCTTCCAGTGGTAGTGTCTTACATATGATAGTACAATTATCAAAGCCAGAAAATTGACCTTGGTATAAAATTTATTTAGAATTATTTAGATTCACCAGTTATACATGCATTTCATGTGCATGGATGTGTATGTAGTTCTATGTAACTTTATCACATGCGTAGCTTCCTGTAATTACCACGAAACTCAAGATAGAGAAGAACTGTACCATTACTGTAAGACTTGGTCCAACTATCCCTTTATAGTCACACTGACTCTGCCCCTCTAAAACCCTAATACCTGAAAACCACTACTATGCTATTTTTTTCTAGAATTATGTTATTTATTGAATGTTATATGCAACTATGCAGGCTATGTCATTTTTGACATTGGTTTTTATTCAGCTTTTATGAACATCCCTGTAGAACTTTTTGTCTGAAAATAAGCTTTTATTTCTCTGGGATATATGCCTAAAAGTAGAATGACTGAGTTGTACAGTATGTATGGTGCTAACTGTAGGTTGTATAGAGAAAATACCTACTCTATTCTAGTATTCTGAAGGTATTTATAATAAATGGATATTGATATGGCAAATTACATTTATTGCTTTTCAAATATTAAATCAATCTTGCATATCTGAAATAAAGCCAATTTAGTCATGTTGTACTATTCTTTTTATACACTCTTGAACTCAATTGCTAAAGTTTTGTTGAGGGTTTTTGAATCTAAATTTATGAGAGATTGGTTTTATTTTATCCTACTGTCTTGTTTGATTTTGGTATAAAGCTAATGCTGGCCTCATAAATTTGTTGTGATAAAACTGACTTTTAAGTCACTTGATTTCCTTCTCTGAATCATCCAATGAGTAGATTGAATTTAATTCAAAATTGCTGCTCTTTTTGTATTAAAATTACCTTTTCATTTTATAGGAATTGCACATTTTATAACTTCACATTTTCCTAAAATTAAATATAGTATATTTAACATATTTAATACACTCCATTATTAACAAATATAGCTTTTATTCTATATTCTATACTCTGAAGTACACATAAAGTAATGACTATACTTTTTTTTTTTTTTTTAAGATTTTATTTATTTACTTGACAGAGACACATCGAGAGAGGGAACACAAGCAGGGGGAGTGGGAGAGAGAGAAGCAGGCTTCCCGCTGAGCGGGGAGCCCGATGCGGGGCTCGATCCCAGGACCCTGGGATCCTGACCTGAGCCGAAGGCAGACGCTTAACGACTGAGCCACCCAGGCACTCCAGTAATGACTATACTCTTACCTTGTATAATTGTGAAGTGCTTTTGCATATGAGGGTGATTTCCATGGCTTCTATGTAGCAATATTATTTGCTGAAGTGAACCTGATCTGAATTGTGAGAGGGTTTCCTCTTTCTTTTCTTGCCTTATTTTTTATATATTGTTTTGCCACTCATAAATCAGATTTTTTTTTCAATATACAGATCTTCCTGGACTTAAAATACAGTTATATCCTAATAAATCCATTGTAAGTTGAAAATATCATCAGTCAAAAATGCATTGTTTTTTATTAAATACACTCTACCCCCAAATTGGCGCTCAAACTCACAACCCCGAGATCAAGAGCCACATGCTCTACTGACTGCACCAGCCAGGCACCCCCAAAAATGCATTTAATATACCTATCCTACCAAACGTTGCAGCTTAGCCTAGCCTAATTTAAACATGCTCAGAACACTTACATTAGCCTACAGTTGGACAAAATCATCTAACATAAAGCCTATTTTATAATAAAGTGTTGACTATCTCATGTAATTATTGAATACTGCACTGAAAGTCAAAAACAGAATGATTATATAGGCACAGAATGGTTGTAAGTGTATCAATTGTTTGCCCTCATGATCAGGTGGCTACCTGGGAGCCCTGGCTCACTGCCACTTCCCAGCATCACAAGAGAGTATTGTAAGGTGTGTCGCTAGCCCAGGAAAAGGGCAAAATTCAAAATGTGAAGTACAGGTTCTGTTGAATGCATATTGCTTTTGAACCATTTTATTTTATTTTATTTTATTTTTAAAGATTTTATTTATTTATTTGAGACAGAGAGAATGAGAGAGAGAGAGAGAGAGAGAGAGAGCACATGAGAGGGGGGAGGGTCAGAGGGAGAAGCAGGCTCCCTGCTCGGCAGGGAGCCTGATGTGGGACTCGATCCAGGGACTCCAGGATCATGACCTGAGCCGAAGGCAGTCGCTTAACCAACTGAGCCACCCAGGCGCCCTGAACCATTTTAAAGTTAAAAAATCCTAAGTTGGACTAGAGTAGTTGGGGACCATCTGTATTAAAAGTCATTGTAAGTTACATTAATTAAAAAATCAATATTACACTGTATGTTAACTAACTGGAATTTAAATAAAAACTTAAAAAAAATCAAGATGATTTTGTTTTTTTTGCCAGTCTTTCAACATAATTTTAAAGTTAAAATATTAACAATAATTATTTTACCTGCATGTACACACTCATACATGCAAGAATACTCTCATGTCATATATATTCTTTATATATTGCCTGAATGAAATTATTAGAGGAATATGACTTTGAAGGAGTGAAAATGTAGTATATTCCAGAAATTATGCTTTTGCTATACTTTACCAGTTATTTTATTTTAAAACAATAACTTGGGCAGTGATATAATAAACTTATTTTAATAATATTGTTTTTGGGGGCACCTGGGTGGCTCAGTCAGTTAAGTGTCTGCCTTTGGCTTGGGTCATGGTCCCAGGGTCCTGAGATCGAGTCCCACATTGGGCTCCCTGCTCAGTGGGGAGTCTTTCTCCCTCTACCCTTCCCCCCTGCTCGTGCTCTCTCTTTCTCTCTCAAATAAATAAAATAATAATAATAATAACAATATTTTAGGACCCATTTTTTTCTTTTTCTTTTTTTCTTTTCATAGTCTGATGCCTGGATAAATTTGCAAATAAAATGTTTTCTGAAAGACTATATTTAAATAAGAGTAAGTATATCAGGTTAATTATATGTAGTAAATGTTTCTCACATAAGTATCTTAATGAACTTCATTAGATGAAATGCTAGAAAGGAATCTTCCCCTTTTTCTTGCTTAATTTTAAATTTTTGGCAATAAATTCAGAAGGGTGATGTATATTGTTAGTATTTCCCAATTCTTTTTCACCTCAAACCTTTTTATTGAGGCAGTTGTCAGAGGATGCTATGTTTATTTTCTGGGAAACTTGTCTGGATAATCTAGTTTTAGTCCCTGGAATTTGTTGGATGGTCTGGGTAGAAAACACAGTCTTGTTTATTAAGGTTTAGCCTAGTCATTTACAGACTTATGTAGAATATAGCTCGTAAATTACAGTCACTTATTTGTTAGGGTGACAGCTCCCTCTTGAGCTTGAGTATCATGTCATCAGGGTGATTTCTGATCTGAGATCCATCCAGTTCACACCATTTCCTCTGAGGCAGACACTGAAGCACCCTTTAGTTCTACAAACTCATAGTCTGTGTTTAGCTCACTACTACTCACTCTGGCAAGTCTCTGGCTTCTCCCTTTGGTCTACTTGGGACGCCCCAAAATGAAGAGGCTTTCTGAAGCCAATCAGCTATACTGCAGAGCACATCGTTTAACTTTCTTATCTGCCTATGCTTTCGTGGCAGCACAAGACACATATAACAGCATGGTCCAGGCTCACCCTGGTTCCTGATTCTCTTGCCTTCCTCCACTGATTCTTTCTTTAGCCCAGCAGAAGAGAGGTGGGAAGGAGGAAGAAAGGACACAACTTACTTTATAGAGAACTTTTTCCTTCCTTTCTTCCTTTCATCCTCCCTCCTTCCCTTCCTTCCTTCTTTCCCTCCTTTCTTCCTCTCTTCTCTCTTTCCCCCCCTTCCTTCCTCCCTCCCACTTTTCTTTCTTGTGTTCTTTATTAATTAATGTTATACCTGGCACAGTGCGTTTGAGACATATACTCCGGAAAATTAAGAGCTCTTTTCCCCCTGCTTTTTTGCTGTTAACCTCTTTGATTGGTGTAATGGATGTTTCCTATCTAGAGGCACAAATCCAGTAAAGGGTGTGTGTGTGTGTGTGTGTGTGTGTGTGTGTGTGTGTGCATGTGCGCACGCATGCATAAACACGTTGGGGGGCACCCAATGAGCCGTAGACATTGGATTATCTACAATTAATTTTATAAGCATGCCTGATATACTGCTTCACATTCTCTTCACATTCTCTTCACATTCTCGCTCAGTTGGTTGAGCGACTGCCTTCGGCTCAGGTCATGATCCTGGAGTCCCGGGATCGAGTCCCACATCGGGCTCCCTGCTCAGCAGGGAGTCTGCTTCTCCCTCTGACCCTCCCCCCTCTCATGTGCTCTCTCTCTCTCTCATTCTC
The DNA here is from genome assembly GCF_964656455.1 of Halichoerus grypus. NCBI lineage: Eukaryota > Metazoa > Chordata > Mammalia > Carnivora > Phocidae > Halichoerus > Halichoerus grypus. The sequence continues at coordinate 19,539,101 of NC_135715.1, forward strand.
TCTCTCAAATAAATAAATAAAATCTTAAAAAAAAAAATAAACACCATTCTATACCATAATTTTTGTCAGTTAACTTTTCTATTCCTCATTTTCACTATCTGTAAAATCTATATAGTGTAAAATCTATATCTATTTGACAACCTCCTGGTAAAAATATGTTAATGCATGCGAAGTAGCATAAAATAAAATCTTTAATATTTATGAAACTATTGTCATTATAGGGAGTATAAACCTGAATCCACAAACTGAGCTGTGCAGAAATGTCACTTTACTTTATATCCTTTAAGTCATGTGGAATCAAAATCTAAACCACTATTCTGCCAGGAGTATGAGAAATACAACCTTAGGCACTGGGGATTCTTCCTTTCCTCTAGAACTGTACAAAGATCTTTGGAAGAAGGATGTTAGAGCAAAAAAAGAAACTGGTATCTCTATCTTTGGTGCACATTTTGATTATGGGAGTGTGTGTTGCTCAAGGTCCCCTAGTGCCTAGAGGATGTCTAATCTTTATTAATTAACTTTTCCTGTTTTAATTATCATAATTACATAATATAGAGAGGAGTTTTGCTTTTGTTTTTGTTTTTTACTTCTTCTTATAAAGGACTATGAAAGCAAATTGCACCAAAGTTAAACAGTTATGGAAGATTTTATGTGAGTCTATTGTAATAGAGAATAGAGACCAGACACAGTCTGAATTCAACTTTGCTGAAACAAAGACAGTGGAAGAGTTTTTAAGAACCAGGGTGCAGAAGGGCAGCCGGGTGGCACAGTCAGTTAAGTGTGGGACCCTCGGTTTTGGTTCAGGTCATGATCTCATGGTTGTGGGATCGAGCCTTGCATCAAGGCTACCCGCTCAGTGCAGAGTCTACTTGGGGCTCCCTCCCTATCCCTGTGCCCCTCTGGCTCGTTTTCTCTCTCTCTCTCATTCTCTTAAATAAATAAATAAATAAATATTAAAAAAAAAAAAAAAAAAAAAAAAAACGGGTGCAGAAACCATAGACCATCTGATTTTGCTAATTGGCTTTACCTGAAGGAAAGTAAAATTTCTTCTAACTTCATGACAGGAAGTAATTTTATAAGTTGGAAATAGGTGCCCACTGAAGATTGGGGGATAGCGGCTCTATCTTCCTTCATGTTTACATTTCAAAGAAATGACTCCCAGGCCCTTGAGGAAGACATTCTTGGGTTATAAAACTGGCAAGAGGCTTTTAAAAGGATTTATCTCTCAAAGGATCAGAGAAAGAATTTACAATTACAAGTTTGCTAAAGAAAATGCTCTAAGAAAAGGGAGGTCAGGGCCTAGAGTCAGGAAGAAGCCTGTCTAAATTTAGTCAAGCTCAGGGAAATCTTCAGACTGTCTTGCCAGGGCCTTGTGAAAATCTTGTCTCATGTGATTAAGAAAAATACCTCCTTTTGGTTTGCCCTAGACTGTCTTTTTTCATCCACTTATTCTGCTGCTCTTCTTTATATATCCCATGAGATTCCTAACAGGTCAAGAGCCTTTGTCATGCAGTGTCTTGTTGCAGATAACTTACTGTTTGCTAAAACTTATTTATCTGTTGACTTTACTATAAAGATGAGCATTTTCTCAGTTGCATTAGAAAAGGTTGCTTCCTCCAAAAATCACACTGTTGCTGGTTATTTATTACCCTGGGGGGTGACCTTTCCTGGCTGTGATTGAACTGCTGTAGTTCTCTGTGCTGATCTAATGTCAGGGCTCTGTATTCTGGCCAGCTCGTCTCTGTTACCTGGGCTAAACAAACACTGTTCTGTCCCTTTTGCTGTGGGGGGTTTTATTCTCTTTCTTTTTGCTGTAAAGGGAGAATTCCAGATTAAGGCCTGAGAAGAGAATGAATCATTGATGTTATGATGGTTCCTGAGTAATCACTAGACTATTCTCCACTTTTGAGGCAGTTGGGCTTCATATTTAGGCCACAACTGTCCACTGACATGTAGGCTATAGTTTTAGTAGGAAATGCCATTCAGAGAAGGGAGAAAGAACTCTTGAAAAAAGTGTGACTCTTAAAGTTCCAGAAACCCATGGCAAGGATGACATAACTTATTACTTAGAAGTAGAAAATGAAAGAAAAAAATACTCAGAACCGGTTCTTATTTCTTTTGCTCCTCATCAAAGGTTTCTTTTTCTTTTTCTCCTTTTTGGCAACTAGACCAATTTTGTGGTTTGATCTCTGTCACCACACTTTTGTTAATTTTTCTCATGACCGGAGTCTTTGCTCTTCTTTCTTTCCTAGACAAATCTCAATTTTTAGAGACTTGCTTCAGCTTGTAATCTAATTGAAACCTGCCTTTACCATTAATAATGTTTTCTTTCATGGAATACTAACAAGTATTTAAAGAGTATTCAGTCCATTTGGAAATATTCGTATAGATCTGAGATAGACTAACTGTAGCCCATGGGTGAAATCCAGCCAGATACTTACATTAAAGTCTTACTGAAACACAGCCATACCTATTTTTTAATGTTATTTGTTAAAACATTTTATTGGGGAATGATTGATACGTAAAAAGTTGTACATATTCACTGTGCATATCTCAGTGAATGTGGGGGTAAGTATGCACCTGTGAAACCATCACTATCAACAAGGCCACGGACATATTCATCACATCCCAGTGCTCCCTCCTGCGGCGTTTACTATTACTATGTTTTGTGTATGTGTGGTAAGGACACTTTACATAAATTCTACCCTCTTAATTAAGGCCACACCTATTTTTGAAATACTGTCTAGAGCTGCTCTTGTGTTACAGTAGCAGAATCAAGTAGTTGTAACAGAGACCATATGGCCCAAAGAGCTGAAAATACTTACTGATTTTTTTTAAAACCTTTTAAAGAAAACGCTTGATATTGAGAACTATTTCGATTTTTCCCCTATAGATACATATCCTGTGGTGAGGTGTGTAGGGGAGAGCACTTTATATTTCCCTGAATCTCTCTATAGCTCACATAGCTCCTAGTGCTATGACAAGATAATGTCTCAAGGAAATACATTTTTTTGTACAAGTGTAAATTTACATGAAAAATGTAATTATATTTGTTATGATTAAAATATAAGAGGGGCGCCTGGGTGGCTCAGTGGGTTAAGTGACTGCCTTCGGCTCAGGTCATGATCCCAGGGTCCTGTGATCGAGTCCCACATCGGGCTCCTGGCTCAGCGGGGAGTCTGCTTCTCCCTCTCCCTCTGCCTCTCCCACTGCTCATGCTCTCTCTCTCTGTATCTCTGTGTCTCAAATGAATAAATAAAATCTTTAAAAAAATATATATAAGCAAACTATAGCTTTCAAATAGACCTTTAACATTAGAACTTATACTATGGTGGTTTTATTTTGGTTTTATAATATAGTACAGAATTAAAGGGAACAAAAAATTAAATATAAAAATTACACAATTTTTTGTTGTTAGAAGTTCCTTGAGCACAGAAAGCTAGGTTTATTCAGTGACACGATCTATATCAATCCTTGTCCCTTTAAATATGATAGATCCATTCATACTTCTCTTAGGGCTTTTTCAATTTTTTCACAATCTGACCGTCTAAATTGTAGTCAGAAAATATTTACCAACTGTATAGAAATATTGTAATACTTCATAAAATGTTTCTCAACTAAGTAGAGAATTATTTTCTTATCATAGAAAATGTCCTCCTGATCTTCTCTTTAATTCAAAAGTTTTATTTCCAATAAGTAGCTTTAGAGAAGGCATTCCACATGATTGTGGGTAAAGTCTGTGATTGTTCAGGCTTCTATTTCTTTGAGACTGCTTCAGATAGGCTTTGTCTTCAATAGGATTTTGCTGAATTTTAGGGCTTAGGAGTCCATTGAATTATTTAAAAATATATGACTTATTTCTCTCTGCTAATATAGTACATTAATCTCTGATATTGAATATGCTTTATACTTTCCAACGTGTTTACTTACCTCACATAATTTGCTCTAATTAGAAAACAATTTTTATTTATCTAAGAAAACCCAAGTCCTCCCCTATTTCTTTAAAAAGATTTATTTATTTGAGAGAGAAAGAGAGAGAGAACACAGAACAGGACAGGGGTTAGGAGGTGGGAGAGAGAATATCTCAAGCAGACTCCCAGCTGAGCATGGTGCCTGAGACGGGCTTGATCCCATGACCCTGAGATCATGACCTGAGCCAAAATCAAGAGTCACATGTTTAACTGACTGAGCCACCCAGGTGCTCCCAAGTCCTCTACTCGTAATCAGTATCTAACTTCGGTCTCACCTTTATGAGTCCAGCCAGAACTCTGAATCCCAGGTCTGAAGAACACTACTGTATTGTCACAGGGAATGCAAGTTGCTGGTCTTACCCAACAAAAGATGTCAAATTCCCCTTTGGAAAGCTGATGAAAGCTATTGTAGAAACATGTGATCTCACTCAAAATCATGTAGCTATGAGATTTCTGCTGAAGCATCTGTATAACTATTATAGGGTTTTGGACTTCATTTAAGCTGTTTAATTCTAATTATCCCTATTATAAGTGTCCCTGATAGTTAATTAACTACGAAATCAACCTTTCCACTAGCTTCACAATGGACTGGAACTCTCAGTTCTAGGGATCAGGTGGCAATCTTGTTTAAACCTTTTGTAGGCACTCTTAGTTCCACACTTTCTACCACATTTCCCAAATCCTTCCAGATATTGGCTTCTAGTCTTGAATTATAAGATTCCTGTGTTACTCTCAACTATTTCCTGCTAATGTTTGTAGTTAATACCATTCATTCTTTCAATAAATGCTATGCTTAGTACATATTTTGTTCTTGGTATTTTTCTTGGTACTAAGGGTATAGCAGTGAAAAAAACAAAAGTCTCTGCCATTATGGACATTATATATGGTGCTTATACTGAGGATAATATACCTAAAGGTGTGTTATTTTCCTATAGCTGGACACTGTTTAATGCAAAATTCCTCTGGCTGTCAAGGAGTCCTTGAGTTGCTTATCACTGGATATTTTTAAAACTTTTTTTCCAGGTTTATTGAGAAATAATTGATATACATCATTATATTAGTTTAAGACTCACAACATGTATTGATTTACATATATTGTAAAATGATTGCCACAAATGATCAGCTAACGTCCATCATCTCACATAAGTACAATAAAAAGAAAAAGAAAGGAAGAAAAAAGATAAAAAAAAGAATAATTTCTCTTTGTAATGAGAACTCTTAGGATTTACTCTCTTAATAACTTCCTATTTATCATACAGGAGTTAGCAATAGTCATCATATTGTACATTATATCCTTACTACTTATTTATCTTATAACCAGAAATTTCTACCTTTTTCTTTTAAACAAATATTTTTAATTTTTCTTTTTTTTTAAGATTTTGTTTATTTGAGAGAGCGAGAATGAGACAGAGAGAGAGAGCATGAGAGGGGGGAGGGTCAGAGGGAGAAGCAGACTCCCTGCTAAGCAGGGAGTCCGATGCGGAACTCGATCCCGGGACTCCAGGATCATGACCTGAGCCGAAGGCAGTCGCTTAACCAACTGAGCCACCCAGGCGCCCCAAATATTTTTAATTTTTTAAAGTAAAATCTACCTCCAGTGTGGGACTCGAACTCACGACCCCAAGATCAAGAGTTGCATGCTCTACTGACTGAGCCAGACTGGCGCCCCTTCACTGGAAGTTTGTACATTTTGACCATCTTCCTTCAATTTCCCCTCCTCTACCCTATCATTTGTTAGACATTCTTGATGATAATGGCCAAACTAAATCTACTACCTTTTTTTAAAAATATTCAACTAGGTTTCTCAATCACCTGCTCTGTGTGATCTTCAGGTGCCATCTATACAACTGATCATGTCCTCATTATGGTAATAGCCTAGCCTGGAGTAATAGCTCAGACACTGAGTTCTTACAGCAGATATTGTCCGTATAGTTCAAATGAAGTTGAAGCTGTACTTTTCCTTACAACTTCTTATCTATTGTGGTCTTATGTTAGTATTTGAAATTTTGTACTTTTGTTTTTGTTTTTGTTTTTTTTAGCTCTGATTCAATTATCAGGTTTAATCTTTCAGGTAGAGTACATCCTAGTTAAGTCTATTTGTTAGTCTTCTTTAGGCTCCTTTCAGTGCTTTTGCCTTGGTCCTACATGGCACATGTACTGTATTTATTGATTGCATTTGATTTAATTTGAACAATATGCAGGAATTAAATTTCATAAATTTTAACATATTTTGGCTCTTTGAATTTATTACACATTTGCATATATATTTTGTAAATTTCACTTGAGACATTTTATAGCCAATTATACTAAAATTTGTAATTCAAAAATTATATATTGTTATAGCCATCATATATTGATTAGGCTTTTCCATTAAATTTTAATCCATTAAGATTATTTATGCTCCCAATATTCATATACTTAAGTGAAATAATATTCAGATTAAATAGGAGGATAAAGTAATAGAGCTTTATTTTACTAAAGAGTTTTTATAGTTAACACTACTCATGATTTCTCTATGATAGTATAGGGACTAGTATGAAATGATATACCCAGCACTTTACTTCTTTGAATTATGTACTGGAAAACACTTTCTTTTTAGTACCTAAACAAAATTTAAAATTCTATGTAGTAAACACTCTAATGAGCCTTACCATATTATATTTTAGGTTATTTTTATTTCAATGTTTATCTTACTATAAATAACCATATTATTGGCCCTGATTATTAACTTTTACCCTTAATCGGTGGTAGGTTGTTATTATTTAACAATTTGGTGCATTAATGGCCCAAACTGTATAGGTTAGGCAAATGTCCTCAAAGATTCAAAAATCTGAAAAAATAAATTTACAAAAACAAGACAAACCCTTCTGTAGAAAGCATGCTCCCTTATTAGCAGTTAGTGGATTAAATGACTGAAAAATTGTTTATTTGAGAAGCTCTTCTCATTTGAAATCTTTTTGGAGGCTAAGTTTTTATTTATTTACTTATTTATTTTGCCCTTTTTTTTGGTACTTCTTCTACTCTGGGGAAGCTATAAAGCGCTTATTTCTTCAATAGAGGTCATCATCATGGATCACCTCAGGAGGTAAGAAAAGCAATTCATACATTTCCTACACAAACAGACTTTCGGAGACCTCCTGTGGGCATAGCTCAGTTAAAATATGTTTAATTTCATCCTCAGGTGGTTTTAGCAGGAAACAATTTCATTTCTATGCAGAGCTATCAGAGCTATATCTGCATCTTAAAGATAAATTTACAAGGATAATCAGTCTTACATTGCGATATGTAGCCCCATGTGTCTTTTAATTTCAGAATCTTACTAAAGAAAATAGGCATTATTGCAAATATATTTTATCACAGTTGAATTCTGGATATATTAAGCAACTCCAAATAATATCAGGTAAACAAGTAGCTACAGCTGCACATTTGGAAATACTTCAGTATAAATTCTTCTCATTTACAATCAGTGTTATTATACAAGTAACTCTCTCTCTCTCCATGTGTATATATGTACTTTTGAGAACTTTTCAGAATTCTAGGATTTTAATGAGGGGAGATGGCTGAAAGAATTCAACACTGACCATCCAAAATTTCACTTAAATTCCCCTCTCCAGAAATTGCCCTTAGCTTTGCCGTGGATCTACCTGTTCTGAGTCCCTCTAATTCACTCTCTCAAGAATTAGCTTCTGATGTTTTGCCTGGATGAAATAAGGTGGTTACCCAATTATGAGTGACAGGAATGGGATGTGGAGAAATAAGTGCTTTATATATTTTTTAGTTGTAGCCATCTATTAGAAACCCTGATTCATTATTGTCCTGCATATGTTTATGAACTATTCTTGAGAACCCAGAGGATTCTTGTGAAAGGTACAAAATGTTATCATTTTTATTTTTATTTATTTTAAATTTTTAAATTTTAAAAATTGAAATATAATTGATATACAGTATCCTGTTAGTTTCAGGTATACATTGTAGTGATTCAATATTTTTATACATTATGAAATGATCCCCCACAATAAATCTAGTTAACCATCTGTCTGCTTCTTAAACAGAGTTGCAGAAAAAAAAAAAAAAAAAATTATGTTCAGGGATCTCACCCCAATTTCCAATATTGGTATTTTGCAAGAATCAGCTTGTTTCTTTATATTTCTGTGCTAAATTGATTAATATTTATCAATGTTTTTTTCAGTGTCTCTTCTAACTGCTTAACAGTCCTGTCTCATTTTTGTGCTGTTCTGGTAATATTAGTTGATTTTTTGGAGGAAGTAGAGCTATGTTCATTTTACTATTTTAGCTGATTCTCTGTGCATTTTAATTTGAACGGATTCCTCAACCAAACATTTATTGTGTTCTCTAAAATGAGAATTGCACATGCAAGTTCTTTTAGCATCGTTAGACTTAGGGGCAAATAATGATTGGGCAAAAAGTTTCCTTTTTTGTTGTTGTCATTTGTTTGTTTCCTTGTTTTGCTTTCTTTTGTTTGTTTTGTTTTGCTCCCAGGGTCCATTCTGGGCACTGTTTTTCCCTTCAGGCTACCCCTAATTTTTATCTTTACCCTCAGTGTCCACATATGTAAGATTCTCTTCTGTTTTCAATTGTGAAGAACTCATTCATAATAACTTGGCTCTTTCCTCAAGGAAATTACATTATAATAAAGGAGAAAGACCAAAATGATTGCAGTGCAGTATGATAAGAGAAAAACCAAAGAAACTAGATGGAGTAAATTACACAAGAACAAAGTGGAGTGGTGAATTAGAGAAGTTCTAAATTAAAGCAGTATTGGTAGGAAATTCAGATATTTTTTGAATAATCAAAACATGAAAATGCAATAAGTTAAATGAATGAATTTTTCATATTTGAAAACAGAAGAGTGTCCTTTCTATGGGGATAATGAGGATATAGTTGGAAAATGGAATCTGTTAAGTTGTATTGGCAGTTTTATCTGCTAAGGTTTGGAAATTTCAAAGACAAAAGTAGAAGAATATCTACCTTCTCTAATACAATGGTCTTCTCTAATACAATGACTAGGAATAGAAATCATGCAGTTCCTTAAAAATTAATATCTTATACACTATCTTTTTCAGAAGTCCCTAAGATGAATACTACTCAGTGTATTCTTTTATTTTTATTTTTTTTATTTTATTATGTTACGTTAGTCACCATACAATACATTAGTTTTTGATGTGGTGATCCACGATCCATTGTTTTTGTCTAAGAGGGGAAGGGGGTGGAGGGATGGGTTATACTCAGTGTATTTTTAAAACACATTTTATGTTTGTCATGCAGTATATTTTAGATTTCTTCAACCATATAGGAGTAGGCAGTTTTTAATTTAATTAAAATGAAAATACCAACATGGGATGTCGGTTATGTTAATTAGATCCAAAATCATATGCATTAAGTCTAATCCTATTATCCTGGGATTCTGAACATTTACTAATTCAGTGAAAATACTGATATTGTTGCCATAGTGGAGTCAGGAATTTCATCATCTCAGGTTGATTAATTTGAAAATTGTTGTGCTTAGGAAAAACTGCCCCCTAAACTTTCCAAGATACAAGCAGATTAAAATGTACAAACTGAAGTAATAAAGTAAGATAGTTAATATTATAAAAGTAAATAATGAGAATATAAATTAAATACAGAAAATTAAGGGATGTTTTCTGTGAAAATTATATATATCTGAAATTATATATTATGTAGTATAATTATATGTACCACATTTATTAAAATCATTAAGAAAAGCAAACAAAGACAAAAGGAAAACATAAAACACTGAGACACAACCTGTGCCCTGGTATTTTAATAATCGTGAACACATTCTAATATTTTCTACCAGGAAAAACAAAATACACAAATAGGAACAACATAATTATTTATATTTCAAAATCAGCAGAAAGCTTGAGGTCAAGAAATGAAATTAATTTTTCTTTCATTAGTTATTATGTTCTCTTCCAAGTGATACTAACTATTTTGTAATCATGCCCTTACATTCTATTTCTTACATGTGCTTTCTGAGTGTTGTGGACTTAATGTTTGTGCCCAGAATTCATATGTCAAAGCTCAACCCCAGTGTAATGGTTTTTGGAGGTGGGATATTTGTGAGGTAATTAGGCTTAGATGAGTTCATGATGGTGGGGCCCCCATGGTATTAGTATCTTTATAAGAGGAAGGGATAGCTCTCTCTGCCATGTGGGCACACAGCAGAACAAAATGCAGCCATCTGCAAGCCAGGAAGCAGGTTTTCTCCAGCAATCAAATCTGTCAGTACTACCTTGATCTTGAATGTCCCAGCCTTCAGCACTGGGAGAAATAAATGTCTGTTGTTTTAAGTCAACAAGTCTATGGTATTTTGTTATAGCACCAAGTTGATTAAAACACTGAGGAAATGACCATTATGTGAAATTAATTTCTCCCTAAATTTTCCTGTTTAGCATATTAATTTTCATGCGAATAAAAACAGAGGGCTTACTTTTATTGACTCCTAATCGCTTGTCTCATGTTGGATCATCTTGATGAGGTACATTAGTATTCATTTAGGCAGAATTGTATTGAGTTATAATGCTGGTTCGCCATATACATTGGTAGCTCACACATTTCTGAAGTCATACCCGGTAGCACTCTGATGGATCTTACTAGCAAAACATGAAATGCTAATAGGTCTTTCTTCTCTTCCTTAAGTAATCATTTCTTCTCAAAATATAAATTGTGCCACTTGATTATGGCACCGATTCTTGCTTTTTATTGTGCTTAATTAATAACAAGTTGTTAGAAATTTAACTAAAAGATGAACAACTACTATTTTTGATTTGTATTTTTTGTGTAAAAATGTACTTTTAAAATCTTTTCAATAATCCATTCAATAATTATTTGTTAAGAATAAGCTTGCTACTCCTGACTACATCACCAACAAAAAACAACACATGGGACATTTCCATTGTCTCTAACAGTAGTCCCCAAAGCAAGTTATATGTACCTAAAAGGCCCTACAAGACCTTAAAAGTAATTGTGTTTTAGTCAGAAAAAAATGAACACTTATATTTATTATATTTTTCTGACACCTCTCCAGCAGTGAAAGTGAGGAGGGAGGGTGTTACCTCATCACTTTTATAGAAGTCCAGGTTCCTCACTTGTCCTCAATTGATTCCCAAGAGAGGAGGGTTCCTCTTCCTGCTGAACAGGGCCTGGCATTCAGGTCCCCAAATGGTCTCCTCTCTCAATGTGTTCTGTGTGGTTTTGTTCCAGTTGGGCAGTAGTAAAAGCCTCTCCATTAGGCTTGCCTCTCACACCACCCCAGCATGGAGTGGGAGTAGTGTCTTTCCTGCTGGATGAAGGTGGAATTCCATGCTTCCCATGAGGTCTTGTCACCTTATATAGATGGAAGTAAAAATCCTGGGTCCCTATTCAGGCTTTTCTGGGACTAGGATGGCAGAGGTTTTGGATACCTCGTCACAGTGTGGAGAGTGAAGTCTTATCTTCCTCATCACCTTTCCTGGTATGCATATGGGAATGGGGTAGCAGCAGTTTTTTCTGTGGTGTTTGACTAGAGCAGAATGGTTGTTATTGAAATATTTTCTGTGTTTCTAGGCTGCTCCTTTTCTGGTCTTTTCAATAGAGAGAAAAGACTTTGTTGGAGCTTTTATTATTTACAACTGTTGGGAGTTAACAAGTTACCAGTTTCTTCAGCTTCAACCTTAGGATATATGAGGCAAATAGAAAACCCAAGGAATTTATCACTGTGTCAATCCCCAGATCCTAATGTCCCTAGCTGGTCTGCCTTTTTTTTTCTCTACCTTGCAGAGTCTTTTTATATTTGTTTTATATGTAATGTGACCATATATAGATTAGTGAGATAAAAAAAGTACATCAACTGTATTTTCCTACATTTAAAAATATGCATATTTGTGCTCGCTTCGGCAGCACATATACTAAAAATATGCATATTTAAACCTTTTAATTACAACTTTTGTATTTCTGTAAGTTTTATGTTTCATTCAATTGTTTCCTTTTTTTAAAGATTTTCTATTTATTTATTTTTGAAAGAGAGTGACGGAGAATGAGCAGGGGGAGGGGCAGAGGGAGAAGCAGACTCCCCACTGAGCAGTGAGCCCGATGTGGGACGCATCCCAGGACCTTGGGGTCACAACCCATGCAGAAGGCAGACAACTGAATTGGCTGAGCCACCCAGGCACCCCTCATTCAACTGTTTTCATACTGATCTTTTCCACAAAAATTTTTTTATTCTTTCATACCTGTACTCATTTTAAACATAATTAATTTATTCTCTGTCAGATAATTCTATTGTCTGGAGTTTTGGGCTTTCTAATTTTTCAATCCATTCTGTCTTCTGACTTTCACTTTTGAAAGATTATATTGTTGAGTGTTTGCACTTTTTATTTTAAATTTATTTTTAAATTTAAATAGTCTTTAACTATGGAAAGACTTGGGAATCTTGTGTGACAATCTCCACAGTGGCTTTAGGTTTACTTCTGTCAGATACCCATATGGTATAACCGAATGTAATTATGTTTTAGGTTAATATTTCTGTCTGAGTTTTATTGGAAAGTCCAGAGAACATATAGGCAAACTTCAAATGTAAAGGGTGTTTGCTGTCTTGTTATGAATAAAATATGGAAACTTTTTACACTGGGTCTTAGAACTACAGAGACAAATCTCCCATGTTTCTTTCTGTGCTGTTAAGTAAATTTATTTTCTTAATCCAGCCATTCATTGAGGTTGTAGCACTTCAGTGTAGCTTTGCTATTATACTTACATGCGAGAGTGCTATGTTCAATTCTCACTTTATATGGGCCCAAAATTATGCCATTTTTTTTGTGGGCTATAAACTCAAGCACTTTGGTTACCCAAATATATCCACTCCAACAAGTCCACATTGTCACCATGTCAATACTTTATTTTTCTCTATTCCACTTTTGTATTTCTTTTCCTTTTGTGTACTCACATATATATTCTTTTATCACCTGCTATTTCATTTTAATACATTTTAAATTACATATCTTTTAATGTTCTTTGAGTGGGTCTGTTTCTTGATTATCTAGTAGTAAATATTGATGTAAATAGAACTCTTCCTTTTATTTTTCACCTAGAATATCTCTTACACTTCAAAGTTCCATTCATGGAACATATTCTCAAAATATATTGTTATCCTGATTCTTCCTGATAAGAAAGGTATACTAATCAATCATTCTACTTGAGAATAACCTCTTCCAACATTTCTCACTTTTTTTTTTTTTAATTTTATTATGTTATGTTAGTCACCATACATCGTTAGTTTTTGATGTGGTGATCCACGATCCATTGTTTTCACATTTTTCACTTTTTATGATAAAATATATGTTAATATATATCAGTGCCTCATTAGAATGTAAACTTTTTGCCAGTTGAGAATGTTAAGATATCTAAATATCAATTAGAAGAGAGCACAGTTACCATAATGATGAAGATTGCTGTGACTCTCCATTAGAATGTAAATTTTTGAGAACAAGATGTTTTATATGGGTCAGATTTTATTCTGGGTCTCTACATAATGCTTCTCATATAGTATTGGATGAATGACCTTATAAGGAAGTAAATGAAGGTGAAAAGAAACAAAATGGACAAGATAGATTGAAGGAAGGAAGGTTCTTTTTTCTGGTGACCTTTTGTATTTAATATCTGTAAATTTTTCATAGTTTTAGTTATTCTTTAATTGTTTTATATTTATTAGATTTTTCTAGTGAACTATGAGATTTGACAACGTAGTTGTTACTTTTATATTTCATTTGATACCCTATATTATTCATCACAGCAATGGGCCTAAAGATTAAATTTAATGAATAAATTTTATGTTCACCGTCAATATATTTCTTGATTAATTTCACTTAATATTAAGCTTGATATTCTATCACTGAAACTCTTAATCTCAGTACTCTCCTTTATTTTTTTTATATTCAACTGATGTTTATAAACTGAGTCTTTGAGATAAAATTAAACTATATTAAAAAGAAACTTTTCATGCAAAATTTGTCAATATTTGTAGTTGTTTTGACCACACCAAAATCAATTTTTCATTTTTGGAAATTACTTAGTTTGAGTATTTTATTTTATATATCTCTTAATCAAAATGATAATACATATTTATTATTTTGTTTTTTTATAAACAAATTTTTTTAAGATTTGATTTATTTATTTGACAGAGAGAGAGACAGCAAGAGAGGGAACACAAGCAGGGGGAGTGGGAGAGGGAGAAGCAGGCTTCCCGCGGAGCAGGGAGCCCGATGCGGGGCTTGATCCCAGGACCGTGGGACCATGACCTGAGCCGAAGGCAGATGCTTAACGACTGAGCCACCCAGGCGCCCCAATAAACAAAATTTTTTAATTTAGTTTTTAAGTTTCAACTATTTAAAAAAATCAAACTACAGATAGATATGGGAATCTCATACATATTTTTGACACTTAGAGCAAAGGTTTGTTAAAATTGTTAAAATTTATGAGTGATGTCTGATCTCCTTTACATAAGCACAAGCTCATAGCCATGCTTTAGAAGCATATGCTGAAGCCATGCTTCAGAAACATAAAATACTGTCTCTTAACAATACAAAGCACATGATCAATGGGTATTTGTTTTAATATTCTTTCTGCATAAGACTGTTTTGCAGGAAGGGTAAAATATATAGATCATGAAACCTGCTGTGTTGTGCTGCATACATAACGGTATGTTTAGTACCTTCTGCTTCAGTGTCATTAACAGGACTCTAGAGTGTATAAGATTTAAAGTATCTTCTTAAGTCCTTAACTTATACCAGGCAGTGCCTTGGGCCACTGGGAGATAAAAATCTCCTTTGTGTGATACTTCGAAGGTCACTAAGAATCATCATATTTTAGGAAATCCATTACAAAGCTCCAGATCCTTAAGATGAAAATGATAAGAAAGAAAATCAAAGAAAGCAAATGAAATTGTTGGATGCCTTCGGCTGACCTTACATAATGCACACAATACGACAAAATATTATTGGATAGTGTTGAAAATCAGAAGTGATTGGCGATGAAGGGAGAATGAGGTGGAACTGAGAGTAATGTCCATGAGTAAAATGAATGCCATTAAGACCAACCAACTGTGCTGATTAAAATTGTGATAACAGTTTGATCTTAGCGTTTTAAAGACAAAGGCAAGAAAGCTAGCATGAATAGTTACGTGATTTACTATGCTCATTAATTTCCTATTGTTGCTATAACAAATTACCACAAACTTAATGGTTTAAAATAACATATATGTATTATTGTCTTATGGCTACGGAGGTCAGAAGTCTGAAATGGGTTTCACTAGTCCAAAACCAGTTTTGGTAGGCCTGCACTCCTTTTGGAGGTTCTAAGGAAGAATCAGTTTCTTTCAATTCCAGCTTCTAGAACTGCAGTCATTGCTCACAATCCCTTTCTTGAACATCTTTAAAGCCAGAAATATAGCATCATCAAATGTCTGTTTCTTTGCTTCTGTGATCATTTCCCTTTCTCCTCTTCTGTGGTCAAATTTCCCTTCGTCTCTCTTTTATAAGGATACATATGATTACATTTAGGGTTCCCTGGGATAATGCAGGTTAGTCTGCTCATCTCAAGATTCTTAATCACATCTTCAAAATTCCCTCTGCCATATCAGGTAATATATACAGGCTTTAAGAATTAGAATCTAGATATCTTTGGGAGCCATTAATTCAGCCTATCTACCAAACTCCAAAAAAAAAATCATTTACTCAAGGAAAAAAAAAAAAAGATCCTAGTATTGAAATTAAGAACATTTTGTTATTCCACAAAAGGAAGACATAATAGAAAATATACTGATATCTAATGTGGAAATCATCCAAAGAGTAAAATCCAAATGATGTCATTGACCTTTTTTCTAAAAATTCACCTTTTGGTACAATGACGATAGACTATCAAATAACAATTTAGTTTTTTGAAAGTCATCCTAAAGGTTTCCATTTTGATACATTATTCTCTTCTCGTTTGGCTTAATTCAGAGATGGATTTTGATGGTATGAATTCTTCCCCAAAATAAATTTATGTCTACTACAATAGAGAAAATCTATATCTACTGTAATAAGGGAGATCTAAAGGTGTTCTGTCTAGTTATGGCCACATACTTTTAACCCTGGAATTTATGTTTAGTCAAATCTAATTTAGTAATACTTACATTTTCTAATTGCAAATATAATAGATATTATCACTCAGGTATATAAAAAGAAATTACTATATTATAACATTTTAAAAGCAGAAGAATTATAGAAAAAGGACAAAAAATATTTATCTAATAAGCCAAAATATGATTACTATTATACATTATAAATGCATTATGAATGTAAAGATAATTTTTCTTCCTCTAAAAATCTGACCTCAATGCTCTGGAAATACAATAAGTATGGAAAATATGTCGCATTGTATGTCATTTTGACAATGGCAGAATGTTCCCAAAGCCTGGGGAAAATAGGAAATATTTAATTCATTTATTATTCTGCTTTCATTTTATGTGGGATTCTTTGACTTTATATAAGCTATATTCTCCTATGGTGATGTGTTAACATGTGTTGGGAGTAATGCACTGTAAGGTTAAGGTCTATTTCCCAAAGAAACATCTATAATAATAATATACCCACAATTCCAGATTTTTCAGGAACCCTATTGAGATATATTTTCCACATAGATATATTACTGTAGACTCTCTCTTCATTCTCCTTTCTCTGCTTTCAATAAAATTAAAATCCCCATTTTTTTTTTTTTAAAGATTTTATTTATTTATTTGAGAGAGAGAATGAGAGCACGAGAGGGAAGAGGGTCAGAGGGAGAAGCAGACCCCCCGCTGAGCAGGGAGCCCGATGTGGGACTCGATCCCGGGACTCCAGGATCATGACCTGAGCCGAAGGCAGTCGCTCAACCAACTGAGCCACCCAGGCGCCCTAAAATCCCAAATTTTTAATGGCACAATATAGGTGAGTTCCATTCAAGAAAGATTATGCAGAACACCAGTCATTAAAGCCACACTTAAGGAAAAAAAGGGCTGTGTCTTCCATACAAAGATTGACAAAGGAGTGTAAAATTGTATAGTTTCATTCATTAGGTCGTCACTGTTCTACCAACTTGTTATAAAAAGTGAAAATCATAGACAAAGATCCCCCCATTTCTATGTAGCTTATATTCTACTTAGTGAGGCAGAGGAAATAAACAAAAAAGTAAATAATATTATGTTATTAAAATAAGTGCCATGAAAGAGAGGGGTCAAGGAATTAGACAAAGGATGAGGAATATGACGTATGGGTTGAAAATTTAAACACTGTGAACCCTGCACCTTCAGGCCATCCAGTTTTAAAACCATTCCTCTGCGTCTTTGCTCATTTACTTTCAGTTTCTAGAAGAAAAGGAGTTGTGTCCTAAACATTTTTGTATCCCCACCAGGTAGCATAACTCCTGACGAAAAACAGACCTTCAATAAATAAGAGGTGATGGATAGAATGGATGAAGTATAGAACCTTATTACTAAAAAAATCAAGGTAAATGATTTTTCATTTTGCTATTCACCAAGTTTGTTTAGTGAGAATAACTCTATTCTTTCTATGTTCTACATTTAATCAGAATCCATTATTATTCTTTTCATTGGAATGAAATTTATATAAACTTGAGATTACTTAAATATGTTTTAATTTATTGGAACAGTTCTGAAAAGGAAGGTACAATTGGTGAGTTCCCTAAGGGTTAGGTGATTATATTTTTACATCAAAGTATTTTCTGCCATGGTTCATCAAATTAAAAGCCAAGTTTCAGTAACTCATAGGAAAATGTGATCCCTTTCTGAAACTTATTTCTTTTGAAATTTTGATAGATAAAATAACATAATTTTTCTTATACACATTACCAAGTGCCAATTCCATGATATTTGTATTTAGCCGATTTTTTTTCTTTTTGTAAAATATATCAAATAAGAAATTAGCAAAAAAAAAAAAAAAAAGAAATTAGCTACTCATATATATTCTACATTGAAGAAAACTTGTATGTTTATCATAACTTCTGGCTAGAATAACTTCCTACTAATAAATGAAACAGTAAAATATTTTATCTCACAATTGCCAGAAATACAACCTTTTCTCATTCTTCTGCAGACCACTCCAAACCTGACATTACATATAACATACATTTTAGGTAGCACTGTATAATAGAAAAAACAAGTAATTTAAACTCAGAAAGCATACTCTTCTAATGTTTGCTTAGCTACTAATTTCTGTTTGAAATTGGGGAAGTTATTTGTTGGAGGTTAATGTAGAGCATGAAATCAGCCGTAATACCTGACTTCTGAAATGTAACACGGAGGCGGCGGAGAGCAGGGAGGGTTCCGGAGAAGCGCGTGGGCCTTCGGAATGCTGAGGCCTCCGTGACCACTGCCGTAGGAATGCTGGGGTGGTTACCTTCCCTGAAGCTTTCTGAGCCCACATAGCCGCCCTGTGATCTAAGAGATGTATGCATTGTCCCTTAGGCTATGTGTAGTAGAACACGCAGATTAGCATATCGTATCGTTCCGGTAAACAGATCCTCCCAGTTTCAGTAAGACCTCTTGTCACACATTACGTGCTTGAGAAACGGTGAAAAGGATTTGTGATTATCCAAATAAAAGCGGGAACAAAGAAGAGCAAAGGGTCTTCATCTCTGAGCGTTGACCCCCTTGCCTTCTCCTCTCTTTCACAGCAAAGTTTGGAGTCATCTTTAATCCGTTGGTACAAGGATTGCTGGCCATTCCTGGCAGTTATTTAATATGACTCTGTATTTATTCAATGTAAAGTGACAATTATGATAATATATTGGGAAGTTTTGTAGAGTAGGATGACAAACGTGGTTATTTACTATGTTTTAAACTATAATAATACATTTTCTAACTGTACTTCTATAAACTAGATCAATTTGGAAGCTACTTATATGAACTCCAATGTCCTTTTTTTAAAAAAAGATTTTATTTATTCATTTGAGAGAGAGAGAGACAGAGCACAAACAGGGGGAGAGAGGGTGAGGGAGAAGCAATCTCCGAGCTGAGCAGGGAGCCCAACGTGGGGCTCAATCCCAGGATCCTGGGATCATGAGACCTGAGCTGAAGGCAGACACTTAACCAGCTGAGCCACCCAGGCACCCCTGAACTTTAATGTCCTAATACACATTTAGTAATTCAGTTTTTCTGTATTATTAAATTAAATAGTTAAGTACTCATTGGCCATCCACCCAATTAATAGAAAAATTTACTATTATATTTTCTTCTTTTGTATTTTAACAAATCTTACATGATGTTCAGATATAATGTTGCCCACAATAGATGATAATGTATTAGTTAGATAGATAATGTGAGAATTCTATACACATACAAATAATATATTTGAAGGTTTATACACCTAAACAAAGAACTTGCAAAGATAGAACTAATGAAAATTAAAATAAAAAAGCACTTTTGGTCTCAGGTAACATATTTATTCTCCTGATCACTGATTTGATTAATTTATTTTTGGGTGGGGAATGGGAGAAACTGAGAAACTCAGTTACAAACTGAGAAACTTTTTAAGAGGGGATCTGGACAATAATTTCTGGCAATTGAAACAGTAAATATATTGGGTTATATTATGTGAAAGTTCATGTGTTAAGAGAAACATCCTTAGTATTCATGTAGAATATTATGAAAAATTTTGTGATAGAGTACATTTTAATAGAATGGTGATTTTGCTTATTTATTTTATTTTTTTAAAGATTTATTTTATTTTAGAGAGAAAGAGAGTGAGCACACATGAGTGGGGGGGGGAGGGAAGAGGGAGAGACTCTCCAAGCAGACTCCCCCCTCGCCCCGGGGGCTCACTCTCTCATGACCCATGAGATCATGACTGGAGCCGAAACCAAGAGTTGGACGCTTAACTGACTGAGCCACCCAGGTGCCTCAATTCTGCTCATTTTAAAAGATAATAATCCCCTTATATTATTTTTATTCATTCTTTTTTTCTATTAGTGATTAATCAGAGGAGTTTCACATGTACCTTGTAGATAATATAAATACAACTCTATAATAATGTTGCAAAATGGTACTTCTAGGAAATAACAAATATGAAACAGTTACTCAAAATACATTATCACTCTACAATATAACAAAGGATTTTTGTGTGCTGAGTAAACACACACACACACACACACACACACACACACATAAAAAAAAAAAACAGATGGAATCTATAAATAGTGATAACAAAAACGTCTAGCATGCATTTGTTTGCTTATCAAATGACCACTTCTTCCATCTCACTTAATAATTTAATTCCATTTAATCAAAACACTTTCCCACATTCAATATTGAGTAAATCTCCACTTAATATATTTTATAAGAAATCATATACATTTTTAGCAAATACTTGTAAAGTACTTTCTATTTGTCAAGTTCTAAACCAAGTTCTGGAGATCAAGAGTATACACAATGGATATGGCCTTGCTCCCCCCTAAACTGTAGATTCTACGCACAGGAATTGTAGAAGAGGATGCTCTCAGTTCTAAGGTGGCACATGAGTACTTGAAACTCAGATCTGGGAGGTGATAGAAAATTTCCAAAATTAAAAAAAAAAAGTTCATCTTGGAGGAAGTAGGAGAACCAGTTAAGGGAGAAACATCCAGGTAAATATGGAGCATGTACTGTGAAAAAGCAGGGAAGCAAGATAAATACTATTGTGTTTAGGGGACTGGAAGTAGTTCAATTTTGCTTTTGCACTTGGTAGTGAGTTTTAAGTATCAGTAAAAAGTCTTAGTGGAAAATTAAGGTAGTCTGTGTGTGGTGAGCAGAATATATGTTCTAAAGGGATTTTCAGTGCCTCAGATCTGGGTATGCATTGTGTCTAGTAATGGAAAATGATTGCCCTGTAGCAGATACAAAGGCCCTGAGTATATGGAAAATACTCAGGTAGTGTATTTCTTTCACTAGAAAATCCTAATAAGAATAATTTTAGGGGTAAGTTAGTGGAATAATTCACATAACATGGGGTTCAAGTGATATATGTTATAAATACCAAGAAAAATAAGTCAGTATAATTTATTTTATACTGATTTTTAACATGATAGTTACATATATGACTCTTTAACCTATATTCAAGTGATTTTTTTTCTATACAACGTGCACATAATACATTTTTACCTGAGTTTTCTATAGTAATTAATCTATATATTTTCTTTTATAAGAGAATAAAAAATATATATTTTATTTTGCATTAACAGCCAGATAATAAAATGCCAAGGTTTAATAATTAACACAGACCTCATTGCTGTATTTTATTTTCTTTCAACTTTCTTTAGATGGTCTGTGTCTCTGACTTTCTTTCATTTATCTAATTCCATGTTATATTAAACCTTTACATTGCCTTTGATGATTATGACAGCCTTTAGGCCACAAGTCCTTTGTTGATCAGTATGTTTCAGAATTTTCCTTTTCACATTGTCTTCAGTTTCAAGTTTATTTAAGCTTTCTAAAAACATACCTCTCATTAATTTGCAATCACATCATAACACAAACAAAAATAATAGCAATTTCCAAAGTACTTTGTAATTACATAAATCCACTATTCCAAGTTTTTAAAACAGGGATTGTTCCATTGTTGCATTAATAATGAAATAGAAACTCAGCAATGCCAAGAGAGTAATCTAAATAATCTGATAGAAGAGCAGCTAAAAGGTCTCAAATTCCATGCTCTACCAAACATTTAATTTCTGGTTTTAACTTGTGAATGAGCTGATGATATTTTTCTCTTTGCTTTCTTAAAAGGTAAATGTTTGAAACTATTGAAAACAGAAAATATGTTGCAAGTACTAAAACAGTCACTATTTGAGAAATAATAATATTGTGGAAACATATACATACCCTTGTATGTTCTAGTGATAGTTCAAAAAAAATAAAAATAATAAATCAGTAGTTATAGCTTATTACAAATTCATATAAGTGCATTGTTTCAATGCAGATGACTTGAAAGGTCATGTAAGTATTAAAGTGTGTAAATTCAGTGAATGCTATAAAACTACATCATAAATAAACAGGTTTACAATGTGTAAAAATAAGAAAGAAAATTTCATCTTTAGGACATTAATTTTAGTAATTCTGATATTTTTCAAAGTATAAATTATATAGGATAATCTATAAAATGAGATTCAAATTGTTTTAAAGTGTTTTAATTTTAAAGTGTTTTAAATTGAATAGTTCCAGTATTTTGAATTATGCTGATAATATATAAAAAACTCCAGTAATTTTATAGGTCGTTCTAGTTGCCACTAACAAAAACAATCCTATACTGTATAATCAACAAAAACCCTGAAATATGTTTTAATTTCCTGTAATTCATAGAAGAGAAAATTCTCTTATGTTATATGTATATATGATTATGTAATAATTAATTTTGTACTTTTATATTGGAAACTATCCTGAAGATAATAAGATATGTGTCTAGTCTGCAGCTATTTTAAAACCAAATTCTAGTTGGAACCAGAGACTAAACAATGGACTTCTAAGAAGGGGGACTTTCTTAATGATTCTGTATGTTTCTAAAATCAGATTCTAAAGTCAGGAAAAATGCCTTCAAACAGTCTCTCTAAATATAATAAAGAACAACTTTCCAACAACTTTGATTCACACATAGCTCCCTTTTCCTCAAAACCTCAAGCAAGTTCTTTATTATTGGGTATTAATTTCAAATGCTAGAATATTTTTAGGAAATCAAGGGAGTAAGATTTTTTTCTTCATAATTGAAAATTATCGTCTTGTTCACTTACTCACCATCTGTCCTTCTGTTTCGACCTACTCTGTTGGTCATTTGGGTTCTGTTGAGAATCATTCAGAAGGCATCAGAGTTGTATCCAGATGGGGGTCAGCTTGAAAATCCCAACTGCAGCTGTGTTCAAACAGACCATGACACATACTGTCGAAAAATCCCCTCTTTTACAAATTCTATGGCATTTTGATGATTCTGATTAGAGCAGCTGCTTTTTGGCTTATACTTTCATGAAAGTTTCACATTGTTATAAATGAAAAGTATTATTCTAAAGTTCTAAATGATTTTAAAAAGCAGGCATTTTAATTTCTACACTGATGGCTTCCAGAGTTTTTGTTTGTTAAACATGTGCATCTTATATCATTTGTTTTATAAATATGATAGTTGTAAGTTAACAAAACATGAAATGTTTTTGTTACTATGTGAAATTCAAATCTAAGAATACGGATCCCATTTAAAATATTCATTTGGTTTCTGAATGTTTACTTAATATTTATTGATGACGTTCTTCTGTTGTGAAATTGATTCTAAAGAATAAACTATATTATTTTATCACTTAATTGTGATAATCAGTCAACAAATATTTATTGAATGTTTCATAGATATTTAGCACTATCTTAAGTTTATAGTTAAGTTAAAGGTGTCATATTATTTGTAACCTGCTTAGGGAGACAGGATTAACAACAAAGAAACAAAGAAAAATAAGTCTAAGCAGCATTAAGTTCTGAATTAGGTGGTACAAAGAGTAGAACTAATAATAATGAGAAAGTATGATGATGTATCTTCTAAAAATTTCTTTCATATATGTGTCTTTTTAAATATTGCCATATTTGTTTCATTATTTTTGGTTTAACAGTTGTCTTCCTTGATAAATTATATATTTATTAGGATGGGACATGTCTTGTTTTGTTGTGGCAAATGTCACAAATGATCCACAAGACCTGAATGTATATACATCATGCCTTCAACTGATTTCATTAGAATTGTATAGGATAATGGCAGAATGGCCATGGAAATAAGCATCAAAGAAAATAAGACACATGAGGAGTAAGGGGGCAGTCTCTCCAATGTCTGAAAACAAGCAAACACAGACAGATTGGCCCTGAATGTTAAAGCAAGGATCAGACAGTAACATAAATGGGGGAGTTACTGTCACAAAAGTTAGAACGTATATATCCAAGATAGAATCAAAATTAGAGCAGATCAAAAACATTAAGATATTACATGAGCACTTAAGAATGAAGAGCATGAAATTAATCTGTACTGCATCTAACCTCTGCTTTACTTCTTACCAGTATTTAGAAAGTCATTTGCCTTTTTGGACATATGTGTGCTCATTTCTAAATATGATTAAAATATTCTTTATCAAATGGGTTTATTGTGAGGATTAAATATGCTATGAATATAATTGACAAGGCACATAAACTAAATTTGCAGAAGCATACAGTGCATGTTACCTAGAAATAAACAAGTAAATTGCTCATTGCAATAGGATACAAGACACTTCCATGAAATTCATTGAGAGTTAAACAAAAAGAAAGTCCCTGTGATCAACGTGCCCATGAAGAATGCGCTGACTAAACCAGTGCATGACACATAATTGTTGCTTAATAAATATTTGTTAAGTAAGAGTTGAGCAAATGAATAATAGGGACTGATTGCCATAAGTCTTCATAAGAAATAGAACATTATTCTGCTTCATATTACTCCAGATTATTTGGGAATATTGAGAGTATTCAGAAGTTTATTTCTTTTGTTTTATTTGCTTTGTTTTGGATTATTCAGATATATAGATATGTCTTGGGCAGATTAAGGCAGGGTACCCAAAATATCTCCTGGAACATATCTATCTCATTGCACTATATATAGAATTCATATGCTATAAGTGGTTTTCCAGTTCTTAACTGAATGCCCATTGGGTCTCCACATTAAATTTTCAGAATTTGATAAGGGATGCATGTGAAAAGTGATGTCTAGATAAGACATATGTTATTCCAGTTTAACTGTTTGATAAAATAAAAAAAGAGTGGAAGATGGATTGCATTTTGTAGACAAAAGTTTATTATTTCCTAAACCTGAAATGGCTCTAGCAATTAACATTCCTGTTTCCAGCTGGGAAGAAGATGTAGATTTGTAAGGCAAGAGATAGATGGACATCAAATCAAACTTGGAAGATCTCTGTAGTACCTACACACTCTCAGTGTATGTTTTCTAAAAATTTGGCATGCCAATGAGTGTGCTATATATCTACATATCAGATGCTGCATTGGTAAACTCTGAATTTAACAAAGACCCAAAAACACCTAGACAGGAGGCCATGTGATGACAGAGGCAGAGATTGGAATGATGGATCCATAATCCAAAGAATGCCAAGGATTGCTGGCAATGCTAAAAGCTAAGAAAAAAGCATGAAATAGATTCTCACCTAGAGCCTTCTGAGAGAGCATGGTCCTGTGGACACCTTGATTTCAGACTTCTAGCCTCCAAAATTATGAAAGACTAAAGTTTTGTTATTTAAGCCTCACAGTCAATGATACTTTGTTACAGCAACTCTAGTAAACTGATACCCATACGGTTCCTATTGTCTCTTACTTGGACAACAAATTCCTTGCTGCTGGGTTAACTATTCCCTTTCTGGTTCCCATATAATTCACATTACATTCTCTACACCAGCACTACCCAGTAGAACCTTCTGCAATGATGAAAATATATGTATGCTGTCCAGTGTGGTAGCCAAAAACCACATATGGCTATTGGACAGGTGAAAATGACTAGTGCAACTTTCTTGGCCAGCACAGCGGCTCTTTGTTGGAAAGAGGAGTTCTAGACAATATAATAATATCAAGAAATAAATCTAATTATCTTTTTTTTTTAAAAAATATTTTATTTATTTATTTGATAGAGAGCGAGAGAGGGAATATAAGCAGGGGGAGTGGGAGACAGAGAAGCAGGCTTCCCGCCGAGCAGGGAGCCCGATGTGGGGCTCGATCCCAGGACGCTGGGATCATGACCTGAGCCAAAGGCAGACGCTTAACGACTGAGCCACCCAGGAGCCCCTAATTATCTCTTCTTATGCCATGTCATGCTATCTATTTTCTCTTCAGGTAAAGAATAAAACATTTAACATAGCCAGTAAGACTCCTCAAGCATTTCTAACAGATATTTCACCTTGCCAAGTATTAATCCACTTTACTCTCCATCTAGCAGCACACCATGGTCCATTGCACCTCAAGACCTTTGCCCAACAATACTTGTAATTTTATTGCCTCCATGTGATTATTTGCTCCTGCTTAAACTTTGGATGTCAGTTTATTGTCTCTACCCTGAGATGGCAAACTATAATATGCTACCACTTATAATATGCTACCATCCACCACCTTCTTTTGTTGTACTTATCAGAATTAAATTCATCTTTGTGTGATTATATGTTGTCTGCTGCCTCAATAAATATCAAACCTCATGAAGCTGAAAACATTTATGATTCTCGGTCCATCATTAAAAATGACAACATGCCTGGCAGATGGTAGGCATTTAAACTATTAGTTGGAAGAATGAAAGATGAAGTCACCTTGACTTTGACATGGATTTTTAATCAATAATTTGTACCACTTCATTGCATTATCCAACCTTTAAAATCTAGAAGCATCTTGCTCAAGTTTAAAACAGAATCTAAGTCATCTACTACTGACTCATCATTTAAAGAAGTCCATGCAAATACAGAAAAAGCAAACATTCTCAATAGCATTGGAAGCTAAAAATCATAAGCAATCAATACCAAAATCTGGGATGGATTGATACTAATTAAAAAGCAGATGGAATGGGATTGAGATAAAACCAACCTAGGCCTTTGCTTTTGTGATACATAGGCTTTACTCTATGAAAGAGAGACCATACTAAATAGATAAGATGGTACTTCATGCCTCTCCTACCATCTGTCCACTGACTCTGATATCGAGTCTACCTTCTATGTAGAAAACCTGACCTCCTTCGTTACTTTGTGATGCAGAGAACTACTTTCTTTACCACCTCAAATGCTACCAGAATATTTGATAACAAAAATATATTTGTAACAAAAGACAATAACTTCACTTACTCAGTTAATGCAAAATTGTTTAAAACTGTATTAGGGAAATGTATAGTAGTAAAAGTTGCAGTGTGTGATTATAGGAATATTTTGAGGAAGGGATAGTTGGTGGCCTATGAAATAAGAATTATAGAACAGTAACTCAAACAGCAGTAGAAGCTATGTATCAATTATTTTCTACATGTTTTGTTTATATAGAATAAAAATGACCCATGAAGTAAGGATAGAAAAAGACATAAGTCAATGGAACTGTGGTTGATACAGCTATATAATAAACAGCAAACTAGGAGATATTCCAATCTGTCAAGGTGAGAATGTGATTTAAGTAATATACCAAACATTGATCTGAGTTGCTCCTCCTGCACTGATTTAAGTGTCCCAAGTCACATCAACATGAATTTTATGATACAAAAAGTTTAGTAGTTTTCCTTTTCCACATGCATCTTCTACCGTGCACACATTTGTCAATTTTTGTAATCCTGACCTTACATTATTGTCTTGCATTATATACTACATAATTCAAAATGATCTGTGGTATAATCACTTGGACATATCTCACCATTTCACAGAATTAGTAATGATGTTACTAGAAGAAAGTTAGTTAGAAAGATATAATGCAAAAAAAGAAAAATGTAATGCATAAAAGGGAAAAGTAAATGAATCTAGGAGAATCAGAAGAAGCAGATACTTCTAAAGCACAATTGTTTGGATGCAGGATCAAATTTCAGGAGACTGTCATAATTCAGATCACTATAAAAGAATTTTGCCTCTGTAAAGAGATAATAAGCTAAGAAAGCAAAATGAAGGAGGGATGAGGAAGGCTTGCAAGTGAACTGAGGCATAGTAGTAATTAATGGAAACACCGGAACTGAGAAAACTAGTCTTTGGATAGAAGAGAACTCATTCTGCAGAAAAATCAAATCAGTAATATGGTAATATAGAAGGCAAACTTGAATAGCATTCTCAGAATACAGAAGCGAAGTGCAAAGGAACAAATATGATGAGAAAGAAAATGATGTACAAGAACACAAAACAGGATCCAACATATAGAAAAATTTGTATTTTGAAGGAGAACTGAAAAAAAATTAAATTCACAATGTGCTTGGATTGAATCTTTCTCATATAAAAATTGTATGCAAACTATGTGTCAGATCACCACTACAATTCAAACAACGATAATAATTAAAAGGCAAATAAAATAGATACACTCTAAAAATACGACTGGATTATAACCATAAAAAAAATTCAGGTAGATAAAGTTACATGCAGAGAGAAAAAATTCAGGTAATCTGAGACTGTGTTGCAATACCAAATTCTAGTAAAAATGGAATTTTGAGGGATTATTTTACAGTTTTGAGAGCCAGTTTTGTGATTCCTCAATTTATTTTTGCTTATTCAATTGTAAAAGTAACTAAAACATATTTTTATTTATGCGAAGTCTTGTAAAATAGACCTCCCCCGCAGCACTATTGACAAAAATATCCTTAAAGATGGATTCCAACTAAATGAAATACCTATCATTTACTGAATAGTAAATGTTAATCACATTTCTAAGAACTTTAATGCATTAATGTAGTGCATATGACAGCTGTAAGAGTAAGTTACTATTCTTATCCTCATTTTATAGATTAAGAAACAAAGACACAGTGGTTAAGTAGCTTTCCCAAGGTTACACGCCTGATAAATGATAGAGATTGCATTTGAATTCAGACATTTTCAATCTAGAGCTGGTGACATTAGCATCATGTTATTCTACTACACTAATTAAAATAAGATAAAGAGCTTAAAAGTGGGTGATGGGAAATATGAATAAAAAGTGGGTGGTAAAAACTGAGACTAGTTACATCTAAAATAATTCCATACGATGTACAAATGTTTATTAGAACTGAATGCAAAAATAATTAATGTCGGATTGTTTATAGTTGTGATCCCCTTTCCTTGTCATCTAAGTCTAAGGAGAACAGCTTCTACTCTTCCCATTTTTTCTTCATATACTATAATCCAATTCTAGGAGGATCCTTTAAGTGCAAAATTGTTTGAGGATTTTATGAGGTATAATCTGAAGTGGGGGGTAGATAACAGGTAAAAAGCAAGTTAGGGAAAAGAAAAAAAGTTTGAGGGCATTTTTTTGGTTTTGTATATGAAAGAGAATTATAGGGTGCCTGGGTGGCTCAGTTGGTTAAGCGTCTGCCTTCGGCTCAAGTCATGATCCCAAGGTCCTAGGATGGAGCCTCACATTGGGCTCCTGATTCTCCTTCTCCCTCTGCCGCTCCCCCTGCTGTGCTCTCTCACTCTCTCTCTGTCAAGTAAATAAATAAAATCTTTTAAAATAAATAGGGGCGCCTGGGTGGCTCAGTGGTTAAGTGGCTACCTTCGGCTCAGGTCATGATCCCAGGGTCCTGGGATCGAGCCCCGCATCGGGCTCCCTGCTCAGCAGAGAGCCTGCTTCTCCCTTTCCCTCTGCCTGCCACTCTGTCTACTTGTGCTATCTCTCTGTCAAATAAAGAAATTTAAAAAAAATCTTAAAAAAAATTTTTTTTAAATCTTTTAAAATAAATAAATAAAAAAATAAAGGAAGTATAAAAGAAATTTGGTGGGGTATAGAATGTTGATGAGAAAAAAAAAGATAATTTTAAAGAATGTTGTTATGGGATATACATTTCTCCTTCACATTTTGTCTATGATTATATATGTGAACCAAAATTAAATAACTTGATTTATTTTACTGTATTTTGGTGTGCAGAATATCTTTAGATGTGAGATCTCCTGAGGATATATTATAAACCTCAGAGGAACCACTACAAAAATACACATGCAAATTAAAGATCTATTTAAGAAAACATTCAAATAGAGAAAAGAGACTGCAAAGGGTGGTCAGAGAAACAACAAAGAAAAAACAGAGGAGAAAATTTGAAAACAAGCTAAAATAGTAACCCAATCATATCAAAAATTACACATATATATGCATGCATTATTACATACATATAATAACAAAGGCAGAGATTTTCAGAATGGATAAATAACAAAGCCCAATTTTATGTGGTTTATAAAAGATACACTTTAAATATAATTTCACTTTTGAACACTTTTGTTGCAAACTCCATGAAATTATTTGGAGAGTTTTCCATTTATTCTGTCTTCTGATTCAGCTTATATTACAATCTTACATTTGTAAAACTATTATCTGTCTTTACATTATAATGATTATATGTAGTAATACAAGCTTACACAATAAAGCTCCAAGACAGTGCTATAATTTTAGTCTTAATCAAATATATGTTTTATAAAAAATAAGAAGAATGTGTCAAAAAAGAAAAGTTTTTGGATTTACACATATATTTACCATTTCTTAGGCTCTTTGTTCTGTTATGGGAACTTGGGAGGCCATCTGGTATCATTTCCCTTTCAGCTGGAGCAATTTTCTTCAGCTTTCTTTTAGTTCAGTTCTTCTGGCAACATTCTTTTTGTTCTCTTTCTATCAAAAATGTCTTTATTTTGCCTTCAGTCATGATTTATATTATCACTGAAATGAGAATTTGGGGCTGACATCTTTTTTTTTCTTCATCAGTTTAAAAATGTACACTCTTCTTGTCTCCATCATTTTTGATTGACTCATTAATTGGATTGTTTTTTCATTATATGTTATATGTCATTTTCCTTTTGCTGCTATCACAATTTGCTTTTTATCTCTGAATTTAAACACTTTGATCTAGGGTGCGTGGGTGTGGCCTTCAGTTTTATTTGCATGTTTTGTTTTGTTTTTTAACATTTATTTACAAATTCTCTCCTAAGATTTTGGGAAACTTTCAGCCATGACATCTTTTAAGTATTTTTTTTTTCCTGTCCTATCCTCGCTTTCTGTCATTCTAGTTCCATGCACTTTGACCTTGTGATGCCATTTAATATGTCCTTGAGGCTCCAGGTATTATTATTGGAAATATTGTTTCTTTTTCTTCTTCATGTTGGATTATTTCTGTTTTTCTAACATCAAGTTCACTTACTCTTCTGCCCTGTTCGTTTGGCTAAGTCTACCCAGTAAATCTTTAATTTCAGAAATTCTGTTTCTCACTTCTGTGGTTTCCATTTCTTCTTCTTAGTATCATTAATGTTTGAGAAAAAGTATAGAGTACGTAATTTGATTCAAGGAGAGAAAATTCTGAATTTCAATATTCCTATTTTTCTTTAAAAAATGAAAGACCTTAAAACACTCATTGAATTATGATTCCAGGGATGCCTGGGTGGCTCAGTCAGTTAAGCATCTGCCTTTGGCTCAGGTCATGATCCCAGGGTCCCAGGATCAAACCCCACTTCAGGCTCCCTGCTCAGTGGGGAGCCTGCTTCTTCCTCTCCCCCTGCCCCTGCTCTCTTGCTCTCTCTCTCTCTCTCTCACTCTCATGCACATGCTCTCTCTAATAATGAAATAAAATCATAGAAAAATAAATATGATTCCAGAAAAGATTATAAATGGGTGCTTTTATACATTGATTTTTTTTAAAGATTTTATTTATTCATTTGACATAGAGAGAAACAGCGAGAGAGGGAACACAAGCAAGGGGAGTGGGAGAGGGAGAAGCAGGCTTCCTGAGGAGCAGGGAGCCCGATGCGGGGCTCAATCCCAGGACCCTGGGATCATGACCTGAGCAGAAGGCAGATGCCTAAAACCTGAGCCACCCAAGCGCCCCTTTACATTGATTTTTAAAAGAATATTGCCAAGATAAGAAAGTCCTAACTACATGGTTTAGCTCACTAACAACTTGAGTATCAAATTTTGAATCTAAATTTTGAATCTGATTTTAATAAGGTATTTATTAATATTCATTCATATCTTCAATCCAGTTATGATTGTCTTCTGTAATCTCTTTCAATACCAGCCTACCAAATATGTATTGAAGGTGGAATGCATTCAGTATTTAGTAAATCATCATCATAAGACAATTTCATATTTGAATTCAATGATTTGTAGAAATGTTATCCTTCAATAGAGCAGAAAATTATCATTTCATAATTTGAAGCAACATTTTGTTAACAGTTTTGTGCACACACACAATTTCTATAGGTTGAAAACATAAAAAGTTCTTTATAGCAGGGCTACCAAGGGTTCTACATAAGTGATTATGAATTATATTTCCCAAGCTTCATTGAGCAAGGAATTATTTTTCAGGAACTTTTAATGGATCTTGTATTTATTAAAGCTTCCATTTGAGGAAAACTAGTTTATAAACATTTCTCTTCTTGCTTATACTTAAAATTATATAAAACATATTTTAAAAGGTGCATGAGTGGCTCCATCAGTTAAGCCTCTGACTTTTAATTTCTGCTCAGGTCATGATCTCAGGGTACTGGGATCGAGCCCCATGTTGGGCTCTGTGTTCAGCTGGGAGTCTGCTTGAGATTCTCTCCATTTCCCTCTGCTTCTCCCCCACTTGTGCTCTCTCTCTCAAATAAATAAATCTTTTTAAAAACATTTTTATTCACTTTCTGAAACACTATCAATGATTTAAAAACAAATCTTTCAATGATGACTGATATTTTGTTGTTCTGGTTTTGTGGATATCTTAGCTCTTTGAAATGTATGAATACTTAATTTTAGCTCATATTCTGAAAGCAAAACACTTGACATTCAATAGCTTTTAGAATCTAGGTAAGATAGCCTTTCAACATATTCCATGAATAACATTTGACATTTTAAAAGGACATTTGAAAATGCCCTCTTTCAACTTTTAGACATTGCATTGTGAGGGCATGCTGCCTGACACTGTTGCAACCATCTTGTGATAATGAGGTGGTAAAATAGGGTGGTGGAGAGAAATATAGGACAGATACAACTGTTCATTTTCTTATTCATAAATAAGATCAAGAGGCTTGTATATAACCAGAATTTCTTTCTCAGGGCTGTTGCAAATGCCTGATAATCTTAACATAGGATTCTTAAGTTGCTTTTTGTTTGTTTATTTGAAAAAAAAAAAATCTGAGCCACTTTATTGTGCTGTGGGTAGTGGTATCTAAATAACTGCCTCTCTAAACTCATCAGCAAAAAAATTGGTTTCTGAAAACCAACTTTATTTTTCTTCTTATTATTATTTCTTAAAGATTTTATTTATTTATTTGACAGAGAGATAGAGAGCACAAGTAGGCAGAGCAGCAGGCAGAGGGAGAGGGAGAAGCAGACTCCCAGCTGAGCAGGGAGCCCGACGTGGGACTCGATCCCAGGACGCTGGGATCATGACCTGAACTGAAGGCAGGCACTCAACTGACTGAGCCACTCAGGCGCCCCTATTTTTATTATTATTATGAGAGTAAAATGGAGGATTCCATGCTTTGCACTATTACATTTTTACTCTACTTAACTTCTGCATACTGAACAGTACAATGCTCTTAATTTCATTTTTTTGTCTATTCTCTTTAACTTAACATCTAAGTCATTTGCACAAGTAATATTATCAGCATTATTCTTTATTTCCTTAGCATGTGGTTTATTTGATTTATGAATATTATATATTTCTTATATCCTTATAGCCTTAAATGCACAATTAAAGGAAACCATATATGACTTTTAGATTTCTCAGTGTTCAGATCTTAGACTGAGGATTTTTCATTATGTCAGTGTGATATTAATAGTACATTTAGTCTTGTCCTTATTAAAATTGACAAACAGTTTTTCTCTATTTTTTTAACTCTAAATCTTCATACACAGTATTGGCAAGGAAAAATGTACGAGAATTACAATGCTATATTCATTCAAATCATCTCTATTCTTAGATCTTTCTAGCTCAACATGATATCCTGTGGGATTTGACATCTTAGTGGAGCAAAGGACTACATTCATCAGTAGGATATGAAAACTGGAAATTGTAATCAATAAATTAAACTTTACTATAGTCAGCCACTGTGAAGTTTTAGAGGGTTTGGATGATAATTTACAGGTTGGTATACATAGCATTATGCTAAAACAGTGGATAATGACACTAATTGTTGTGTGGGTAAGGCAGAAGAAATTACCACTTGCATTGGGAGAAAAATCAAAATACGCAATGAGTTTCAGGTCAGAGTTTATAGTTGCTTTTTTTCTTCTTGAAGAATCTGAACTGTTCTTCCACATAGCAAAATCAAATTTCAATATTTTTTTTTCAATTTCATGTAATTAAAATGTTAGAAAAACATATTTGAAATGATAAAATGTGGAAGAATTCCAAAGCACAGTGAGAATTGTATCTGTTTACTACAGACTTTTCTTTGGCATCTTGTGGGCATAAATTAACTAATCTGCTTTCAGGAAAATTACAAAAGAGTTAGATTGTATTACATTCATTATACATAGAAATATATAGTAGCTATAATATTCAAACTCACTTAGTCACTGCTCCTTCCCTCCATAAACTTGCATCAGCTTTTCCTAACCTTTGATACAGTCTCTTGGAAAACCCCTTGTTTCATTCCTTGGACTTAACATTCAGCATTATTTATTTGGCTAAGAACCACATCTTTTTCCGTGGCCCTCCACTATTTTTTCTGAGAAACTATTCTGACCAGGTATTAGAATGTCAGACTGGTATAACATTGGGTCTGGGGAAATGGAGAAACTGCTAACCTAGTTGCTTTATCTTTGATGCTATGTTTAACTTCAGAATGCCCAGATTCACGTCTTCCCAAGTCAGATTACATATAAAAGTAAAGGCTTTATCAAGCAAACTTCTTAACGCATATTCTTTTAAAATTATCTATTTCATATAATAAAAAATGTAAAAATTTATTAATTATATTTGTACAATTTAAAAGTTTTATTTTTTATTTTTGAGGGAGAACACATGGGTGCACGCACACCTGTGTGGAGGGGGCATGGAGGGCAGAGGGAGAGAGAAAGAATCCCAGGCAGGCACCTCGCCCAGTGCAGAGCTCCATTCAGGGCTGGATCCCACGGCACTGAGATCACCACCCCAGCCGAAATCAAGAAATCAAGAGCTGGACGCTTAACCGAGTGAGCCACCCAGGCTCCCCAAATTTATTAAGTTTTAAAATATTTATACAGTCATGCAACCATCACTACAATTATACATCACTGTAATTAGACCATTTCCATCAAGTTAAAATGTCTACTCCTGCGTCTTTGCAGTCATGTCTCTCCTAATTCTGCCCCCTCACATCTGACAAAGAGTTTTGCCTTTCCCAGAATGTCATAAAAATCCAATTAAATGACTTGGAATCTTTCAAATCTAAATTATTTTACTTATCCTAATGCTTTTGAGATTCATCCATGTATAAGGAGCCCATTCCTTTTTATTGCTGAGTACTATGCTGTTGAAAGGAGAAACCACAGTCTTTTTATCCATTTATCAAGTGTTAGACATTTGGTTTATTCCAGATTCTGTATATTATAAACAATATTTTAATTGATATTATGATCACCAGAAATATTTAGCTGTAGTTTTTGTTTGATTTTCTTGATGATGTCTTTTTGCACATGATGTGTACTCTGTCAGGGTAATATTACTTTCATAGAAAGATTTAGGAATTAGTTCTACCCCATCTATTTTCAGGAAGAATTTTGCAGAACTGGTATTATTTTTTTCTTACATAGTTAGTAGGATCCATTGTTGAGGTCATCTACATCGCAGCTTTATTTATAGGAAAGATTTTAGGTGTGGATTAAATTTCTTTAATTGATATTAAAAATATGCATAGCTATTTTTCTTAATTGAATTTAGGTGAATTCCTTACAGAGTATGAAATTTTATATTGCTATTTCTTAACTATCTAGCAGGAAGTGTTTGGGCCTTTGAAGTGTTATATTTGTTTATTCTTTTTCTTAAGATACAGAATGTCTGCCATATATCAGTAATCAGATTTCTTTCTTTTTTTTTAAGATTTTATTTGAGAGAAAGAGAGGGGGAGAGAGTGTGGGCATGCATGAATGTTGGGGAGGGGGAGCAGAGGGAGAGGGAGAAGCAGACTCCCTGCTGAGCATGGACCCCCCAACATGGGGCTCAATCCCAGGATCCCAAGATCATGACCTGAGCCAAAGGCAGAGGCTCAACTAACTGAGCCACCCAGGCTCCCCAGTAATCAGAGTTCTTAACCACACATAATAGAGCTGTTTCTTTTGGAGTAGGCACAGATGTACTCTGGGTATTTAAGTTCAAAGTATCATTTCCCTTAAACCAGATAATAACTATAAATTGTATTTATGATCCTGAGCCAGAATACAATTTTGACAACCTTTAATCTTCTCTTATCTTACAATACTTTGAAACTTTTGAAATATAAAAGCCAGTTACATAGAATGCCCTTCAATTTGTTTTTTTTTTTTTTTTGATGACTTACTCATTATTAAATTGAAGCTTTGCATTATTAAGAAGGATACTTATAGAAGTTGTGTTACCTCATTGCCTCATATTAGGGGGTACATTATGGCTGTATATGTTAGGAGTGATATTAACCTTGCTCATTTGCTTAAGGTGGTGTCTGCCACAATATAAACTTACTATTTTTTTCTCTTGGAACTTATCAAATGTAGTTGAGGAGGTCTTTTGACACTATGTAAATACTTTGTTTCTGTTTAAACATTCACCTTCTAAATTGATCACCCATCAATGCCTGTAGCAGTTATTCCTGGGTTATTCTAATAGTGGTGTTCTAATTTCTTTTATGTCTATGAATCAAAATTCTTCTGTAAAAAAGAGTTGTCACTTCTCTGTGTATTTTATTTATTAAGTTATTTATTTGTACAATTATGGATTCACATTTTTGGCTCTTTCAGGTTGATTCTTATGACTTTTTTTATTATTTATTTGTTTGTTTAGCATTATCTTGGATGAAGTACAATGTGTTTGTAAAATTTTTTGTCTTTAGACTCATATTTATCCAGGTCAGTTGCTGTCTTCCCCATCCCCTTCAGTGTGGTTATGTGATTAATTTATAATGCAGTTAGATTCATTTATCACAGTCTACATTTCCTTCCCCCCCCCAACATCCTGGTAGATTTAAAAATTTTTTCCATTCAGTAAAACTTGTATTTTGTGGTGTACAGTTCTATGGTTTTCAAAAAAATACAAATAGTTGTTTATACACAACTATGATTCCATACAAAATGTAATATTATCCACAACATTGTCTCATAGTACACCTTTATATTAAAACTATCTCCCTTCTCCCCCAAATCCTGACAAGAACTAATCTTTTTTTTAGTCCCTATAGTTTTGCCTTTACCAGAGTGTTATATAAAGGAAGCATATAGTTTCAGCTTTTGTGTCTAGGAGAACCACTTATAAATATCTTAGAAATTTTCACTTAGAAAAAAATGCATTTATGGGGTGACTGGGTGGCTCAGTTGGTTAAGCGTCTGCCTTCGGCTAGGGTCATGATTCTAGGGTCCTGGGATTGAGCACCACGTGGGGCTCCCTGCCCAGCGGAGAGCCTGCTTCTCTCTCTCCTTCTGCTGCTCCCTCTGCTTGTGCTCTCTCTCTCTGTCAAATAAATAAATAAAATCTTTAAAAAAAAGAAAAATGCATTTATTATTCATACCTGCTATTGCAACAATTATTAGTATGCTCCTTTTTTTGAAATTTCTGAACAATATTCCAGTGCATGGATGTCCTGGTTAGTATATCCATTCTGTTGGGGTTCTCTGATCTCTTTGGATTTGTGGTGTTATATATGTCATTAATTTTAAGGAATTTGTAGCCATCGTTTTCTCAAATGTCTCTTGTACCCCATTCTCTCCTTCTTCTTTTCAAATTCAAAGTGTACATATAGTAAATGAATTGATAATATCCCATGACTTTTGGATAATCTCTTCTTGTATTTTTTCATTCACTTTTCTCTTTGTATTTCTGTTTGAATAATTTATATTGACTTATCTTCAAGTTCACTGAATCTTTCCTCAACTGTGCTTAGAATACATCAAAAGCATTTCTTGTTTCTTTTACTCTGTATATTATTTTTAGCATTTCCATTTCATTGTTTCTTATAATTTCTATCTGTCTGGTGTAATTGTCCATTTAAGTTTGCATATGGAACCACCTTTTCCAATAGAGCATTTAACACAATATTAATAATAGTAATACAATATTAATAGTAGTTATTTTATAGTTTTTGTTACACAATTACTATAACTTTGCCATAATTAAGTATGGTTCTGATGATTGCCTCATCTCTTCAGAGTGGGTCTTTCTTTGCCTTTTCATATGCTTTGCAATTTTCTTGAATCCAGGTATCCTGTCAGGACAGTAGAGATGATTTGAAAAGCTTTTATACCCCACAATGGTCACGGCTTTCCTTCTGATAGGGCTTTATAGTAGGTGTTTGAGATAATCTAGGTTTAGAAATTGGAGTATGTCTGAAGGTTGTTGTTGCTATGGCTACCACCACTATGCCCTAGGTTGAATGTCTGGTCTTAAAAAAATAAAATGTATCCTTAGGTGTCAAATGTTCTCACTTTTGAAACTGAAAAAAAAATACAATTGCTTTTTAATGTCAATAATATATTTAATAATCCAAAGATTATTTTCTTCTTAAGAAAAGCCAAGCCTAAACCTCAATAAACATATTGCTTTAAATAAGAAAGCATAATTTCACAGCATGTCTTTTCATGGTAAATGTTCAATTATTTACTTGAAATGCATTAAAAAGTTTTTATAAAATAGACTTGAAAAGCAGGAAGAATGGTTAGAGAATAAATAAACTGGATAAAATTATTACAGATTCTCTTAACTCAAATTATCAGTAAATCTCAACTATACAAAATTTTTATTGTGCTTAAATCGGACATAGAATAATTCAAATTATATTAAGTAAGAAACCTCTATTATATAATACTCTTGTTTTAAAATGTATAATTCTATTAAATTATTGTCTAGGTTGGTATTAAAGAACAATTTTTTAAAGTGTATAATTCATATTTTCAGTGAAATGTCTGAAATAAAAAAAAATCAAATCAATAGAGGAATTTTAAGCACTTTTTAACACAGAGTATTTCTCATACAGTTTTTTAAAAAAATTTTGATAATAAGTGAAGTTGTGTTGT
This sequence comes from Halichoerus grypus, assembly GCF_964656455.1. NCBI lineage: Eukaryota > Metazoa > Chordata > Mammalia > Carnivora > Phocidae > Halichoerus > Halichoerus grypus. The sequence continues at coordinate 19,577,981 of NC_135715.1, forward strand.
AATTGACTATAGAATTTGATTGAAATTTCAGAAGAAAGACAAAAGGAACATGTAGGGCATGTGATGATTTAATACACCCAAAATAAATGAATTGACTCCAACCCCTTACCACAACCATATTTAAGATAATTAGGAAATCTAGTTTAATCAGTGAAAATAACTTAGACTTAGTCTTTATAATACTAAGATATTGAAAACTTATATTAAGGAATTCTGCTATAGATGGGAGGTGGGTGGGGAATGAGTAAAATAGGGAATAGGGATTAAGGAAATAAAATACAGACATGTATGATGAGCACCAAGTGTTGTATTTGAGTGTTGAATCACTAAATTGTACACCTGAAACTAATATTACACTGCATGTTAACTAAATGGAATTTAAATAAAAAGTTAGAAAAAAAGTAAAATAAAATAATCATCATCCTGAAAAAAAAAAAAAAAAGAATTCTGTTATATTTTTCAACCTTCACGATTTCACAAAGGAGTAAAAAATAATTGAAATTGTTTTATGACATTTTTCTTTAGTTGTTTATCAATAATTTATAATCTATTGAATCTCTAGATTAATTCACCCATGTTAAAAATAGTGGCATAAAATATTTTTACTTCAAATCTTCATTAAAATATGGTATTGGCAAATATCTACATTTGATCTTTCTGTGGATAAAATCTACTTAAATATAATCTCTGTATCAAACCTCTTAGTTCAGAGGTATAGAATTCCTATCCAAATTTTATCAGAATATAAGAATTGAAAAAAGATCTGTTTGAGAAAAATAATACAGTGGAATAATTTGAAATTGACAAAAGTACATATCTACCTCAAAATATGGCTTCAGGCTTTGACAAGTTGAATTTAACTTGCAGTTTTAGGGTTAGCATACAGAAATGAAATGAGGAAGAACTTCTATAAAAATACTATTAGTGAACTATATTCACACAATTGAGTTTGCATAAGATTTTTTCAGTAAGCCATTATTTAAGCAAAACTAGGAAGATTAAAGTTATTTTTTATTTTTGATTCTAGTTCAGCAACTAAAATTCCATCTCATTACAATTTTTGTCTTCACATTTTGTCTTCACATTCTATATTAAGTAAAATTATCATACAGTGTAATACATGCTATTTACCTGGCACAGTATTTGCAAATTTTAGTTCCCTAAAGTTCCATCAGCTTTAACTCTCAGTCCACACTCTGATGGTGCAAAAACTAATTCTAATTGTGTTTTTCCATAACTCATTTTAATATCTTACAGATTTCTGTTCCTCCTGGTGGCAGAGACCAAATTTCCATCATTTCAAATATACTCTGTTTTCCTAGAGCTTCATCACATTTTCATCTTCCTAGACTTACTCTGCATCCACATAGTCTGAGGTGTTGCTGGCTCCAGTGAGCAGAATTCCCCTAATCATGGAACCTAATAACTTCTTTTCTTACTTATTTGCCATCTTTTATTTCTTCCTCTTAGCGATGGGAATATTGTCCTTATATAAGAAATGTGCATCAGAGTGGTTATTTTTTTCATGATCATGGTTTTGTGTTGTTTTGTTTTTTTTCTCAAATATTTCATTAATGCCTAAAGTATTTACCAAGTTACATTTCCCCCTAAGAGCCTAAGTTTTGAAAACCACAGACATGTATGATGAGTATTTTATTTTCTAGCCTGTATGACTATGAGGTTAGGTGATATTATAAATGAGGCTATTATTATTCTTGTTGCTTATGCTCTTTGTTTTTGTTAATATTAGGGCTGTTGGGCCTTTTTTAGCTTAACATATATATCCAGGAAAGAGACAGATTAATTCAAGAAATGAACAACAGAGGAGACGTAATACCACATAGAATTTTAGGGAAATTTGTAAAATTTTCCCATTTGTACTTTGGAAAACAAGGAAACCATTTTTTTAAAAGATTTTTATTTATTTATTTGACAGAGAGAGACACAGCGAGAGAGGGAACACAAGCAGGGGGAGTGGGAGAGGGAGAAGAAGGCTTCTGCAGAGCAGGGAGCCCGATGTGGGGCTCGATCCCAGGACCCTGGGATCATGACCTGAGCTGAAGGCAGACGCTTAACAACTGAGCCACCCAGGCGCCCCAAAGGAGACCATTTTTGAAGGGCGTTGCTGTTTATTTATTTTGGTGTAAATATTAAAAGATGGCTCAGTAGAATCTTGGCCACCTCTGCCAGTCAGTGTCCTAGTATTTCGTGTGCTTAGTGGCCACAGTGATGTGGACCCTCATTCTGTGTCCACACAGTATACTTTTCTAAGGCCAAAGCCTGGACCTTGGCATCAGATAGAATTTTCCATATCTGAAATTTCATACTTTCTAATCACAATTAATTTACAACTATCTTAGTTTTCTGCACAGAGTATTTACCTAAGATGACAGTCTTAGCCTGGATTTCCCCAAAAAATAGAGCCTGAAAAAAGGACTTATATGCAGATTCTTTTTGTGGAAAATAACCTCAAAGAACAGAAGGGAGGGGCTCGAGAGAGTGAGGGAATGAGGAAAAGATAGTATTAGATGCGCTACTCAGAGTATTTATTAGCATCACTGAAAAACTGGGCATTAGTCCCACCTGAGACTTTGTAAGGAGGATGGAGACTGTTTTTCAGAATTGTGTACTGGAGTACTGGACAGGAAGAAGTACTTACCCATTGACTTGTGTTCCCACTGAGTGATGATTAACTATAGTATTAACACATTTTAGTTGTACATACCTATGTGATGAGTAGGCTTCCTCCAAAGTCTGCTTCCTCAGAGACAGCCCAGAGAAGAGAGCAAAACTGTGCTGTTTGCAGAGGAGAAAATATGGTAGATAATTTGATTTGAAACCTTCCTGAAACTGTCTGCAAAAGGTGTAGGAGAACCAGACGGAAGCAGGCAAACGTGGTGAGGCAACAAGGGCCCTTACACAGTGACACTGTTCTTCTGAAGACTACAGGAGATGGGTAAAAAACCGTCTTAGTAAAGAAAGAAACAGAAGATTTATGCTTGACTAAAAAAGAAAGTATGACCTTGTAGAAGATGGACTGGAGAGCAAAGGGGAGTATGCAAAGATTTAGGGAGATCTGTTTGGATTATAAGAGCCTAAATTACTTTGGAAATCTAAGTTTAATATAAAATTTCTATTGATTTGTTTATTTGTTCTGATTTCAATATTCTCATAATTTATAACTACTGTGTAAGAGTTTTAAAAATTAAGAGAACATATTTGTTTCCTAGAATTTCTAGACTATGGATTGCTCATGTTTCTATTAAATAGGATATATAGATAATGTTTTCCTTCATTTCTTTGCTTTGCTAAAAATACAATTCTAAAAGTATAATTCAGTCAGTCCACTGACATCCTCTAAAACCCATCAGTTCCCAAACTGGAGCTGAATTAGGCTTAAGCTGAAAATTAGATATTTCAAACACTATGCCCTTTTTTCTCCCTTGGAATAGCCCAAGTTGCCGGCATTGTGCATGACCAAAGAGATGGAAGATATGAAATTAAAAAGATGGCAGGTTAGGTAACCCAGAATAGGCCCACTGTCAAAGAATTTGCCCTTAAATACACCATCCCATACCAAGGCCTAGAAACATAACTTTTTCTTGCTTGTTTCTTATAGCGCATCCTGTGACTTCTTTAATTTCAAGACTAAACTTGAAGTTGTTGGAAATAGCCTATAGAGAAGTTTAGTGAAAGATTAACAGAAACAAAATATGGAAAAGAGCACCAATGTCAGAACTTTCTATTTAAATATCATTGGTTAAAAATCTTATGAAATATTAAGTTATTAACTAGTTTTTTTATCACAGCACACATCCAGATAACTTCTATTTCATTGCAACTTTGTATAGCTTGTAGTATTACAGTTTACTTACACGTGGGCTATATTTTCATCTAGTCTGGACACATTATCCCTAGTTGTGTTCAAGAGAATTTAAGGTAATTTGTATTATTTCTAAGCAGGAAAAAAAAACTATCTTCATTTATTATTTTAAATGTTATAAATGAATTGTAATCAAAGATATATTCACATTATTAAAGTTTACTGTTTGTGATGTATATTATTAAAGATTTAGTTCTTTTTCCTTGACAAGGATTAGCAATAATCTTCCAGAAAAAAGATTTTCTAAGTTTCAGAAGTAATATATATACATAAACTTTGTTTTGAAATATATCCAAGATTATTTGCCTAATAATGCAATGAATTTTCTTTCTCTTTTGCTGTTCCTCTTACTCTCACTCTTTTTTTCTCTGTCTCTTTTCTAGCAAAGTAGAAGCTTAATTATAAAATACTGACATTTGCCAAGATACTTTAGGGAATCGTAAAAAAATAAGTGAGCTTTGTGGACATAACTTGTCAATTAAATGAGTACTAATTTATGAAACAACCCAGAGATGTCTCAGTTTACATATGATAGAAACAATACACAATTCCAAATCTGTCTGGATTGGAGATCACCTGAACTCTAAGGTAGAAAAATATATTTCAAGGTTGAAAAAAAATTGTAAATGCAAATGGGTATATTTTGATGAAATGCTTTGTGAAGAATAAATCCTGGAAATGTCGAGAATGACTCTGAACAGAATATGTCATACCTTGCATATAAGCCATGGTAATACAACAGACAGCGTGAATTGGAAAACCGAATAAGCAGGAAATGTTTGTGTTGTCATAAGACATTTTGTTTATGAAACAAAGAGTTCCAAAGAATAATGTAAAACATTTAGGTAGCATAAATCTTCTTTATGATGCATTTTGTGAAAACCTATGAAATTGTTTTTTTCTATCCCATAAGTTAGAATTTCTTTTAAGACTTTGAGAAGAAATACCTATTTTTCTCTTCTTTCAAACAACACTCTTAGGAAAAAACTTACATGATGTTATGAAATGGGATTAATTTCTATTGATGTCTAGTATGTACCAAGCACTTTGAATAATTTTTTGAACTTCCCTTCAAACCAGTACCCCTTCTATTGTTTTCTCCCTCAGAAATGGAAAATCCGTACATGATATTTTCAATGCCACAATCCTTCACAATTTATTCTCCCTTATCCTGTATACTTCCAAATCCGATCCTTTACTAAAACATAATGACTTTATTTTTTCTTGAATCAGTCTACTCCTCTGCATCCCTTTCGAAGAAATCTTTAACTTTCTATCATACCTTGCCTTGGATACTGTAAGAGAGATTTAACTCATCTGCACACTTGTACAGTATGTGTCACAATCATTCTTCACGATGCAGTCAGGGTGGATTTTTTTGTTTTGTTTTGTTTTTGCTTTTTAATTGGTGGGGGGGATCAGATCATGCCCTTAACATCTGATGTTTATTTACTTTTAAAATAAAGGCTTATGTTGTAAATCCCCAGACCTTCTAGATTGCAACTACTTCTCTAGACTTATTTAGCACCGGTTCCTTCTTTGTTGGCTTCAGTCCTCACCCGAGGCTTTTGGATATGAAAATTCAACCCATAGCATGGTGGCTTCATTAGTATAAAAGGAATGAAATAAAATTAAAGTTTATCAGCTCAGTAAAAAAAAAATTGCATGCTGTGTACTAACCATATTTCAAGCCTCCAGAAATTTTTTCTCATCTCTATTTGAAGATAACAATAGTATCTAGCTTCTAGAAGTGTTGTGAAAGTTAAATGAGATTCGACAAGTGAAGTGCCTAGAATAGTACTTGGCATAGAGTAAACCCTCATTATTACAGAAGAAGCCCTGCAGTGATCGGTGTCACCTGGTCTGGAGACAGACTGCAGGTATAAAATCCCTGCTCTGACCTGATGTGTACAAGGCTATGAATAAGTTACTTAAATTCCTTAGACCTCAGTGCTTTTTAATGTAAATTAAAATAATATTAATTCTTATATTGTAGAATTGCTATGAGGATGAAATGCACTAATAAATTGGGAGTTATAGATCTATGTATTCTATGTTGTAAGCACTCTATAAACATTTTCTTTTTTTTTTTCCAAGTTTTTATTTAAATTCCTGTTAGTTAACATATAGTGTAATATTAGTTTCAGGAGTAAAATTTAGAAGCATTTTGTACTGTTATTTTAAGTTATTGTTATTATCATTATTAAATTTGTAATATAAATATATAACTGTAATTTTTCCATTTACCAATGTAAAAAAATATTTTACCAGATGTAAAAGGAACCATTAAAATTTTAATGAATAACTCTTAAATGGACAAATAAGGGTGGTCTTGAATAAACCAGTTCTCATTCCATTATGGTAAGTGTAGTTAAGGTGTGTCTTCTCAAATACCATACGACTTCACTCATATATAGAATTTAAGAAACAAAACAAATTAACAAAGAAAAAAAAAAGAGACAAACAAAGAACCAGTCTCTTAAATATAGAGAACAAACTGATGGTTGCCAGAAGGGAGGTGGGTGGGGGGGATGGGTGAAATAGGTGAAGGGATTTAGAGAACACTTATCATGATGAGCACTTAGTAATGTATAGAATTGTTGAATCACTATAAAAACTAACCAGAAATTTTGGAATTGAAAATTTAGTAACCGAAGTAACAAGTGTACTATAAGGACTCAACAGTAGTTTGAGTTGACAGAAGAAATAATCAGTGACTTGAAGATAGATCTGTAGAGATTTTATAATCTAAAAACAGGACGAATGAAATGAACAAAGCCTCAGAAATGTGAGGTAACATTAAATAGATAATTTAAAAGCATTGTATAGAGCCCAGAAATAAGCCTCTATATAATGGTCACATGATCTTTGTCAAGGGTGCCAAGACCACAGAATAGGGAAAAGACAGTCTCTTCAACAAAAGGTGTTGGGAAAACTATCTACACATACAAAGGAATGCACTTGCACCCTAATCTTATACCATATACAAAAATTAACTCAAAATGAATTAAAGACCTAACTATAAGACTTCAAATTAAGAACTTCCTAGAAGAAAACATAGAGGGACATTGGATTTGGCAATGATTTCTTGGATATGACATCAGAAACACAGGCAATAAAAGCAAAAATAAACAAATGGGACAACATCAAATTTAAAACTTCAGTGCATCAAATGACACATTCAGTGGAATGAAAAGGCAACGTATGGAATGCGAGATAATATTTGCGGGTCATATATCTAATAAGGGGCTAATATCCCAAATATATAAATAACTCTTACAATGCAATAGTGAAAAAAGCAAATAACCACATTTTTAAAAGGACAAGGGACTTGAATAGATATTCTTCAGAGAAGACATACAAATGGCTAAGAAGTATATGCATATTCACAAGCTTAACACCACTAATCATTCAAGAAATGCAGATCAAAATCACAATAAGATATCATCTCATACCCATTAGGATGGCTATTATCAAGAAAACCAAAACAAACAAAAAATAACAAGTGTTAGAAAGAATGTACAGAAATTGGAAATCTTGTGCACTTTTAATGAGAATGTAAAATGGTGCAGCTATTATGGAAAACATATGGAGGTTCTTAAGAAAATTAAAAGTAGGATTACCATAATGTCCAGCAAGGTCACTTCTGATTATATAGCCAAAATAGTTGAAAGCAGGGTCTTAAAGACATTTTTGTATACTTGTATGGACTATTAGCAATTCCTGTTAGTTCTGCCTCTAAAATGCATCACAGAACACACCGCTTCTCATCACCTCCATGCCTACCACTACGGTCCTGCCACCATCACCTGAAGCATCTGCCCCAGCCTCCATCCCACACAGCAACCTGAGGGAGGTTTTTTTTTTTTTTTTTGCTATAAATATAACTGTATGTAACCACTGAAAAATTCACATCAGTGAGTAGCAGTCTTCCCTTAAATCTAAATGTTCCACTCATACTCCAATATGTATCACCTAAGACTAAGTAAAAATAATAAAAAAAAAAACAAAAACACAAAGATTATCTTAAAAATTACAAAAATTTCTAGTTTAAAATGGAGTCTGGTAGCACTGTCCTTCATTCTTAAATGCCTTTTGACATAACAGAAGGAGATGATAAATTCTATAGAAAAGGAATGAAATAATAGCACCTTAAAATGAGCATGCGTTCCATCAATGACAAGTTCCTAGAAGTTAGAAAGTAGGTGGGACAAGATTAATAGAGAAAGAGAAATAAGGGTCTTCCTGCAAAGGAAGAATGTCTGATATGTAGAATTTATGTATCCATACCTCATATGAAGCCAAACTTAAGTGAGGAACTTGGGTTAGAATGATACAATGAGACTACAGCATTGTGGATCTGTTATTACTCTGATAAATGTTTGCACTCTCTCTAATTCTTACCTTCTGTAATCTCTATAGCTGAGTGTGCACATTTGAAAAGAAAATCAGTAGAAAGCAGTCCATCCCATTGCTAAACTATTACAGCCTTTTGATGGTAAGAGTGCTATGTGTGAGGGGTATACTGCCATGATGAAGTTTAATAAAATTTCATGCAAAAAGTATATCATTATCAAGTGGTATACTATGTGCTGACCACTCTCAAGAAGGCAGCATGGCACCATGTCTTTAGGAATCAGAAAGGCCTGAGTTGAACTCCCAGCATCTATCTGTGTGACATGAGACTTCCTCAAACTTGATTTCATTAAAAAGGTAGCTCTCCATCATGTGATTATTTTGATGATAAAAAGGACATAACATGTAACCTGTTGTAATGAATGGTCCATTTTCCACTTAAGCAAAGAGTAGATAATCACAAAACTTTAGGAATTACTCAAGGCATATAAGCACATCATGTAATAAGTGTTAAAGTTTTCAAGTGAAGATTTGATAGCAAACTAAAATAAATGTAAAAAATCTAAATACTCACTGAATTTTTATGTTAACAGAAGAATTAAGAAAGATGAAAATAAATTGTTTATGGAAAGTACCCATTTTGTGGGGCGCCTGGGTGGCTCAGTCATTAAGCATCTGCCTTTGGCTCAGGTCATGATCCCAGGGTCCTGGGATCGAGCCCCACATTGGGCTCCCTGCTCCGCAGGAAGCCTGCTTCTCCCTCTCCCACGCCCCCTGCTTGTGTTCCCTCTCTCGCTGTCTCTCTCTCTGTCAAATAAATAAATAAAAATCTTAAAAAAAAAGTACCCATTTTGATAGTGAAAATCAATAAATAATAAATAATAGAATAAAAAATTTAGAATTTCCCAATAGAATTTTTTGAAAATTCACCAAAAAATTCTTGTTAAAAAATCATAGGTTTTACTATTTAGATTTATTCATGGTTAATATATCATAAATGAAATCTGAATACACAATGAAACTCAAGAATTAAAGCTTCTGTTTTATTGCAAAGAATCACTGAGCATGGTAATAGTAAATGGACATATGTAAAACAAAAATCCTATTTCCTTCTCAAAGGAAAAATCATATAGGTGATATAAGGAATAAAAATTTCTGCCAACATTTCATAGACAAATGATGCTTTCCATTGGAATTATCGTTTGATATTGTGAAACTATGTGACTGTTCACACAAATTCAAGGAAGAGATCACATGGTGTGCTAAATACAGCTAACTAGCAAAAAAAAAAAATCTATAAATAATTGCCATTTAAGTATCACATATACCAATTGGAGAATGCTCATGATGTACCAATAACTTGAGCCCTAAGAAAATGTGACTTGCTTGTATCTATATGTTTTAAGCAGAAGATAAAATTTTAGATTTAGTTTTTTCTAACTCCTCCCAACCATCCCTGATGGATGGTTGACTTAGTGGTATCTTGCAGAGGTGATTTTCTTATCACTCTTTTAAAATTCTGGATTAATGTGACCTATCACATTGACTGATTTGTTGAACCACCCTTACATCCCAGGAATAAATCCCACTTGGTCGTGGTGAATAGTCCTTTTAATGAACTGTTGGATTCTATTGGCTAGTATCTTGATGAGTATTTTGGCATCCATGTTCATCAGAGATATTTGTCCGTAATTCTCCTTTTTGATGGGGTCTTTGTCTGGTTTGGGATGAAGGTAATGCTGGCTTCATAGAATGAGTTTGGAAATTTTCCTTCCATTTCTATTTTTAAAAATAGCTTCAGTAGAATAGGTATTATTTCTCCTTTAAATGTTTGGTAGAATTCCCCTGGGAAGCCATCTGGCCTTAACTCTTGTTTTTTTGGGGAGGTTTTTGATTACTGCTTCAATTTCCTTGCTGGTTATTGGTCTGTTCAGATTTTCTATTTCTTCCTGTTTTGGTTTTGGTAGTTTATAAGTTTCCAGGAATGCATCCATTTCTTCCAGATTGCCTATTTTGTTGATATATTGTTGCTCATAATATGTTCTTTAAATGGTTTGTATTTCCTTGGTGTTGGTTGTGATCTCTCCTCTTTCATTCATGATTTTATTAATTTGGGTCTTTTCTCTTTTCTTTTTGATAAGTCCAGTTAGAGGTTTATCAATCTTATTAATTCTTTCAAAGAAGCAGCTTCTAGTTTTGTTTATCTGTTCTACTATTCTTCTGGTTTCTATTTCATTGATTTCTGCTCTGATCTTTATTATTTCTCTTCTCCTACTTAGTTTAGGCTTTATTTGCTGTTCTTTCTCTAGCTCCTTTAGGAGTAAGGTTAGCTTGTGTATTCGAGATTTTTTTTCTAATTTTTTGAGGGAGGCTTATATTGCATGTACTTCCCTCTTAGGACTGCCTTTGCTGTATCCCAAAGGTTTTGAACAGATGTGTTTTCATTCTCATTAGTTTTCATGAATTTTTTAAATTCTTCTTTAATTTCCTGGTTGATCCATTCATTCTTTATTAGGATGCTCTTTAACCTCCAAGTGTTTGAGTTCCTTCCAAGTTTCCCCTTGTGATTGGGTTCAAATTTCAAAGCATTGTGGTCTGAAAATATTCAGGGAATAATCCCAGTCTTTCGGTATCATATGAGACCTGATTTGTGACCCAGTATGTGATCTATTCTGGAGAAAGTTCCATGTGCACTCAAGAAGAATGAGTATTTTGTTATTTTAGGATGGAATGTTCTGTATATCTCAATTGATGCCAAAAAAGAATTTGACAAAATACAACATCCTTTCTTGATTTAAAACTCTTCACAGTGTGTAGGGATAGGGGGAACATGCCTCAATACCATAAAAGCCATCTCCGAAAAGCCCACAGTGAATATCATTCTCAATGGGGAAATACTGAGAGCTTTTCCCCTAAGGTCAGGAACATGACAGGGATGTCCACTCTCACCACTATTGTTCAACATAGCACTAGAAGTCCTAGCCTTAGCAATCAGAAAACAAAATGAAATAAAAGGCACAATTGGCAAAGAAGAAGTCAAACTCTCACTCTTTGCAGATGACATGATACTTTATGTGGAAAACCCAAAAGACTCCACCCCAAAATTGCTAGAACTCATACGGCAATTCATCAACGTGGCAGGATACAAGATCAATGCAAAGAAATCATTTGCATTTCTATACACTATCAATGAGACTGAAGAATGAAAATTGAGGAATTGATTCCATTTAGAATTGCACCAAAAACCATAAAATACCTAGGAATAAACCTAACAAAAAGAGGTAAAAGATCTGTACACTATAGAACACTTATGAAAGAAATTGAGGAAGACACAAAGAGATGGAAAAACATTCCATGCTCATGGGTTGGAAGAATAAATATTGTTAAAATGTTTATGCTGCCCAGGGCAATCTACACTTTCAATGCAATCGCTATCAAAATACCATCGACATTTTTTCACAAAGCTGGAGCAAACAATCCTAAAATTTATATGTTATCATAAACGACCCCGAATAGCCAGAGGAATGTTGAAAAAGAAAACCAAAGCTGGATGCATCACAATGCCTGACTTCAAGCTATTTACAAAGCTGTTATCAAAACAGCATGGTACTGGCACAGAAACAGACACATAGATCAATGGAACAGACTAGAGAGCCCAAAAATGGACCCTCAACTCTATGGTCAACTAATCTTCGACAAAGCAGGAAAGAATATCCAATGGAAAAAAGACAATCTCTTCAATAAATGGTGCTGGGAAAATTAGACAGCCACATGCAGAAGAATGAAACCCGACCATTCTCTCACACCATACACAAAGATAAACTCAAAATGGATGAAGGGCTAAATGTGAGACAGGAATCCATCAAAATCCTGGACGAGAACATAGTCAGCAGCCTCTTTGACCTCGGTCACAGTGACTTCTTGCAAGACACGTCTCTAAAGGCAAGGGAAACAAAAGCAAAAGTGAACTATTGGGACTTCATCAAGATAAAAAGCTTCTGCATAGCAAAGGAAGCATTCAACAAAACTGAAAGGCAACCTACGGAATGGGAGAAGATATTTGCAAATGACATATGAAATAAAGGGCTGGTATCCAAGATCTATAAAGAACTTATCGGGGCGCCTGGGTGGCTCAGTCGTTAAGTGTCTGCCTTCGGCTCAGGTCATGATACCAGGGTCCTGGGATCGAGCCCCGCATCGGGCTCCCTGCTCCGCGGGAAGCCTGCTTCTCCCTCTCCCACTCCCCCCTGCCTGTGTTCCCTCTCTCGCTGTGTCGCTCTATGTCAAATAAATAAAATCTTAAAAAAAAAAAAAAAAAAGAACTTATCAAACTCAACACCCAAAAAACAAATAATCTAGTCAAGAAATGAGAGACAGACACTTCTCCAAAGAAGACATACAAATGGCCAACAGACACATGAAAAAATGCTCCACATCACTTGTCATCAGGGAAATACAAATCAAAACCACAGTGAGATACCATTTTATACCAGTTAGAATGGCCAAAATTAACAAGACAAGGAAACAGCAAGGAAACAGTAAATGTTGATGAGGATGTGGAAAAAGGGGAACCCTCTTACACTGTTGGTGGGAATACAAGCTGGTGTAGCCTCTCTGGAAAACAGTATGGAGGTTCCTCAAGAAGTTAAAAATAGAGCTACCCTACAACCCAGCCATTGCACTACTGGATATTTACCCCAAAGATACAGATGTAGTGAAATGAAGGGTCACCTGCACCCCAATGTCCATAGCAGCAATGTTCACAATAGCCAAAATGTGGAAGGAGCTGAGATGTTCTTCAACAGATGAATGAATAAAGATGTGGTTTATATATACAATGGAATATTACTCAGCCATCAGAAAGGATGACTACCCACCATTTACATCGACGTGGATGGAACTGGAGGGTATTAGGCTAAGTGAAATAAGTCAGTCAGAGAAAGACAATTATCATATGGTTTCACTCATATGTGGAATATAAGGAATAGTGCAGAGGACCATAAGGGAAGGGAGGGAAAACTGAATGGGAAGAAATCAGAGAGACACTCTTGACTCTGGCAAACAAGTTGATGGTTGTGGAAAGGGAGGGGAGTGCGGGGATGGGGCAACTAGGTGATGCGCATTAAGGAGGGCATGTGATGTGATGAGCATTGGGTGTTATATGCTACTGATGAATTATTGAACACTACATCTGAAACTAATGATGTACTATATGTTGGCTCATTGAATTTAAATTAAAAAAAAATTCTGGATTAAGACACAACCAATATCCTAGGGCAGAACCCTTGTTAGATAAAAATATGAGAAATGTATGGAGAAATCTGGGCTAGTCTTTTTTTTTTCCTAGTACCTCTTTATTATATTACACCAAGATAGTCTGCTATGAATGTAATGAAAAATAAAATAAAAGTAGTCAAGGAAAAAAATAAACAAATGTGAAATTAAAAAAAAGATATTTGGTACATTTTCAAAAATGTCCACATCCTTTTTAAAGAGATCATTCATTGTTAGGGAAATGATTCATGCTGATATTTCAAAAATATTTTTAAGATTGATGCTTATTATACACATTATAACAAATAAAAAATTATTTCATATTGTAAGACTACCATTAAATCACTATCTTAATTTCCTTCTAATCAAATTTTCTACTCATATTCTCATTTACAGCTATAAGGACAATTAATGTATTTCTTGTGCTGCTTTAGTTTATTTAACTTTGAAACAACTCTAAGATTTATTTTCATTTATATTCTAGAATTTGTTTATATATTAGAGGGGTCAAATTAACTTTTAGTGACATTTAATTCTATTTAGTTTTTATATATGCATCAAAATTATAGGACAATGTTAAGAAGATATTGAAAAAAGAAAAAAAAAAGATTGCAAGCCCACAAGTTATCTTTTGTACTCTGAGCTATACTCATGAAAGCCCTTAGTTACTGGAAAGTTATTTGTAAGTCCTGTTATTTCTCATTCTTATGAGGGTTTGAATGGAAAAGGAAGCATATTGTAGATGATAGTACCTGATATTAAAATGACTCCTCTTTTTTAAAATGTTTACTTGAAGATTAGAAATATAAACTACTGTAGAATTGTTCAAATTAAAATTTTACCTAATTAGTGATTATTCTTATTTTAGTTTTATGTATTTCTAAACTGTTACAGGCTATACCAACAAATGCATTTTTATATTAGTCACCTCTTCGCCCTGCACTTCTGAAAATATGCTACAGACAGACAATTAGGAGACAGCTCTGGTAACAGAAGGTTGAGCAGATGGCCATTTTCAATTCTATTTTTCCAGAAAATGAAAGAGCTTTTTTGCTAACATCTAAAGTTGATTCAAGAAGAAGCTTACCATGACAAACAAACAAACAAAAATATTCATTACTTGAGAAACTTTGAGTTTTGTGATAGAAGCTTTCTCTATTTGGTTCGATCAAAACAAAAAGTAAACAAACTCCCTATAAATGTTTAGAAACCTGTCTTTGAATTTGAAAAACTTTTATTTTTCTCACTTATGGCATTGAAAGAAAAAATACACAAAAACAGAAAAAGACACTGACGAAAAGGGAAGACAAAAAATGATGTAGTCTTGAATTAAGAAAAAAATTTTTAGTTTCCTTTTTCAACATGTAATGATCTAAGGAAAAGATAATACAAGCCTAAGGAACATATAATTATATTTGTTAAAATTAAAATTAATTTGTTAAAATATGCATTCAGTTTTTTGACCCCCACCAGGCAGCATAAGAATGGGTCTTGGACCTGGAACATTTCCTTCCCAAGAGATGAAAGGCGCACACAGCCTGTGCTGAGCTTATCACCCTGTGTGGGAGTACTTTCCCTGTTTCAGTCTCAATGAGTGCTTTTTGTCTCTGCTTGAGGCACATGCATCATGTGGTACCTAGCCAACCCCACTGTTACATCTGTCCTGTGAGGAGAGGTTGAGGTCTTCCCCTGTAGCACAAGATGTGTGCATGGATCAATTGCCCTGTGTGGTCTGCCTGGGGAGACTCCCTAGTCATGGGGGACCAACACCTATTATTGAAACTCGTCTTGCTCTGTCTCTTTTCTGAGTAAAGCAGTGTTCTATCCACTGCATAACTGTGTTGTGTTTTCTTCAGTGACTCCCATACCTAGATGCAACAGACAGAAAGTGTTTAATCCTCCCCTGCAATTAGTAACTGGTGCATGGTGCTCTGCTCAACATGTGCATTCTCTTTTCATCATTTTTCTCTTTTCAAGTCTGTTTATTCAATATAGTAGTCCCACTTAATCTGTGGTTTCACTTTCCACGGCTTCAGTTATCCAAGGTCCAAATTCAGATGATCCTCTTTCTGGCGTAGCATCGGAGGGTCAATAGTTTCCTAATGCTATGTCACAATGCCTATGTCCTCATCTAATTTCATCTCATCACATAAAATTTGATCATCTCACATCATCACAAGAAGAAAAAGGCTGAACACAGTACCGTAAGATATTCTGAGAGAGAAAGACAACATTCACCTAACTTTTAATATAGTATATTCTTAGAATTGTTATAGTTTATTATTAGTTATGGTTGTTAATCTCTTACTGTGCCTAATTTATATATTAAACTTTATCAAAGATACATATGTACAGGAAAAAACAGTGTATATATAGGGTTTGGTATTATCTGTGGTCTCAAGCATTCACTGGAGGGATCTTGGAACAGATCCCCTGCAGATAAGGGGGAACCACTGTATTTTGTTTTAAATCAGAATTTAACACAAACAGATTTCATTCCCAAATAATACATGTAGAATTAATTTCTATTCCTTTGAAAATGGGATAATTATTGCTTTTGGTATATAAAATACAATGAAAGCATGATATTTGATATAAGAATACACTTATAAACAGACTGCATAAGGGAGACTAAATAGAAGCAAATAATAAGATGGGGTTAGATGATACTTCAGGTCAGACATAATTCACTGGCAGGGGTATGAACACTGTTATGTGGAAAGAGTCAGCTAACACCGTTATGTGGAAAGAAAGAGTCAGCTAAGATCTAAGAAAGAGTCAGCTAAGATCTAGGTATAAGGAAAAATAACCAAGAGAACTGTTAGGCTCTGTATTTGTGCATTGACCAGGTGTAGAAGCAATGTGATATGGTGTTTAATGAACTTGATCTCCTGGTTTGTGTTAGGGTCCAAACACTGACTCTCTTTCTTAACAGTTACGTGGGTTTGGGTCAGTTATTAATTTTGTCATGCCTACTTTGTGGGATTGTTCTAGAATTAAAAGAGAAAGTGAACATCTAAAGTATTTGCACTATCCCTGCCGCACAGTGAGAGCTTAGTATATGCTAACAGCTAACATAATGCTAAATTTTTCCCAATAAAATTCTCTAATTTCCAAGTTGAATGATTTTTTATCCTTACTATAACTGGGAGAAAAAACTAAAAGAGATTAGGTGATTTGGAGAAGATTATCCCTTCTTTGCATTTATTATGCTAATTAAATGGACAACATTGTAATCTAGTTGGTCTATTTTTGTACAGCTTAGATTAATTTTGTTGCTACATAAACATAAGCATCGGATGAGACATGCATAGTATATGTTGAGATTTCTAGCAGTCAGCTTAAAAGCACATTAAATTCCCAAGAAAGAGTTGTCAGGATTATTCTCATTACTGTGCTAGAAGGTGCCAGGTGTCTCTCAGCTCCATACCTGCATTACTATATATTTTGCCCTAACTCTGAAGCAAGATGACTACAAACATTTCTCAGGTTCAATATACTATGTTCTTTCAAAGGGAAGTGCTGTGGCAGAATGGAAGGCAAGAGGCTATGAAAAGTCGTTTTCAGAAAAAAACCATGCTGTACTTAAATGGCCATGCATGTAGCAATGGCAATAGCAGTGGCCAGTGAGTGTGGCCAGCCTGCGAATGATCTCAGCTCCAGCAGTTTCTGCTTTTTGAGTGTATCTTTTCAGTCCTTCAGCTAACTTTTCTCTAAGACTGAAATTGATTCACTGTATTAAATTCCTTTTCTTGAAAATGATTCCTCTTCCACTACCTAATAGTCATCATATTTACAGATTATAATCATTAGTAACAATAGATACGTAATCTGAGAACTTTGGATAGAATATGACATTCAAATAAGGGCTTAATAACTGTTAATTGAAGAGATGAATTGCTGCTATTCATTACCATCTGGTTCATGTAATTTCATTGCTGTAAGTTGGCATTACAATTAATTATTTACAGTAATAATAAAGTTATGTTTATCAGTGTACCTAACAATATAAGTTAAAATCAGCTATATATCATTTCAGAATACATTGCAGGTTAAAACTTCCAATTTGTAATGATATAGTAATTCACATGGTCTTGCAAGTTACCAAAAATATAAGGGAACCAAGATCTTTAAATATGAAACTATATGATTTAAGTAAGTTTTATCAATCCTAAGTGATATTGTTTATCCAACACAAATATTATTAAAGCTGATAGATGCAAAGCATTGTTAAATAATATTTTGTAAAATGTATTGATATTTTACATATTTTAAAATAGTTGTTGCATTTTACACCATTAAATATAGTCATTTTCATAAGACTATAAAAGGGATCTCCATCAACTAGATATGAATAAAATATTCCTCATTTATTTAAACTAATATAGAAAGAAATATATTTACATATACACATAAATACATATGTATATACTTTGACATACATATATAAATGCACAGAAGTACTGTGTTTTATTACACCAGTTTTGTATTTTTCCGTAATTTAAAAAACTCTAGAGAAGATGACTGCACAGATGGGCAATATTTCCTAAAACAATTTACCATTACATATTGAGAGGTATTAAGTGGGAAAAAAAGAATATTTAATGCAGAATAACTTAAAGTTTAAAAAATTGGGACATGCATTTTGAATAGCTAATGTGAAGTGAAGAGATTTTAAATTTACCTGAATACAGGACAGGTTTATTCACAGAAATCTCAAGGGAATAGTATTATGTGAAAAATATTTAGAAATTATTATTGTAGAATAAATGACATGATTTGATTAATATTTTATATATCCCTTGGCTGCTTCATAAAACTGTTATGGGGAGCCTATATGCAAATGATGAAGCTGTATCAAAAGCCGAGGTAAAAGAAAGAGGGGATTATTATGGTCAAGGCAGGAAAGGAGAAAGTCGTTGGCTCAGGTTAGACATTGACAATAGCCTTCATAGATGTGCTGAAATACTGGATGTGGGAGCTGAGAGACAAAAAGCCTCAAAGACGATGCCGAGGTTGTTTGAACATCAGTTAGGTGGCCTTTAGTGGAATCAGTCAATTTCGGAAAGGCAGTTTGTAGACAAGATATATCAAGGTTTCTGTGGAAATTAGAAGTAACTAGATAAATGATATATATTTTAAAATATGGAAAGTTTTTCATTTTATTTTTAATACCAAATATGAAATCTTATAATATTAAATTGATAATACTTTTATTTCTATTTCTTCTCTTTTTTTATATAGTTGACACACAATGATGCATTACTTTCATGTGTAGACCATAGTGATTCGAAAACTATGTATGTTGTACTATGCTCACAAGTGTAGCTCACAAGTGTAGCTACCATCTGTCACCATACAACACTATTACAATACCATTGACTGTATTCTCTATACTGTATCTTTTATCCCTGTGGTTTGTTTATTCATTCCATAACTGGAAGCCTATACCTCCCACTCTCTTTCACCCATTTTTGCCCATCCCCTACTCCCCTCCCCTCTGGCAACCATCAGTTTGTTTTCTGTATTCATGGGTCTGTTTCTGCTTTTTGGTTTTTTGGGTGTTTTTTTGTTTTTTGTTTTGTTTGTTTAGATTCTACATCTAGTGAAATCATACGGTATTTGTCTTTGTCTGACTTATTTCATTTAGCATTATACCTTCTAGGTTCCTCTGTTGTCACAAATGACAAGATCTCATTTTCTACGGCTGTGTAGTGTTCCAAAGAGAGAGTGAGTGTGTGTGTGTGTGTGTGTGTGTGTGTGTGTGTGTGTGTACCACATCTTCTTGATCTATTCATCTATCAAAGTACACTTGTGTTGCTTCCATATCTTGGCGATTGTAAATAATGTTGCAAGAAACACAGAGGTGCATATATCTTTTCAAATTAGTGTTTTTGTTTTCTTTGGGTAAAAATCCAGTAGTGGAATTATAGGATAACATGGCATTTCTATTTTTAATTTTTTGAGGAAACTCCCTGCTGTTTTCCACAGTGATGGCACCAATTTACATTCTCACCAACAGTGCATGAGGGTTCCTTTTTCCCCACATCCTCACCACATTTGTTATTTCTTGTCTTTTTTACTTTAGCCGATGTGACAGGTGTGAGATGATATCTCATTGTGGTTTAGATTTGCATTCCCCTGATGATTAGTGATGTTCGGCATCTTTTCATGTGTCCGTTGCCATCTGTATGTCTTATTTGGGAAAATGTCTGTTCAGGTCCTCTGACCATTTTATCAATTGAATTATTATTTATTTATTTATTTATTTATTTATTTATTTAGTGTTGAGTTGTGTAAATTCATTATATATTTTGAGTATTAACCCTTTATCATGTATGTTATTTGCAAATATCTTCTCCCATTCAGGAGGTTGCCTCTTTTTGTTTTGTTAATGGTTTCTTTCGCTATACAAAAGCTTTTTATTTTGGTGTAGTCCCAATAGTTTATTTTTGCTTTTGTTTTCCTTGTCTGAGGAGACGTGTAGAAAAGTGATAATAAGACTAATGTCAAAGAGATTACTGTCTTTGTTTTCTTCTAGGAGTTTTATAGTTTCAGGTCTCACATTTAGTTCTTTAATCCATTTTGAGTTTATTTTTGTGTATGGTGAAATAAAGTGGTCCAGTTTCATGCTTTTGCATTTGGCTGTCTAGTTTTCCCAGCACCATTTATTGAAGTTTCTTGTCCCCGTTGTATATTCTTGCCTCATTTGTCGTAGATTAATTGACCGTATTTCTGGTCTTTCTATTCTATGTGTCTATATTTGTGCCAGTACCATACTTTTTTAATTTTTACTTTTCTTTTTAAAAGTCTGTAGGCACTGAGGTCATCATTTTTGTCAATGGAATTTACAAACAAGTGTAATATTAAAGATATTGAAGATTTCCTTAAAAATTAAAAAAATAATGTGTACAGATGTATAATTTTTGAGTTTAAAATTAAATATTAAATAGTTTAATAAAATTAAAAATCTCCGTAGTTGTTTGCCATTTGAGCCACTACTGATGCATGGAATTTCTATTTCTAGTTGCTTTATATTTTGTTAAATACTTAGTATTGTCAGATTTGTTAATTTTTAAAAGTATGATGATGTAGAATATTTTCTCAGTGTGTTTCAATTTGTATTTTCCAGGTTACAAATTATGTTGAATGCATTTTTATGGTCTGTTAGTCAGTATAGATTACTATTACGTGAATTGCCTTCATATCATTTTCTCATTTTTTCTCTATTAGGCTTTTTATAAATTTTATAAATTTTTATATTTTATAAACTTTTAAATTTATATTTAGAATTTATATATTTATTAGTAATTTATATGGGCTGCAAATATTATTTTGAATTTGTGGCTTATACTTTATGTAATTATTTGATGAATCTAATGTTTAAAATTTTACGTGGTTGAAAGTATCAAACTTTTCTGTTCATAGTTCCTAGTTTTGTTCTTTTGTTTTTCCTTGAGAAACCATCCCTAAATTCCATTCATGAAAATAAACTTCTACATTTCTTTGAAATTTAAAAATTCTCCTCTTTCTACATGGATCAATATGGAATTAATTTTCAAACAGTGCCTAATAGTAATTCAAACTTGGCAATTCCCTATTTTTAATATTTCTATGACTCCCATATATCTATATAATTTTTATCATTTTAATAATTTTTGAAGTAGAATTTATTTCCAGTAAAATGCATAGATTTGATGTCTACAAGTCAATGAGTTTTGACAAACCTACCACTGTAATTGAAGATTATAATATTTTTATCTCCCCAGAATGTACCCTGGGTCCCCTTTTCAGTTAGTGCCCCACTCTTGCCCAGATAGCAACTAATTTAATTTCTTTCACCTCCATTTTATCTGATGAGAAGCCAGACATCATTCTTACCATCAATCTTACAATCATTCCTGAATATAATGAATATAATGCATCATTTCTTTCTGATATACTCAATAATTATTTTTATTTATGGTTTTCAGTTATTTGAGTGCTTGACTACTTATTGCATTGTATTTTATAGAGGGTCTTTTATTTGTAGCTTGATATTTTGGACAAAGTTGGGAAATTTTAATCATTCTTTATTCAAACTATTTTTTTCTGCCCCTATACTCCCCTTTCTTTCTCTTACCTTATTCTAAGACGATCATACACATATGTTAGACCCCATGGAATTTTCTCACAACCTACTGAAACTGTTTTTTCAGTCCTTTTTCCCATCCCCTCTATTTGGTGGTGTCCAGTGTAATATTGAGTCCATTCAGTAGATCTTTAATTCATACATTGTAATATTCAGTTCTTGAATTCCCAGTTTTTTTCTTTAATGATTTTCTTTAGTCTACTGAGATTCACCATTTCTTCATTCATTATGCTTTTGACTTTAAATTTTTGAACACAATTAGAATAGCTATTTTAAATCTTTGTTTGATAATTCTGACACCTGTGCCCTCTCCAGTCTCTTTTTTAAAACTCTTTATTTCCTAGTTACGTGTTCACCCTCCTATTTATTTACATGTCTACTAATTTTCATTATAAGCCTTATGTTGTGGATGTTATGTGTCTGGCTTTGGATGTCTTCTTTTAAAAATGTTGAATTTTGGGGCGCCTGGGTGGCTCAGTCATTAAGCGTCTGCCTTCGGCTCAGGTCATGATCCCAGGGTCCTGGGATCAAGCCCCGCATCGGGCTCCCTGCTCAGCGGGAAGCCTGCTTCTCCCTCTCCCACTCCCCCGCTTGTGTTCCCTCTCTCGCTGTGTCTCTCTCCTTCAAATAAATAAATAAAATCTTAAAATAAATAAATATATAAAAATGTTGAATTTTCTTGTAGCAGGTAGTTAATTCATTGGCAGATTGGTTTATCATCTTGAGACTTGAGTTTAGGCTTGCTAAGGCAAGTGTAGCATAATCATTACTTTAGGGTCGGTGTAGTCTTATAATATATAGCCTTTATGGGGTCTCAGTGGGTGCATGGGATGTTCTGCAAGGCCTCTCCAGTTTGGCTGTTAAAACTCCAATATCTTCCACCACTTATGCAAATGTGCAATACCTTAATAAAGTTACTGAGAAAAGTTCTATGGACATTGAAGAAGGAAGATCCTGTGTATGACCCAACTCAGTTGTTTTCAACAAGGGGTGATTTTGCACCTTAACCTCCACCCCCAGGGATATTTGACAATATCTAGAGACAGTTGTGGATGTCACACTAAAGGGGGCAGTGTAATTGGCATCTAATTGGTAGAAGCCAGGATTGTGCTAAACGTATCCTACAATCCTCTACAAAAAAGGACTATCTAGCCTGGAATGTCTCTTAGGTAAATTTTCTAAAGTTTGAATATTTGCACAGAAAATTTTTAAACTACAAAAAAAGGAAAATAGTGTATTTTAAAAGTCATATCGGGGGTGGCTGGGTGGCTCAGTTGGTTGTGTCTGCCTTTGGCTTAGGTCATGATCAGGTCCTGAGATTGAGCCCCACATCGGGCTCTCTGTTCAGCGGGGAGCCTGCTTCTCCCTCTCCCACTCCCCCTGCTTGTGCTCTATCTCTGTCCTATAAATAAATACAATTTTTAAAAAGGTCATATTGTATTTATAATGATAAATGTTTTATAAATCTAATACCAAAAAACATTTTTAAATACAAAAACATTTTATATTAAGAGGAATCTAATGTTTTATCCCCAAAATATGCTAATAATAATGATTTTCTGGTGTCATGAATAGTTTGAGTAGATGTAATTATAATTTTTTTGAATATAAAAATTTCAAGATAAATGTAATACCCATATATCTAAAATATAATACCAGAAAATTCCACTTTCTACAGGGCATCATATAATATCAATGAATCATTCATTTCTTTATATTGTGTAGTACATAATGGGTAAAACTAGTTATATCACTTCCCCTTTCTCAGCATAACATTTATTCAGTAAATAGGCTGATAATTAGAAGTACAATTGTTCATTTGGTGATAATACAGGCTATGTCCACTTAATATATAGCACTCTATCCCAGACAGAACTTTTAGTAAAACAACTCAGAAATGCACATTCTCTTAACAGAAGAATCCATAAATAACATACAATAGGCAATTGCATGCAGACTGATTACCGCAGTTTGATTCAGTGGCTATAAATGATTTTAATGGTCTTGCTGCCAGATGTGCTCAACACAGCCATAATGAACTCTGTTTCACTGAGTGCCCAAGATGTTTTCATTCTAGAAATGTAATAGAGTACTTTTAAAAAGGCAGAACAAAGTAGAAAAATAGTAGTCATTCAGTAAATTGGAGATATCTTGTGAGTAGGGACATTGTGGCCTTGAATCTCCTATGCTTAGCATAGCACTTTTCACATTCTAGTTAAATGTCCATTAAAAAACAAAAGTACAAAAATTTCAACTTAATTAAATATTTAAAATGTATTATTTTTATTACTAAAACTCTAGCAATGAAATATCAAATGTCTGTATCTTTCAATTATTAAGGCTGTTACAGAGCATTTTCTTGAATATTAACCTAAGTTTGCCTCATAACATGAATGACAGGTTTCATTGTTTGTGTAAAATGAGTTTCAAGGAATTGGGTTAATTTACTGAACCATATTATAAAGCAAAAAACCCACAGAGAAGCAAAACAAAACAAAACACAAAAAACACCCCACAAAAAAACAAAAAAAAAAAATTATAATCATAGTAAATAAAGTATTTTAAATAAAGAATTGAATGTTGTTTTAAGTACAAAAATGGAAATAAATGTTCCATGATTAAAGTCATATTGCATTTATTATTATATAAGAATACATTTATTTAATGAGTCATCTATTTTTAAATCCATATACCGAGTAGACAAATGTAATGATACTACAGTTTGGTATTAATGTTATGTACCTGAAATAAATCTTTTTTTAATTAAGTTTTTAAAATTCCTGTATAGTTAATGTACATTATTATATTAGTTTCAGGTGTATAATATAGTGATTCAACAATTTTATACATTACTCAGTGCTCATCATGATAAGTGTAGTCTTTAATCTCCATCACCTATTTCACCCATCCTCCCACCCACCTCCCCTCTGGTAACCATCAGTTTGTTCTCTATAATTAAGAGTTTGTTTCTTGGTTTGACTCTCTCTCTCTCTCTCTCTTTTTTTTTTTTTGCCTTTGCTTATTTGTTTTGTTTCTTAGTTTCCACATATGAGTGAAATTTTATGGTATTTCTCTTTATGTGATTGACTTACTTCACTTAGGACTACACTCCGTAATTCCATCCATGTTGCTGCAAATGACAAATTTCATTGTTTTTTTTATGGCTGAATGATATTCCATTGTATATATCTATGCCACTTCTTTTTTATCCATTCATCTATCAATGACACTTGGGCCACTTCAATAATTTGGTTATTGTAAACGATGCTGCAATGAACATAGGGGTTTTTGTGAGTTTTGGGGTAAATACCCAGTAGTACAATTACTGGACATAAGGTAGTTTTATTTTTAACTTTTTGAGGAACCTCCGTACTGTTTTCCAGAGTGGTTGTGCCAGTTTGCATTCCCACCAATAGTACACAAAGTTTCCTTTTTCTCCACATCCTTGTCAATACTTATTGTTTCTTGTGTTTGTGATTTTAGCCATTCTGACAGGTGGGAGGTGGTATCTCATTATAGTTTTGATTTGCATTTCCCTGATGATAAGTGATGTTGAGCATCTTTCCATGTCTCTGTTGGTTATCTGTATGTCTTCTTTGGGGAAATGTCTGTTCATGTCTTCTGCGTATTTTTAATTGATTTGTTTTTTGGGTATTGGGTTGTATCAGTTTTTTACATATTTTGGATACTAAGCTTTTATCAAATATATCATTTGGCAATATATTTTCCCATTCTGTAGGTTACCTGTTAGTTTTGATGACTGTTTCCTTTGCTGTGCAGAAAAGGAGATTTTTATTTTGATGTAGTCTCAATAGTTTATTTTTGCTGTTATTTCCCTTGCCTCAGGAATCATATCTAGAAAAATGTTGCTATGGCTGATGTCAGAGACACTACTGCCTGTGCTCTCTTCTAGGATTTTTATGGTTTCAGGTCTTACACTTAGGTCTTTAATCCATTTTGAGTTTATTTTTGTGTATGGTGACAGAGCATAGTCCAGTTTCATTGTTTTGCAAGTAGCTGTTCAGTTTCCCCAACACCATTTGTTGAAGAGACTGTCTTTTTTCCCATTGGATATTCTTTCCTCCTTTTTCAAAGATTAATTGACCATATAATTGTGAGTTTATTTCTGGGTTTTCCATTCTGCTCTGTTGATCTGTATGTCTGTTTTTGTGCCAGTATCATACTGTTTTGATTACTACAGCCTTGTAATATAACTTGAAATCTGGACTTGTGATACCTCCAGTTTTGTTTTTCTTTTTCAAGATTGCTTTGGCTATTCAGGGTCTTTTGTGGTTCCATACAAATTTTAGGATTATTTATTCTGGTTCTGAGGAAAATGCTATTGGTATTTTGATAGGGATTGCTTTGGGTAGTATAGACATCTTAACAATATTTGTTCTTCTAATCCATGAGCATGGAATGTCTTTGCATTTCTTTGTGTTATCTTCAATTTATTTTATCAATGTTTTATATTTTTCAGACTACAGGTCTTTCACCTCCTTGGTTAAGTTTATTTTTAGGTATTTTTATTATTTTTGGGGCAATTGTGAATGGGATTGTTTTCCTAATTTCTCTTTCTGCTACTTCATTATTAGTGTATAGAAATGCAACAGACTTTTCTGTACGTTGATTTTTTTATCTTGTGACTTTACTGAATTTATTTATCAGTTCTAGTAGTTTTTTGGTAGAGTCTTTGGGTTTTCTATATAGAGTCATCTGGAAATAGTGGAAGTTTTACTTCTTAACAATTTAGATGTCTTTTATTTATTTATTTGTTTGTTTGTTTGTTTGTTGTTGTCTGATTGCCTTGGCTAGGACTTCCAGAACTATGTGGGATAAAAAGTGGTGAGAGTGGACATCCTTGTGCTGTTCCTGACTATTGAGTATGATGTTCACTGTAGGTTTTTCATAGAAGGACTTTATTATGCTGAGGTAAATCCCCTCTAAACCTACTTTGTTGAGGGTTTTTATCATGAATGGGTGTTGTACTTTGTCAAATGATTTTTTTTTTGCATCTAATGAAATGATCATATGGTTTTTATCCTTTCCTTTATTGATGTGATGTATCATGTCGATTGATTTGCAAATATTGAACCATCCTTGCATCCTGGGAATAAAGCCCACTTGATTGTGGTGAATGATTTTGTTAATGTATTGTTGGATTTGGTTTGCTAGGATTTTCTTGAGGATTTTGCATCTGTGTTCATCAGAGATTATTGGCCTAGTTCTCTTTTTTTGTGGTGTCTTTATCTGACTTTGGTATCAGAGTAATACTGGCCTCATAGAACACATTTGGAGGTTTTTCCTTCCTCTTCTGTATTTCAGAATAGTTTAGAAGAATAAGTATTCAATCTTATTTAAAAGTTTGGAAAAATTTGCCTGTGAAGCCATCTGCTCCTGGACTTTTTTTTATTGGGAGTTTTTTGATTGCTGATTCAATTTCTTTGCTGGTTATCAGTCCGTTCGTTTTTTATTTCTTCCTGTTTCAGTTTTGGCAGGTTATGTATTTCCAGGAATTTATCTATTTCTTTTAGGTTGTTTGGTATATTAGCATATAATTTTTCATAATATTCTCTTACAATTGTTTGCATTTCTGTGGTGTTGGTATTTCTCCTCTTTCATTTGTAGTTTTGTTTATTTGAGTCCTCTCTCTCTCTCTCTCTCTTTCTTTTTTTTTTTGATGAGTCATGCTAGAGGTTTATCAATTTTGTTGATCTTTTCAAAAAATCAGCTCCTATTTTCATTGATCTGTTCTGTGGTGTTTTAGCTTCTATATCATTTATCCTGCAATAAATCTTCTCTCTCTGGAGACTCTCAGGTGGAAAAAAAAGATATTTAGAAATATATATGTATATTTAATTACATATTTATATAATATTTTTATATATTTATATACATATTCATGTATATTTACACATTTTTATATATTTTAATATAATTTATATGTATATTTATATATTTTATATATTATATATATTTATATACATATTTTGTATATGGGTATTTATAATTGTAATATGTTATATCATGCATAAATATATTTTCTCATGAATCCTGGTTATCAGAATCCCCAAAATATATATAGGAAAATGTACTTATAATTGTTATGAAGCAATGTTAAATTCCAGTTATTAAAGAAAAAACTATACGTAACTTGGAACAGTAAGGATTGTTTGCAAAAATGTTTCTGCACATACTTCTTTGCAATGTGATTTGTCTGCTCCTCTTATAAATGGTGGAGACTATTTCTTACCCCTTGTATTCTGTACTGGCCTTATTACTTGTCTTGACCAATAGTGTATGGAAAAGGTGAGGTTTTATGAGTCCAAAGCCCAGGCTTCAAGAAGCTCTGTGTCTTTCACTTTTGCCTTCTTGGAGCACAATCCAGAGGTGGCCATATAAAGAAGTGCAGTGTAGTCTACTGGAGGATATAAGGCTGATGGAGGAGAACTGAGTTTCTCAAACCATTAGCCAATGCCACTTCCAGCATATGAGTGAGGGCATTTTGGACTATCAGGCTGAAATCTCAAGGCACCACCTGAGGGCATCCTCACAAGTGATTTCAGAGAAGACTAGCAGAAGCTCAAACTTTAGCTCAAACTGCCAACCAACTATTTTGTTAGCAATTATAAATAGTGGTTGTTTTAGCCTAATACGTTTGAGGATTATTTACTATACAGCAGTTGGTAACTAACAAAGAAGTTTTCTGAGAAAATAATATCCACTAACTTTGGCAGTACGGTGACACAGTGGTGTGGAAAGGTAGTAAGGACAGAGGGAAGAGCAAAGTTCTCAAAAATGTTGTGGATTGTTTGTTGAAAGTTGGAAGCATTTAATTATTTCTAGAGCAACGTATATGAAGTATATGAAGAGACATGGCCCAGAGTTTGGTAGAGACTTTATATAATTTGTAGGATTGGGGATTTTATAGAGAAACAATGGAGCATAATTGAAATATTCGAAAGCATCAATGTGACCTTATTTTACTGTTTAATTGAATCACTCCAGGAGCTAAGCCTGTATGCACATTTTAAGAAAGAATATTGGCCAGTGGGCCAAATATTTCTGTAGTTTAGTGAGAGATAATAGAAAACGAAAGTAGGGGTTAATGATAATATGTTGTTGCGAGACCAGGGAAATTAAAATTCAACTAAGAATTGGTTGCTATTACAGACATTCCATACTTGAAAAATAATTATAACTGTGAGCCGCATAAAATTGCAAAATATCTCACTTCAAAAGAAAATATTACATAAAAGACCATAGGCCACATCACATATCTTGAAAGAAATAAAGTAATAAATTAAAACAGGATAGACAATAGCACTTAAGTCCAATTTGCTAGTATTTTGAAATATACTAGTTAAGTGAGTGAAAAAGGAAATGTAATATTATATCAAAACTAATAATCTGAAAATCATAATTTCCTGTTCAGTTTGTAGACTTTGGGGTTTCATGAAGAACAATGTTACAGCATAAAGAAAAGAAATAAAAATCACCAGAAGCAATAGCAACTAGATATTGAATTTTTTCTATTAGAGTTCTGTGCATTTTTTCTTTGTAAATAAAGAACTAGAATAGGGGCATAGAAAATGATCATCCTTCTCTATACACAAATGTAAAATAAAGAATGTTGAAATACATTGAGAGGATCGAGAATTGCACTACATTATAAATAAATGAAAAACCTGGAGTCCATGGTGTTTGTCATTCATCTTTGTAATATCTAACATTAAATGTGTATTATTGCTGTCTGAAATGTGGAAAAATAGAATACTTTCTGATACTTTCCAATAAATATTCTAGAACGCATTGTCCTTCCTACTGTCCTGCATTCAATAAAGTAAAATCAAGGAATAGAAATAATTATTCTCCAGAAGTGGGTTTTCATTCTGCATTAGATTTCTTTTACAAAGTCTTTGCTTGTCAAAATATTGGAAAGTTCTGAGTTTAGCTGACATCCCTTGTAAAGATTATTACATGAATCTCTGAACAAACATCTATCTTTTCTTGTTATTGTCCAACACATTTAAACAAGTGGAAACTAATTATGAATAAAAACTTTATTAAAAGTGTAAAATCTGTTTTCTCTAAGTGATGAATTCTACCATAATATTTTATTTCAAAACATAGCAAAATCTCCAAAAGAGTTTTCTTTAAATAGTAAGTTGCTTTTTTCTTATTCTAGTTTTTCAGTTTGGCTATAAGAACTTGACAGAAAATGATTTATACAAGTAAGAATATTCTTTATCAAAGGTCTAGATAAAGAGAAATTCTTGCCCGAAAAACCCAAAACCAAAACCAAAACATATGTATAAGCTATGTGTATTTCTTCTAGTTCAAACACTTCTACTCCTGTTAAACAACAAAAATCCAGCTGAGTAATTTAAAGATCAAATTGGCTTTACTGAATGATTTATGAATTGGCCATCATCCCATCTTGCAAATAGACAGGAGTTCCATCAAGCTGCAGAAAAGAAAAGGTTTTTAAAGACAGAGAGGAAACAGAAAGGAGGAAATTATTAGCAAAGAATGCATTGTTTTAGGGAAGGTCACCTTCCTAAAGGGACTAGAAGGGGTCTACCAGTAAATTTGCTAGTGCTGACCAGGAAATTCCATGTTGACTGGTTAACAAAGACATTCATGGGTGGAAGGGGGTTGAAACTGCAGTTAGTAAGTTAGGTATTAAGTCTTAGTTTGCTGATGTGGGGCCTTAAGTGACATAAGTGATTTTATTTTGGGCCTGTGGTTTCTTTTTAACACTCACAATCCCTGAAAATATGAATGAGAAAATAACTGTTTCTCACACAGAAACAGCTTTCATGACAAAGTACCCTACAATATTGACAAAATTTTCAAGCAGCTATTTTTTAAACCAATTAAATTTTTTTTTAAAGAAATACCATTTGTCAGAAGAAAATGCCACACTTCTATATAGGCTCAAATAAATATATAAACAGAGATCTTATAGATAGTGTTTTAAAATTTTTAATCATGAGACAGGTAAGATAATGCAAAACTCACTAGTTTATAAAAGAACAGTTGGATCCAAACTGTTTTTTTTTTTTTTTTTTTTTTGCAGATAGAATAAGTTAAGGTTACCTGCACAGATGGCTAAATTTTATTCTACTAATATTTGTGGAGAAGACACAGGATATTTATTTGTCTAAGTTTCAAATGACCTTTACCCCTTTAGTTCTACTTCTGATAAGAGGTACCTCCCTGAGGTTTGTACTTTTAATCTCAAATCTTTTTATCTCAAAGGCACAGGGAGAGAATGCAAGTTTGTCCAAGAAGGACTTTGGTTTCCTAAGGCCAATAATTTATAATACTTTTGAGATAAATAGGGGAGGTTTGGGGATTGGTAAAAGCAATAGATAAACTTTGAATTGCCTCTAGAGCTGCAATTCTAGTTTTGTAAAGATTTTTAAGATGAGGATAGTTGCTTTTAATTCCTCAAATTGTAGGATTGTAGCCTAGATGTTGAAGGACTAACATACCCATCCACCTATGTTAGAATGTTTTTCTTTCCCTAGGGTACATTTAGCTTAGAGAAGGACTTAGCCAGCTTATACCAGTTTTCCTAGGATCCCATCTGGAGGTCTTGAGTGGGGTTTAATGTGGAGTGTTTTTCTGATATTCCCTAGAATTCAGCAAGTTTTTTGTTTTGTTTTTAAATTTTAGTTTTCCCTTGGCTGTTTTAAGGAGTACTATAGTGGTTCACCAGAAAAGACCTGAGTCTCTGGACTTTTGTTTACAGTCATATAAAAGCAATTCAGATAGAAGAGAAGTAGAATGAGTATTTAAATAAAGGGGGATAGAGGGAAGCAGTAAAACTTGCATCAATCTTGTAGTCTTTTGTATTAGGTAACTTTTGTGTGTTTTTAATTTTTTATCAGCTTTTTGCAACAAAACTTTTAATGAAGCTATTTTTGGAATTTTGAAATCTTTCTTTTAAGTGCACTTCTTAAGTGATCCTATCTAATTGGAACGTTCCTCATAATGACCATTGTAATTTTAGGTTATAATTCCACTGAGGGCTGGAGCAGTTTGGTAGAACCCTGGCTACAGAGTTTAACTCACATTTCTGTCCAGCCATATAAAGCCACAGATGGGTTGCAACTCATATTTCTGTCCTGCCTTATTTTGGGGCCCTCAACGTGTTGGTTATCAATCCAAAATTCTTTTAGGACACAAAACAAGCTTAATAAGATCATGCCATTTCTGTAGTTACTTATTGCTTCTGAGACCATAGTTCTTAGATATTAAATAAGCATGTGTATTGGAAGGTGATGTGCTTGACTCTAGAAATTAAGGTTCCCATCTTTATTATTATTTATTTTTTGTTGTTGTTTTTAGCTAAGCCTTCAGGTTTTTTGGAGCCAGATTGATACTTAAGAGAGATGTGTTGCAGAGTTGGGATTGTGTGGTGTTTCACAGTGTACCTAATTAACTGAAATTTTCTTGAGGTTGGTGGGTGACTTAGTGTCAGTCTTACCCAGTCCTTGACCAGCTTTTCCTAATATAGAAGTCTTTGGGTTAGGTATTAATAGAACTCTGACAGCTTTTAAATGTTCAACCTATACCCACCAATTTTTGCAGCTTTTTGGCCTTTGAGATCGCCATTAGTAAGCAATTAGCCTTTACCTCATGTGCACATTAACTGAAACTAACAGTAACTAAGGAAACAGAACTGTGGACAGTAGCAGTAACCAAAGAACTAGGGATTGGGGAAAGGATTGAACTAGCAGACCTCAAAGAATGGGGACTGTGGACTAATTCAAAATAAATGGAGAATTGCAACTGCCACCAGAGATTCCCAGCATAGAATCTGAAAACAGAACCAAGGGCCAGGGTTCAGAAATTACTGCAGACAGAAGGCCAACAGAACGCCCTGCATGCACCATCAACAGTCCCCAGTGTGGACGGAACCAGCAGGCTCCATTGGAGATGGCAGAATGGACCTGGGGAAAGGACCAAGCCAGCAAATCCTAAAAATGGGGACTGTGGACTGGAACTGAGGAAAGGATTCCAATGTGGAATTACAGACTGAACCAAAGGCTGACTGGCACTCTATTAGAACCTCCTGTCATCCTAGACTGATCTATTAACCTTAGACTGGAAAGCCAATTAGATCTTAGATCTGTAGCTCAACACAAAGAAAGCAGAGCTCAAAACAGGGAAGGAACTTACCACAGACTTCGGAAATGGCAGAAAAACAGTGAACTCTGAAAGGGCTTTGCAGGTACCATGCCTGTGTTTCTCACGGTCTCTGAAGCCCTCTCCTTCAGTTATGCCTCTGCCACTAAATCTATTAAACAACACAAAATGCAAATTAACTTAAGAGATCAAATTGGCTTTAATAAATGATTCATGAATTGGGTAGCATCCCATCTTGCAAATCGAAAGGAGCTCCATCAAGCTGCAGAAAGAAAAAGGATTTTAAAGCCAGAGAAGAAAAGGAAATTATTAGCAAAGAATGCATTGTCTTAGGCAAGGTCACCTTCCTAAGGGGACCAGAAGGGGTCTACCAGTAAATTTCCTAGTGCTGACTAGGTTAAAGAAGACATTCATGGGTGGAAGGCCGTTGAAAGTGCATTTAGGTCAGGTATTAAGTCTTAGTTTGCTGATGTGGGGCATTAAGTGACATAAGTGATTCCATTTTGGGGCTGTAGCTTTCCTGCTAATACTCAGAACCCCTGAAACTATGAATGAGAAAATAACTGTTCCTCACTTGCATAGAAACAGCCTTCATGACAAACTGACCTTCAATACGAAACTAGATTTCAGAATATCTGCATTCTCTTCCTGACTCCAATCTTCTTAAGACATTGAGCATGTCACTTAATCATTTTAATTGTGAGCTTCCTTGGAGATAAACATTATTCAGCCCACCTATGCAATATGCTTTCAGGGACAGAAAGGAATGTAAACTTCCTTCGGGAATGATTCCATGCTGATGCTGCCCCAGTGATTGAAACCAGATTATATATTCAGTGCTGTCTGTGGGAAAGCAGCACCTGAACACATTATCAGCCAGTAAAACATTTCTTCTGATACTTCCTCAGATTATGGAGCCATACCTCTAAAAGAATATTGAGGTAAACCCCTGGCAAAAATTCCTGAGTTTAGCAAATAAAGACATGTTAATAGAATAAAGGAAACATGTCTGTAGACCCAAATAGAACTACCTAATTTGTGTGTGTGTGTGTGTGTGTGTGTGTGTGTGTGTGTGTGTGTGTGTGTTTGGAGAGAAAGAAAATTGCTACAAAGCATCTCAGTTCTACATAATTGGGTTTTTTTTTTTTTTTTTTAAAGATTTTATTTATTTATTTGAGAGAGAGAATGAGATAGAGAGAGAGAGCATGAGAGGGGGGAGGGTCAGAGAGAGAAGCAGACTCCCTGCTGAGCAGGGAGCCCGACGTGGGACTCGATCCCAGGACTCCAGGATCATGACCTGAGCCGAAGGCAGTCGCTTAACCAACTGAGCCACCCAGGCGCCCCATAATTGGGTTTTTATGACTTCAAGATAGGACAATTGATACGGTCTCTCTTTAATTACAGTTTTCCTAATATCTAGCACAAGATTTGATATTCTTTCTCTCTTGCTTTCTTTCTCTCTTTCTCTCCAAACACACACACACACACACACACACACAGACACACATGTGTATATTACAGTTTTGACAAGGAAAAATGTAGGAAAAGACACAAAATATAAGTTAAAAATAATGAAAAATAAAATGCTTTTTTGAATTACATGTTAGGAGGTGAAAAAAACTAGTATCCCTGAACCCATTCCAATTCTATTTTTCAGCTATAACCATTAATCAGGTTTAATGGATATTAGTCAAAAATATTTTTTTAAAATAGGACTAATTTGTATGTGCCCTTAAAGATGTTGTTAAGATGCATTTTTTTTTTATACTTTGTTCCTTTATTACCAACTTAGTATAAAAATAAAATTTATCTCATGAAAATAATGAAGATACTTTGGGGATAAAATAACCATATTCTTCGTTAATTTAATTTCATCTTTAGATAATAACTAACATTAACAAACTGCTTATTATATATTACATCCTAATCCACTAGCTTTACAAACACTGATTGACTTAATCACTGTAATAAACCTTTTATTTTGTTATAAGGCTTTTAAAAATAAAGGAACTAACACATTGAGAGCAATTCATGTTTTAGAAAGTCATTTTGCGGGGCGCCTGGGTGGGTCAGTCGTTAAAACGTCTGCCTTTGGCTCAGGTCATGATCCCAGGGTCCTGGGATCTAGCCCCACATTGGGCTCCCTGCTCCACGGAAAGCCTGCTTCTCCCTCTCTCACTGTCCCCCTGCTTGTGTTCCCTCTCTAACCGTGTCTCTCTCTGTCAAATAAATAAATAAAATCTTAAAAAAAAAAAAAAAAAGTCATTTTGCTAGTAAGTGTTGAGACTAGGGTGATAGCCTCCCAGCTGGGTTTTTATGTACCACTCTCTGCTACCTAATATGCTTAACACAAATGATAAGATCTGAGAGGTCTAATTTACAAATAGCTAAACTATCTATTACTGCCATAAAAATTCTGCATTAATTATTCAAAAAAATAATTTTTATAAATTATCAATACATCTGGTGTTTTATGATGTATACTCAAGGATAGCAAATTATTTCATAAAGATACGTGCTTTATCTCAGTTACACCATATGGTTACAAACTCAGAGGAGACACTCATTATGCATCCATCTAAATACTGAAACACACTGCCATCAAAAGTCTAGTTTAGGGCCCCTGGGTAGCTCAGTCGTTAAGCGTCTGCCTTTGGCTCAGGTCATAATCCCAGGGTCCTGGGATCGAGTCCCATATCGGGCTCCCTCCTCGAGGGGAAGCCTGCTTCTCCCTCTCCCACTCCCGCTGCTTGTGTTCCTGCTCTCGCTATCTCTGTCTCTGTTAAATGAATAAATAAAATCTTAAAAAAAAAAAAAAAAAAGTCTAGTTTATGGCCTTTATTATTTTTTTTTTATTATTTAGGAGACATAATGTGAGGTTATTTTAAACAGAGTTGTACACACAGTTTACTCCTTTTTTCCTGACACTAAATATTAACCCTGTATCAAGCTGTACCATCAATGAGTTGAATATTTGGATAACATTATTTGCACCTTTATAAAGTCCATTCATATGACTTGCTCTAATTGTATTTATGCAAATGATTCATTAAGGTGTGCTTCATATTCTAGTTTGCCCTGGAATGAACTGTAAGAATTAAGGGCAAGGAAAATATTTTATCCAAATCATTCTTTTTTTTTTTTTAAGATTTTATTTATTTATCTGACAGAGAGAGACACAGCGAGAGAGAGAACACAAGCAGGGGGAGTGGGAGAGGGAGAAGCAGGCTTTCCACTGAGCAGGGAGCCCGATGCGGGGCTCGATCCCAGGACCCTGGGATCATGACCTGAGCCGAAGGCAGAGGTTTAACGACTGAGCCACCCAGGCGCCCCTATCCAAATCATTCTTATTTCACTTTCATTAGATGATAGAATTTGCATGCCTTTTATGGTTTTACATTTTCTGTGTGTTACTTTCTCTCACTTTCCCTTCATCCTGTTTTTGTCATGTATTTATTTTTAATTTGTTATATTATATATACAATGTTTCAATATGCACATATAAATGTGTTTATAAGCTATAAATAAACTATAAACAATTTGTAAATGCTTTTACAAATACTTTTGGGTACTAGAGAAGTGTATAGGTCAATGAATAGTGTTATCATACCACGTATATTAGTGTCTTATCTTCATAAGCACTTTTTTATCATAGGATATAATTTGGGTACATGTAACTTTCAATTTCTGACTAACCTACAACCCAAAACCTGTACTACAGTTAATTTTTCTGACCAGTGATACTTCATTTAGACTTCATACCATTCACTTTTTATAGAAATGTGTTTCAGATCATCTGTAGGTGGTGAACAAATTTTATTTTTATTTATGGCCACAGTTCGTAGTCTCTCTTAACAGCAGTATTCTGAATTTCATCAATAATCTCCAGATTCCTTATCAGCTCCTATCTTCAACTAATGTGGTATCTAATAGCTACTGTTAACTTAATATGCATTTCATAGAACTAATTCAAAGCATTCTAGATTTATATTTGGCATGAAAGCAAATATTTCTTAAAAATTTCTTATCAAAGCTTGACATTGAGGCCTATCACTCTATGGAGGTGGGTACTCAAACTCTCCTGATATAGAAAAATTATCTTTTATCAGC
Organism: Halichoerus grypus; assembly: GCF_964656455.1. NCBI lineage: Eukaryota > Metazoa > Chordata > Mammalia > Carnivora > Phocidae > Halichoerus > Halichoerus grypus. The sequence goes on from NC_135715.1 coordinate 19,614,895, forward strand.
TGCCGAATCCTCCTTCCTCACAGGAAATGTGTTTTATAAGGTAAATGCTTTGATCAGCATAATGACATGGGGACAAGTCTCTCCTAAGGCCATGTTTAATAAAAAATAGTTATTCAATGTCTTGTTGGGAACTGGCTTTAGTTTTGAGAGAGAGATTATCTTAAACAAAGGAGAACATTACATTTTCCTGATAAGAGTGAAAATTTATAGTCTGTTGGAAAGAGAGAAGAAATGTTATGGGTTGGAAAAAATAAGACATTGAGATTTTAAAAAGATATTTAATGGGTAGTAAATTGAATTTCTGCTTTGGTGTATGCTGTTAGAATACTCTATTCTGTGTCCCTGTGAGATTTTTAGTAATGTCTCAATATCTGTTTTGAGGTATATGACCATATACCGAATGTGACTTCAGTGTGGGGACAGAGCAAAAGAAAGACTGTTGTTTTATATACATTTCTAGCTCAGTTGCACTATTATTTCTTGGATATAAAGATATTCTCGCATTCTTCTCCAAATGCTCCCCCGCCCTGGAGTTCAGAGATACTTGTGCAAACATATAAAAAAAAAGTCTATGAGGCTTATTATGTAAGGAAAATAATGTTTCTGCTTACTTGTAATTTAATATTTAATTTCTCATGGTTACAATTAATAGATATTTCTTAAGCCTTATACTTAACATACGAATCTCATTTTATTTATTATTCATTCATTCATTCATTTACAAAAGGTAGACTATGTTTATTCAGAGTTGCAAGCAGTTGACTGAGTCAGTGTGACTCAAACCACTAGTAAACCATTCTACTTCACACCATTCTGAGTCCTAGGGGAGCCCAGACTGGCAGGAGTTCTGCTTGGGGCCCATTCACAGGTTTACAAGTTTCTCATTAAGGGCGGTCTATGACTGCATGAGATTGGCCAGGTAGGTCACCATCAGTGGGTCATTGATGTTGCTCTTGAGCATGGTCTCAAAGTCATGGGGAACCATCTTGGGTACCTGGTTAACCAGACTCATCCAGAAGCAGCCCACAGTGTTATCAGCTGACACCTTTCCAGATGGCACATCCTCTTCATACTGCAGCACTGTGCTTAGGGCATCCCGGATGCAAGCCAATGCCCTTCCTACTTGCTGCAAGTCGCTTGAGAGTCCAATCACCTGGTTGGGTCTAAAACAGGTCTTCAAAGAAATAAGTTTTTTTGCTAGAATTAAAAACACTTAGTGTCTTTCCTTCCTTGTTCTCTGGTTTATGCTCAATTAACTTTTAATTTTGATAGATTAAATTTTCCTAACCATCTAACACCATTTATAAACTTCATTAAATCCTCATGACACTTCAGATTACAATTACAAATTTAATATGTCTAATTGTTTCAAGCATTTCAAAACATACGTGAGACCTTAAGAGCCAATGTGCAAGTCACCAAATTCCACCCACCTGCCAAGGATACCACTAGTGTGCCACAAAATTAAGTTTGTGAGTTAAAAATGCTAAGTAAGGATGATAGGATATTGAGCCTGAAAGAATGTATAGCATGAGGAAGAATGAATTTATTTTCCATGATGCCACAGATAATGTTGTGACTAAGTGACATTGCAATGGCAACAGGATGTCTGTAGACCGATCTCGTGTTCGTATCTACAAATTTCCAAGGATAACTAATATACAAAAATAAAGACACACATATATATATGGAGAGAGAGAGAGAGTATGTTGGAGTGTGTGTATATGTATGTACACACACACACGTGAGCACACACACACACACACACACAAATAATGCCAGCCTCCTGCCAATTATTAACAAGTGTCTTATTCAGCATTATATTACCTTTACTTAACAGAGTGCCTGGTATATAAAACTTACCCAATAAATATTGGTAAAATTGAGTTAGATATTTCTGTGTCCCTTTCATTTATTTACTTATTTAATGTCACAGGCAATGGCAAAAAAAAAAAAAATGTATGTACTCTGTTTACTAACCATATATTCTTGCTTTTTTTAAATCTCTTATTGAGTTACGTTAGTCTCCAATTATGAATATATGTCTTTTGTTTCTACTAGCATTTTTACTAATTCAGCCCTTCTCATGGAATACTAATTGGTGCATGGCAACTCATTGTTTCACTGTAAATTATCTCCTTTTAGTAGCTATTTTTTTTGCTTAGTGAATTTCTTTTCTTTCTAGTGTCAGAAAACTCCATATGTTGCCAGTTTCCCATCTTAATAATTGACATGTAATCAAGAGTTCTTTCCTAGTGGTGTGAATCCTGAGCACAGACACCTAGCAGTGAAATGCAGTGATGTTCATTCACCGGCCGCCGCTGCCTTAGCTCCCTGCTTCCTAGTGGTAAAGCTTGTACTCTCCTAGCCACCAGGAAATTATGAGAACATACCCCATATATATGTACATTTATTTGTAAATTATATACACTTTTATAAAGAAGCAAAATAAGAAAGAATTTGTATTACAGTATACAGATGAGATACCCTTAGGTATATATGTGGTATTAGGCCAAGATACAGAAAAGCCAGAGGTTTCTACTGTCATAGACATATTCCAACAGTCTAAGGAATGCTTGGGCCATAACAAAAGATAACCTGCTCTAAATGCATTAGAAAATTTAAGGAAAGAATTGGGTGCCCTGCTGGCACTCACCAAATGTTCCTACACTGTCTTGTCATTCCATTTACCCATTACGTTTCATCAAAAACTTCACTTATAGCAAATAGAAGAAAAAAAAGTATGCAAGGACATTTGTGTTTTTATGTATTTCTTTTTAGCAGTATACTCAGTTAACACAGCCCTGTAGGAAAAAATTTGTAGGTTTTTATTTTCTCCAAAATTACCTCATTTTCCAAGGGATTGTAATGTAAAATTGACCCAGTTTCTTCAGTTTTCCTGATTTTGCCTTGTGTCAGGTTTATTTGAGTCTATAAATAATAAACAAGGCCAATTTATTAGCTGTAAAAAAAAAAAAAATCCATGCAGAATTGATCCTCCTGTGGCTTGAGTTGCTGGAGTTCGTTTTAAATAATTTCAGATGCAACCTAAATCTTTCATAAAATTAATCTTTATCTCCTTGTCTGTTACTAAGCCATGCTGTGCATTGTTGAGATAAACTACCATGCACCTTGATCAGAATTTTGAATATTTCATAATTCTCATATTCTGATCACTTTAACATACATTATTCTCTTTTCAGAATAATTTCAAAATTTTATGTAAGATACTTGGAAAAAATAATGTTTGTAGTGAATATATTACAGGGTCTCTATGAAGTACTTACAGATTTGTTCTTTCTTTTAAATTCCATAAAACAGTGAAATATATACTAGTATTCCCATTGCTACTGGTTGTAAAACTAGATCAAATTATATGCATCTGTTGTTTTAAGTATCAGTCATCTATAGAACTACAAAAATTATGATTTCTGTGTCTTGCCCACATATATTTTGCATATTTCAAGCACCTCATCCTTATCTTTTTTGTTGTGGCATTGGCGTAAACACTATGTACTTAGCTTTATCACTAGATCCTGAATTAATTTTGTTTCTCATCAAGTTAATTTCCTCCTCTATGCACCCAAATATACGAAAGACAGGAACAAAGTGTACCCTTTTTCTCAAACTGAGCTCATTTTTTGTGGTTGGTATTTCTTATCCAGTTTTAGCTAGTCATAATTCTATGAAAATTATTAAAAATTCTGTTTTACTCAATCATATTGACGTAAGCACGCTAGGTCCAAGGACCCACAGGTGGGTCCTGCTTGACCAGCCAAGAGGATCAACGGCTTCATGCAGGATAGAAATAAAATGCAAGCCAGGAGGAAGTGCGAGCAGAATTTATTGAATAGCGTAAATGATAAGAGTATAGCAGACAGAATGTCTGGCAACTTCAGAAAAGAAGAAGTGAATCTCTTCATCACTTGGGGTGAAGGGTGTATACTGGAAATGGGTCCAGAGTTCGTGTTCCCTTAGGAATCCAGGGTAGGGTCCAATCAAAGGCAAGTGACAAATGAACAATAAGTGTTATTCCATAAGTTACCAAAGGTAGGGGCTATTGATACAAGTGTCAACCAAGGATTCAAAGCTATTGTCCTAAAACATGCTCAGGATCTGGTTCTTCTTGGAGCTAGGACAAAACTCAGAGAATTATTAACTTTCTTCCTTCTCCCTTGGAGTGGGAACATAGCTTCTTTGGTTGACTCAGATGCAAGGTGAAATACAGAACATGAGTAAATAGAGCCTAGCAGAAAAACAGCAGAGAGGATCCTTTCTAAAATAGAGTCCTTTCAGTTTCTCTCAATTATTGTTTAGGATATTGAAATGATATGTTAATGAATGATGCTTTACTCTCCCATGACTGAGAGATAAAAAGAAATAAAAATATTTATATTCTCTGAGGGCAAAATCATTTAGAAAAATGTGGACTATTATATGTACTATATATTAAAAATAGAACAAAATATCTGTCATATGGCAATTTGCTTCATTTATTCATTTTTTTAACTAATAATGTCTAAAGACCAAATGTGAGAAGTTTTGTTTTGTTTTGTTTTGTTTTGTCAGAAATTGTTGTCTTATTTCCTAGTCTTTCCCACTACTACATTTAATTCCCCTAGCTGATACTTTCTGTTAAATTTATTTGTTTCTTTAATCTTCGTGTGAAATTTCCTCTTGCCTACCAAGTATACATTTTGGAACAGATGAAAATAATTTAAGATAAATGAATAAATTGAGTTCAATCTTCATTTTTTTATCCTGAATAGATCATTAAAGCATAAAATAACACTTTCAAATTGTTTCTGATCACTTTTTCTTTTTAAAACTATCATTCAAGACTATTTGCTTATGGATTTGATGTAGTAGTTTGAGGCAGATTATTATTAATCTCAATGAGAAGTAGGAAGGCCTGATAAAATACAAACAGTTATATCTATCTCTATCTGTAGAGCTATATTTCTATCCATATCTGTGTCTGTTAGCTTTGAAGAGAATTGCTAAAGTGATCAGGACTTGAGGGAACAAAATTCCAGAAAGAGGAATCAATAATTTACAACTGCTTATGTGTTCATGGCATTTAGATACGAAGTAAATGAACTTTCCAGAGAATCCATACTTAGGATAACCCTAAGAAGTAGAAATGTGAACAGATAATTAGGCAGTCTCTTGCAGGCCAGAGGGACTGAAATCATATTCTCGAGGCACTAAGATTTGGATAAGAAGAAAAGGGAGAAGATGTGAATCACCCACTCAGCCAACTATTCTCCTCAGGACATCTTCCTATATTCTAAGTCAGCCTGGGGTAGAATGCTAAGAGGGTATATAAAATCAGTGTTGTTCAGAGTCTTCTAATTCTGAAGAGGCAAAGATCACATCTGGAAGTAATCATTCACCAGAGGCTCTCAGTTTAAAACACTGGAGGGCTCCTTAGAATCATTGCAAGTAGACTTGGAGTCTGCTCAGTGTCTGATTAAAGAGATTAATCCCCATTAGACCTCCCTAGCCAAGAAGATGGTCAACCTATTTCAGAAGAAGGTATTACCCAAACTCTACATTATTCTACTTCACAATTTCTAGATTCTATTAAAAAGAATAGCCATGCAGAGAAATGAAAATAAATGACCATGAACCAAGAAAAAATAAAACACAACAGATTAGTCTGAGGAGTAATCTAATTATTTAAATTACTGAGAATGTTACTCAGCAAAGAGAAAGCAGGAAATACCACCATTTGTAACAAAATGGATGGATTATCCATGAATGTAATAAGGGCATTATGCTAAGCAAGATAATATAGAGAGAAAGACAAATACTGTATGATATCACTTATAGGTGGGATCTAAAAAAGCCAACTTGTAGAAATGGAGTAGAACTGTTATTACCAAAGTCTGGCGGTGACGTAGGGGAACTGAGGAGATGTGGGTCAGAGTACAAACTTCTAGTTAAAAGATGAATAAGTTCTGCAGACCTAATGCATAGCATTGTGATTATGTTCAAGAATACTATATTATGTACTTCAAAGCTGCCAGGAGTCTAGATCTTAAATGTTCTTACCACAAAAAAGAAATGATAATCATAAGACATGATAGAGGTGTTAGCTAACACTCTGGTGGTGGTAATTATATTGCAATATATAAATGTATCAAATTGATGCATTGTACACTGGAAACTAACACAATGTTATATGTCAATTATATGTCAACTTTTTAAATTGCTGAAAAACTATTACATTCAAGAATATATATTTGGATATTTGGACCCTTAGAGTCCACATAATAAAATGGGTATTATGTAATAGAATCCATGTATGAAGAAAATATCCATATTATAGCACAGTGGGGGAAATGAGGAAAAACTAAAAAAAATCATTAATGGGTGAAAATTCATTATATATACACTTAATTGAAGTGCATGGATATATATATAATCCATGCATATATAAAATATACACTTAAATTGAAGTGCATGGAATGAAGAGAAAATGTGCAAAGTTGTGAGGTGCTACCTAATCCAAGCAAGTTGAATTCAATAAAATCACACCAAGTCATGATAGAGTAAAAATGCTGAAAACTAACAACAAAGACATATAAACAAATCTATTTATTTAGATCTTTTGTGTGTGTGTGTGTGTGTATGTAGTACTTCATTTTTGTGCTGCTATTGTACATGATGTTTCTCTTTAACAAATTTCAATTGTTCATGACTAGTATATAGGAAGGCGATTGATTTTTGCATATTAATTTATATCTCATAATATTGCTATACTTATTAATCCCAGCAGGGTTTTTTTTTGTAGTTTTTTTTTTTATAGATAATTATGTCATCAATAAGTAAAGGGAATTTTATTTCTTCATTTTCAGTCCAAGTACCCTTTTTCCCTGTATTTTGAACTGGCTAGAGCATCCACTATGATGTTAAATAAGAGGTGGTGAGATATTGTATTTTTCTTGATCTTTGGGGGGAAATTTTAAAGTGACTTACTGTTAAATATGATGTTAACAAAAGGTGTTTTGTAGATTTTTTTTATCAAATTGAGGAAGTTGCCCTCTATTGCTAGTTTTCTGAGTTTTTATTATGAGTGAACATTGGGTTTTTGTCAAATTATCTTTCTGCATCTATCTATTGATATGATGATAAGATTTTTCTTCTTAGTACTTGTTGCAACGTTTTCAATATAGTTTCCAAAGCCTTTGTCTCATGTTGACTATGCTTTTTTTCCTCCCTTGGATACAATAGGAAAGTTGGAGGATGTTGACTTGGAAAGGAATTTGTTTTATAATTATAGTCTGGCAAGACCTTTTTTCCTGAAGAGTAGCCTTTCTTAAGATGAAGGCTCTGGTCATGTTGCACAGTGGTTGTTATTCTTCTCCAACCTCTGCCAAAGTCATGATGGAATCTTTCTCCGATCTTCACTGTGAGAACCTGGTGAGGTTCTTGAAGGGAACCTCCAAGAACTGGGGTCCATAGGAATTTCTCATCCTCATGACAGTTCATGTGCAATCTCTGTCAGTTTATCGAAATTGTCATTTAATTGCTCCTTTTACTTTATGGCTCCAGCTCCAGATCTTAGTTGCTGTATCTGTGTTGATGCACCTGTCCGTCCACAGGTTTCAGGGTGGAAGTTTTCCTTGTGACTTCAGTTTTCTGATGAGTCCAAGAAAAGTCACTGATTTGCAGTTTGTCCAGGTTTTTTCTAGTAAGGGCAGAAGTTATGACTTCTAAGATCTTTACATTTGGAGCAGACACTAGAAGCTAGTTGATTTTTAGAAAGTAAACCTTTTGGAACTTTTTCATGCTGGGGAATAGATGGAAGAAAAATACAACCAGCAGTTCATATCTGATCCATCAATTGTTTTCATAAATACAGTTTTTGGTGAATATAGTCATGCTTATTATTTTTGCATCGTTTGTGGCTATTTATCAGTATTAAGTTGTTAGAATGGCTGTTCATTGTCTTTTTACAGAAAAATTTGCTGATCCCTGCTGTAGAATAATATTTTGTCATCCACTGGAAAGTATATAGCACGTGTAAATAAATAATCTTTAGAGCAGCAAAATGTAATTTTAAGGAAAGTTTGTTTATATTTTGAATGATAATATAGTATTTCTCATCAAATATTTGTAAATGTCTAATTACATAAAAAGGTCTACTTTACTGTAAAGGTCTTCATTTGTTTTGTAGATAAAATTACATATATCAGATAAATAAAAATACCTATATTGCAAAACTAGTAAATAAAAGGAACAGTGAGTGGTAGAAACAATAAAAAAGTAATTAAAATTCCAGAAATGAATGAATCCTTCCAGGGTGAGCTGAGAATTTTTGATCTTTTACTTCCCTGGGGATGTTTCTTAATGCCGAACATGGTCAGTGCAAAAGGTCTCTACTGTAGAGAAGATAAACCAGCAGAACTTTCAAATTTTTATGGGGTAGTCATTAAAAATGGGAAAATAGAAGAGTCCAAAAGGCATAGCTGGCCTTTCCCAAAGGCTATTTGCTGAATTCTTGGACGAGGCAGGAGACTGGGGGTTGGGTGGGAAGCCTCAGCAGAATGTTCAGTGATGTCTCCCAGCATTTCACCAGGGTAGAGATGAAAACCTGCTAGAGGCAAGCAATGTGCTACAAGATTAGGACTGGCCTCCCTCAACAATTTATTTGCCAGATTTTGAATGAGGCAGAGAATAAGAACTAAGCACAAAAATTCTGGAAGACAGAACCAAATTTTTCAGTCCTTCAGGGCTGAGGGGGAGGAGAGAGAGAACAAGAGAAAGAGACTGAGAGGGGGTATCAGTGCACAAGAATCAGAGATATATAGAGTAACGCTGAAGCCATAGCCTAGTCCAGTGCCAGCTCAGTTCTTAAGGGATTAATGCGATCAGCCCTCATCCAACCTCCTTCCCTGAAAGGGGTTCCTCCCTCCCTGAAGTCCTCCAAATTCTATTATACAGATGTTCAGAATAAGAGAAAACAGTTAATAAATACATGAAAAGGCAGAAAACTGTTACTGATAATTAAGTGAGAAAAACTCAAACAAACCATAGAAGAAAAACCACAGCTAATCAAGATATTGAAGTTAGCTGACAAGACTTTTATTAACTAATTAATATGACAAATAATGCAAAGAAAAAGATGAACAAATGGATGAGATGGGAAATTTCAACAGAGAATTTTAATCTCTAAAAGAATTAAATTCACATCCAAAACTCAAAAAGTACAGCTGAAACACTAAAAAGACATCAGATGTGGGTCACTAGATTGATGTCACTAGTGAAATCTTGCAAACATTAATGTAGGAAGCACCAATCTTAAAAGATTCAGATAAAGGAAAAAAAGGAAAAAAAAACATATTTCCCAACTCTTTATAAAACAGTTGCATTATCTTTTTACAAAAATCTAACAGGATTCATTGTTTGCGTATGAATCATGGAACACTACATCAGAAACTAATGATGTCATGTATGGTGATTAACATAACATAATAAAAAAAATATCTAACAGGAACTTTACAATGAAGGAAAACTGTAAGCCAATACCTCTTAAATGCATAGACACAGAATCCTAACCAAAATAACAAGTTGAGTCCAATGATGTATAAAATGAATATACATTCTGAGTAAGTGGAGTTTATTTAGGAAATGCAAGCATTGCTGTAAAGTTAAAAATCAGCCAACATAATGCAAAAACTTAACATGGGAAAGCATTTGCTAAAATTCAATACATGTTCGTGATAGGGGAAAAAAAAACTTTCAACAAAATCGGAATAAAAAGGAAGAGAGACTGTCTTTAAAATTGATCAAGGGCACATGTTGTGATGAGCACTGGGTGTTATAAGCAACTCATGAATTGTTGAACACGGCATCAAAAACTAATGATGTACTATATGTTGGCTAATTGAACATAATTATAAAAAAAAATTTAAAAATCTGATCAAGAGTTTTCTCCTTCTCTTCCTATTGTTCTTCCTCCCCTTCTTCTCCTACTCCTCCTCCATCCCCTCCCCCTCCTCTCCTCCCTCTCTCTCTTCCTTTATCTCTCCTTCTTGCCCCTCACTTGGTGTGTCTCAGCTGATAGCCCCTACATGAGCCAGTTTGAGTTGGATTTGAGCTGAGGACCTGTGCAAAAGCCCCCCTGAGTTGTCTGAAGTTACTTTTAGCTCATTATAATACTAAGATATCCCCCTGTGGGTGGAATTTTTTGCCATTTTTTGGAATATATGATGTACGTACTAGCATGTTGACATGTGTAATTGAACCAAAAGTGCCTATGCAAGCTCCCTGTTTCTGCCCCCTAATACACTGAATGAAAGCTTCCTGTACTAACCCTAGGGGGAGATAGTGCTTTGAGAGTTCTTTCACTGTCTTTTTACTTGTAGAAAGTAATAAAAACTGTTTGCTTTCAGTACTGCCTTGGGTTGTGCTCAATTGGAGGCCTCCAAAGTGTCAAACCCCTTCAGTGACACTAACAAATGCAGTATAGTAATAAAAAGAGATTTTACAGGTTAAAAAAGAAAAACTTTTATTATTCACTTATATGATGTCTTTTAGTATGTAGAAACATATTAATCATTAAAAACAACTGATGAGATTTAGTAAGTATATTTAGTTGGTTCACTGGATTTAAGTGCAACACACACACAAAATGACCATTTTCTTTGTACAAAGATGTAAATCTTCTAACCTGAATTCTCCTTTGTGATTCTCTTGACTATTACGTTCCTTGCAGCATTTTCATAAATATTTGAAAATATGTTCATTTACACACACACATTTTTAAAGTTCTGATTGGGATAGCAGCAAATCTACAGACAATTTAATTGGCATCTTAACAATATTTTGTCTTCCAAGCCATGAATATTACATATCCATTCCTTTGTTTGATGTTTTGTTTTCCATATTAAAATGCTGATTGTTTCAACAAATGATGCTGGATCAGTTTGGTGTTTGTATGGGTAAAAATGGACGTTGTCCCCTACTTAATTCTATATACAAAAACTTGACCTCTATCCATCTTAGGTTTTCAGTTGAAGCTCTGTAACAAAAAGATTAACAACAACAAAAACAGTTTAGTAATGCATATAGCACACATCATGTGGGAAAAACCTAAACAAAAAGTAACTCAAAGTTGTGGCTTAGAATTTTAGCTTGTGTACCATCTTCAACAAAAAAACACAAATTAGTAAAGAAATGACAGACAAAGGAAAGCAGTTCCAGCCTTCCAAGTGCGGCAAACTGTGGAAAAGTAAATATATGGGAGGGAACTAATGGAATAGGGTTTGTTTGCAGAGCCCTCTGGTGCCATCTTTGGCCTAAGAGTCTATCTCCAGTAAAAGGAGAGTGTATGTTCTGCTTTTAGGCAGAAGAGGGGGACTTTTTCTGGGTTTTCTGTTTCTTAATTGCTTCAGCTTAAAATAATTTTTGTGTCAAAGGGGCATATTTTGGGGTGACATATTCTGGTTTACTTGAGGAAAATGAGCAGCTTTAATACTAGAGATGGTAACCGTTCAAGGGCTATTTATCTCAAGGATTTTATGCAAGGGATACTCTGGTGATTGTCATTAACCTAATATTCTCCAAGGTTATATCAAATGTGATTTAATTGTCATATGATATGGATTGTAAAAACAGATTCATTTTCATGATATAGAGACACAACCTGACTTTTGACTTTGCCAGATCTTAGCTATTATTGTCAATCCATGAAATAATAATTCCAATTTCTGTTTTCAAAATTTTACACACATTTCATGTAGTAAGATTAGGTATGCTAAATAAAAATCTAATAATATTTCTGCAGGGACTGAATATGTAAACCTTAGTAAATATTACACATAAGCCTATTATTTAAATATATATATATATATACTTTTTTGGTATCTTAAATATGGAAACTGTGTCTGTGTTTTAGTTAAGGTTCTCCAGGAAAACCAAATCAATTTTATATATAACAATTATATATATATATATATCATATATATTTTATAATACATAACATATATTATATACATATTATAAGGTTTTGTCTCACATGATTATGGGAGTAGAAAAGTCCCACAGTCTGCCATCTACAAGCTGGAGACTGAGGGAAACCTGTGTTTGAAGGCCTAACAGCCCAGAGCTGATGATACAGATTCTAGTCCGGGTCTGAGGACCTGAGAACCAGGAGCACCAAGGGCAGAAGATCAATGTCTTAGTCTAAGCATTCAGGCAGAGTTAATTCAATCTTCCTCTATCATTTTGTTCTATTCAGGCCCCCAGTGGATTGTGTGATGCCCACCACACTGGGAAGAACCATCTGCTTTAGTCAATCCACTAATTCAAATGCTAATTTCTTTCAGAAACACCCTCACAAACACACTCAGAAATAATGTCTACCCAGCTATATCGGCATCCTGTGACCCAGCCAAGTTGACAAATAAAAATAACCATAATCTGTACATGCTTAATAGCTTTACATGCAAAGTAACTGAGATCCTCAATAACTGAGTTGCTCAAAATATTCAGCACTCACTTAATTGAAGCCAATAAACCCTCTCAACAGTTTAAATACCATGTTTTGTTCCAAACTAAGTGTGACTATTTCTTGTCAGTTGCCTTGGGTGTCAAAATTTCAATTTTTTGAGAATTGAGTGGATAAATTTGTTTTCCAAAAATTATATAATTCAGTGTGAAAACTTCTCATAATAAGTAAAAGCATAAGTTTTTGGCTGCGTTGTTGTCCCCAACCAAATTCAGCTAAATCATTTGGCATAGTTTTTTGTTCCTACAAGTAGAGCAAGTACAGATCTTAAATCATAACACCACACAACTTAAATGACTCCAGAAAAAATAAAATCTTTTAAATTAATATTTTATGTTCTTTATTTATAGATGAAGAAATTGGAAAATATAAGCAAGGCTGAAATGTCAATAAATTATAGATTTAAATTAAAGAATATTTCTTACTCTAAAACATGTAGTTAATGTTCTAAAATGTTAGCCCTTGAAAGTAAAGGAGAAAGTTGAGATTCTTAAACCCGAAAATATTTTTGTTCAGTTAATGATAATGACATATTTGGTTTGTATTTATTTTTCTCTAATTGCTCTTAGAATATTGTACCTGCTAATGAACATATATACCTTGGGATCATGTAACTCTTTTCGATATGTATGTATGGAGTTTCACAGCTGATTGAGATTATTATGACAAGCTTAACTTTCTTCAAAGATATGTGATTGATAGGACTCTTTTCCCTCATCTACATTTTATGATTTTTTAAAAATTTTTTATTTTATTTAAATTCAATTGATTAACATGTAGTGTATTATTAGTTTCAAAGGTAGAGTTTAGTGATTCATCAGTCTTATATAACACCCAGTGCTCATCATATCACATGCCCTCCTTAATACCCATCACCCAGTTACCCCATCTCCTAAACCCCACCTCCTCTCCAGCAATCCTCATCAGTTTGTTTCCTAGAGTTAAGAGTCTGTTATGGTTCGTCTCCCTCTCTGATTTACATTTTATGATTGTGAATTGACTCTGAAATAGGTAGATTTTTCTTTCCCAAATTATATTTTATAATCTTAAAGCTTGTTAAGATTTCTATTATATAGAATCATTTGAACTTAACACTTGCTTAATCAGAGCATTTTGTAAAAGATCCTTGATAAGAACATAATAGAGAGACTACTTGTCCAAAAGCCTAAATACACTTTAAATATATTTTTAAGAGAAAAATAATGTCTTTATTTAAGTGTCGCAAGGTATTACTAAAAATATGTGTAAAGATACAATTGGAAAGATTATCAACAGAAACAATACTGACCTTCCTACTACAACTCCTTGACACTAACAGTTCTTGTACTGACAGAGCAAACATCTAAAGGATATGGGCAGTTAAAGATACAATAAATTACTTAGCCGAAATAATCACCCAGCAAGGAGGAGGGGGGATGTGTTAACATGTGGAGGGAAAAGCACATCTACCTAACCTTCAGTTATCTATAAAGAAAAAATGAGATAAGAACATAAACCATATTATCTATGATACATATTTATTCCCCTTAAAGTTTTATTTTATTATTCTTTGAAATCCTGCGATTCCAACAATTTGTTCTTTATTTTATAATCTCATACATCATTTTCTACTATTTCCTGTAAATATATATCTTTGCTTTGTAAGTAAATTGTGAACTTCTTAAATAACAGAGCCATATTCTTTCATTTTCCACCTTACTTTGTGCAGTGTTCATTTTCCACCTTACTATGTGCAGATAGCATAATAACTTAGATTTGTGTATTTTATATGCCATGTATATATGTGCAGGTAAATATGTGTACTTGAAACTCTTCATCTCTGGAGAATGGCAATAAAAAGAAAAAGTATCTTATTGTTGGTAAGATTTTTACTGCTATTGTCTGCCCCTATCATCCCATATACTCCAAAGTCTTCATATATAGCAGCAATGAAGACATTTTCTGATTTCAAATTAGTCTAAGTTCACAAACAAGAAGCAATGTTTACACTTATGTAGGTTCTTTACATTTTTCATGATTAAACATGCATTTCCTGAATGCTTGTGCACAATGTTTGTTTTTTCTTGCTAGATTAAGCTTATTAATTTTTTCTAGTGGCAACAAATACAAAACAAGAAATAAGTATTGATATGTTTTTAAGATATATAGTAGAATAAGATGTGCTATTTCAAAATAACTATTTGGGGGCGCCTGGGTGGATCAGTTGTTAAGCGTCTGCCTTTGGCTCAGGTCATGATCCCAGGGTTCTGGGATGGAGCCTCGCATCGGGCTCCCTGCTCAACAGGAAGCCTGCTTCTCCCTCTCCCTCTGCTTGTGTTCCCTCTCTTGCTGTGTCTCTCTCTGTCAAATAAATAAATAAAATCTTAAAAAAAAACAAAACAAAATAACTATTTGGACAACAAATGAATAAAAAAATAAATACATCAGTTTGCAAATGTACTATGTATCTCATAAGTATAGAGAGGTCTAAGATGTTAGATGTCAGAAGGGGTTAATGAATTTGGATCAGAATATTATGATATATATAATGTAGTCAATTCTTGTGTCCATGTAATTACTCCCTATACTTTAGTCTTCACTTAAATGATGAAATGTGCTAGCCACAATTGTCCACTTTTAGCATTTAAATTAATTCTGCCACTTTTTGAAAGGGATGGTCAAGTATAGCATATCCAAATATTGTGATGGCATAATATATATTTATATACAGCTCTGAAGTGCAAGAAAATGGGGCTACTTTGTTTTATTTATAATTGATTTGTCCTCCTTCAAAATTCATCAACAACCAGAAACCAGTTTCATTCAGCATAGTTCATCAATGCAATTATGTTTAAAGCCCTTAAACTCAGTATCTCTAGGTAAAAATGCTCAGTTTCTCAGAATTTCATCCACACCACTGTCCATAGCTCCTCTCCGTAGAGTTTGATGGTCTCTTGATGATAGGGTAAATGAGGACTCAGATTGCCCCGTGATTTGGAGGTTTCTTTGGATCTACATGGAGCCATGCAATTATACACAGTCTGTCTTTTGAATCCTGTGTTTTTCCGGTGTTGATAAGATGACGGCTCTCAAGGAAGTTAATGGTAGGGTCATCCATAGCCTGGTCTCACTCTACTTGGTTGGAGCCCAGTACTGCTTCCTGGCTGACTCAGCTTAACTGCTGTTAGGTTTGGGCCATTGTCCTCCCGAGACAGACTATTCTCCCAGGCGCAGGCTCACAGTTTCCCTTTGCTAAGTGTTACCTCTATGTCTCCATGCTTTTTCACTTTGGAATTTAAAAAGTGGGACCATACAAAACACAGAAATAGAAAGAAGTTCAGGAAAGGTAAACATCAAGGCCTTTCTCTGCCTCGAGCTATACTGGGGTTTACTTTGACATGACTGAAACCTTGGTTGGACAGGACATTGTGTGTTATCAAAATAAAATAATTAATTAGTTAATTGTATGGATTTGAACATTATCACTTTATGTGTGTGTGTGTGTGTGTGTGTGTATTTTATCTTGCACATTAGGTCTGTTTGTACATCTATACAAAGAAAAAGTGAGAAAAGTTAAGTAGGTGGGAAATAAAAAAAACAAAACTTTTAAACAGAGACCAAGAATTTGAGGGATATCATATTTAAAATCGTACTTGTTCTTCGATTAACAATAAAAGCATTTAGAAAACCTAAAGCCCTGAAAAAATCTTAGTAGTTAATAATATAATCTATTTAATTGAACTTATAATAATAATTGAAAATACATGACTATATTGCTTTTCTGTCTCTAGGTCCACTTTAAGATAAAGATCCCTTGGTCCATTTACTGTATTTCACTATTAAAGGAATTTAAAATTTCACACAGAGTGGTTTCTTGGTATGTATTCATCCACTCTAAAGGGATGGTTTAATATAATGTATTCCTGTTCAATTCAAAACAGTTTCAAAACTTGTTGATATATACCAAACATATTTTAAATAAGCAAATACTTAAGTGTACTTGAAAACAGAAAGGGATAACTGGGTGGCTTAGTTGGTTAAGTGTCGGACTCCTGATTTCAGCTCAGGTCATAATCTCAGGGTTGTTAGATTGAGCCCTGAGTCTGGCTCCATGCTCAGCGTGGAGTCTGCTTGAGATTCACTCCCTTTGCCCCTTCCCCCATCATGCTCTCTCTCTCTCTCAAATAGATAAATAAATCTTTAAAAAAAAGAAAACAGTAAAATAATTTTCTCCAAATATGAGTGTGTTCATTAAATATACATTATCATTTAGTTGGTAATTATAGTTACTGTGGGTAATTATTTATATATATATATATATATATATATATATATATATATATATATAATGACATATATATGTAAACATATTTTAATTTGGCTATTTATGCCATTATTTAAAAGGGAACAAGTGAGATATTTGGAGGTTAGAAATACTTATTAACCAAATTGAGCTCATCATTAAATTAAGAATTAAGTGTATAATGTGATTTGAAGGAAACTTTTATAATTCCTATCTTTGAAAATAGTTTTTTTCTTCTAATTTCCATGGTTATGAATTCTATCAATAAGATTCCAGGTTTCATTTTAAATGTAGGTATCACAAGAAGAGTGAAGTGTAAAATCTTTATAATTGATTGTGCAGCTCATTGTGTACCAATTTAAAATATGTTTTCCAACTCTGGCATTGTGGGAAATTGAGATAAGGCACATAGGCAAAATATAAATGGTATTTGTTATGCAATACCTTGGATGATCAGGAGAGAAAATAAGAGCTCCAAATCAAGATAGTTATGCTTGTTGTTTGAAAAATTTTATAGAACACAATATAAGCATTCTAACTTAGCTTTGCATAGGTTTTTGTTGTTTGGTCATTATTGTTTTATGAAATATTCATAAACAGTTTTAATATAATGGAAGCATAATAAGTAACTGACAAACCTAAGATGAAGTAATCCTTCACCAAAAACATAGGTAGAAATCATTATTCCAAAGTCCAAGAACAGTGAATATCTGGCATCATATTTAGAAGTGTGAATTAGATGACTTGTTATTAACACTCTCCTTGATTCTGGCTCAGGTTTGAAAATATCAGCAGGGGTTTATCCATTTGGCCTGGGTTGTTCCCTGTGCTTTAATTCCTTCTCACAGTTGAAATCCTTAATATTCACTATACAAATTAAAATTCTTCACATTCTGAAACAATGGGAATAGTGACATGCTACTGTATCCTACTGGATATTACCACACATATTCTGCATGTATTTCTCTAAAGAAACTAGGGGAACAAAAATCAAATTAGTAACATGGCTTTTCAAAAAAGGCAGTTGTATTATCTTTAAATAAAAAATTTGAAGAATAATATCTACTTACATTTTGTTAGAAAAATAGTATTCATATGACTATCTTTTGTTAGCCATTCTTTTCAAGGTCAAATGTGATTTGTAATAATTCATGAGTAATTATGCCAACAATAGATAATGTTAAATAGTCACAGTTAAATCCATTTTAAATGGTTTTGTATTTCTATTATTAAACAGAAATCCTTGTTAAATAAGGGAATGAAGGCAATAAGCAGAGAAAAACTAGTACAGTTAGCACATAATTTATCTTATAAAGTTTGCCAGATTACAGCATCCTTCCATTATTTATAAAGGATTGTTTCACAGTTGGGGAAAACAAGCAGTCATAAATTTCAGGAAACAACCTTCTGAGAAAGCCATGTCTTGTATCTTGTATATTTACTATATTTGCATAATCATAGCATATCATGTTATAATTACAAATGCAATAATGGATTGGAAGGTAACTGCATTAATTCACTTCTTCATACATTCAATCATTCATTCCAGTTATGTTGGTAACTTCTTAGAAGTTCAACAATGTTGCTTTCAGAACGAAAGTACGAATTAATGCAGAGCACATAGCCATTTCAGGGACATAAATTGTCATTAAATATTAGATGATTTATATATCTTTTCATTTTAGAGCTCTGTCATATTTACCCTTAATTTTGAAGACCCCAAGACTTCACCTAGCCATGATTCATTAACACAGTATTATATCAAGTCTAATAAATCACCTTAAGTTCAAGTAGGACCTTGAATAATATGTTTTATCATGGAACTGTATAAATTATGCTCTGAGTGGAGGGCCCTTATCTTGTTAACCAAAATAGTCCAGACAGAGATCAGTTTATTTTCAAAAGGGCAACTGTGCCTTTCTTCCAATTACAAACCTATTCCTTCGTTGGCTACATGTTCAAAAATTACTTTCTTTTCAATTAAAAACTAGGAATCATTGCTGTAATAGATGACTTGGAAACAAGTTAACTTTTAGTCCCTAATATTATTAAACATTATTTTCTGTTATTTCAAAAAATCTGAGAAAATAAATTACAACAATTTAATTTTTTAAGCATCATCATTCCATACAAACTGTGTATCTACAACCAGGCTATTGTACATTACAGTTAACTCTTGAGCAATCAGAAGGTTGGGGATGCCATTCAGAAATCTGTGTATAACACTTTTTTTCTTTTTTTTTAAGATTTTTATTTATTTATTTGACAGAGAGAGACACAGCGAGAGAGGGAACACAAGCAGGGGGAGTGGGAGAGGGAGAAGCAGGCTTCCTGCAGAGCGGGGAGCCCGATGCGGGGCTCGATCCCAGGACCCTGGGATCATGACCTGAGCCGAAGGCAGACGCTTAACGACTGAGCCACCCAGGCGCCCCCTGTGTATAACACTTTTGACTTGCCCAAAACTTAACTACTAATAGCCTACTGTTGACTAGAAGTCTTACTGATGGGGCGCCTGGGTGGCTCAGTCCTTGGACGTCTGCCTTCGGCTCAGGTCATGATCTCAGGGTCCTGGGATCTCAGGGCATTGGGCTCCCTGCTCTGCGGGAAGCCTGCTTCTCCCCCGCCCACTCCCCTTGCTTGTGTTCCCTCTCTCGCTGTCTCTTTCTTTGTGTCAAATAAATAAAATCTTTAAAAAAAAAAAAAAAAGCCTTACTGATGTTATAAACAGTTGATTAATGCATATTTTCTGTTATATGTATTATATACTGTATTTTTACAATAAAATAAGTTAGATAAAAGAAAATATTATTAAGAAGATAATAAGAAAGAGAAAATACATTTATAAAACTGTTTGTATTTATCAAAAAAATTTCACATATGAGTGGACCCACACAGTTCAAACCCATGTTTCTCAAGGGTCAACTGTGTAATAATTTCCACTAATTTCTGTAATCTCTGATGATGAACATATACTGAGAAATATTTAAACACACAGAAATCATATAGATAATTATGATAGCAATTTAACCAGAAACTCACCACCCAGGCTTAAGTATACAAGCAAAGATACTCTATAAAATATATTAGAGAATACATGTGTGCATGTAAATCACATATAATAAAAATGTGAAATGATAGCTTAATACCACTTTCTTCCTTATATAATCATAAATAACCTCTTTATAACTTGAATGTCTATTTACATAAATCACCACCAGGAACCCAGGGTTCTTGAGTACTTCTGGCACCACACTCCATACCTCCAAGTAGCTCTGTATACCCACTTTTCCAATCCCATGTTCCAGTGCCCTTTAGCCCCTGAAACCTTCTCTATGTACCCTCTAAAAATGACCATCGGTTGACAGGTATATCCTTTCACTTTTTCTTTTTTTTTTTTTTTTTCTTTCACTTTTTCAATGCTTCATCCTTTTTTGCTCTGACACCAGTATTTTTCCCTGAAATGCTGTATCACTTGCAGATATCTCAAGTAGTAAGTGATTTATCCCAACTGGACCTCTTCTTATAGCATCCAGATCATTCTCTGTCCTTTTTTCTAAAACCCACACAGCACGGAATAGCATCAGGCTTTACTGGTAGGTAGCACCCACTCTAATTCCTCAAAGAACCTAGCTCTTGGCCTCACTGTCACTATTTGCAAGAGTTAGTCCTGTCATAATTATTGCTGAATTTAATAACTGCTTAATTCATTTTTGCAAAACTCTGATATCCTACTGTTTAATCTCTTTTCCAGAGATACTGTCTTCTACTTCATCACAATCATTGATTTTCCATTGCCATCTTCCCTAGTTCCTGTCATTTCTCAAAGGAGCAACTCCTCCATAATCCTAATTTAATTACTCATTTGCTTATATCACTTTATTTCAATCCTATTTCTACTTGAATAATTCTGCAACTTGACTGAAACCCAGATTTTCACATTTTTTCAGTGTATCTCATGCTGTTTGTATTTTAAAAGTTACCACAAACTGGTGGCTTGAAAAACAGAACTTTATTTTTCACTGTTCTGGAGACTAGAAGTCCAAGATCAAAGTGTTCACAGCTTTGGTTCCTTCTAAGGGCTGTGAAGGAAGGATCTGTTCTAGGCCTCTCTTCTTGGTAGATGGCCATGCTCTTCCTTTTCTTCACATCATCTTCCTTTTGTGTGGATCTGTGTCCAAATTTCCTCTTCTTGTAAGGACACCAATCACATTGGATTAGGGCCCACCTTAATAACTCACTTTAACTTAATTATCTCTGTGAAGACCCTGTTGATGTAGGAAAGATGTTAGGGTTCGAAGCCGACAGCCAAGAAAGAATTCTTGAGACGTATTCGGTGCAAAAAGGTGCTTTTATTAAAGCACAGGGACAAGACCCACGGGCAGGAACAGCTGTACTGGGGTCATGAGGGATGGCCCATTATATACTTTCAAATTGGGAGGGGGTTAGGGATAGCGTAAGTCTCTAAGGAATTTTGGAAGCAAGGTTTCCAGGACCTCAAGAGGGCTAGCTATTGTTGGGAAAAGGTTATTTATTACTGTCTAATAAAACCTTAGTCCTGAGACCCTTCAGATGTATATTGGTGGGCCATATGCTTGGGGGATGATTGCTAACACGTATCTTGGGGGGGTTTAGAGATAAAGGAAGTTTCCAAAGGAATTTTTTATACGTTAAAGTAGACTTACAGGATCCTGGGGAAGGGGTGGCTCAGGCTAGGATTGCCTTTTGCCCTTAGCAAAGTATTAACATGGAGGCAGTTGAGTCCCTAGAGGAATGTCACTCTGCCTGTTCCAAGGACTTAACAGTGGGCTCTAGGTAGTGAGGACATTTAATAACTTTTATTCTGCCTGTTTCCCACATCACCTATCTCCAAATAAGATCACATGCTGGGGTACTGGGGGTTAGGACCTCAACATATGAATTTTGGTGGGGGAGCCCAATGCAGCCATTAATGCCCCTCATTACCTCACTTCTTTTTTCTCATTTTAATTTCTAATGAGTCTTAATTATAATTAAACTATCCTTTGCTCTGTTCCCTTTATTCATTCAAATCTGGCCAAGCCTAATGCTTGTTAAATACACTCTTGACCTACTCTGCACCAACAAAATAAAATCAGAAGAATAGAGAAAAACACACAAACATGATGACTAGACTTACTTTAAGAATATGGAACCACCTTGGGCGCCTGGGTGGCTCAGTCGTTAAGCGTCTGCCTTCGGCTCAGGTCGTGATCCCAGGGTCCTGGGATCGAGTCCCACATCGGGCTCTCTGCTCAGCGGAGAGCCTGCTTCTCCCTCTCCCACTCCCCCTGCTTGTGTTCCCTCTCTCACTGTCTCTCTGTCAAATAAATAAAAAAATCTTAAAAAAAAAAAAAAAGAATATGGAACCACCTTAATAAAAATAAATAAAATAAAATACTTTCTAAAAAAATATGGAACCACTTACCTCTAGATGGCCCTTCACTGTAGTATATTGATATATGTAACACCTACCATGCTTCCTCAGGCCCTTGACTCTCATCCTTGTATGTTCATTAAAATTACCTAGTATGCTTTTAAAATTGTGATGCTGAGACACATTCCAGACCAATTAGAATTGGATAATTCCACAATTTTGTTTTTTTTTTTTTAAGCTTCATAGATGGTTTCAGTGTGTAGCCAAGTTTGAGAACCACTAATCTGGGTCATTTACTAACCATCTAATATTTTGTATCTTCCCTATTCTCTTCAGATTTTCAATACCTTCTCTCCCTTCTTCATTCATAGAAGTAGTCATTAGGGAAATTCTACCACCAACTCCCTCTGTCAACCTACTTCTCTGATCTGAGCCTATAAATATTTCATTCTTTTCTAGGAATACTGTTGGTGTTTTTCCTCAAGTCATCTCTTCCACTTATACACCATATTCATCCCACTGACACTTGAGGAATTCTTGGCTCTAGAAATTCCCTTCTCTCTTTCTGCATCATCAGTCTTCTGTCTCTTCAGAATCATTCCTATCAGCATACACATCATGTAATTTTCCCCTCTCAAAACAAAGAAAAAAAACAAAGATTTGCTCTTGAGTATACATCCCTCCAAATTTTTACAGTTCACTTTAACTTTTCTTTGCTCCAGCCATTCTGGCCTCATTGTTTGTGGAAAACGCCAAGCATGCTTTCATCTCAGAAACTTTCCATTTGCTACTTTTGTGACCTGGGATGCACTTTCCACAGATGTCCTCATGGCAGGCTTTTACAGCTCTTTCAAGTAGCTCCTCAAATAACCCAGCCTATACTGCTCTTTCCCTTGTTTGCATTGTTTCACTATATCAATTCTTGCCATGAAACATAGTATATATTTCATAAATATTTTACCTGTGCCCTGTTTTGGAGAGGATGAGTGCAGGGATTTTTCCAAATTTTTATTTACTTTTGGATCCTTGGCAACTACCACTTCTCCTTCCACTTTTGTGCATGATACCACCATAAAAGTTCTTCATTGCTCACCTTGCTTTCATTCTTTCCCCCTTTACATCCAGTTCACAATATGACAGCCAGAAAATACATCTTTAAATTACAAGTCATATTGTATTATATTTCTGTTCAATAACTATCCAATATCTTCCACGTCACTCAGAGTCTGTGTCTCTCAGTATCCTTACCTTTTGTTTCTCATCATGGTCTTTGGAGTTTCTGAAACTTTGCTTTGGGATCTTGTTTAATTAATTCATGAAAATCTGTTTAGTTACAACTTTATTTGCTCTGTGGTAAATTTTTCTGGTGAAGTTCTTTTATTTCTTTCTTATTCTTCTACTTTCCTTTCTCATGTTTTTCAGGTAGTATCTTTGTGTGGCTCCCACATGAGTATCTTTTTCATTGTTTTTCATCCAAAATGGTGTTTGTTTAATTTGAAACACCTATTTTCAGAAAGTTTTCGGCATGGAATTTCAAACCATGATCCAGACTAACAGGAATCCTCAGTACAGAGTTTTGTATGTTAGTGAATTTTTCTAGCAGGAAAAATTAGAGTGGAACAGATCCTGAGAGCAGCATTTCTGTTTCTTTTTCATGTTCTAAAGAAGGAATTCCTATTTTTCCTTATAGGGTGTTGCTTACCTCAGAGCATTGCTTTTTGCAATATTTGCCTATGCTCTGCAGCCTTTGATGTCATTTCGGAGAGCCACCATATATATCATATGAACTTTCCCCCAGGTGACACTATTGTTTCTTAAAATTCATTCAGTCTCAGATAGTTTCTATTTTAATTACATGTAGAACTTGGACTCCTGTTTTACATTTTTCCTGATATAGTCACATGTTTTCTAAGAGGAGATAGAAGAAAGCATTTTTACTATATTATATAGAATGTGAAATTTTGAAAAATTACATTTAAATGACTTCTTAATGTAAGAAAATTCCTCATAGAAGTTGATTACTATAAATTTCAGTTACAGTTTCCTGATGCTTTATAATTACCAGTGGTTGTGCATTTAATAACATAAGAAGCACTTCCTATTTTTTTATATATAAAAGAGTTATGTTTGTGTTTCTAAATGTATTATTAATATTGCATTTTATATATGCTCTGTAGCTATTCAGGTATGAAGGCATAAACATTTTATTTATTTTATTTTATTTTATTTTATTAAGTAGGCTCCATGTCCAGCATGAAGCCCAATGCGGGGCTTGAACTCACAACCCTGAGATCAAGACCTAAGATGAAATCAAGTCAGATGCTTAACTGACTGACACCTCAAGGCTTAAACATTTTAAATTTGAAGGCCAGAATTTGCCTCTCTCCAAGAGAAGACTGAGCTCCACATTTGTTTTAGGATATTTCATATAAAAGACATGCCAGAATTTTTTCAGTATGACTAATGAACACCATGTTGTATTAGACATCAATTCATTCAAATCCATGCCTAGAGCATTAGTGAAAGTTGGAGAAGCAATGTAATGACCTGGATACCAAAATTTATTAATGATACAGCCACTGATTTTTAAATCATTTGGAATATTGAAAAGCAATTCACCAAGTTTTTCATATATGATATTAAAACTTTTAATAATTAATAGGCCGTAACTACTACAAGTACATTCATACCTCATATTAAAACATGATTTTCCTCATAATAGGATATAAATATTTTATTCTTATTGAATATTATAAGCATTTAAAAATCATTTTACAGTGCTTTAGGCAATAATTTTTTAACCATCAAGTGGGAGTAATCTGATATATGCACATATGATTATGACTTCCCTTCTCAGAAATTTCATGGAATATGAAATTTATTTGTATCTTAGAACTTTGCATTATACATTAAATTGTTTAACTGCATGTGGGAGTTGTTCAGTGTGTTTTTTATAAGGGAAAATTTGTTAGTCATGTGAGGCACTAATTATTGATGTAATGCAGATAGGTTGGGGGGAATAAACACAGCCGAAACTGGAATTCCTGTGTCTGGACCTATATAGTTAGAATAGGCATAAGCCTATTCAACATCCCTTTAAAGGAGGACTGATTTTTTTTCCCTAAATATAAAGTACTGTATGGCAAACTTGACATGGTGAATAAACATTTTTTGATCTTAGGGAGATGATTAATTTTGAGCATATCAACATTTTCATTTCCAATTTATCTCCATGAACAGCTACCAATATAAACAAACCCATGTCCATTTGAGAGCAGGTTGAGATGGGGAGGGAGTGTATTTAAAAATTAAACATATTTTAGTTGTTGAGGTAAAAGAAATCCCTGTTTTTCTATCTAATATAGTCTGTGGCACAAAAATATGCAAGATACAGTTAAGGTTTTATTTTTGGCAATTTTTTTGTACTTTATGGGAGTAAGTGTATGGAGAGTAAAATCTGCAGTGCCTAAACAAGGAAGATGATATATAAGGGGAACAACAGATCACAGAGTGAAGGAAAATAGCACCCAGCTGAAGTAGCGGTCCCCTGAGAGTTAAGGGAACATCTAATAGCACAGGTACTGGGGACTCAAGATGGTTGAAGTCTGTTGGCCTACACCCTTCCATATTCACCTCTCTATTAGGAATAAGAAAGGGTAGTGGCTCAGTCGTTAAGCGTCTATCTTCCGCTTAGGTCATGATCCCAGGGTCCTGGGATCGAGTTCCACATGGGGCTCCCTGCTTGGTGGGGAGTCTGCTTCTCCCTCCACCCCGCCCTCGCTGCTTGTGCTCTTTCTCTCTCTCTCAAATAAATAAATAAAGTCTTTAAAAAAGAAGGAATAAGAAAGGGTAAATGAAGTTGACTGAGGAAGAATACCTTTTCCCTGGAGGGCCTTTTCGTGGTACTGGCAATAATTGCCTCTTTGTCTTTAAATGCAAATGGTATTTCTGGCCTAGCGTTTATTGAGAGTCTTGCTGATCCATTATTTGTTTGTGTAAGAGTTTAACTGGCATAGGAAAAATTTATTTTCTAAACCTCAAGTACCTACTGAATCATATTAAATTATTAAACACTAATCAAAAAGAAAAAAATGCTATAAAGGGACAAATAGATATACACTTCATAAGAAGAGGATGCTATTCCTATAATTTTAACAGAATAACTAAATTCACTTCTTCAGGAAACAAAAGTAAACTGAAGTGAAAATGGAGATATTTCCCAAAGTATTAATACCTAAACTCATCTTAAATGTTGAGAGAAAGTTTTAAAACAACTATTAGAATGTTATAGTTAATTAATATATGTGAATTTTGTGGATCTCATTTAGAAAGTATAAATTTACTTGCCAAGAAAGATGAGGGAGCTCAGCATTCTTATATTTCTTCTCATCTCTTTCCCATACAGATTTTGTCCCTTTTATACCTAAGGAATTTACATTTGCATTTTGTTTTGTGAATATAATTTCTCATAATTTATATTTTAGTATATATGTTCCAAGATTTAATATTCACCACGATTCCATGTGACACAGCTTCTCCTTACTGAACTCCTTATTTTGATTGTTCATTTATGTGACTAGATATTAAACCTACTAACACTTTTGGTTTGTTAAGTTAATCCAAGGGATAGAAGAAATAGAAGAGACCTAATAGGCTAGTAGCTAAATGGCCAGTAGTGAACATTTTGTAATTGTAGTGCCGAAGTAAGCTTTTATCATCAGGTACTACTAAAAGGTCCTGCCACTAAATGTTTTTGATTTTCAAAGATATAGCTCACTTTTTACACAATAGGAATCATAAGGGAGACTCAGCTTAGAATGGCATCTGTTTTCTTCCATAACATGCAAGTCATCATTACATCATTAGCAACCAAAGGAGCACATCCTAAAACTGAAAATATGAGTTAAACCAGCGTTTTCCAAGAAATTGTTCTGATAAGAAATCAAGGCATTTTGGAATTTAAGGCAATATTGAACTGAACAACTGCCCATAACCCAGAGCAAGCAGAAGAAAGGGAATAATAAATCAATGCAATGAAAACAGAAAAATATTAACATCATATGTAAAGGTGAAAGACTGAAGGCCTTTCCAATATTGTTGGAATAAAGGCAAAGCTTGTATTCTCTTACCACTTCACTGTACTTGAATTCCTAGCCAGTGCATAAGAGATAGATAGAATATAGACTGGTTGCTATGGACTGAATATGTGTATCTTCCCAAAACTCTTATGTTGAAACCCTAAGCCCCCGAGGTATTGGGAAGAGGGGCTTTGGGAGGTGGTTGGGTCATGAGAGTAGAGCCCCCCATGAATGGGACTGTTACTGTTATAAAAGATATCCCACAGAGCTCCCTCACCCCTTTCACAATGTGAGGAAACAGTAAGAAGTCATCAGTCTGCATCCTAGAAGAGGACCATAACCAGACCCGGACCATGTTAGCACCTTGATCTTAGACTTCCAGTCTCCAGAACTATGAGAAAAAAAACTTTGTTTATAAGCCATCCAATTCATCATATTTTTGTTATAGCAACACAAATGGACTAAGATAGTTGGTAAGACAAAATAAATTTGTTTCTATTTGCAGATACATAACTGTCGATATAAAAATACTAAAAAAAAAGTCCTAACACTATGCTATAAGAACCAACAAAAGTGTTTGGAAGTATCACTGAGGACAAAGAACAAAACCAACATACAAATATCATTGCATTTAAAAATTATGTTAAAAAACTCATAACGTGAGATCTATCCTCTTAACAGATTTTTAAGAGTGGAGTATAGTATTAACTACAAACACAATGTTGGACAGCAGATGTCTAGAGCTTTTTCAACATGTATGACTAAAACTCTCTACCAACTGAACAACAGCTGCCCATTTCCTACTCCCCTCACCCCTGGAAACCACCACTCTACTTTCTGCTTACATGAGTTTGACTACTTTACATGCCTCATGTAAATGGAATCATACAGCTTTTGTCTTTGTGTGACTGTCTTATTTCATTTAGCATAATTTTCTCAAGGTTCATTCATGTCGTAGTATTTGACAGGATTTCCTTTTTATGACTGTGTAATATTCTATATATGCATATGCCACATTTTCTTCATTCACCATCAATGGGCGCTTAGGTTGTTTCTAAATGTGTACTTGGGTACTGTTTAATGCTGTAATGAACATGAAATTGCAAATGTCTCTTTTGAGATCCTGTTTTCAATTCTTTTGGATAAACACCCAGAAGTAGGATTACTGGATAATATGGTAATTCTACTTTTAATTTTTTGAGGAATGTCTACCAACAGTCACAAAGTTTCCAATTTGTTCACATCCTTATCAACACTTATTGTTTTCTGTCCTTTAATTAATAGTATTGTTCCAAGTTTAATTTCTTAGTTTTGACGGATTAACACAGGTATAGCTGGGTGAAGTACATACAGGAACTCTGTACTAATCTTTTGCAACTCTTTTGTGAGTCTAAAATTATTTTTAAAATAGCTATTAAAGCTGCTGACTTTGGGGAATAGAACAAATATACTCTAAATATTTTAGCTCTATGTTCTCTAGATTATATCATTTAAACTTTACTTTGCAAAGGGATCCTTAATATTATTTTAAAGAAATTTAGCATTAAATGTAAGAGTAGAAATTATTTTTAGTTTTTTTTTTCCCTAATGACTGCATTTGTATAACATTTTAGAAGAGTAGCTGATCTTGTCAGGAAGAGATAAGAACTGAGCCATTGATGAAACATATGTTTTTTTCTTCCAGTTTCTCTCCAGCTTCCTTATAAGTCTATGTAAACTAACATATCCCACAGGATGCAAGGAGATAGGTACTGGCTTTAATAATTGAGGCCAAATGGAAAAGAGATGAGCCATAGCTAATTGCAAGTGGGTCATAGTGATTTTTCTGTCCTATCATTTATAAGATATTTAATTTCCTGGTCAAGCTTATAAGGTCACTCAGCTCAGCTTATGGAATGTATGACAGTCTTCATGCACACCACACTAGTTGGGTTCTCACAAATAATCAAATAAGGATCATTGAAAAATAATACTAGCTTGACATTTTTCCTGAGGTGTGATTAGTTTTCAATTTAATTGTAGTGTTTCTATCTAATCTAAGTGTGACACCTATGAAATAACACAGGTAATGTCAGAATGATTGGGAGAGTTGGAGCCTCTCAGCCAGAATAGTTTATTCTTACATGGCAGTTCCTTTTGTCACCCTGGCGTTTTCAATTGCAGAAGATTTGGCTGTGAGAGAGGAAAGTTTGAATCTGATCTGGCTCTGCCTCTCTTAATAATGTGCTTAAAAGTGACATGAAACTTTTCAAGTTTGAAGAAATAAGCATTTAAAAAAAAAAACAGTAAAATAGCTTTTTTCTTCCACACTGAGTGCTTTAAACTTCTCTGTGGAGGGAAAATGGTATGTTTAAAGAAAAAAAAAAATAATAATCCCTGCATTATTGAAAATGCATCAGTCTCCTAGGGCTTCATTGTCAGTTTTCACTGTTGTGTATTGAGAGACAGTCTTGTCACATTTGAGTCCTGTGGTTATCTGGTAGAGATGATGCAATTGAAAATGCCATTTGGATGGAGAATTGATAGATCTAATGTCTTCCTATTTAAAGGAAATCAAGCTAAGCCATCAAGGGGCTTTATCAATGTTATTTAATTATAAGCTCAGATAAATTATTAAGGTTGTGAATATAACATTGTTATATTATTTTTCTTAAAATAAAGTTATATTTAATCAGGTCATTTTATAAGGAATGCTTAACTGGAATGATGTTTATGGGATTATTTTCTTTTTTGCTAATGAAGGTGCCAAAGTATACCCTAAATGATTATTTGGAAGGGTTGAGATATATGGTAGATTAAACAGAATACTTAGTGTTCACCAATGTATTTAACCTAGCCTAAACCTTCGGGTAGGCTCTTATACTGATTCTGGGCTTGCTCATGTGACTTGTTGTGACCAGTGGAGTGACAGAAAGGTGAAAAATGTTTGCACAAAGGAAATTTACCTCCCTTGGAAACCTTCAACTGCTACCATGTGAAGACGCCCAAGCTTGTATGTATAATGAAAGACATACATGATTCATTTTTCCATATCACCCTAGCTAATGGCCCAAATCCAAAAGCCTAGGTGGGTGGAGTGATACAGACACATGAGTGATCCCAGTCAAAACCAGAAAGAGAGATGCCCAGCTTAGCCCAGTTCAAGTGGTTAACACTCTTAATTATAAGCTAGATAAATGCTATTATTTTAAGCCATTAAATCTGTTTTTTTTTTATGCTGCCAAATCTAGTAGATACAGTATGAAATACTTAGTAATCACTTGCAAAGTCTTTTTCAGAATGATGCATCAGTCTGAGACATTCAGAAGGGTATAAATATAATGTAATTAGCATTGCATTGATTAGCATTGCATGGGCAACACAGTATATAACCAAGCCTTCTGTGCTTGAATCATGCAAAAGGGAAGTTGTTCAGGCCCAAGGAAAGATAACCAAGTGCAAAGGGTCATGCTGATTGATTGCCCTATGAGATAGTGAACTACTGGTGCATTTCATAAAACATGATGCCAACTGGGGCAGTGAGGATTGGTTGTATAGCTTAGCTGGACTATTTTAGACCAATCTCTAATAATTTTAATATGTAACAGCATAAAGCAATAATATTAATGAGCATATCTTACTTGGATCTTGATTAGAACAAACTGGTTATAAAGACATATTTTTTAGGTAATCAGAAAAATATTGAAATACAATAGGCAGTAATGATATTAATTTTTCTTTTATTAAATGTGATACTAGTGAAATAGTCATTGTCTAATAAAGATGTGTAGTGAGGCATTTAATAGTGAAATGATTTGATGTCTTGAATTCACTTTAGAACACTCTAGCTACCCCCCTTCTTCCAAAAACGGGAAGATAAAATAAGTCCAGCTGACTGCTGATGATTGTTACAAGCGAATTATGGATACACGGATGCTCATTATGCTATTCTCTTTACTTTTTATGTGTGTTAAAAATGGTCACATTTCAAAAAGCAAAAATAATATAACATTATGATTTCCTAATTCTTTTTAGAAATCCATGGCATTACAATCTGGTGAAGTTTCTGTTTTCTCTTCACTTAGAGGTGGAAACCAGATTCTGACACTTCTTTGAACATTATAAGCCCCTAGCATTCTTGAGCTATTTTGAAGACTTTATAGCCCAAACGGGATATGTTATATTTCCTGTTAATGGAGCAGGTGGAAGCTCAACCAATTAACTGGGAGGGGAAAATGATGCTACAATATTTTACCTGATGTGTCGAGCAGTTCAAGCTGGTTATATCTCATCATAAATTTCTTTTGCTCTTTGAAAGATTTCTCCGAAAAATACTTGATGTCATTTTGTAATATTAAATCAGGACTGATATTTTGCCTTTGTATTCTATAGCTCTACATCACAGAATTCATCTAATATCTTTACATGACAAGAATGCAATGGAGTGTGAAAGAGAAACTAGCAAACTGAAAACAATTTTGATGAGAAAACTCTAAAAAATATATTTAAATGAAGTGATATCTGTTAGTCCTCATTCAACTACTAGGACTAAGTAACATATTATATGGTAGGAACAAATATAGGTTCCAAAAATTTGAGAGTCTATAAAATAGGCAAAGCCCCAGACATCATATTTATGGTCTATCGTGGAACAGATATTAAACCATAAACATAGCACATGGACATGCAACACAGAGGGACTAGGAGTTTTGGTGGCTTGGGGTTTTTTGGACTTAATTAAATTAGATTTTATCGGAGTGGCTGCAATGTAAACCTTATAAAAGTCCTTGTAACCATGATGTGAGAATTGGGAAGTCAATAATGAATATTAAAAGGAAGCAATTAAGCTATATATATACACACACACACACACACACACACACACACATATATATACATATATGTATTTTTTTATTATGTTATGTTGGTCACCATACAGTACTTCATTAGTTTTTGATGTAATGTTCCATGATTCATTATTTGCATATAACATCCAGTGCTCATTGCAATACGTGCCCTCCTTAATACCCATTACTGGGCTAGCCCATCCCCCCCCCCGAAAACTTCAGTTTGTTTCCTAGAGTCCATAGTCTCTCATGGTTCGTCTCCACCTCTGATTCCCCCTCCTTATTTTTAAATTATATTTTGGCTGCAGTCAATATGTGATAAAAATAAAACATGACATAATGATATATATAATAGCAAGGTAATACTTTTAATGAGAGGAGGACTATAGTTAAGAAATATGAAGTTGTAAATGCATACACTTTTTATATTTAAAGTACCTAATTAGATTTAACATGTTATAGAAATTTAAAACATCATAGTCATAGGAATCCTAAAATGATATAAAAGGCATGGGTATTTGATTCATTTACATTAAAGATAAATGTCCTAATTATAGGGGTTAATAATCCTTAACTCTTGCAATTACATCAAAAGTTTATAATATCTAGTATAACTCATAGATATTTCCAATATCTATACATTTTGATAAAACTACTGCTTCAGAAATATTGTATAGTACCGTTTACATATTTCATAATATAAATAATTAGATATATATTTAAATTACATAATTAGTGGTTAGGACATTAAAAAAATCTCAAAGCTGATAACAGAAAACATTCCAAATATAATTAGATTTAATCTGCAATATTTATTGTTTTGAAAATGTGCGATCGTTATGTTAGTTAACTTTCAAATCCTCAGAGTTGAGAAAAATATTTGAATATTTTGAAAATTCAAATTAACTCAATCTTACAATTTGCCAAATATTTTTATTTTTATTTTTTTTTTATTTTTTTATTTTTTTAAGATTTTATTTATTTATTTGACAGAGAGACAGCGAGAGAGGGAACACAAGCAGGGGGAGTGGGAGAGGGAGAAGCAGGCTTCCCGCGGAGCAGGGAGCCCGATGCGGGGCTCGATCCCAGGACCTGGAATCATGACCTGAGCCGAAGGCAGACGCTTAACGACTGAGCCACCCAGGCGCCCCTTGCCAAATATTTTTAGAAACCTATTAAAAAATCATCTTTTAAAAACCACTACTTTATAAATTTTGAATAGTAACATTGTGACTTTTCATCATCATAAAATAATCTAATAATACAAAATTCTTATGCAGTATTCTCAATTCACATAAAGTGTTGAACTTTTGTGTCAGCATCAGGCCCCTCAATGGCAAATAGCTTGCAGGCATTAGACCTTATTGAGAGAACAGGTGGGGTATTCACTGCATAACATACAAAAAGAACATCTGTAGTATGAGTAATGCAATATTAGCAGATAGGAACTTTGAAAACCACAATCATATCAGATGTCAAATTCAGCTGCCAATCAGGACAAAGAAGGAATATATGACTAAAAATTCATGGCAATGGAGAAATAAAGGCCTTTTAAAATCTGCTCTTTCATTAAAAGCAATAAAGAATACTTGCAAAATATAGAAAAAAAAATCAACCTTTTCTTAACTCTGGAATTAACCAAAGGCCTGGAACAGTGGGACAAGCATTTATTCAGGAAAAATGGCTGAACTCTCTAAGAATAGCATGACTTGTGATATTTCCCTTGCCCTATTGCCTTGCCCCTCGTTCCAACTCTACCATTGCCTTAACATCCAATGGCCTCAAACCAGATATTGTGAAAACCGCCACCAGAAGGAGACCACTGAGTTTGGAGTTTCCCAAAAGCCCCATACCCAGAGAATTTTCTCTATTTAACATGTCTGAAAACTTGCTGGAAAAGCTCCATTTATAGGGCTTGTCTTTATTTGACCTAACTCAGAACAATTTCAGTGGGAAAAGTCCTATACCCATGTCTTTGGTTAAAAACACATGTGCAGAGATGTGAATATGGCAAAGAAGGAAATGAATAGGTCCTAATCTCTTACCCCCGGCTGATTATCTACAAAAACAGGAAGTGAAGGCTAAGACACAGTTGTAAACTGCCATAAAGTTAAGGCATGCCTCAAAGCACAAACAGGGCCACTATAAAAATGTGTGAGACTTACTGACTCAAGGCACTTAAGGAAGACAACAAAACAGTATCTGTGACCACAATTTTTGTTATGTTAGCAAACTCTTACCCATTATGGGCTGGGGTTTTGGGCATGACTTTGTAATGGATGGCAGTAGCAGAAAATGATCAAGTGCCAGGATTTGTCTGATTTATTTTTCAAAACAATTTTCAATTAAAAAATTGAGAGGATGTCTAAAAAAAGGATGGATTCTTATTTTCAATTGCTCTAATGGATTTTATTTATTATTTTTTCTTCATTAAACAAAATATTTTAGAACTTAAAACTCATTTGCTTTGTGTCATTTGTTGTAATTATTGTTTTTTAAAATATATTTGTAAGAATCAGTTAACTATTTACCTATGCACACCTGACTGAAAATGAAAAAGAAGTTTCCTTGGAAGTTTCATCTTTATTAACTTTTAATACAAGTCAAATTAATATAAGATGAATGATAGAAGGATGGATGAATGGATGATTGGAGGTATTAATAGATGCATAGATGAAGATATGGAAAAAAGAGATGGAAATTAATTATAAAGAGAAGTGGAAAGATGGAAAGAAAGTATTATTTTGATAGCTTCTTGTTAATATTTTAGCATCTAAAACTAATTCAATCAAATTGTGCTGCCTACTTACTTCTGAGTTACTATTTTTGTGTCCAGTGATCATCTAATCTTTAAATTAAGTGATGCATACACATCTCTGAACATATTTCTATTCAATTAATTTCATTTTTAAAGTTTTTAAAATTGTTTTAAGTTTCTATTTAAATTCCAGTTAGTTAACGTACAGTGTAATAATTAGTTTCAGGCACACAATATAGTGCTTCAACACTTCCACATAACACCCCGTGCTCATCACAGCAAGTGTACTCCTTAATCCCTATCCCCTATTTCACCCATCCACCCACTCACCTCTCTATTTGTTCTCTATAGTTAAGAGTATTTTTCTTGGTTTGCCTCCCTCTATTTTTTTTTTCCCTTTGCTCATTTGTTTTGTTTCTTAAGCTCCACATATGAGTGAAATCATATGGTATTTGTCTTTCTCTGACTGACTTATTTTGCTTAGCATGATACTCTCTAGCTCCATACACATCTTTGCAAATGGCAAGATTTCATTCTTTTTTATGGCTGAGTAATACACACACACACACACAGAGACACACACATTACATCTTTAGCATTCATTAGTCAATGGACACTGGGCTGTTTTCATAATTTGACTGTTGTAGATAATGCTGCTGTAAACATGGGGGTGCATGTATCACTTTGACTCAGTATTTTTGTATTCTTTAGGTAAATACCTAGTAGTGCAATTGCTAGATTGTAGGGTAGCTCTATTTTTAACTTTTTGAGGAACCTCCATACTGTTTTCCTGGGTGGCTGCACCAGTTGGCATTCCCACCAACAGTGTAAGAGTGTTCCCCTTTTCCACATCCTCACTAATACCTGTTGCTTATTGTGTTGTTGATTTCAGTTATTTTGACAGGTTTGAGGTGATACTGTAGTTTTGATTTCTGTTTCCCTGATGATCAGTGATGAGGGGTGTCTTTTCATGTGTCTGCTGGCCATCTGTATGTTCTCTTTGGAAAAATGTCTATTCATGTCTTCTGCCCATTTTTTTAACTGGATTATTTGTTTTGGGGGTGTTGAGTTTTATAAGTTTTTTAATATATTTTCAATACTAACCCTTTATCAGATATGTCATTTGCAAATATCATCTCCCATCCCGTAGGTTGCCTTTTAGTTTTGTTGATTGTTTCCTTGGCTGTGCAGAAGCTTTTTATTTTGATGAAGTTCCCATAGTTTATTTTTGCTTTTGTTTCCCTTGCCTCAGGAGACATATCTAGAAAGAAGTTGTTATGAATGATGTCAAAGAAGTTACTTCATGTGTTCTCCTCCAGGATTGTTATACTTTCCTGTCACATTTAGGGTTTTCATCCATTTTGAATTTATTTTTGTGTATGGTGTAAAAAAGGGTCCTGTTTCACTCTTTTTCATGTTGCTGCCCAGTTTTCCAAACAGCATTTGTTGAAGAGACTGTCTTTTTTCCTATTGGATATTCTTTCCTGTTTTGTTGAAGATTATTTGACTATATAGTTGTGGGTTCCCTTCTGGGTTTTCTATTCTGTTTCATTGATCTATGTGTCTGTTTTTGTGCAGGTACCATACTGTTTTGATCACTACAGCTTTGTAATATAACTTGAAGTCTGGAATTGTGATGCCTCCAGCTTTAGTTTTCTTTTTCAAGGTTAGCTTTGGCTATTTGGGGTCTTTTATGGTTCCATTCAAATTTTAGAATTGTTTGTTCTAGCTCTGTGAAAAATGCTGGTGGTATTTTGATAGGGATTGCATGACGTGTGTAGATTGCTTTGGGTAGTATAGATATTTTAACAATATTTGTTCTTCCAATCCATGAGCATGGAATGTTTTTCCATTTCTTTGTGTCATCTTCAATTTCTTTCATCAGTGTTTTACAGGTCTTTCACCTCTTTGGTTAGGTTTATTCTTGGGTATTTTACTATTTTTGGTGCAATTGTGAATGGAATTTTTTTCTTAATTTCTATTTCTGCTACTTTATTATTAGTGTATAGAAATGTTTCCTGCAACTTTACAGAATTCATATATTAGTTCTAGCAATTTTTTGGTGGAGTCTTGGGTTTTCTAAGAAGAGTATCATGTCATCTGCAAATAGTGAAAAAATGTGACTTCTTCTTTGCTAATTTGGATGCCTTTTATTTCTTTTTGTCGTCTGATTGCTGTGGCTAGGATTTCCAGTAGTATGTTCTATAATGGTGGTTAGAGTGGACAACCCTGTCTTGTTCCTGACCGTAGAGGGAAAGCTTTCAGTTTTTCCCCATTGAGGTTGATATTGGCTGTGGGTTTTTCATATATTGCCTTTATTATGTTGATGTATGTTCCCTCTAAACCTACTTTGTTTAGGGTTTTTATAATGAATGATGTTGTAATTTGTCAGATGCTATTTCTGCATCTATTGAAATGATCCTATGGTTCTTATTCTTTCTTATCATTTTTGATATCTCCTTTGTACTGAAAGAGTCCCCTTTAATATTTCTTGCAGCTGGTTTAGTGGTCATGAACTTCTTTAGTCTTTGTCTGGGAAACTCTTTGTGACTCCTTCTATTCTGAATGATAGCCTTGCTGGATAGAGTATTCTTGGCTGCAGATTTTTCCCATTCAGCACTTTGAATATATCTCTTCTGGCTTGCCAAGTTTCTGTTGAGAAATCTCCAGCTAGCCTTATGGGTTTTCCCTTGTAAGTTAAGGACTACTTTTGTGCTGCTACTCTTTTAAGATTTTTGTCCTTTATCACTATATTTTGCAAATTTAATTACAATATGTTTTGGTTGTTTGCCTTCTTTTGTTGATTTTGATGGGAGTTCTCTGTGCCTTCTGTATCTGGATGCCTGTTTCCTTCCCCAGATTAGGGAAGCTTTTGCTATTATTTTTTGAAATAAATTTTCTGCCCCCTTTTCTCTCTTTCTTCTTCTGGGACTCCTGTAATACAAATGTTATTGTGTTTGATGAAGTAACTGAGTTCCTTAAGTATATTCTTTTGTTGTATAATTCTTCTTTCTCTCTTTTGTTCAGCTTCATTATTTGCTATTATTTGTCTTCTAGGTCATTAATTCATTCCTGTGCTTTTTCCAGCCTGCTGTCAATTGCATCAAGCCTCTTTCCAATCTCGTTTATTGCATTCTTCATCTCTGATTGATTCTTTTTTAACTCTTATATCTGAGGTTTAGATCAGTCTTCCTGATGTCTTCTATTCTTTTCTGAAACCCAGTGTGTATCCTTATGATTGTTGCTTAAATTCTTCATCAGGCGTGTTACTTATATCTGTTTTGCTTAGATCTCTATCTGTGTCCTTATCTTGTTCTTTCATTTGTGATAAATTCCTTCTTGGCATTTTGTCAAAGTATCTGCATTCTTCTGGGTGTTAGGAAAGATAGTTATGTCTCTTGCTCCTGGCATTGTGAAGAGGAGTTCATGTAGTGCTGAGGGCCTGGTGCTTCAGGGAATGTCTCTGTTGTGTGCTGCATACACTCTGTTGTTGTGTTTTGGCTGCTCTCTCCTTCAGGCCAGTTTGCAGAAGCTCTCCTTGCCTGCTGTGGGCAGTCTTTGGTCTTTGGCCTGAATGTTGAAGTTTTAACTGTGTGTGCTCTGGTCTTATTATGAAATGAGACTTGACACTAATTCCACTGAAAACTGAGGCACTGTAGAACTCTCTGGTCAGAAGACATGGTGTGGGCAAGGGTTTATGCTGGTCTTCTGGGGAATGGGCCCACCGTGCTGGGCTGAGGCAAGTTTGACAGAGAAGGGTAGTCTTGCCAGAGCAGAGCAGGGTGGAGCTTAGTGTAAGCAAGGTAGGCAGCCAATGTCTGCACTGAGCTCCTTCCCTCAGGGGGCTTGCTGGTTGCAAGAACTCATGAAATTCAGCCCCTCTCATTTTCCAAGCCAATGGCTTTGGGGAAACATTTTCCTTGTGCATCTCCCTGTGTGCTCCTCTGTCTTGTGCTTGCTCCCTCCCCTCCACAGCTCTGGGGATCTGTTTCTCCCCCTAGACCATGTCTCCATACTTCCTACTATCTTCAATGTAGCCTCTTTTCTCCCGTTAGTTGTAGTTTGTTCTGTTGGATGACTTGATAGTTAGCTAATTGTATTTGTGGGACAAGATGAGCCTACAGTCCTCCTACTCCACTTCTATCTTTCTCTCTCCTCTGAACATATTGTTAAAGTATAGCATATCATAAGCATGCTTTGAGAGTGAAAAGAAAGCAGTAGACAATTAGAGTTATAATTTCAAAGAGAAAATAAAAATTGTAAGAATTATTTTATCTTCTATGAGGAATAATAATTTTTGGGATACACCAATAATATCACATCTGAATATCATGAGAAGCTAAAATTCATATGTAGAAAATGAAGTTTTTATTATCATTTTTAAAGTAAATCAAAATATTCTCAAGAATAAAAGATATACAGGTTTCAGTGTTAAATACCCTTTAAAATACATTTGATACACTTTTCTATAGACAGAGTTTTGATTCATTTAAATCATGGTATGTATTTTTCTGTACAGAAACCTTCCTCAGCTTTTCATATTGCACAATCTCTCACTATTATGCTTCTAATTAAAATTAAATTTAATTAATAAAAACCTCAATATTATTAAATATTAAAGCAACTCAATGAAAGTATTCATTATTCATAGACAAACCCAACTTACTTTTAACATCAAAATCACACTACTTCTTAAATCTGGAAAATAAAGCATTTCTAGTCGAGGACATTGAAGATATATTGATCCTTTACACAGATATTTTCAAATGTTCTGTGCTCCTTTATGTGTTTCCCTTTAAGTATTTTAACATGCTACACATTTTAAAAGTGAAAGATAATTCTGATCGGCAAACAAAATTCTCATCCTTGAGAATAGACAATAGAAAAACAAACAGATGATCCAATATAGTTTTAGGTTTCCAGTGGAATGTATACTTTGGCTGAAATTGTCACCAAATGAATTGCCAAAATTGATAGTCATAGGTTTAGTAATGCAAAAGACTAAAGAAATGTGGGGAAAGACAGCTATGAAATCTTCTGTGAGGGACAAAGTGGACATATCACAATGTCAAATATAAAGTGAATTTCAGCATATAACTTCATTTGTTGTCACCTTATCCTTGTCATATCACAGCCACCAAACACCATCACTCATTGAATTCTCTGTTTGATGATATGGCTATTTCTATCAATCTGCTCTTGGAAAGAATCCTCATTTAACCCTTCTTTACTTGTTAACTGCTTCTTTTTCCACCATTATTCTTTACTCTGAACATTTCTGAAGGAAAATGAACTGTTAGAAGGAAATATCTCATTCCTGGCACATGTAGAGGGTGAATTACTTTGAAACAAGTTGCAGTTTTTTCTCCTTTCTTTGTCGATGGTTTTGTGCATTTTGTAGTGTAAATATCAGTGCCTATATGTTATTTCTTGCATTTTTAAATTTTCTCCATGGATTTCCAAACTTTTATATTGTAATGACTTTATTTTTGTCTAATTAATCTTCAAAGCAGTAAAAATAATTGAAATCAGAGTTATTTTTCTCCATATGTGAGTATTTATGAAAACTAATAAGATAATAATGTAGGGGTTTTTTCATGGTTAATTTTATATATGATAAAGTTTTGGGAACAAGGAAATTCAGATGAAAAAGAAAGTTAACTTTTTTTTTTTTTAAATAAAACATGTCACTTTAAGTAGAAAAATAGTAAGTTGTACTTAAAACCTGTTTGAAGTTTTAAATTTTCCTTAAATTGAAACAGTAAGATTTAGTTTCATTAAAGTTTCAAAAATAACACTCAGATGTAACCAAATAATCATAGTTTCTTTTTGTTATATAATTGAATTACTTTTCTTTATAAGCTCCCATTTTTAAAAAAAGATTTATTCATCTATTTTAGAGAGAGAGAGTGCATGCAAGTGGGCGAGGGCAGAGGGAGAGGGGAGAGAATCTCAAGCAGACTCCCCACTGAGTGTGGAGCCTGACGTGTGGCTCGATCTCACGACCCTGAGAACATGACCTGAGCTGAAACCAAGAGTTGGACACTCAATGGACTGAGGCACCCAGGTGCCCCTAAGCTTCCATTTAATATATGGTTAAATTAACATAAGATGAATCTCTAGTCTTTCAGATTTCCTGGCTCCCTCTGATCTCTACTTTTCTAACATGGCATCTGGAAATTGGGAGGGACCTGCATTGT
Source organism: Halichoerus grypus (assembly GCF_964656455.1). Classification (NCBI taxonomy): domain Eukaryota; kingdom Metazoa; phylum Chordata; class Mammalia; order Carnivora; family Phocidae; genus Halichoerus; species Halichoerus grypus. The sequence goes on from NC_135715.1 coordinate 19,655,951, forward strand.
GCCATGTTGTTGCCAAAGAGGACCCTGCGATATATCTGCAAATGCCTATATTATTTTTTTAGTCCTTTAGGATATCCTTTCTCTGCTGTTGTTGATGGTCCAGTTCTCAGTAGATAGGATCGCACTCTGATGCATTGACATGGTCCCCCTGAGTTCTTAGCAGTTCTGTGTCTGTGCTGAGCTAGCTTCGTGGGTGTGTGTAGTCACACAGGGCCCAACTCACAAGGGCGGTACTTTAAATTTAATGCTCTGCTGGAACCATCTTGAAATGCTTTTAAAAAATTTTAAAGAGGCATCATATTTTAGTTTTGTACTTAGCTCCATGAATATGTTGCCTGTTCTGTGTATGAGTTTGTGTTCTAACAATGACTTGTTTTTCAGATACAATTGTTCTTGAGTTCCCAGTCACAGAACACTTCAGGTTCTCCCTCAAACTATGCCTACTCTTAACACATTGGTAGCACCTTAAGCAATCCAGAGTCTTTGTCTTTCCACAAGGTGAATGGTCTCTCTGGGTACTTTTCAAGCCACAACAGAATTGAGATTGGTTCAGAAGGACCTACTTAGGCAGTCTCCCCACCTATATGTGCAGTCAGTGATCCTCAGTGTTCCCTTCAATCTCTTCTGATCTTCTCATTTTGATAAATCAGTGCATGTGCAGGAATCTAGTCTGGCAATTAGTTCCTCTCCCTCTTTTCTTAAGCTGAGTACTCTCAGTTAACAGTAAAGTTCCAGTGGTAACAAATTTCAGTTCTGCAAGGTTACTCAAAAAGTTCCCAAATGTAAAAGTACAGGAATTTACTCTTTACAGTGGAACATAACTAATTCTTGAAAAGTTGGAGCTTTTGTACAAAAAAAAATAACCATTAGGGTTGCAAACAAAGTTTTAAAATGATATCTGGAACTAAATTGTCAACACTTACTAAACACTTGAGTATTTGGTAGGAGTAATGGGGAAAATTAAATGGTTTGTGTTAATTCCTTCCAAAGTATAAAATCTGAGAGTTAGCCAGGAGGTAGCTTGGGCAAGGGCATTATTGTAACCCCTTCAAAGAGAGAGAGAGAGAAACAAAGACAGAGAGAGAGAGATTGAGAATGAATTAAAGAAAGTAGCTTTTCTTTCTCTTCTCTAAACCGGAGGAAGAGGACCTTTCCCTATGACATAAGTGGTCACTAAAGTCCTAGGATGTTTCAGGAAGCAGAAGGTTATCAATTACTTTTTGACACGTTATAAAACAGGCAGATGCTTTGGTAAGAAGAGTGTGCCTAGAAACTCTTCATAGATACCTAAGAGGACCCAAAGGCATGTAAACCATCGCAAGTGCAGGAGTAGAGGGTATGTTGACAAGCAATCCCAAAAGTGGCCTAGCTGAGGTGGAAGAAGTGTGCACAAACAAGAGAAGGTGTCAAGTTAGGCATCTTTGGGCATGCCTTCTACTACTCAGTAGGAAGCCACCTGGCTTCCTTGTCAGGTGGAAGGGGGCTACAGAGTTTCCCCTTACTGTCCAATGTTCCTCTCACACTTCCCCTAACAACCTGATTCAGTGGTCTTAATGGGGTCAGGGACCAGTTTCTTGCCAAGCTTTTCCTGTATGGAAGCCTACTTCTACCTTGAGGGTCATTCACTCTAGTCACTACAGTGCCATTGCCACGGTGGCCCCGCAAATCTGTCGAACTCCCTAGGCCAGCCCGAGATCAGTGGTTCCTTACGGGGAAATTTATGAGCATGTGCCATCAGCAAGAAATAAAACTTTATTTTAAACCCATGGAGATTTGAAGGAAGTCTGTGCAGCCCAATCTTGACTATACAAAATGATATTAAAAGGTCCTTTTATTTTTTGTTTGTTTTAATTTCCAAATTGACAGCATTAAAATTTATTACTTTGTTAATTCATTAAATTTTGGTCAATATTGTATTATTTATATTTTGTCTGTCTAATGTTAGCTATATGTATAGTTTAATAAAAGACTTTAAAAATGCTTCATCTTTGCTTTTTAGAAATACATATACATATACATATAATCTGATTTTCAGGATGTAGATCTCTTTCTATCTATATCCATTTATCAGTATATATATCTAAATTATCTATGTGCTTATACTGCCTATCTTGTGTAAATCTTGGTTGTTTGTGTCCATTGGATTTGTCTAGATCTGAGAGCTCTGTTAAAAATCTAATTTACTTTGCATATATCAGTCTCTATGGGCATCTCCCAATAGTTTGTTTAATTAAAGTTTTGACATTATTGTATGTTACATAGATATGAATAAACGTTATATCTTCATTGTGAATTGTAATTATAGCAGCATTTCCCTCTTTATCTTTCTTTTTAAGAGAGAGAAGGAGCACATGTGTGCAGAGGGAAAGGGGCAAGGGGGAAGGAGAGGGAGGCTCTCTGAAGCAGACTCCATGCTGATCGCGGAGCCCGAAGTGGAGCTCGATCTTATGACTCTGAGATCATGATCTGAGCTGAAACCAAGAGTTGGATGCTTAACTGACTACGACCAGGTACCCCTCCCTCTTTATCTTTTAAAAAATATTTTGGGGACTAACTGCTATTTTATCTAGTATCAAAATCAGGTTATTTGTTTCATTTTTATTTAATCATTTTTATTTAACTTTTGATCCATTAAACTTTTTTAGCCCCCCCTCCTTTTTTTTAAAGATTTTACTTATTTATTTGACAGAGAGAGACAGAGAGAGAGAGAACACAAGCAGGGTAAGTGGGAGAGGGAGAAGCAGGCTTCCTGCCGAGCAGGGAACCCGATGGGGCTCAATCCCAGGACCCTGGAATCATGACCTGAGCCGAAGGCAGATGCTTAACGACTGAGCCACCCAGGCGCCCCATTTTTAGCCCTTTTAAAGCATTATATTTTAGTGTGCTTTTTGTATACAACATGAAGATAAATATTATTTTACTAAGTGAACTGGAAATATTCTTTTTTAGTAGATGAGTTAAACTTAGCTACATTTATTGAAATGTCAGATTTGTCAGAGCTCAGTTCTATAATATTTTAGTGATCTTTTCCTTTTCTATATCTTTCTTACTGTTTTCTCTAGTTTACTTGTTTACTTTAATATTTAGCAACACCTTTATTATTAAATTTGTTTGGCATCAGGGAAACTAAAATCCAGTTTTAGTTAACCACATATAAGACTATAAGTATCTCTCCTCAAGAACAGGAGAGAATGTACTTAGAGAACAGAAATGATAGAATATGCAACAGAAGGTATTATATAACTCTCACATCATGATAATTATCATCTATCCATTCTTCCATTCACATTATTTAAATATGATTTTGATCCATTTCCAGTATTTATTTTTAAAAAGTATAAATAATATTAAAAACAACAGTACCTCCAAATCAATGTGATTTCATTTCTATGTCCTTTTCTATCTCCAATAGCTGCAAGAAAGTAAGTACATCAGCATTATTCCAGTTGTATAGACAAGGATTTCATTTTATTTTCCAATAAGGAACATCACAGCCTCCCAGGAATGCAATGATGTAGTATAGGTTCTACTACTTTGGCATAATACAAGTAAATCCTGAATCTCATTGCTTTTCCCCTATATCATATCTAGAAGAACAGCTTTTTTTAAAAAAAGATTTTATTTATTTAAGAAAAAGAGAGAGAGAGAAAGTGCAAGCAGGGGGAGGGGCAGAGGGGGAAGCAGGCTCCCCGGTGAGCAGAGAGCCTGATGCAGGTCTTGATCCCAGGACCCTGGGATCATGATCTGAGCCGAGGGCAAACGCTTAACTGACTGAGCCACCCAGGCGCCCCTAGAAGAATAGCTTTAAGTATCTATCAACTATAAAAAACACTACAGCTTGATATGCAGGGGGACAACATTTATTCTTTTAAGTATTGACCCCCAACCCCTCCAATGCCACAGGCAGTCAGGTGATTATTCTGTCAACTGCTGCTGGACAAACCATGTTTTACAGTGTGAAAGCTATGGCTCCCAAAATTTGGATTTGAAATAATATATAAATATTTGGACAAACTTTTTCTCAAGACATCTTTATTTCATAACAAGGAAAATTTGTATACCGCAAACATAAGAAATTGAGTGTTTTATCACCTTTTATGCAGTAATTTATTAAAACTATATTTAATTCTTATGATCCATAAGGAATTCTCTTGGGAACTATCACTGACATAATAAAGACTTGGTGGACCTCAGGAACTTACTACTCCACAAAGGAGATGGAATCAATGCAAAATCAGGTTTTCCAATGTAAGACAACACATTCCCAAATTTATTAACAAAAAGAGGAGTTACAATTTTAAAGAAAAGTTAACAGAGCTGAAGTTAAACTCATAACAACTTTAAAGGAGTGCACTTAATAATGAATAGTAATAATAAATATAGAACTAATCCAAGTACTTGTGAAACATTTCACTGTAATAATGAGGAAAAAAATTTGAGATTATCTAATGAAAGAGAAAAAGAAAAACACTGTCAATTAAGTTCTTTGGTTGTAAGCCATAATAGCAACTCAGATTACTTAAGGAAAGGGGGGAATATTAAAGAGGTGTGTGTGTGTGTGTATGTGTGTGTGTGTGGTGTGATTGTGTATATATCTTGGAAGTTTGGAACTTATGGGAAATCAGTTTTGATAGCAAGACAAGAAACAGGAAAGAACCTTTTCTACCATGAAAACACATCACTGGAATGAATAAATGTAGGATTTCTAACCTGGAAAAATACACACACACACACACACAATATTGAAGGCATCAGCAACATGGAAATTACCAGTAAATGCTGCAGTCAGCAAGTTTGCAATTTATTTCAAAAGTGCAGTTGGTTTTTAGGATTTCTCTTGTACACAACCCCTTACTGCACCCAGGTTGGTCAGGGCCTCTTGCCTATTCTAGGGACGAAGCCATCACTTTGAGGGAAATAAGCTTATAGTGGATTTACCTGAGATCTGATGGAATAATCTTCTATTTATCCTTACCTTTGGAATTATAGTAGTTAGTTGAGGCTGCTATAACAGAGTACCATAGACCAGTGACTTATAAACAACAGAAATTTATTTTATAAATAAAATACTTTGAAGGTCAGAAGTCCAAGATCAGGGTGCCAGCACTGTCGGATTCTGGTGAGAGCTCTCTTCTGGGTTATGGGATGCCAACTTCTTACATCCTCACATGGTGGAGAACAGAGTAGAGGAAGCAAGCTCTCTCATAATTCTTATAAATGTATAAACCCCATCCATCAGGGCTCCACTATTTTGACCTCATCTAACCTTAATTACTCCCCAAATACCCATCTTCTAATACTATCATACTAGAGGGTAAGATTTCCACATATGAATTTTGAGGGGACTCACATTCAATTCATAACAGGAATATATCACCAAGATATATTCCACTATTATCTTAAATTTTTCAATAAGTTCTACTGAACTCCATTGTAAGAAATGGCAGGAAATAAAGATATGGGAAAAGAAAAAGCAAAATTGTATGCTCTAACCATCTGTTCATAATTTTTGTTGGTATATGGTATAAGTAGGGATTTTACATTTTTTTCTTCAAAAGAGAAGACCTACTATTCTAGGAAAATCTATTTCAACTGCTATAATATTAAACCTTAATTATTCTTCTACAGTGAACAATTACTACTCATTCTAGGCTTTTCTTTGTTCCTAGTCCAGTAATTTGTCTATTTTTGTGGAAACTAATATTGTTTTAATTACTTTAACCCTGTAGTTGTTTTCATTGTCTATTGTTGGGTTCAACTGTTATTCTTCTTTCTGAAAATTTTATTTATATATAGTACTTTATTTATTTAAGATTTTATTTATTTATTTGAGAAAGAGAGAGAAAAAGAGGGAGAGCACATGCAAGAGGAGGGAGGAACAGAGCGAGAGGGCTAAGCAGACTGCGCTGAGTGTGGAGCCTGATGCAGGGGTTGATCCCACAACCCTAAGATCATGACCTGAGCCAAAATCAAGAGTCAGGCACTCAACCAACTGAACCACCCAGGTGTCCCGGTATATAGTATTTTATTTAAAGCTTCATATACTGTCATAAAATTTAAAATATCCTGCAACTTAAATACTTGATATCCCACAACTTAAGTACTGAGACTTAATTGAATTAATACATGTCATGTTAATTATTTGGGGATAAGATAGGAAAGAAATAAAAATGTGTGCTATATTTATATATATATAAATATTCATAATTAATATATTCATATTCACAAGAGAAAATACTCTTATGATTATAGTCCTGATTCTGCAACTGGTTACATGGCATAGCTTGTACTTATAAGTATCTTTTTTCACTACCTATTCCAGATTCTCTTTGTCCTCAGCAATTACTTCAACTGGTCATGGTTCTTTGCATGATGGGACAACTAAAACTTGTATTCCTCAAATATCTGGGTCACTTAGTCCTGCCTGAATTGAATTGTTGTAATTTTCCATTGACATAATGTCAGAGTTTATATTGTCAGTGCTGCTAATTGAAGTGGGATCCCTCGCCTCACCTTGATAACATTTTATCAGGATAAATTAAAATCTATCACCAAAAAATTTCACAGTGTACAATACATGTACCTGAAATTTATTTTTTAATATATGTAATGATAACTGTATATGTATATACATATATGACTTGTTAACTGTAGCAATGAATATGTTGCTAAAACATAAAAAAATACTTAAAGGCAAACTTGAATGTTCATCTAAAGGAAAAATACAAAATGCATGGTGTTACAATTAAAAAAACCCTCGAATGGCTTGTGATTGCACAACACAGCTTCCATTGTTATTGTCCATCCTCACTTCTTGACAGCTTCTCATGCATACCAAATGTGCACATGTATAGGCTTCTATTATACTAAGATAATTGCTGTTCCTTCACTACCTCCATCACCATTTTGGTCTCTGTAACACCCCCACCCCCACATACTAAACCATTTTCTTTATACACATTTTCATTTTTTCTAGTAACTCCTCATTTTTATAATTGCATTGTATGCTGCTCCATTGTGAAATTTCCCGTGAGTCAAATTGACACATGTATACTCTTTTTTCCTTGGCAATATCCCTGTGTTACAGAATATTTCATATTTTAGACCAATTGGCATTTATCTCCAATATATTTTGTGCTTTTTTTGGATACTAATGTTGTATATTTCAAAGTATGTACCTCTAGCACAGCATCAGACAATAGGAACTGCCCCCAGAAATTACAAAATAAATGAATGTTTATAGATATGCTCAAAATAGTATATGAATAGATCCTACATGTCCTTGTCATTTTTAAATTTTAATAAATGCATTTTACATGTGCATAAAAGGATGCTAGAATATTAGTGAAATATATTTGATAAACTAAGAGTCATTATATTTTGATGACACAGAGTTGCATAACCATTTTGGGTTAGTAAGTTTTATTTAAATCAGATTATGGAGGTGCCTGGGTGGCTCAGTCGGTTAAGTGTCCAACTCTTGATTTCTGCTCAGGTCATGATCTCAGGGGGTGAGATTGAGCCCTGAATCAGGCTCCAAGCTCAGTGGGGAGTCTGCTGGAGATTCTCTCTCTTCCTGTCCCTCTGCCCCCTCCCTGCTCATGCAGGTATTCTCTCTCTCACTCAAGTAAATAAGTAAATCTTAAAAAAAAAAAAATCAGAGTTAGAATTATGTAATTAAGTAATAAACCATATAATAGAGATCGAACAATTTATAAAATATTAATCTGGAAATATAAATCAATAGTAACTGGGTTTCTGCAAGTAATCACATAAAAATCCATATGAATAGCATGCATGCTTGCCATTTTACAGTGTCTGTATGACATAAAATATTTTGAAATCACATTTATCCAGCCATTTTTCTATATTATACAGATTACATACTAAACCTTTTCTAATTTTATCAATATTATGGCTGCAGAGTTAAATAATTTGATCATAATATTCTTTTCTTTCCTTAAAAATTTCATGGATCTAGAGTTAAGTCAACATCATCTTAAAACCACTGAAAACATCACTCTTGTAGCTGGGTTTTATTATATGCTTACTAAATTTCAGGAATGTATTAGGCCCCATATATTAATTGTATCTAAATTTATAATACATTTTCATTGTATTTATTTTTGTTAATTTTTTTTAGATGAACCAATTGATTGTCACAGAAATTAATTAGTTTCCTTAACCTCAAATTACTTTTACTGCTGCAGCCAGAAATAGAATGCATGCCTGTAAAACTGTAGTCAAGCCTATTTCCTAGAAACCATGTTTTGTTTGTATTTTGTTCACTCATAAAATGTATTAACCTACATCAAAAATTTGTATAAAATAGTTTACTAATAAACATATGAGAATTATACTATGATAAAATTTTAGAAATTATAATGGGCTACTACAAATTCTCATTTTAAAGAAATTGAGTTCCATAGAGGTTAGGTAGTAGAAGTTTCTATTTAGCAGTGTATTTTGTGAGTGACTTTCAACTTCTTGACATATTTATAGAAAAGTAAATAAATTTAAGAATATAACTAAAAAAACCTTAAATTATCATTTATTTGTAAATTGGACTTAATTAGTAGATTTCTTTTTATTCCCATGCTTACTAGAATATAGTTTTGCATTTTGGATGAGGTATTGTTGACAATAAAAAATATTGGTGATATTGGTTTCTACGTTTCTTTAAAAATTTATAGTTATTATATTTTTACATTACTTTCAAATTTTTATGGGGCAACTTATTTTTAAAGATACTTAATGCTAATTATGATAATCCACACTATTTTGTAATCTTGGGAAGTGGGATTGTGCTGGTTATTTACCTATTGCCTCTCAAGCTAATGGTTCCTCCTTATGCCCTGCTCTCTGATACTGGACCTGGAAACCGAGTATCTATTTTCAAACTACTTTGCTGTTAGCGTTTGGGGTTATATCCATGCAAAGCATTGGTGGGCAATTGGAAGGCAAGGGAGACAAGGGACCTTATATCTTCCTATTTCTAAATCTCTCAGCATATCTCCAGCCTCCAGGTTTGCTGGGTGTTCATATGTTTGTTTTGCACTTCAAGCATCAGCTCTCTGAGCGTCCTCAGAGATACCTCAGCATGAACCAGCTCTGCCCCTCTGCAGTCTGAATCCAGGATATGAGTCTCAGGTACCCTTCTCCAAGCTCCTAATTTTTGGCAACCCTACTTCTTCCCTTTAGTAATTAACACTGTAGATGGTATCTGCTTATTGCTTCAGTGTTCTATCGTATTTGAGCTTTCTCAACAAGAGTGGAACCCATTCCCCATATTCCAGTCATCAACAGGCAAACCAGATCTGGACTTCTCTACTACCAATATAGCACTTTGATCAGAAATATTTTATTTTTAAATCTGCAACCTATTAATTATTTGGTTTTATCATTGAGATGTTTTTATAAATGATAGATATTTATATTATATGGAACAGGTTTTTTTCAATACAAAAAGATAGATTTTTTCATTATTGAAACAAGGCAGTTAAGATAATTCATATAGTCACACTTGTATAGATCTTGCTAGGCAATTAATCATGGTATTTTAAACATTTCTGTCATAAGTCCATCAGTGCTGACATCCCATATGGAAGCTAATCTTGACAGCTTCCTATATTCCGAATGCTGCCTTGATTTTCTCTCCTGGTTGGAATGTCCTTTCTCTTGTACTTCTTGACCCTTCTCAAACTCAAAGGGAGTTAGCCTGAGGCCTGAACATGAGGCTTCACCTTTGATATTAAGTTTTTCAGAACTGCAAAGACATTTTGTTACCCTTTCTGGCAAAATGTTCATTTTTCCTTTAATTGTACATATTAATTATATATTAATACATTGATATATATATATAGTATAAATATTGTATATATTTATCCTAATTTCTATAAATTTGGTGCACACATGGTAGAAACAAAGACCCATATATTCATATATTTTAATCCCTGAATCATTTAACATGGTATTTCATGTATTAACTGAATTTGATTGATACAAATATAATAACTATAAATTTTTTTAAAGAAACATTGTAGAAACCAATATCAACAATATTTTTTATTGTCAGTGATACTTCACCCAAAAGGCAATACTATATTGTACTAAACATGGGGATAAAATAAATAAATAAAAAGAAAAAGAAATAAAAAGAAAGTCCCAATGCAGAATGTTTGCTTACTTTCTTCTGTGTCTTCAGGTACCAAAAACAGTACTTAGCATGGCATAGTCATTAAGTATTGTTTTAAAACAAATAATTTAAAAAGGCAAGATGTTTGATTTTCAAAAGAATATAGAACTGAATTTCTTCTATTACAGAGTATACTGTCCTTCTATGGAAACAAGGTAAATATACAAAATTAAAGAACAGTCTGAATCAGGAGATAATTTATATCAAAAGAATATCAAAATGTGAACATAAGACATTTCTCAAAAATTAGATCCACATGAATTAGTCTGAAATTACTTCCCCTGGCATTGTAAAATGAAGAGCTCTGTTGAAGTTGAAGGGCTGAGGAATTGCTTGATTCAAAAATCAGGGTATTTGAGTTGGAACTTGATGCAACGAATTTGTATGAGTGGAATGGACATTATTGTGGCCATTGAAATACTGAAGGGAAAAGCAAATCTGAATTGACCAAACAGACTTAAACAATAAAACTGAAGGTAGTAAAAGGATAACTTTACATTGTGTTGCTCCTGCTTGAAGCGAGATTTTCTAATAAATTTAGAAGAATCTATAAAATAAGAAAATTAGTCATTTTCACATAGCAGTCAACACATTTCCTATCAAAGCATGGTATTATTGAATGGATGTGTATGCTCCCTCCAAAAAAAAAAAAAATTCATATGTTGAAATCCTAACCCCTAGTGTGATGGTATTAAAAGATGGGACCTTTGGGAGGTGATTAGGTCATGAGAATGGGTTCTGATGAATGGGATTAGTGCCCTTATAAAAGAGATTCCAAAGAACTCTCTTGGAAGTCTCACCATGTGAGGACACAGTGAGAATGGACTAAGGCATATAGGAAGCAGATTTCTTCCATTAAAAGAAACCCTTAAGCAAGTATCACAAGGTGAAGATAATTTGGTAGAGAAGAATCATACTGCTTGCATTGTATATACAAGATGGCAAACAGTGAAAAAAATAGCCAGCCTTATAAATATAAAGTTTATGAAAGCCCTATACCTTAAAGTCTCAATGGAGATAGAAGATCACAAAACATTGAAAATAATCTATCAACTGTAATGCAAGACTAATAGGGAAGAATGGATGATATAGAAGAGACTAAATAGAAAATGGACAACTAAGACTAAAGCAGATTTCCAAACTACAGTAAATTTATAGAACCAGTTATAAATTGTAGTTTGATACAGTTACAACACTTTTTTATGCAACACTTAAAACAGTGTTTTTTAAGTATTGATAACATAAGAATTACATTATTATTGTATCTGGCTTTGTAATCTATTTGTATTAAACTGTTCCTTTAATTGTATGCACTTTATTTCATAATATATCATGAACCTCAATGAAAAATAGTGGTTTTACCAAGTGACAGAAGAAAACATAGACTTTTAAAAGCAGATGTACTTAAACAAGTGGTTCAAAGAACAATTCCTAAGAGAGTTCTTAGTTAAACCATGTACACAGCAGTATTTACAGTGTGATCCTTGAAGAAAAAGATTATATATCATAGAGCATTACACTTCAGTGTAGAGACACACAACTTTATCTTGGATATGTCATCCTGGAAATGTAACCAATTTTTTTGAGCCTCAATATCTTCAAATTAAACATCTTTAAAAGCAGTAATTCATATTTGAGAATCTAGTTTAAGGATCATGTTCAATCAAATACTGTATCCTGGCACATACTGTATGCTGAAATTGAAGTGTGGCATTGGGTACAAAAACCAAATTCAAGAGCATAAACAAAAGATAGTGTTGGGGAGAAACAATACCCACATTAGTTTCTGAGTTTGAACTCACTTTTATACAAGGTTAATACTACTTTAGAAAAGAGAATTGTGATTTTTATCATCCTACGCCACTGCTATTTAGTTGAAGTTGACTTTTCATATGTCCTCTTCAACCTTTGTAGTAAAAGTTAAATAAAGAAACAAACAAAACAGTAAGTTTAGTGTTACTTCTAGGCTCAAGTTCAAACCCAATGTTCTTTCAAAAGATAATGCTTGTCAACAACTCTAATGTAGTTAACCTAGTTAGCATTCATGTTGCCCAAGTCATGGGCTTTGCATATTTTCAGGTGTTTAACTTCTCTCAATTTTTATGGTATAATTGTAAGTTTCAGAGTTACTAATCAAGCTTAGGGAAAAACGAACCTAAATGTGCATTATTTGTGATGTTTAGATTTTCAAAAAGTTTTGAAGACATTGATAATTAATGGTTATTTTACAAAGTTACTGTATGCCTATTGTTAAACTAACCTCTCCAGGATTACACATAGAATCATAAACAGAAAAAGAAGAAAATGTTTTTCAGTCTTTTTCAATAATTAAGTTTGTTTCTAAGATTTTGCTGTACCAAAATTTTGCTTGTGTTTACATACTTCTGGATTTGAATCATATATTATTCATGTAGGCCTTAAGGGAAAACTGCTCCATTAAAATAAAAGTGAAGTCCAGAAAATCTAATTAGAAAATAATTACCAAGGGTGCAAAGAAGTAAGACATATTTCAGGCTTTGAAAAACGCTTCTTCTATATAAGTCTTCCATTTGGTTATCACTATTTATTGGGAAGTTCAATATTTAATGTGGATTTACTACACCTAATAAAATTCTGGAGTCAATTTCTTTTTTTAGATGTAACTGGCTCCAAATGTGTTCAGTTGGGGGAGTGGGCCCTCATTCATAATTCACTAGGGAAACAGGGAAGGTCATCAGAGAGCATCTCTTTCAATTCTTTGTAAAGACTCATCCATTTTGATAATAAACTGTTCAGCATTTTAATTCTAACAAGTTAAATTCATCTCCATTGCAAAGGAGAACTTATTTCATTTCATACATGAGGGTAACATTATGGAAAATAAATTAGACAAAGCAAGAATACATATAAAAGAAAAAATATTAATTCTTAACTTATGAAACATATAAAGCAGCTATATTTGTTTGGGGAAATCAGTGAATTTGGAAACACGGCAACACCAAAGATTTTGAACATTTTATAAATACTTTCTTACACTCAACCTTAACCCAAAAAGTGAAAAATAGTTTTGACTGGTTTCACTTTTTCTTAATGTGAGAAGAAAATATGAGCTGTTCACAGTTTATTCAGAGTCTATGATTGCCTCACATAAACATATAAACATTGTATTTATAGAGAAAAAGCTGACCTCACAAGGTCTTTCCTTGATATGTGTGTGTGTGTGTGTGTGTGAGCTCTCTCTCTCTCTCTCTCTTCCTCTTCTAAGGCTTTAATCCCATCATGAGGGCCCCAACCTTATAACCAAATTTAACCCTACTTACTTCTAAAGCCTCCATCTTTATGGGTGCCTAGGTAGCTCCAGTTGGTTAAGTGGCTGCCTTTGGCTCAGGTCATGATCCCAGGGTCATGGGATCGAGCCCCACATCGGGCTTGTGCTCTATCTCTCATTATCTCTCTCTCTCTCAATACATAAATAAAATCTTTTTAAAAAAATAAAGACTTCATCTTTAAATACCATGACAATAAAGGTTAGGGCTCCCACATATGAATTTTGAGGGGACACAAATATTCAATCCATAACAAGACTTCAAAAGATTGGGGGGAAAATATATGTGGCAAGCATTCCTATATTCTAAATGAGATACCAGTTGTCCTATAGGGAATTAAGAAAAAAATCTCAAACTCTTTATTTATTTTTAAGTCTTATTTTCTTAATTATTTCTACCCTCAGCCTACCTCCCTCTTGAGGATATTTTTAAAAAGGCTGAAGTTAAAGAGGAAAGAAGAAAATACATTTGGCAGGAAAAATGAGACTTTCCCTGTCATTTTCCCTCCCATCACCATGGAGGAAAGTGGAGGGGGTGGTAAGGAATCTGACATTATGTTGACAGGTCTCCATGGAATTTGGGAACAGTAAACAATGTGCAATTCATGTATGAATAGCCTGAAGTTTTTGTATCTGCCTAAGATGGCAAAACAGGGAGAGAGAAAGACTTCACTGGGACTAGCTACACTGGTGTAACTGGGTTTTTTCTCGTGTACCAGATGTGTGCCATACAGAGGAAGAGCCAGGCTGATGCCTTTTACAATGCTGCTTCAAAGGACTGTCTGGAGGTATCATATAATGCCAACAACAAGGTGGACGTCGGGATGAGCAGGCACTGAGAAAATCATAAGCAATCAGCCTAAGAAAATGCACTACCTTAGTCAAGAAAATGGAATTTCAATATTCTCTAAGCAGTCATGTTTTAGGTGAAGAAACTGAAAATGTACTCTACTTGAGCATTATCTTTGATTGCATTCCAAGCAGAGATCCAAAATCAAGCCATTATACAACTAGGTGAGTAAAAAATGTTTCTGCCCTTTAAACTTCCTTTCCAACATCCACTCTCATTGTTTCCCTGGGGAAATCATTCTCCATGCCCAGAAAGTAAGGGAGAAAAATAAGAGAGTAAGATAGGAAAAGAAAAAAGGTCTGCCAAACGTCCCTTTCCCACTTAGATCTTCAGATTGAAGTGGGCTCAAGTCAGTGAAATGAAGAATCTTTACTTTAAATAAAGTTTAGTTTGGCTATTACACAGGATGATTTAAGTACTGATTATGTAAATCTTTGGTAAAACTGAAAGTGACTGAGGAGGTTTTGCTGTTGTGTTGAGTAACCACAAAAGTAATGAAAAATTCCTTGACTTTTATACAAGAAAAGGGAAAGAACTAGACCCTCAGAATGGATTTGTTCAAGAAGTATGAAAAAGAGAATGTTTTCTCTTGCATCCTGTGAACCCAAATCTAAATCTTGACTCAGCATGAAGTGAAGAATATTGCACAGTATTTCTGATACACAAAACCTAAATGTTGTATAATTATAGTACACCTAAGCAATAAATGGTGGTATCTGGGACTCGGATATAACTTGAGTGGAAAAAAATTCCCTCAATTTCTATTGCTATTCTTTTTCTCCTGGGATCTTAGACCTAATTACTGAACTTGACTGAAGGCTTTCTAGAAGCCCAGCAATTTTTTAAGACGTTCACACATATTATTAACTACTTTAATCTTCACAAGAATGGGTATATGTGAGGAAACTGAGACAAGGGAAGTCAAGTGCTGTGACAAAAATTAGAGATAATTATCAGAGTCGGGTTTTGAGCAATGAATGTGTAGATTCACAGCTTTGTCTTAAATGCTATGCTTTACTGTTTAATTTGTGATATCTGGTAGTCTGGATTGGTTACCCAACTAACTTTTAAGGACCAGATTTTGACGTTCCTTTACAGAAATTCACTCTTTCCACTTCTTTCCTTAAATTCATCATGCAATTTGAATTCATTTGAACCATGTTGGGAAAATCTTTTACAAACCAACCAGCAATTACCGGCAGTGAATAATATTTAAGCTGTAGATTATTCTCAGATAAACTTTATATTTTTTCAAATTCTCAGTGTCTTCCCACTTTATTTGTCTGATCTGACATAGGTTGAAACATTTTGTTAAATTCTCTATCAAAATTACTTTTGTCAGTTCCCATATAGTTTGGAAAATTTATGATTATTAAGATTGCAAGTTATTCATTATTTAAAAGTTGAACTATTAAAGTCTTATTAAGAATTTTCCCTTTTACCTCTGCATAACGATCCTCTATTCCACAAAATGCGTTTTGCTTAAATTCTTGACTGGCTGATATTAGTAACACTCTTATTTGTTTGTATTTGCCTGACATGTTGTTAGCATCTTTGTAGAAGTTGTTTATTTATGAAATATTCCATACACCTCTGTGATAGTTTGTTTACTGGCTCACCAAAGATGTGCACACCCTAAACCCTGATGCTCCATCTGTGAATATCTTAACATCACATGGGAAAAGGGAATCAAAATTTCAGATCAAATTAAATTTTCTGACCAGCTAACCTAAAATAGGAAGATTATACTAAATTATCAAGTGGTCCCAGTGTAAACACATGGGCTCTTAAGAGTGGAAGATGAGGGGCGCCTGGGTGGCTCAGTCGTTAAGCGTCTGCCTTCGGCTCAGGTCATGATCACAGGGTCCTGGGATCGAGCCCTGCATCAGGCTCCCTGCTCCGCGGGAAGCCTGCTTCCCCTCTCACACTCCCCTTGCTGGTGTTCCCTCTCTTGCTGTCTCTCTCTCTGTCAAATAAATAAATAAAATCTTTTAAAAAAAAAAAAAGAGTGGAAGATGAAGGCAGAGAGTGTCAGAGAGATTCAACAGAAGAAGGAGGAGAGATCACAGCATGAGAGGGGCTCAACCCACCTTTTCTGGTTTTGAAGATGAAAGAAGGGAGACAGAGACAAGAATGCAGGCAGCGTAGTACTAGAAACCCTAGCCTCAGCAATCAGACAACAAAAAGAAGTAAAAGTCATCCAAATTGGCAGAGAAGAAGTCCAACTTTCACTCTTTGCAGACGACATGATACTCTATGTAGAAAACCCAAAAAACTCCAGCAAAAAAAATCATTAGAATTGATATAGGAATTCAGCAGAGTCTCAGGATATAAAATCAATGCACAGAAGTCAGTTGCATTTCTATATACTAACAACGAGACAGAAGAAAGAGAAATCAAGGAATCGATCCCATTTACAATCACACCAAAAATCATAAAATACCTAGGAATAAAACTAATCGAAGAGGTAAAGGATCTGTACTCTGAAAACTAGAGAAAACTTATGGAAGAAATTGAGGAAGACACAAAGAAATGGGAAAACATTCCATACTCATGGATTGGAAGAAAAAATATTGTTAAAATGTCTAGGCTACCCGAAGCAATGTACACATTCAGTGTAATCCCTATCAAAATACCATCAACATTTTTCACAGAGCTGGAACAAATAATCCTAAAATGTGTATGGAACCAGAAAAGACCTCCAATAGCCAAAGGAAAGTTGAAAAAGAAAACCAAAGCTGGAGACATCACAATTCCAGACTTCAAGCTGTATTAGAAAGCTGTAATCAAGACAGTATGGTTCTGACACAAAAACAGACTATAGATCAGTGGAACAGAAAACCCAGAAATGGACCCTCAACTCTATGGTCAACAAATCTTTGACAAAGCAGGAAATAATATCCAATGGATAAAAGAGAGTCTCTTCAGCAAATGGTATTGAGAAAATTGGACAGCCACATGCAGAAGAATAAAACTGAGCCATTTTCTTACACCATACACAAAAATAAACTCAAAATGGATGAAAGACCTAAATGTGAGATAAGAATCCATCAAAATCCTAGAGGAGAACACAGGCAGCAACCTCTTTGACCTTGGCTGTAGCAACTTCTTGTTAAACATGTCTTCAAAGGCAAGGGAAACAAAAGCAAAATGAACTAGTAGGACTTCATCAAGATAAAAAGCTTTTGCACAGCAAAGGAAACGGTCAACAAAACTAAAAGGTAATCTACAGAATGAGAGAAGATATTTGCAAATGTCTTATCAGATAAAGGGCTAGTATCCAAATCTATGAAGAATTTATTAAAATCAATACCCCAAAAACCAAAAAATCCAGTCAAGAGATTGGCAGAAGACAGGAACAGACATTTCTCCAAAGAAGACATACATATGGCCAATAGACATGTGAAAAAATGCTCAACATCACTTGTCATCAGGGAAATACAAATCAAAACCACAATGAGATACCATCTCACACTGGGCAGAATGGCTAAAATTAGGGGTACCTGAGCAGCTCAGTTGGTTAAGCATCTGCCTTTGGCTCAGGTCATAATCCCAGAGTCCTAGGATCAAGCTCCATGTCAGGCTCCCTGCTCAGCGGGGAGTCTGCTTCTCCCTCTGCCCCTCCCCCAGCTCATGCTCTCTCTCTCTCTCTCTCTCTCTCTCTCACTCACTCAGTCTCTCTCTCAAATAAATAAATAAAATCTTTAAAAGGAATTGCAAAATTAACACTCAGGAAACAACAGATGTTGGCAAGGATGCAGAGAAAGGGGAACCCTCTTACACTGTTGGTGAGAATGCAAACTGTTACAGCCACTCTGGAAAACAGTATGGAGGTTTCTCAAAAAGTTAAAAGTAGAGCTACCCTACAAGCCAACAATTGCATGGTTAGGTATTTATTCAAAGAATAAAAACATAGTGATTCAAAGGGGCACATGGACCCCGATGTTTACAGCAGCAATGTCCACAATAGACAAACTAAGGAAAGAGCGCAGATGTCCATCGACAGATAAATGGATAAAGAAGAGGTGGTATATATATATACAATGGAATATTACTCAGCCAACAGAAGGAATGAAATCTTGCCATTTGCAATGACGTGGATGGAACTGGAGGGTATTATGCTGAGCGAAATAAGTCAGAGAAAGACTAATGCAATATGATTTCACTTATATGTAGAATTTAAGAATCAAAACAGATGAGCATAGTGGAAGGGAAGGAAAAATAAAATAAGATGACAATAGAGAGGGAGGCAAACAATAAGAGATACTGAACTCTAGGAAACAAACTGAGGGTTGCTGGAAGTGAGGTGGGTGAGGGGATATGGTAATTGGGTGATGGGCATTAAGGAGGGCACTTGATGTAATGAGCACTGGATGTTATATGCAACTGAGGAATCACTAAATTCTACCCCTGAAAATAATACAGTATATGTTAACTAAATTGAATTGAAAAAAAAAAAAAGAAAAGAAAAGAATGCAGGCAGCATATGTAGGGAACTGTTTCACAGTCAGAAGGAACCAAATTCTTTCAACAATCTGAATGAGCAAGGAAATAGGTCTTCTTCTAGAGCTTCCAGAGAGGAACAGCCCTACCCACACCTTGATTTTAGTCTACTGAGATCCATGTTACACTGTACCTTTAAGAACCTTAAAATAGGGATGCCTGGGTGGCTCAGTCAGTTAAGTTTCAGCTCAGGTCATGATCCCAGGGTCCTGGGTTCGAGCCCTGCATTGAGCTCCCTGCTCACCAGGGAGCCTGCTTCTCCCTCTGCCTGCCATTCCACCCTGCTTGTGTGCTCTCTCTCGCTCTCTCTGACAGATAAATTGCCGGAAATGGCCAGCAATTCCTGTACCAACAGATGAAAGATGACTCCAAACTCTGCTGTGAAAGAGAGGAGAAGGCAAGGGGGTCAACACTCAGAGACGAAGACCCTTTACTCTTCTTTGCTCCTACTTTCATTGATCCTTCAGGATAATCACAAACCTTTATCACTGTTTCTCAAGCACGTGATGTGTGACAAGGGGTCTTACTAAAACTGGGAGTATCTGGGAAAGATACAATATGCTAATCTGCTTGTTCTAAGAGTTCTGCTAAACATAGCCTAAGGGACAATGCGTACATTTCTTATATCACAGGGCAGCTGTTTGGGCTAAGAAAGCCTTGGGGAAGGCAACTCCAGAGTGGTCACGCAGGCCTCAGCATTCCAAAGGCCTATGCCCTTCTCCGAAACCTTACCTCGCCCCCAGCGGCCTCCATGTTACATTTTAGCAAGCCAGGTATTATGGCTGATTTCATGCTCTACATTACCCCAACAGTAAATAAATAAAATCTTAAAAAAAAACCTGTAAAATAATAGCCCCGTGTTATTAGTCACTAAATTTGTGATAATTTGTTACAATAAGAATATGACTAATATTATATAAAAATATATTTTATAATATCAAAATATTATATGCAGTAGGATTTTTTTTTTTAAAGATTTTATTTATTTATTCGTGAGAGACAAAGAGAGAGAGAGAGGGGCAGAGGGAGAAGCAGGCTCCCAGGGAGCAGGGAGCCCAATGCGGGACTCGATCCTAGGACCCTGAGATCATGACCTGAGTCGAAGGCAGACGCTTAACCATCTGAGCCACCCAGGCGCCCTATATGCAGTAGGATATTAAGGTGGTACCCATTTGCCTCACTTTTGAGTACAGCATGAATATAAATATAGATATCAATTACAAAAGTGGGTGTGAAAATTATCCTCATATATAAAACTTACAGCTAAAACTGAGGAAAATAATTTTATAATTCTTAGAGTTCTCAGAAAAGTCAAAAACATCAAAAGGAAGGCAGAGGATAGAGAATTAAATTCTGGAGTATTTCTTTGAAGAAAACCCTGCTGTGCACCTAAATGCATACTCCAAGGTGAGTGAGTTGTACTTAAAGTGAGAGATCCTTCAGAGAATTGCTAGAACACTTACTTAGTACATGACCCATGCATTTGAGGGACGCTAGGCTGATTTTGGACTTAGGCTAGGAAAAACAGTGGGCAAAGGGAAGAATTGGCAAGCTGCTTCCATAGGAGAGAAGGCAGATGGAGGGAAAGAGGAAGAGAGATTGGAAGTATTCAGTCTTTTTCAAATAGATCTAAGAGAAATGAATCCCAAAACAGATACAGAACTTGTAGAAGTATTTACTGAAGGTTATTTTTCTTTTTTTTTTTTTTTTAAAGATTTTTATTTATTTATTTGAGAGAGAGAGAATGAGAGAGAGCGAGCACATGAGAGGGGGGAGGATCAGAGGGAGAAGCAGACTCCCTGCCGAGCAGGGAGCCCGATGTGGGACTCGATCCAGGGACTCCAGGATCATGACCTGAGCCGAAGGCAGTCGCTTAACCAACTGAGCCACCCAGGCGCCCCTACTGAAGGTTATTTTTAAGGGAATCTTATGCTAGAGAAACTATGCTAGGGGGTAAGAGTCTCCAAAAGTTGTTCTTACAGGGTAGACATTGGTGAAAAAAATAGCTGAGAGAATATTATAAAGGAAAAATGCTTTGTCCACATTATGGCATTGCAGTCACCAGTGATAGGAATCTCCCCAAAAGCAAAAAAGAAAAAAAAGAAGGAAAAAGAAAAAGTAAAAATAAAAACAAAAAAGTTCTCTACACTCAGGAAAGTGCCACTTTATAATAAACTGTCTTGTTACCTAGAAATGATGAAATCACTCCTCCAGGTAAGAAGTAACCAGTCCCCTGAAATGAAACCTCTTTCATCGACTGGAAAGAAACAAAATATTAAGTAGCAAATTGGGTTTGAGTTAAACTGAAAAAAAGCCAAGCTGAGCACAAACCTTTTCCATATAAAAGGCTGTCATTAGGGGCGCCTGGGTGGCTCAGTCCTTAAGCGTCTGCCTTCGGCTCAGGTCATGATCCCAGGGTCCTGGGATCGAGCCCCGCATCGGGCTCCCTGCTCCGCGGGAGGCCTGCTTCTCCCTCTCCCACTCCCCCTGCTTGTGTTCCCTCTCTCGCTATCTCTCTCTGTCAAATAAATAAATAAAATCTTTAAAAAAAAAAAAAAAAAAAAAAAGGCTGTCATTAATAGACCTTAGCAGAAGGAAGAGCAGGGGAAGGCTTAACTACTTAACTACTTGTGAAGATTGAAGCATGCAGATTTTAATTTTTATACTTAAATCATGTTGCCAACCTAAAGTTTCTTCAGTGGTATTATTATCTAAGAGCAAGCAGAAAACTCCTGGAAGTAGGCAAGTGTTCAACCAGAAATTTACTACTAGGGAAGAGAGGCGAAGGAGTAGAAATTTACCATGAATAAATGTAAAGGATGACAAGATAAAATAACTTTTATCATGATTAAATCAAAAGTTATGTTTGTCTGCATACTAGATACTATTCAGTAAAAAACATATTAATACATTTAAAAAAATAGAACATGTCTTGGAGCATACTCCTCCCCAGTTGCCTATGTCTCTCATTCCACAGGGCTAACTAGTCCTATAGATTTTGGTGTTAGCTTTTTCTCCCATTTGGTAGTAGTTCTATGGATATGTATATTTCCCAATAGAGTACATTCTTACATTTTTTAGGTTTTTAAAAGTTCTATGAATACCATTTTACTATCAGTTCCATAACTTTCTTTTCTTGACTCAGCCTTTTGTTTTTGAGAGTTACTCATCTCGGTATCTGAACTTATGATTCACTTATTTTAATATAAACAAAAACATTTTAAACATTTAGTATTTTATTGCTTAATTGCACCAGAATATATTTAGCCAATCTGTTGTTAATGAAGATTTGGATGATTTTGTTTTTCCTGTTACAAACAAGGTTACCATGAATATTCAGATACATATTTCCTAGTGCACGTATATATACTCAATTTTATCTAGAATACCTGACATGGGTTTATTAATTTTCTTTACTAAAATACTAACATATTTTAATTTAGGTTTATTTCTTCTAAGAAAGATGAGATTAGACTTTACGTTTTAGTCAATATTAATATTTTAAAGTTTTGTAAGTCTTGGAACATTTCTTTTTTCTCACATTGCTCATAATTTTTTTGTTTATTTTCTTTGTCATTTATTCAATCGTATAAAAACAGTTTCTTGCCATTGTTTTTTGTGTGTATGTGTGCTGAAATGTACTTTCAGGCAGATAAATTGTAGAATTTTTATATTTGGATGGCCTGCTAGAGTAGGACAAAAATAAAGACAAGAAAGTAAGACACTACTGATATTTTTATTTTATTTTGTAGATTAGGAAAGCAAAGATTATCATTTGCTTATAGTCACACAGCTAATCAGGGCTAAAATTAGAAAAAAAAGCCTCCGTGTTTTTGCCACAGATAGCAAGTTAATTATTGAACGACTACAGTATAGAAAGGGTGATCAGTGTTAAACATTTCTGGGTTCATTGTATTTATGTTTTCCTACTTAGACATGCAGATATTTTAACAGGCTCTTATTGTTGAAATAAACATATTTAATGTTGTAATGTTATTATATGAATATTTTAGCTTACAATCAACTAGATCTTCGAGTTATAGAAAATTTGTTTGCACAACAATGAGCTCTCAATAGAAACTACAGATAGGTGGGTGGCTCAGTTGGTTAAACATCTGCCTTCGGCTCAGGTCATGATCCCAGGGTCCTGGGACGGAGCCCCACATCAAGCTCCCTGCTCCGCGGGGAGTCTGCTTGTCCCTCCCCCCGCCTTGTGCTCTCTCTCTTTCTCTCATTCTCTCTCTCAAATAAATAAATAAATAAATCTTAAAAAAAAAAAAAGAAACTACACATAGGTGAGTCATGATCTTTTATTGCAAGTTATTTATATTCTAATATATATACTTATCTCATATATATGTGAACACATATGTATATATGTATTATGAAATACAGAAAAACTGAAACCTAAACAAGAAAGCCATACAATATTAGAGTTAAAATTTTCAAAGTCTAGTCATATTTTAAAGTAAATCTTTACTGGGAAAATATCCTGGTAACACATCAGTCTGAATACATCTAAAAATTCAATGTAGATTGCTAAAGCTGTAAGTTATATCTAGATAAAATAGGCAGTCTATTTATCACTTGGTTTTATCAAGCTGAATTAAGATCTGTAACAGTCTGTAAAAACAAATTTAAGGAAAAGGTTGTTATTTCTTAAAAATTGAGGATTATTCCTCCTCTAAAAGAATGTATTATAACAGGCATTTTAATAATACCGTAGTTCCCCCCCTCCCATCTGCCATTTCGCTTTGCATGGTTATGGTGACCTAGAGTCAGCTGTGTCCTGAAGCAGATGATCCTCCTCCTGACTTAATGTCAGAAGGTCAATAGTAGCCTGATGGCTATGTCACATGCCCCCGTCATTCCCCTCACTTCATCTCATCATGTAGGCATTTTATCAACTCACATCATCACAAGAAGGGTAAGTACAGTAACAGTAAGATATTTTAAGAGAGACAGAGACCACATTCACATAACTCTCATTACAATACATTGTTATGATTCTTCTATTTTATTGTTGTTAATCTCTTACTGTGCTTAATTTATAAATAAACTTTATTATAGGTAGGTATGTATAGGAAAAATAATTGTATATATAAGATTCAGTACTAACCGTGGTTTCAGGCATCCACTTGGGGTGTATTCCCTGCAAATGAAGGAGATTAATGCTATCTGTTCAGAAATTTCATGAGACCATGAAGCACTTAATGACTGCCTTGAGATACGAACATTGTTTCCACTCCCTTAAAAGAATTTCTACCAGTATGCAATTAGTATTTGTCAAATTATCAATCATTTTTTATTCAAATGCTTGTAAACATTTAAACATTGTATCTAGTCTCACTTCATTCAATCATGAAAAACGTGAAAAGACTGTAAAAAGACTTTATAGATACTACATTGTATATGTTTGCCACCAAATACTAAAATGTTAACAACTTAATTTTTATTATGCAAAGTATGCTTTCTAAGATCACTTTAACTCTTCCTTTATAAAAACTTATGTAGAAAATATCATCATTGGCTATTTCAATTTGTATTTATTTTCTTTTATTTTAAACTCAAATTACCATTAACTCTGTGAATACATTCATTCAGCAAATATTTTTAGCATCTCTCTAAGCACCAGAAAATATGGTAAACATAAAAAAGAAAAGAGTGAAACATAAAATATAAGCTATACTCTTATTAAAACTTAGATAATTAGCAAAGATCAGTGCACTAAAGCCTGATTATTTTACATTCAATTTGAATATTTTTTTATTTATCAGGATTGTTTATTCATTCAGCAAAATGAATGAATGAATTTTAGCATGTAAGTCCCAGGATAAAATTGTATATTAATGAAACCAATTCATTTCATTTCTCTTCAGTCTCTAACCAAAAGAATGGATTGTTCTAGTTCCAGGATGGTTCCACTAATTAAAAAATTATGCTGGAGGCCAGAAAGAATACATATATCATTTGCAGAGAAATAGTTAACATAGCGATTCTCAATTCCCTATGACACAAACCTACTTTTTACTAACATACAAAGACTATGTATTTTGCAGGGGAGAGTGAATTTATCTGAAGAATCTTCAGCATGCTTGCAACTGTCTACACAAATTCAGTGAAAAAGTAGAGAGGGCATCCAACATGATCCTTCAGAGAAATATAGTAAATGGTATCCCAACAGACTGGGATATTTTTTCAAAATGATGATAGTTTATTATGTAATCCATATTTATGGATATTCCCATTTTATTTTATTTTTTTTAAGATTTATTTATTTATTTGCGAGAGAGCAAGCACGAGTGGGGGAGGGGCAGAGGGAGCAAATCTGCAAGCAAACTCCCCACTGAGTGCAGAGCCTGACACAGGGCTTGATCTCAAGACCCATGAGATCATGACCCATGAGATCATGACCTGAGCCAAAACCAAGAGTTGGACACTTAACTTACTGAGCCACCCTGGCACCCCTGGATGTTCCCATTTTAAACTATGGATTCAAGCTGAAAAGACTAGTCTTTAAAATATAATTTTTAAATACAAAATTCTGAGTTTTTCTGGTAAATATTATTTTCCTTTTAAGTGGATCTAACATGTATATTTTTTTTCTCAGAAAAATAATCACATATTTAGTTTTATTTCTAGTATATGTGGTTGAAAAATCGTGATTGTAATCATAATGAAAAATAAAAGTCACAGTCTAATTTTTGAATACAAAATGGAATTCAGATTTTAAAATGCAATTTTTAATATTCAAACCATATTTGTTTTTATTTTAATGCTTATTTTTCAATGTGATATGTGTGTGTATATATATATGTGTATATGTGTATAGATGTGTATAGAGATATACATCTTCAATATTTTTTACTTAATTCTTCCACTATCTTTCCTTAAATCTCTAACATATGAAAATCCAAAGTATCTATTACACAAATAAAAGTGCCTACATAGCTCTTTGGATCCTGCAAGTCACCCAAACCTATTTCAAAAATAGGTTTATATCAAGCAAATGAAATATGGATAGACAGGTGTCTAGATAAATTATAACTCTGCCATAAACATGAAATTATTGACCAAATGTCTAAATAATTCTAGTTGGTAAATTTAGGTTCATAAAATCTATAATTTATATATGTAAAATATTCATCAGCTGATATTAGTAAATAATTGTTATTAGCAATGTTATTATGCTAGTTAATAATGACTTACGAATCCTATCTTCCACAAGGAGGAACAAACAAAATGTGTTGATTCTAACTACATTTAGGGTTGCTTCATTGCACGACTTCAGTACATACCTCTCATATGTAGGTCCATGTACACATAGTGTCTAGAGATATAAGATACAAAGTGTGCATCTGTGCACAGTGGTTTTGTGTTTGCTTCTATCCTCAAGGCTTTGTGTAGAATTCACTGGTTATATTTGCAAATGGAAGCCACATCCACAATTTGTAAACCCATGTTCCTATACTTAGTCCTGGTTTGATATTCAACGATACATTTATTATCTACAGCTCAGTTTATTCATTTCCAAAGTGGGAATAAAATTAGTGTAATATTAGAAAGGTATTTTTTGTAAAAGTTACATATGCACAAACTACTGGATTCAACTCATATAAGTAATCAAAAGTGTAGCTTAATGTTACTATTGAATTGATTAAATTCTTATCAATTTAATATAGTTATTGTTTAATAACATTAGCAAAACAATTTCATGGCAAAAATGAATGACTAGATATTTTAGAGTGATGTCAATTTTTTTTTTTTTTTTTAAGATTTTATTTTATTTATTTGACAGAGAGAGAGAGAGACAGCTAGAGAGGGAACACAAGCAGGGGGAGTGGGAGAGGGAGAAGCAGGTTCCTGGCCGAGCAGGGAGCCCGATGCGGGGCTCGATCCCAGGACCCTGGGATCATGACCTGAGCCGAAGGCAGACGCCTAACGACTGAGCCACCCAGGCGCCCCAAGAGTGATGTCAATTTTAAAACATACTTAAAAATACTACGTATTAGGTGCTTATAATCAAGAGAAGTGTTAACTTTCGAGGGCTCAACTGATGTGCAAGCCAAAGAGAAACACATTGATTCATAAATATTATTTTCTCTACTTAGATATTAAAGATGATGCCTCCTTTGTTTGGCACAGAGAACATAAACAGATTTATAAAGAAGCATCCACAGTCATGTCGACATGATGAGAAATCAGTCTAGAGTACTTCTGAGCAGACCCGTGTCTGAAGTAAAGACAGTTATTCTCTGCAGCACTCACAGTTTACTCCAGGGAAAGCTCAATTCTTTTTTATCACAAAGGAAGATAGAATTGTGAAAAACTTAATTGTCAGAGCCAGTAAGATTACCTGAGGCTATAATAGAAGAAAGGTTAGCAAGCAGAGAAGTGGGGAGAAAAAGAAAAACACTGGTGAGAACACATTATTTATGAAATATTGCAAATGACCTACTATAAAGAGGATATAAATATCTCTAAGTAAGCTTTATTTATTTTCACTGATGAAATTGAATTTTTTACATTGAAATTTCTTTTGGTCAATTACTGTTATAATCCAACTAATGAAAAATTCAAGGTACAAGAACAGGCATGGACATTTTAAATTCTGAATGGATTTCATTGGTAATGCTATATGAATCTACCTTTGAATCCACTAAATGGGATTTCTCAGTCTCAGATTTATCTATCAATAACTCAACATATTTCCTCCTTACTCCTGCATAGCCTAATATCCAGGCAATTAAAAATAAAATTTGTCTAATATAGAAAATCTTCATTTTTATTCGTTAATTCAATAGGTATTTACTGAGTACCCATTGGACCAGACACAAGAATATAGTGATGAAGAGAATTTTTTTTTTTATGACGCTTACTTTCTACTGAAGGAAGTTGAAAATAATAAAGATAAACAGGTAGGATGTCCAACACATTGTCTAGTCATAAGAACAAATGAGAAAAATAAAGCAGGGAAAAGAGAATAGGAGATGTTGGGGAGGTGTTGCAATAGCTCCAGATTTGGAACCTGAGCTACTAGAGATCAGGTTTACCATTTACAAAACCACGGAAGACAGATGTGTGGAGAATATCAGGAGATCAACTCTGGGTGCGTTAAGTTTTTGATGTATATTTGATTTTCATTGGGGTTCATGAGTCTGTTGTTCAAAGGAGAGATTTAGGCTAGAAATAGAAATTTGTAAATAATTAGTATATGTATGTACATGGTATTTAAAACCAGGGAAACATATTACCAAAGGAATAAATATAGATAGAGACTCAGTTCAAGGGCAGAACAGACTCTAGTGTTACGATGTTGGGATATTTAGATGAGGGGAATCCAGCAGAGTTTTCTGAGGAATATTGGCTAGAGAAAGAAGGAAAATAAGTTTCATGTGGCAAACTAGAAACCAAGTGAAGAAATGAGTTCCAATGAGAATATAAATTAAAATGACAGGAGAAATGTGATTTTATATATATATGTGTGTGTGTGTGTGTGTATAATGTGTATATACATATGTCTGTGAGTATATATATAATGTGAAGTCTGATTATATGTGTATATATGGTTATATGTGTATATATGGTTATATGTGTATATATGGTTATATGTGTATATATGGTTATATGTGTATATATGGTTATATGTGTATATATGGTTATATGTGTATATATGGTTATATGTGTATATATGGTTACATGTGTATATATGGTTACATGTGTATATATGGTTACATGTGTATATATGGTTACATGTGTATATATGGTTACATGTGTATATATGGTTACATGTGTATATATGGTTACATGTGTATATATGGTTACATGTGTATATATGGTTACATGTGTATATATGGTTACATGTGTATATATGGTTACATGTGTATATATGGTTACATGTGTATATATGGTTACATGTGTATATATGGTTACATGTGTATATATGGTTACATGTGTATATATGGTTACATGTATATATACACATATATACAGATACATGTGCACACACACATACAGTCAGTGTGTTAAATGCTGTTGGTAAGTAAAGAAAGATGAATATAAAGCAACATGGATATTGTTGTAAGTGGAGTGGTTTCAAGGGAGCCTGGAAAGAGAAATTTGGCACAATTTATACAGAAATTTTTTCAAAGACTCTTGTGTAAGAAAAAGGATAGGGCTATAAATAGATAGAAGTTGCAGTCAATGGCAAATTGTTTTTTTTAATTTTTTGGTTGAGTAAGAGAAATTATAGCACATTTGTATGTTTATGGAAACAATCCAGTAAATAGAAATATTTGATGGTACTGAAGAAAGGAAGGAATGGTACTGTAAGGGTAAATACAAATTTAAAGAAAAAGTAATACTTTTCCCATGCAAAAAGGGAGATACCCAGTCTCTTGCCTTTTCTTAGAACATTTTCTTCAGATAGCATTTTCTTTAGGTAACTGTAAATTCTTTCTCTGCCCCTTTGATATATGTATGCAAATCATTTAAAAGCTAAATAAATCTCTTGCTGGTCTTAGAGCCCAGGGATGTTTTTCTCAAAGACATGGGAAGCTTCGCTTTGAAAGGAATTCAGAACCTTTATTTCACAGTTTCTGAGAGAAGGTAGGGGCCTCACTCCAAGTTGCAAAACTACCTTCTGTCATAAAGATAGACATTTAGTTTTCCTTTGGATAAAGCCAGTTAGCTAACACAGATGGTCAGAACTACAGGTGAATTTAGGATGAACTGTGTGTGACCAGTGGTGCGGTCAAGTCCTTAGTTAAGAACAGTTTGTCTTAAGAACATGTATGTAATGGGTTGTATCTGCTTGACTTAAATAAATGGGTGATTTTTTTCCTGTATTTAGTGGACTCCCTTAGATGTACATCACATTCTGGTTTAATGCTTATTCAATGATAAAACTGTTTTCTTTCTCCTCTTTTGTGAAGAGGTGTTCTGGGTTGGCAGGAAATTTTATTTATTTATTTATTTATTTTTTATTTTTTTAAAGATTTTATTCATTTATTTGATAGAGAGAGCACAATAGGCAGATCTGGAGACAGAGGGAGAGGAGAAGCAGGCTTCCCACTGAGCAGAGAACCTGATGTGGGGCTCGATCCCAAGACCCTGGGATCATGACCTGAGCTGAAGGCAGACGCTTAACTGACTGAGCCACCCAGGCGCCCCAGGAAATTTTATTTTTAATTATATTTCCCCAACACCATACAGTGTCCAAGTAGAGAGGTTGGCCTTAGCTAGGAGCTGAGGTGGTTCATCTTTATGGAAAGCGAGAAAGTACAATCTATGGCCACAAATAAGACAGGTGTTTGATATTAAAGATAAGACAGCAGGCCCCAAAAGGAAATTGCCTATGCTATGCCCATATCACCAAACTGTGACTTAAGGTAATTACAGTTTTTACTCTCCTAGAAATGGAATCTTAAACCAGTCAGTCAGGAATCACTTGATCAGCACTAGTTAGTCAATCTGCCTGATAGACCACTGCCATTTCACAGAGGAAGGTATCCTTGCAATTACAAACCTGCTTTTTTGCCTAGTGTAAATTCCTTGTCCTGTTCCCTTCAGCCTATAAAAATCTTTCATTTCGTACAGCACCTTTGGAGCTTCTTTCTATCTGCTAGATTGGATGCTGCCTGATTCGAATCAATTTTTGCTCAGTTAAACTCTCAAAATTTTCCATATGCATCAGTTTTCTTTTAACAGTAGAGATGGTGTTGAGAACTTATGGAAATGCTCTTTTGATCATTTTTCTTTTCTCGGTGATAAAAGGAAGTGAGGCCCACGATGAGAGATAGGATGTGATTTTTGAAGTGCCAAAGTCTAAGATCACAAATGATCACCTAGGAGAGTGGAGATAAAGGTCAAGAAATGCAGCATTTTTTCTAGGCCTTGCTAAGGTCCATGCAAGCATAGTGTTGATTAATTTAAACTGAGTCAAGTCAGCATGGAGGTGTTTTTCTCCAAATACCTTAAAGCGCAATAGTTCTTGTATGAACTTGGTGGAGAGTTATAGGATTATGTTTCAGACAAGTAAGCATGAAGAACAATGAATGGAAAGAGGGTAAAGTCATTGAAGGTTTAAGCAAGAGAATGATTACAGTGATTGACTGTGGAATTCAAGCTGACCCAAACATATCAGTTACTTAAAATATATTAATTACCTATTAGAGACCAGACACTAGAATAAAATACGAACAGAGAGTGTCCTTTGTGTTTTATTAGAGAGAGCATTGTAAATTCATGTAAACACATATATATAAGTTAATTACTATCAGAATTGTTAAGTTCATGGAAGGATATCAAATAGGAAGATAGACATAGATCATGGGAGTGGTTTGAGCCTGTAAATCAGCTTAGGCCTGACTGCAGAAGGTCTGAATTGAGACCTGAACCCAAAGCCACCCTGCAAAGATTTGAGAGACTCATATTAAAAAAAAAAAAAAGTGGCAGCAAAGACAAAGGTAGAGAGAGCTTGACACATTTGAAAGGTCGGATATTGACAGCATGTCAGTGAGGGTTAGCTGGTTGAAGGGTAGATTTGGAGGGGGTAGGTAGGAGCCAGATCAGGAAAGGGACCACAGGGTTTTATTCTGATTACAGTGGGAAGATACTGGAGGAATTTAAGCAGGAGAGAAGTCTTTTAAAAATGTACCCCTTGAAAATATAACTATGGTCATTCTCTGGAGAATGGATGTAGAATCTAGAAGTGGAGCCTAGGAGATCTGAGCAGGATTGTTATGGGGATGCAGGTGATAAATGATGCTAACTTAGAATAGGACTTCAGAAGTATAGATGACTAAATGATCAGATTCTGGTATGTTCTGTAGAGTGGGCCCACAAGTATTAGTGAATGGAAATGGAGGGAAAGCAAAAAAGGGGATGGGTCTAAGATGACCTATAAGTATTGCCCTGAGCAGCTGGGTATTTGTTAGTGCTGTTTTCCTGAGCCCAGCAACACTTGAGATATGAGAGTCAATTAGGTCTCAGTAATGGTTTCATGTTACCCTTTCAACTTAACCATATACATTTTGTTTTCTTTGTCAAACCCTCACCTAGGATTTCAGTTGGAGTTTTGGGTATGCTGACCAAGTCCTACCTCAAGAATGCACATCTCTTCTCTTTTCCTCTCTGTCTCAATATTTCATGAAAGTTCTAGGAGCCCTTGTCTTCCATATAAGAGAATCTTGGAAATTCGGGGGAATTAAAACACTTAGAGACAGTCCTCAATCAGTAGAGGGTGGAAGCTGTGGGGAGATATCCCAACCTCCTCTCCTGCAGATAAACAGTTGTAAGAGGCAGTCTGTTCCTC
This sequence comes from Halichoerus grypus, assembly GCF_964656455.1. Lineage (NCBI taxonomy): Eukaryota > Metazoa > Chordata > Mammalia > Carnivora > Phocidae > Halichoerus > Halichoerus grypus. Next base: position 19,688,118 of record NC_135715.1, read on the forward strand.
TCAGAGGTCCTGATGGAATTGACTACCTAATGACTACATCAGCATTCTCAGTAATATACCCTACATTGCCTTTCCCCCTTTCTGTCTCATGTTCTCTGCTTCCTTACTCCTGCTTTGTGGTACCATCTTCCTAATAAACTAGCTCCATCTCAGTCCCTGTCTTAGGTTCTACATTTAGGGTAAGCCAAACTAAATCATATGTTTTTATTAAGGATAAAAATAGAGATAAAAGAAAAATTCCATTCATTAAGGATAACAATGAAACTCTAAAAAAATTTCAGAGCTTAAGAACAAAAGTAAAGAAACTCAAAATTGCCTTAATAAAGTGATAAGGTAAAAGGATTTTGAACCTAAAGTTCTATACTTAGCCTGAATAAACAACTAGTATGGAAAAATATATATATTTTTAGACATGCATTGCCTCAGAAAATGTATTTCTGAAAAATTAACCCATGGATTCACTCAGCAAAATAGTAACAAAAACATGAATTAAAAAAAAAAAAAAAACAACTTATGAATGAAAGAATCACCATGATAATTAGGGTCTGCTTGTAATTGCTCATCACTGTAGAGTAACCAAGATATCTTGGTAGCAGATCAGTGTACTTATTTGAAGATCTACTTACAGGAAATTATCTGTATGACTGCCTATTAATAGTAATGCTCAATTTGTAGTCTTTGTGTTCCATACTCTTGAGATCTGGGATAAAACGTAGTGAAAAAATAAGTTTTTAGGCTCTTGAAGATTTGTCTTTATCTTTTTAGTATTTTCTAGTAGTAAGAATAAATAAATTGATCACGTTTTCTCAGAACACCATTCCCTCATATAATGTATATTATCATACAGGTCTTTAAAAAGACAATAAAAATGACAAGATGAAAACTAAATAGAAATAGCGGTTTTTCTTATTAAGTGCAACATACCAATATATTATCATAATAACCCCAGTTTGGGTACCACTGCTACACAGTTTTAAGTTTAAAAACTAATTTCTAATGTAGATTGGGTTCCATTTAGTTTTATAATGAACGTTGAAATATGAATTAAGATATTTTTCTTTGATATCTTTTTTACCTGTTGGTAAACCTACTGGCAAGTCTGTGGGCATATGTAATGCAAAAAGGTACTTTAGGATACTTTCTCGTCTGCCTTTTAATTCCTAATTATAAGCAGTTTATAGGAGAAAGAAGCTGAAATAAGATGGAATACAGTGATGGAATCAAGGACTATGGGAGATGGGAGGCAAAGGAAGCTAGGCTGAGGATGAAGATGAAGAGGAGGAGGAAAGGAAGGAAGAGGAAATTGAATGAGTCTGTGAGACAGTTTGAGATTTCCTCAGACCAAAAGGAAATTTCCCAGAAACCCCCCAAAACTCCACAGGACTCCTCCCTGGTGCTTAGCTGTTCTCTGAATATCTGGCAGGACCTCAGAGTGTCTTTGTGGTATGTGGGAGGGTTCTAGAGCTCTGAGCTTTGCCACACAGTTTGGTAACCCAAACATGCATAGCAGTTGACCTGAAGAGAACACAGGGGCTGGAATAAAGAGGGTATCATCAGTAACTATTAAACTGACAACTGGAGGGGACCATTAGGCACTTTGGCCCCAAGAAACCAGTTTCTACCCTCAGGGCTAAAGGAGATTATTAATAATGGTGCAGATTAAATGTCTGATTCCCCTGTTGAAATAAATGCTTAAAATCAAGATTAATTTGATTTCTCAAAAATACACAGAGGAAATATATCTTGCTTTTAGGGTTTATAAACTAAAGTTCAAAGCAGTTTCATGAATTGCCTCATTCCTAGGCATTCAGTCATAGAAGTGTAAAAAAAAAAAAGGTAGAATTGGGGATATACTAGCATAAAAATGACTCCAGTTTGAATCATATTTGGGCTGATTTGCTTCAACCTCTTCTGTGACCACGGTTAAGCATGGAATTAAAGATTTAACTGAGGGAACCACATGCGTAGGTCCTGATAGAAGGGTTTCAGTAAGGACACAGAAAGTGTTGTATGATTATGATAAAGAGATATGTGTGTTTTATCCTGCCTTTTACAGGTTTTTGTTTATTTATTTTAATTCAAACACATTCAGACAGGTATTTTGGTTTTCAGTTCCCCTAGAAGCATATCCTGAGGCAAATATTCGAATGCAAGTAGTTTATTTGAGTGGTGATCCAAGAAACTCTGGCAAGGATTGTGGAAGTGAGGCAGAAAACGGAAAAGAGCCCTCGTCGGGTGCACTACCAAGGAAGCTCGTGCTGTGGGTAGTTGGAGCTTAATCCTGGGGCAAATTCAGAGAGCAAGTATGCAACAAGCACCTCAGAATTATTCCTCCCTCAGGGCAAGGGAGCCAGAATATTGGTAAACAAATTTCCATCCTTCATTGGTTGAGGGCTTTCCTCGCGAGCCTTAATCTTAGCACATCTGGTTGGCTGTGAGTATCTAAATGTAGCAAAAGAAAGCCTCAGGCAAAAGGAATCCCACGGTGGGGGTGTGGGCAGGAATTAAGAAGAGCATACACAATACTTTGATCACAGAATCCACCTCTCTCTCTTTTCTGATAATCTGACTGCTAGATCATGACTGCCTAGCCTTAACAGGCTTTTGAGTTCACAATTTCTGACATCCCCGCCTCCTTGATACTCATGATGACAAATTTCTTACTTACTGTCTTAAACCATGCTAGCCATGAGTTTTTAGAATAGTTTTGAAGGGAAAATCACACCCAAATGAACTTGTGTTAAATTAGCATTCTGTAAAAATGTTCATGCAATCCAAAATTCACTTGGGGGTGGGGGGAGCCACAGAAATGTTCTCTGAAAGATGAATAAATGATAATTTAGAAAAAAATATATATATATTTCTTTTTCATATTCTGAGATTATGAAGTTATTTGTTTAAGTAATAGAGAGCACTTATTTTTTGTTTTCTATATTCAAGCTTTCATTCCACTTACAAATTGAACTGAAATTATAGGTCATTTAGAAGGTTAATAAGAGAGATGAAGGCATAATTCAAATTTGCTAGTCTTTGCTTTGGTAGTGAATTGATTTAGAACATTGTAGAGCAATGGAAGAGGCTATGGTCCTGAAGTCTTATGCTCATTTTAGTTCCACCTGATTAAATTAATACTTACATAAGCAAAGCAGTTTAGGTCAAATCCTTTGATTAAAATAAACTCTTGAGAAATGAACAAAAATGAATCAAACTATCAAGTTGCAATATATGGGTCAATGCTAGATGTATGGATTGTTGTGTTTTAAATATCTGTTATTTACCTTCCTTTCAAAACTCACATGCATCTACAACATCATAGATCTTAAGAATATTGTACACATTTGTTGTATCAATAATGGCAAAGCCGGGTATTTTCTTTGGTCAGGCCATCTGAGTGGGAACACAGGCATTCGTATTAAAAATTTCTACGCTGTGACAAATGCTTTCTATAATTTAAAAGATAATATCCCTGGTTGTCTGCTTACTAATTTTTGCTAGTGTGTATATAAGTGAATACTAGAAATTTTGATGCATAAATGATAATGAATGACCACAATGGTGGTATTTTCAGCCTTACTGCTTCCAAAAACAGCTGGAGAAGGGTTTGGTTGTAATCCCTGATCTTAAACTTGATCAAAGAAGATAAATTATATTTTTAATTTCATTATATAGTGTTCTATAACATTTACTAAAGTACATTGCACATTGGAAGGAAGGATAACTAGAAACAAGTAACTCATTTTATAATATTAAATTTAAAGATACAAGAAGTTACTGCATTTTAGAATTTCCATGGATTTTAGAAGTAATCTTGTTGGAATCATTCTTTTTGAATGTGAGAAAAATGACACTCAGCTTACTGGCATGCCTAAACTGAAATAGTCAGCGGCAGCACCAACATTTGAGCCAGACGTCTTTTCTCCAAAGCTTATGTACAATGTATCATTGCTTCATTAAGAGTGACAAGGTATCCAGTCTTCTGCAAACACCCGTAATTATGTTTTTCACCTGTCATCGAGTCAGTATCTCTGTATTCCCCTAACTATGCAGCACTGGTGATCCAGCATCTACAGCCTTGATTATAGTCCTGTAGTAAATGGAGCAGAGTATGTTAAATGTTTATTGGGAGCACAGCAGGGATTTAAGCTGTTTGTGGATGTGTATGCTCTAGATTATAAATAAATCCTTGCCCAGCACAACATGGAAGTGTAACAATACTCTGCTCTGCCGGTGACCTTAAATAAAAAACCCCAGGCATCTTTACCCAGCCACTTAGTCATTCCATTTGATAAGCTTTTGGCTGATAGAAAGAAAAAGCTCTAGCTGAATGGTTTTGCTGAAATGGTGTAAATGAAGTGCAGGGAAAACATGGCTGTACTGAGGGAGAAATAATGGTGGATGATCCTTCCACTGAAAATAATGAAAGAATAGTTGCTTCACTGAAAGAATTATCTATTAGACTAAATTGTCAAAGATCTTAATATATTATCATATGGAGCTACATATTTCCTAAATTCAACCTACTCTCTGAATTTGTTAATCATTTCTTAAACGTATATTAATCAGTTTAGGTTCAATTTGTTAAATCAAGACTTTGTTGTTTGAAATTTAAGTTTTTAAAGTACTAGGCAGCAACATTTGTACTATACAATCATCATATCCATAAGGGATATAATGGTTATAAGAACCTTATCGATATAATGGTTATAAGAATTCTATACTCTTAAGTGTATTAGTATAACATTCATAAACATAAGACTTAAAAATGTAGTTACTATAAAAACATTACATATTAACTATAGAAGTGTTCCATTTGGGTAGATTTTTAACTTTCCCCACAAAGCTAACTATTATCTTATTTGATTTGTAAAAGTACATTGTTAGTCATAATCAAATACTGAGCCATCGCTCAAGAAAAAATCATGTTGCATTTTTTGTGTGTGTGAGAGGAGTTTCTAGTAGTTGTAAGACACACTTTTCACATAACCATCTTTTTTTTTTTTTGAAGATTTTATTCATTTATTTGACAGACAGCGAGAGAGCCAAAGTAGGGGGAGCAGCAGAGAGAGAGAAACAGGCTCCCCATTGAGCAGGGAGCCCGACATGGGGCTCCATCCCAGGACCCTGAGATCATGACCTGAGCTGAAGGCAGACGCTTAACTGACTGAGCCACCCAGGCGCCCCTACATAACCATCTTTCACTAAACAGCCATGAATATTTTGCACACATTCTTTTTCAGCATATCAAATTCAGCACCTGCAAAATGGAGTTAAACCTTGCTCAGTTTAATTCAGAGTATTATAATAGAATGAAATTAGATAAAATATGTGCGAACATTTTGAAAATGGAAACCAGTCTATAAATATTACCTCTAGGAAAGTGTTTGAGACACAGATATTAAAAAAAATAATTCTAAGTATAGAAAACCCAATAAGCAAACCCTCATTAAGAAAGATGCTTTTTGGGTTGCCTGGGTGGCTCAGTTGGGTAAGCATCTAACTCTTAATCTCACCTCAGGTCTTGATCTCAAGGTCATGATTTGAAGCCTCATGTTGGGCTCCATGCTAGGTGTGGAGACTACTTGAAAAAAAAAAAAAATCCTTTTCAGCAAAGTATGGGCATTGCTTTTTTGGGGGGCGGGGGTGCGGCACTGATCACTTACTCTCAATGCTAGTAACATAATTGTACACCCCAGTACTAAAAATTTTTTGTGTTGTGCTTCTAAGTCCTTTTACTTCCTATTAGACTCTATTTCACTGATCTTGTTAGAATTATTTGCCCCATAAATGAACATAACATACAGTTTACTCATTTGTCAAAACTTTGATTTTAATATGGCTTTGTTCAGACCTGTAAATAAAGAAATACAAATAAATCAGTGTCATATTAGTATTCTTCCAGAGTTTGAGAGAACTCTAGAGATCATCAACACAACTTGTTCTTTTTCATATGTGCAGGAACAATTTTAAATGATTTTCCCTCTATTACATAAATAGGCAATAAAATAGCAAAAGCAGATTAACGAAGAACGATCTGAGAAACATAATGGATGCTAGAGTCAGAAAATAAGCTTGATTCAAGGATCTGCCATTTACTGGGTTTATAATATGGAGTCTTTGCAATATTTTGCCCTCCTCCTCAGATTCTACATGTAAGAAACTATATAAATAAAAATAGCATTAAAATTAAAGAATGGTGTTACTGATTCTGTGCTTCTAAAAAACAATAAAAATTTCCAAATTCATTTGTAAAATTACTTGAATATTTACTGGTAATTTTTTTTTATATTTTCCAACTCAAGTAAAATACTTTATGAAGCATATGAACATCTTATGTTTGCTTATTTAAACTAAAAACAAACAAAAAATAATTCCCAAAGTTGTTTTTCTAGACATTTCACTTTCTGGAAGTAAAGGTTGGTCTTGGTTTGATGCCAAGACATCTCATAAGTCTAAAATATAAAAATTCATGTGAACAATGAAGAATCCCTTTACTGAGAAACCCTAGAGAATTACTAAACAGTTGATTCACCAGATGACTAGAGAGTTCTCAAAACAACTTACACAAAATATTGCAAGGCAGATAATTTTGTTGTATGAATAAAGAGCACAGATGTTTAAACATATGCTATCCTTTTTTTAAAATTACAATCAGTTTTTGAAGAATCTTAAGGGCTAAAATATTTTTCATCATTTTAATTTTTGTTTGAGTGTCAAATTTTAGTGCTTGGCATACCTTAGTCCAAAGTAGGTAACATAAAATTTTAACTCTTCTAATATCTATGTGGTAGATGTTAGATGGTTCAACTCTATCAATGAAAATTACCCATTAATTCTACAACTTATGTTTTCTCAAATATGAGGGAAATGGATTACAGTAACTGTAAAGAGGGAGACAGAAAAAAAAAAAAAAAGGGCCAGCTGTCTCAACTCTCACCAACTCTCTCTTACAGAATTCTCAGCTTCCTCAAAATTTCTCTCTACATATTTCTGTCGGTTTCCAGAACATTCTTTCTGATATGATTTGATCCTCTCAGTCATTCTTTGAAATTTGCCATCGTAAATCTCGTGCAGTTATAGTTGAGAGAGGATGTTTGTCTCAAGAGCACCTGTAACTATGAACTTCTGTTAAATTACTCATCATGAAATAAGGCTGCGAGTATCTTTTCTCATCACAACTGAAGTCATTGTTACATAAGCATTGAATCTGCTGATAGAACTGATAAAATTTAGGCAAAAGTTCTCTTAGCCTTTATGTTTTCATTTCAGCATTCTTTCTTTTGGACATAGGTATGATCCCATGATGGTCATGTGATAAATTCAGTGACCAATATTCTACCCAAATGGCACCCTTTCCCAGCAAGATTTACTAAGTCCCTTAAACAAGATGGAGCTCTTCTATCTCATACATCATTACCTACATCATGTTATATAAAGGAAAATACTTAACTCCTTCATTTATAATTAATTCACCTCATATTTATTATGCACCCACTATAGATATTCAAGATTATATTGGACAATACATTCACAAAAGAATTAGAATATAAAGTGATAAATGCAAAAGAGAATGCTGATTAACATTATAGATTTAGAACCAAGTGCTTGAGTTACTATCTGTATAACCATGAATAAGTTATTTAACTATTAAATCTCAGTTTATTGATCTGTACTAATAAGGGTAATAATGATACTTATTTTATATGATTGAGGTAAGGACTCAATAAAATTTTGCATATATGCACCTAACACATATAACCAATCATATAATAAATACTATTATTGCTATTATTTTGTGCTTATTATTTCCATTAATGTTCAAATCAAGACGGTGCCATTTTAGAGTTTAGAAAAATATTGTGTTTAGAAAAAAATAGATAATAGAGTGTGAGTGAAGATATATAGAGTCAGTGAAAGTAGAAATAATAGCATTAATAAAATAGTATATAGCTAATAGAAAAAATTAGAAGGGAAATTAATTTTATGCTCTAATTTTCCAGTCCCTCCAGAGGTTCTTAAAAGAAAAAAGAGGGGTACCTGCAGGGCTCAGTCAGTTAGGCATCTGACTCTTGATTTCTGCTCAGGTCATGATCTCATGGTGGTGAGATAGAGCCCTAGTCCAGCTCCATGCTCAGCGTGCAGTCTGCTTGAGTTTCTCTCTTTCCCTCTCCCTCTCCTGTCTCTCAAAATAAATAAAATCTTTAAAAAAAAGAGAGAGAGAGAGAAAAGATGCTGAGCGGAAATATTCAGAATAAAAATTTTAAAAAACTATACACAATTAGAAGAAAATTATAAAACTTTAACGAAGTATTTCATCTTATAATTATGGCTTAAAATATTATCTCTAAACAATGTTCTAGAAAACAATAAAGCACACCTTTCATATTTGTACAAAACCACTTGGAAAAATTGGAGTTTTAAATGAGATCACAGCAATTATATATGGAAAGATTATTAATAGGACAATATGGCTGTTGCCACTGATGTATCATAATTATATTCTAGGAAGCATGCCTAGCAAAATGAATGTGCCTTTCACAGAATTGGGAAATTGGGATTTTCTTGGTTTGCATAAACATCATTAAGGTTGTCAGGACAATACAAAATGAATGTGCATATGCCATGACATAAAGTATAACATTTGGGTCAAAACTGCTTTTGGACCACCATAAGAAAATGCTGCTTTTAGTAGCAAATCAGAGGTTGTATGTGGAATTTTTTCCATGTAGAAATGCTTGGTACAGTATTCCTATGCTTCTGAAATCTGAATAAATTATGGCATATTTCTACTTGGGGAATTGCACACTTAAACAATATTATATAGCTATCAATTTAGTTTACGAGGAGCCACGAGATGGAATTTGCACTATGTTTCCCAAGCCATCCTTGTCAATTAATTCTGGCAAGCAAGTAAATCAGGTAACAAGGATGGACAGTTAAGTCAAAGAAGAGAAAAATGGTTTTACTTCCTCCCATGGCTTGATCCTCATCTTAGGGAATGACATAAGTAGAAAATTTTATATCAGAATGATCACAATGTTAATGATTTCCCCACATTTAACCCACTTTCAAATTTTTAAAAATGTGGTCTGTAATATTATTTAACATAAATTACAAAAACCATAACTTTTCAAATGTATTTAAAAATACCATGAATATTGGGCACCTGGGTGGCTCAGTCAATTAAGCGTCTGCCTTGGGCTCAGGTCATGATCCTAGGGTCCTGGGATCCAGCCCTGCACTGGGCTCCCTGCTCAGTGGGGAGTCTGCTTCTCTCTCTCCCTCTGCCCCTCCCCCTGCTCATGCTCTCTCTCTCTCTCAAATAAATAAATATAATCTTTAAAAAATACCTTTAATATTAATTTAAAATTTAAAATAATTATCATCCTTTAATAAATTTATGTAAATGAATAAAATTGAAAAAAAAACAAAGTGGAGAGTATCAAAGGTTTTCCTTCTCTACAGTTTATCCAACTAATATAAATGTATGCATAGTTTTATAGATGTTAATATACACCTGGTTAATAAAGCATAGAAAATCGAATGCTTTCCGAAGGGGTATATATTCTGGTGGGAAAAGAGAAGTGTGCCAAGTAACACCCACATACACTTGTGTAGCACAAATATGTATGTGTATATATATATATATATATATATATATATGTGTGTGTGTGTGTGTATATATATATACACCTGCAACTGATTTTAGCCAAATCTACCTGATAAACCCCTGGTTATGGTAGAATTCCCAAAATGAAACTAGAACAATTTTTTTTTAATTTAAATTACTTCATGAAACCTTGAATAACATGTAATAACCTTTTCAAATTGTTATTAGTTCTTGGCATTCAACCTCTCAAATGAGCATTTTTAGCAATGCAAAGAAATGAGGGCAATGATCCCTTATTACACATAGTCTGGAAAATTCGAATCCAGTGGATTAAATTCTTGTCCTCAGAATATACATCTACATGCCTTTATTCATAATTGCAGTGACATGCATCTTATTTCTAGACCAGAGTTTTTTGCTGCACAATCAGAACCTGCAGTGCATGTGAAACCTATTATATTAAAAACACATTTATGTAAAAGATGGTTCCATGAAATTTGAAAATACCATGAGGAGAAAGATGAGTAAATGATCAAGCTTAAATTCTCTTACTGAGTTTGATAAAGCTCATATTCTTCCTTTGATTTTAATTACATATCTCTTTTTATAAATTACTTAGTGAGAGATTGCTCATTGTCTTCAACATATCATGGATTTCCAATAGAATTATTTCCTTTTTTTATGTTAGATTTGAATGATTCATACTCCCTGTGAATTTTGATTTCTGTATCCCTTAAATAAAAAACAAAACAGCAGACTTACATGATTAGGCCTCATATTTACATTAGGCATTATCATTTGCAGCATTTGAGCTCTATCTGTACTGACTGGTTTCCTTTATTTTTTTTTAATTCTTTTTTTTTCATTTATTATTTTCATTATTGTGTTTTTATTATTATGTATTTATTTATTATTATAACCAGCATATAGTACATCATTAATTTTTGATGTAGCATTCAGTGATTCATTAGTTGCATATAACACCCAGTGCTCATCACCACACGTGCCCTCCTTAATACCCATCACCCAGTTAACCCAACCCCCACCCCCACCCCCCCTTCTGTAACCCTCCGTTTGGTTCCCGGAATCCAGAGTCTTTCATGGTTTGTCTCCCTCTCTGATTTCTTCCCATTCAGTTTTCCCTCCCTTTCCCTGTGGTCCTCTGTGCTATTCCTTATGTTCCACATATGAGTGAAACCATATAATAATTGTCTTTCTCTGTTTGACTTATTTCACTTAGCATAATACCCTCCAGTTCCATCCACGTTGATGTAAATGGTGGGTAGTCATCCTTTCTGATGGCTGAGTAATATTCCATTGTATATATGGACCACATCTTCTTTATCCATTCATCTGTTAAAGGACATCTCGGCTCCTTGTGGACATTGCTGCTATGAACATTGGGGTGCATGTGCACAGATGATATGATACTTTATATGGAAAACCCAAAAGACCCCACCCCCAAATTACTAGAACTCATACAGCAATTCAGCAACGTGGCAGGATACAAAATCAATGCACAGAAATCAGTTGCATTTCTATACACTAACAATGTCACTGAAGAAAGAGAAATTAAGGAATCAATTCCATTTACAAAAGCACCAAAAACCATAAGATACCTAGGAATAAACCTAACCAAAGAGGTAAAGGATCTATACTCTAGAAACTACAGAACACTTATGAAAGAAATTGACAAAGGCACAAAGAGATGGAAAAACAATCCATGCTCATGGATTGGAAGAACAAATATTGTGAAGATTTCTATGCTGCTCAGAGCAATCTACACTTTCAATGCAATCCCTATCAAAATACCATCTACATTTTTCACAGAGCTGGAACAAACAATCCTAAAATTTGTATGGAACCAGAAAAGACCCCAAATAGCCAGAAGAATGTTGAAAAAGAAAACCAAAGCTGGGGGCATCGCAATGCCTGACTTCAAGCTGTGATTACAAAGGTGTGATCATCAAGACAGTATGGTACCGGCACAAAAACAGACACATAGATCAATGGAACAGAATAGAGAGCCCAGAAATGGACCCTCAACTCTATGGTCAATTAATCTTCGACAAAGCAGAAAAGAATATCCAATGGAAAAAAGACAGTCTCTTCAATAAATGGTGCTGGGAAAATTGGACAGCCACATGCAGGAAATTGACTGGTTTCCTTTTAAAACGAACTCTGTTTTGTAAAGAATACCTAAATGTAACTGAAAGGCATCATATCACGGTGGTTAAGAGAATAGTAATTAAAGTCAAACACATGCTTGACAGTTTATCCTGACACTTAAATAGAATTTTTCAAAGTAATTGAATATGCCAAGTTTTAAGTTTCATAATCTGTCAAATGGGGATAGTAATAGCTCCTCCAGTTTGCATGAATTAAAATCATTTTTGGTTTGGCAAGTAATTAAAGAGCAACTATTAATAATTGGTATTGGAAAATATTGGTGAGAGGTATTTGTGATGGCCTATAATAGGAAGGCTTACTTAAGAAGGAAAATGGTCTCCTATCTATACAAGACTTTTTCAGTGGGGTTCTAACAATTCACATTTAGTTTTTCCTTATCTGGCAGTTTTAAGAACTTTCATGTCATGTTAATAAAATTACTACCAGTTTTTAAAATAATTTGCAAATCCGTAATACTATCAACCTATACATTATGGCTTTTCCCACTTTTTATAATAGTTTATTATCTTTCATTTGTAAATGTCTTCATGTATTTATAGAATTGCAAGCTTATCTATAACATAAACAGTTCCCTCATATTTATCAAAATAAGGAATGTATAAAGAGCCAAATACCATGGATACAGGGTTAGTATGTAACACTGGAAAAGGATACAATAATGTTAGTCACACAGGAAAGAGAATAACATAATAGAAAGTAAGACATAGGATGAAGCACCAAAACGTGTGTTTAAATTAATATGAGCATGAAGGAAATCATTCTTCCCAGCCACGTAAGTGAGAGAAAGGTATATTCAAAATTTAATGGTGAGAGAGAAGACATGGCTCAAGTTGCGGGAAATAAACCAGAGTCAGGTACCAAATGAATGTATAGGACCAGAGCACTAAGAGCGAGAGAGTACATGAAGCAGAGGAAATGCCAGGGTGAAAAAATGGAAACCTAAAGCAACAGAAAACAATCAGGTATTCGTGTTTATTAGATACCACAGAGTAGAGTGAAAATATAGTTCAGACTTTTGAGTTAGACAGATATGGACTATATTCGAAACCCAATTCAATTATTATCTGTGTAAATGTGGTTATGACTCAGTCCACGCAACTGTAACAATAGAAAAGATAATATTCTCTCTGGGTCTTAACAAATGCTAATCATTGCAATTGATGTTTTGTAGGGATACAGGCAAAAGATGATCCAGGTTTTGAGGTACCTGAAGCTGATACAATTTGTGGAGCCCTCTTAGGAAAAGAATGTAAATTGCAATTACTAATTTACATAAGAATACGAATTTAGAATGAGAAAGTAAATCACAAATTACAAATACCACAAACTTCACAAAGTCAAAAATAATAACAAAACAATTTTATTAATGAACAGCTCAACACAGCTAAAGAGTATCTTTTTTTCCCCTAAAATACCACTAGCATATTTTATGATGACTTTTTCATAGTACAGTGACTTCGTAATACAATCTTGTGGAAATTATAGTTTGCTCTCTCCTCTAGCTTAATTAAAATTTATCTTAAATTATTATTATTAAAGAGAAGCAGGTTTAGAAAATAGTTCACTCAGGTTCACAACTCAATACTGGAAACATCATGCAAATATTCAGAATTATTGTTAAATTTGGATAAATCATTAACAAGATTCTTTCACTTAGACTACAAAAATACAGGGCATTGCAAGTTTTCATTTGCTGTGATGTCTTAAATATTGGCTGAACTGACGCTACTAATTAGCTAGTTTATCATGGATGATTCTACGGCATTACTTATATAATGGATTTTGTGTGTTACCCTTGTCAGTGTCAGTATTTTGTATCAAACCAACAGCAAATAGATCATGGCCAGTGAGTTCATACTATGCGATGGTAAGTTGTAGTATATAAAACATTCATTCAGTCCACACACTTAAGTACTCAATATTTGTTTTAATGCTGGAAGATCATGCCCTACAAATACAGGATTTCTGATACATTCTACTTCCCACAATTCCAATACAAGTGAAAAATTATTATTTTCTTACATTATATATGCTGCATTACTGAGTATATTCCTGGACGAACACTACTTTTTTTAAATAGACATCAATGAGAACCAGTCTTCTTCATATAATTTTATATTCCTCATGATAGTATAGTTTCCCACAGAGTAGCTTCTGGCTCCAGACGTTTGGAATCTTGTTACTCCTCTACTCACATCTGATGCCAGGCCATTTGTCATATCGCGGCGATGTCATAATATCATTTCAAGTTTTACTCCTCTGGCACAATGTGAAGGGCACAGGCATGGTAGGCGGTACAGTTAGTTCTGGAAACCAGTTCCATTCCAAGACTGATAGCAAAAATTTTACTGTCATTGGAAGTGCCAGTGATACACAAAAATATTTATTCCACAAAGTTCAAACTCTACTACTCAACCTTTTTGGGGCCAGATCCTAAAAATGACCGTAAGCACTCCAGCACCACACAGCAGCAGAGGAGGTCAGATGAAGAACAAATAAGGGTAGAAAGAAACTGTTTTTAAGCAAATGCAGATAAAATATCCTTAAAAACAAAACAAAACAAAAAAACATAGGACCATATGCATTGACTAGCTCAGACTACTATAAAATTCCTCAGACCTTATTTTTTCATAGTTTTGGAATCATAAAGTCCCTAATGAAAGTGCCAGCAAACTTTGTGTCTGGTGAAAGCTTTCTTGCTGGCTTGTGAAAGGGCCCGTTATTGGTGCATGTGCGAGTATGCAGCTAAAGTTATATGTACAGGGAAATTTATAGGGTTAAAAGCTTGTATTAGAAAGGAAGAAAGATTAAAATAAATGACCAGAGGCCCTCACAGGAAGTTAAGAAAAAAAGGAAAAAAGCATGTCTAAAGTAAGTAGAAAGAAGAAAATAAAAGATAAAAGCCAAAACAAACAGAAAACTGAAATACAGCAGAGTAACAAAGCTAAAACCTGCTTCATTGAAAAGTTCAACAAAAATGATAAGCCTTTATGGGACACCTGGGTGGCTCAGGTGGTAAGCATCTGGCTTCAGCTAAGGTCATGATCCCAGGGTCCTGGGATCTAGTCCCATATCAGGCTCCTCTCTCAGCGGGGAGCCTGCTTCTCCTTTACCTGCCACTCCCCGTGCTTGTGCTCTCTCTGATAGATAGATAGATCAATCAATCAATCTATCTATCTATCTTTTAAAAAACGGTCTAAAAAATGATAAGCCTTTAATTGAAGGGAGAAAACACCAATCAGTAATATAAGAAACTACATATCCTACAGACCTTAATAGGTAATAAACATATGAGAATACTAAGTTAACAAAGTTAGAACCTTGGAAGAAATGGGAAAATATCCTTAAGACATGAACTAAGTTCACTGAAGAAGAGAGAGCCTGATTAATTCTGTATTTATCAATTAATGATAAGTAAACTAACACAAAAATGATAGTTAATCTGATAATGGATATTTACAAAAATTGTATGGTGAACATCTTATTAAAATGTTAAACACTTAATTCTTTGATCTTAAAATTAGGAAAAAAATGGTTTACTATCATCTTTTTCTGTTCAACATTATACTAGGGTATACAAATATTAAGGCATAAATACCAGAAAGGAGGAAATGAGGCTTTCAGTGCCAGAATATTTTTTCCCAGATAGGTAACACTACCCTAACTCATTTATTTATTTATTTATTTATTTATTTATTTATTTATTTATTTATTTGATTGAAAGAGAGAATACGAGCGGGAAGAGATATATCGTCAGATGGGATATAAATACAACACCCAATTACATGCTTCTTATAAGAAATTACTTTAAATACTTTAAATTACTTTAAATATAAAGGCATGAAAATATTAATAATTAAAGGATGTAAAAAATATACCATGTCAATAGTCAAAAGAATTCTGGAGTGTCTCTTTTAATATCATCCAAAATAAATTTCAGAGTAAAGAATATCACCAGAGACCAAGAAGGTAATTTCATGATTTAAAAAAAAAAGGTGGTTTATTGATCAAGAGAATTTAGCACCATAAATTTGGTAGCTTAAAACAACAAAAACTTATTCTCTCACAGTTCTGGAGGTGAGAAGTCCAAAACCAGTTTTACTGAGCCGAGATCTAGGTGTCAGCAAAGAAATGCTCCATCTGCAGTCTTTAGGGGCGAATCCATTCCTTGCTTCATTTAGATTAAGGTGGCTGCCAACAGTCCTTGACTTGTAGCCTCTCTCTGTGGTCCTATTGCCTTCTCCTTCTGTGGTCTGTCTACTCTCCCTCTGTTTTTTTTCTTATTAAGATAATGGTAATGGCATTTAGAGTCCACCCAAATAATACAAAATGATCTCATCTCAAGATCCTTAACTTAATCACCCCTGCAAAGAGCCTTTTTCCAAATGAAGTAAAATTTACAGGTTTCAGATACTAGGATGTGGATTCATTTTGTGGATTTATTCATTTACTCATTTTTCAGGCTATTAGAGTACCTTTATAGTTAGTTTTGAAAAACAGGTAATAATAGATTTGATAGACCAAATAGATTTGATCTTTTCAAAATTGTTTTGGTCTTATAGATCTCTGTATTTTAAAGTTAATTTTAGAGTCAGTTCTTAATTTCTCCACAATAATTCACTGGAGATTTGATGGGATTATTTTATATCTATAGATTACTTAAGGACATATTGTCATCTTAAAAATACTGAGCCTTCAAATCCATTATTTATTTAGAACTTTAATATTTCTCAGCAATATTTTATATTTGTCACTGAACAAGTATTACACATATAATCACCGTCTTCATCCTCAGGTATTTTATGATTCTTGCTGCTATTGTAAATTATTATTAATTCTTTTTAAAGAGTTGATTTTTTTTAAGTAACTTTGTTGGAGATTCCTTAGGATTTTCTTTGTATAAAATCATTAATTATAAATAAGCACAAGTTGGGGCGCCTGGGTGGCTCAGTTGGTTAAGTGACTGCCTTCAGCTCAGGTCATGATCCTGGAGTCCCTGGATCGAGTCCCGCATCGGGCTCCCTGCTCGGCAGGGAGTCTGCTTCTCCCTCTGACCCTCCCCCCTCTCATGTGCTCTCTCTCTCTCATTCTCTCTGTCTCAAATAAATAAATAAAATCTTTAAAAATAAATAAATAAATAAATAAATAAATAAATAAGCACAAGTTGATTTTTATTTTATTTTGTTGCCTTGTTACACTGGTTAGGAATTCCAGTATAATTTTTATGAAAATTATTAAAGAGAATATCCTTACTCAATTCCTGTTCGTTATATTGTCTAGTTTTACAGTTGTTTTTAAAGATTTGTTCTAGAGAGAGAAAGAGAGAGAACACAAATGAGCGTGTGAGTGGGGGAAGGGGGCAGAAGGACAGAATCTCCAGCAGACTCTGTGCTGAATGTGAAGCCTGACATAGGGCTTGATCCCAGGACCCATGAGATCAAGCCTTGAGCCGAAATCACAAGTCAGTCGTTTAACCACCTAGGCATCCCTAGTTTTATAGTTTGTATTGCAGAAAGGCACAATCCAGTACCAGTTACTTCATCATGACTATTCTGATTACCACAGCTGTATCAAAACTTATTTTGAAACTTAGTGATCTAACTCCTGATGGCATTTATCTGGCTCACGAGCCTTTAATTTGGGCAGCACTGAGTATATCTTATCTCTACTCAACTTGGATTCAGCTGGAGTAGCTCGACGGCAAGGGCTAACATTATCTACAGGCTTTCTCACATTTTGGCAATTGATAGTGGCTTTAGGCTGATAAGGGCCATAAGTGATAAATAGGGATCTTAGCTGGACTATCTACATGTGGCTCTCTATTTTGCAGAATTTGTTACAACATGGTGAGTGCATTCTATGAGCAAGTGTCCCAAGAGACATAGCCAGACTAAAGCTTCATCACATTTTATGTCCTAGTCACATAAACTACATTATTACTTTAATTAAATTCTATTTTTTGAAGCATTCACAAAGTTACAGCCAATTGAAAGCTGAAGGAAAGTAGGCTTCACTTTTTGATGGGCATGGTACATTTCTGTGAGGGCAGGTAGGATTATAAATACTCCTACAAACACTTGTTTCAAATTACAACATATAATAATGGTTCAATAATTTATTTTAAGGCTTTATTCTATTTGTGTATTGCACAAAAAATGAAAAATCCTAAATGTTCATCCTAATGAATTTACAATGAAGTATTATGCAGATATTGAAAGGAGAGAGCTCTACATTTCTTCTAAAGTATAATTTCCAGGTAAATAAAACAAGTCCCCAAAAGTGTGCGTGGTAGCATAAGTGATACAAAAATGAATATAAATAAATAGGTATGTGTATATATGTAGATAGCTCTGGAAGAATACATAAGAAATTAACAACGTAATTGCCACAGGATAATGAAACTGGGTGATAGGAGGAGAGAAGTAGAAGCGATAAATTAGCTTTCTTAATTTTTTGTGGATTTTAAATATGAGAATACATGTAATTTTTATATAACATGTACATAACTAGATAAATAGTATTAAGCTGAAAATATATCTGTTTATGTATCTTATAATGTGGTAAATATTATCAAAGAGATGTTACGAAGGAACTCCTGAATAACCCAGTACCTCTGGAGAATTTGGAGATGACTTTTCCAAGGAAATGACATTTGACTTGGATATAATTTTTTCCTAATGTTGGCTCATTTCAGTACTCATTTATTTATTTTATCATTTTATAATTAACATTTATTTTACTTTTTGTTTAAATCTTCTCACTCGCTGAATATAAATCAGCTTGTTCATTTTATTTTCTAATCATTGGTGGTCAGAACTGAGTCCTGGATTCAGATGTACTGTAACTGAACCATGAACATTAGATCAACACAGGGCATCCAATCTCAAAATGGGAAAGGTGGAGATTGATTTATACCTGTTGGCTCTCCTAAAGAAGAAGTATATTGAAAGCTGTGTTTATTTATTTACTCCCCCTAAAATGTTTTCAACCAAAATGAAAAAAAAAAAATTATTAAATAACTGGATAATTCTGGGGCTCCTGGGTGGCTCAGTTGGATGAGTGCCCGACTCCTGATCTCAGCTCAGGTCATGACCTCAGGGTAGTGGGATTGAGCCTGTGTGGGGCTCTGTGCTCAGCTGGGAGTCTGCTGGAGCCTCCCTCTCACCCTCTTTCTCTGCCCTCCCCCACCTCAAATAAATAAAGAAAGAAATCTAAAAAAAAACAGATAATTCAGCCAAATGCCTTGATATAGGTTCTTATCACTGAAACATGGATGATCAATGCATTCTTTCCTTTACTTTGCCCTTCTAGATAAAGTCTACTAAGAGCATATAAAATTTTTTTCAAAATATATTTTCACCAAAAAGAACATAAAATATAGACTGAAATTAGTTCATATTGATAAATAGAATACTTCCGGGGGAAAATTATGCCTACAGTGTCAAGTGGAAGTCGATCTAATACAAACCTGCTAATCTATCATAACTTGATCACATCAAGAGATTGTAAGTATGCATTTTGGTAAATAAAGGAATCCTAAATCTAAAAACCCAATATTGTGATGACAAATAACAGACCTTATATGTCTAAGCTCCCACTGAGAATTCAATTGCTTTATCTTCATTACTGAAGAGTGATACTATTTTTAAAGTATTTTACTTAAACATACAATTGAGTTGTGAATTCTATAACATGGTGGTTTTGTGCAGGCTCAATTTTCAGTGGCACAATTTTAAAAACCACCCTATAATTATTCATTTCCAGTTAGTCACTATTTAGAGAATCATGACAGCCACTCTAGAAGTATGTTTGAGAAATTGTTGCTGAATTTAGCACTTAGTAATTAGATTATGTTATTAGAGGAGTGCTAAGTTTCAGGCATTGAAATTTAACAGACTCCTGAAACCTCTTGTTGAGGGTACTTGATTCTATTCCCATGGAAACTGTTCATGCCTTGACAAATAACCTGTAAGTAGTTTTTGAAAAAATGAGTGTTAAAATTTTAAGACTTTGCTGTGGTGAAAATTTTAAGCATAACAATAGACTCTAGGTGATATTTCCCTTTCCTTAACTTTTTGGTATTACAACCAGAAAAACTGGGCTTCACATAAAAAATAATTCCAAAATTAATTTTTATAAATACTTGGTATTTTATACCATATGTAAAATGGTATAATATCATTTGTAGGTAGGCTGTAATGAATAAAAATATTATTTTTCAAAACTTAGGGAAATGAAGTAAGGATATAAAAATAAGTTTTTAAATAATAAGCCAAGAGTGTAGATAAAATGGAGTCATAATATTACAGTAAGACAAAAGCAAGAAGAAAAAAAGGGAGAAGGAGAAAAAGGAAGAGATGGATTAAATAAAAAAACTGGCAAGTAATAAAGTAAAGCATATCAATATTCACATTAAATTAAAAATATTCTAAACACCCTAATTGGAAGATATATTGTCAGATGGGATATAAATACACCTAATTACATGCTGCTTATAAGAAATCACTTTAAATATAAAGACATGAAAATATTAATAATTAAAGGATTTAAAAAATATACCATGCCAATAGTCAAAAGAAGTCTGGAGTATATTAATATCATCCAGAATAAATTCCAGAGCCAAGAATATCACCAGGGACAAAAAAGGTAATTTCATAATTAAAAAAAAAAGTGGTTGATTGATCAAGAGAATTTAGCACCTAATAATAGGGCTTCAAATACATGAAACAAAACCTCATTAAATTATATGGAGAAATAGATAAACCCACAATCCCAAAGATTTCAGTATCCCTCACTCAATAATTGATAGAGGAAATAGAAAATCAGCAAGAATATAGAAAATTTGAAAAGTCTGAACCAACTTGACATTTTTAGTAGACTTTCCAACACCAAAAATATTTTCTGTTCCATAAAACAAATTTTATTACATTTGAACAGAATCAAGTCATATTGAATATGTTCTCTGACCATATTGATACTGAGTTAGAAATCAGCAACAGAAAGATACCTGGAAAATTCAAAGATATGCAAAAAGTAAATAAAACACTTCTAAATTACCCATAAGTCAAAGAAGAAATTAAAAAAAAAAGGAAATTAGAAAGTATTTTGAACTAATGAAAAGGAAAACACAACATATCAGAATCTATGAGATTCCCCTAAAGTAGAGCTTAGAGACATATTTATAACAGTAAAATCATTGTTAGATAGCAAGAACTCTCTCAATTCAATAAACTCAGTTTTCTTGTTTAAGAAACAAAACAGGGGCGCCTGAGTGGCTCGGTCGTTAAGCGTCTGCCTTCGGCTCAGGTCATGATCCCGGGGTCCTGGGATCGAGCCCCGCATCGGGCTCCCTGCTCGGCGGGGGGCCTGCTTCTCCCTCTCCCACTCCCCCTGCTTGTGTTCCCTCTCTAGCTGTGTCTCTCTCTGTCAAATAAATAAATAAAATCTTTAAAAAAAAAAAACAAACAAAAAGGAAGAAACTCAAATTAAGCAGAAGAAAGAAACTGGGAGAGATTAGAGAAAAAAATCAATGAACAGAAAATGGAAAAATAATAAAGAAAATCAATAAAACCAAAAACTTTTACTTGAAAAGATAGGTAAACTGATCAGTGTCTAGCCGGCATGAACCAAAAATCAAGATAGAAGGTACAAATAGCCAATATCTGTCATACAGAATACTGATGTGAAAGAGTAATGAAGAAATATTATAAAATGGTATGCCAAAAATATGACAAATTAGAGGAGATGGACAAATTCCTTGAGGCAAAAATCTATCAAGAATCACTAAAAAAAAAAATAATAATAACTTAAATAGCCCTATTTCTTTTAATGAAGTAGAATTGTAATTAAATTCTCCCATTAATGGAAACTTCAGGCCCAGAAAACTTTACTGGTGAATTTTATGAAAATTCTTGCTTAGTAGTAAGAAATAACACCTATCTTACACAAACTTTTTTTTTCAGAAAAACTAAGAGGAAAAAATATTTTTCAACTCATTTTTGAAGCTATCTTTACGCTGATACCAAACGGGACCAAAAAAATGACAAAAAAGTCAGTCGTTAGATCAATATCCTTCATGAACATAGATGCAAAAAAAAAAAGCACTAATTTTTGAAAATCAAATAAAGTCTGACAATTTTTAAAAATGATATTATATCATGATTCAGTGAAGTTTATTTCAGGAATGCAAGTTTGATTTAGTATTCAAAAATTAATGTAATTTACCATATTTAGAAAAACTAAAAAACAAAATTCATATAATTATCTCACAGGATGTAGGAAAACTCACTGGATGAAATCCAGCATAAAAAAAAAAAAAAAAAAAAGAAATCCAGCATTATTTTTTGATAACCACTGTCAAAAGCTAAGAACAAAAAAGCACAATCTTACCTGGTAAAAACATAGAAAAATCTATATTTAATAACAACTTAATGGTGAAACACTGAATAATTTTCTTATAAGATCAGAATGAAAGGATGTCCACTGGCACTGTTGTGTCCAGCATTGTACTGAGGGTTCTGGGCAGCATAGTAAGTTAAAAAAATGAAAAATAATAGATATTCAATGACAAGAAAGAAGTTAGAACTCTAACGGAATCTACAAAAAAAGCTACTAAAACTAATGAGTTCGGGGCGCCTGGGTGGCTCAGTCGTTAAGCGTCTGCCTTCGGCTCAGGTCATGATCCCAGGGTCCTGGGATCGAGCCCCTCATCAGGCTCCCTGCTCAGAGGAGAGCCTGCTTCTCCCTCTCCCACTCCCCCTGTTTGTGTTCCCTCTCTCGCTGGCTCTCTCTGTCAAATAAATAAAAAAATCTTTAAAAAAAAAAAAAAAACTAATGAGTTCAGCTAGTTTCTAAGATATAAAATGGATATACAAGCATCATCTATGTGTTCATATTCTTTGAATAAAGAATTAGAAATTGAAATTAAGAAAACAATGCTATTTATTAGCATTAAAATTATAAGATACAGAAAAACCTGACAAAATATGTACCAAACTGTTACTCTGAAAATTACACTATTACTGATAGAAATTAAAGAAGGTCTAGATAAATGGAGAGATTTATCTTATTCATAACTCAGAAGATATAAAATGTTATGGTGTCAAAGCCTTTGAAATTGTTATAGAGATACAATGAAATCTTAAAATCCAGCAGGCTTTCTGTAGATAGTGACAACAGATTCTAAAATTCATATAAAAACATAAAGAACCTAACTTGCTAAAGTAACTTTTAAAAAGAACAAAATTTGAAATTTAGCATTAATTTGAGTAGTAGTATCAAAAAAGACACACATATTAGTTGAATGGAAATAGCATCAAGAAAAAGATTCATGCATTTTTGGACATCTAATTTTCGGACAGATATATTAAGGTAATTCAAGGGAGAAAGGATAGTCTTTAACAAATGGTGCTGGAGCAATTATATATCCATATGTAAGAAAAAATTATCTATGGATTGTACCATATTACAAACACACACACACATACACACACACACGCACACACACAATGGACAATAGACCTAGTTGTTCATAGATTTAATTGAAGGCCATCTCAAAGCAACATGGAGACACCTATAAAGTTTTTCCTCCCAGAAGGATCCCTGAATTTAAGAAACACCTTAAAAAGCCAATTGAGACTTGCTATAGTTAGAGAGGATTACACATTTCCTATAACTTTGGAATGAATTAATGACTCAGAATTAATTAAAATTTGGTTGTCATATTGTGTTTCAAATTCTATCAGAGGGTGGAGTAAGCCAAGAGAGGAAAGAAAGTCTCTTGTTTGAAGAGGTTTTTGGAAATTATTACCTCACTAGGAAACTTGGTAAGAGAAGAAAATGTTGGAATATTTCATGTTAAGATCATCTGTTTTAAGTTCTATCCTGCTGATTGATTGACAAAGTTTGAGCCATATGTTAATCTATTCTCCTTTATGTTTCTCCCCCCAAAAAGTTTCAAAAAAGGTATTTAACATCACATATTTCTTCTCTAATATAATAGAGTGTGAATTATTCACATATATTGCTTCTCAAATAACTACATCTATAAACTTAGAATGGACTAGTAAGATAAAGGCAAAATTTAGGCCACTAGAATCTAAGTTATTTATAATTATAAATCTTTAGAAGTATAAAGATAGATGAAAAACAATAATGTGATGAAATAAAGAATCTCATTAAAATAGATTTTAATATATAATAATAAATATCTATATTATATATATGTAATTGGCTTACTTTAGCAGCTAAAATATTTAATTCAGTCTCTTGTATTTGGTAATAATGTAACTCAGATGTAGCCCATTTCCCAAAGTTATATAAACAATAATATAATTTTGGTAACTTGAAGTTGGTTGGGGGGAAATTAAAAGGCGCAGAGGGAGAGAATCTTAAGCAGGCTCCACAATGAGCTTGGAGCCTGTCACTGGGTTCGATCTCACAACCCTGAGATCACAACCTGAGCCAAAACCAAGAGTCAACTGCATAAATCACTGAGCCATCCAGGTGCCCCTTGACTTCATAATTTAATAAAATTGTTGCTTATGCCCCATGTGGAATAGTTTGGCAAAAATGAATGTAGTTTGTTTATATTGTTAGTTCAATCCCTTATGTATTCTAAGTTAGAGGGCCTCTTCTGAGAAATGATACTGTTGGTTTCACACATTCTCTAGAGCCTTATTTGTTTCTCATAAAAACACACCTGAAATTTGGTGGCTTCAACAGCCAAAAAATTTAGAGGAACCTAAAATCATGGCAGTTAAAGGAGTTTAGAATCATGGTATGCAGCTTTTTATCACACTTTCTGGTATGTGTTTGTAGAGGTTAAGTGTTACTGGAGGAATTCAGTGTACAAAAATCTACATGTTTTTCAAAAATGTGATCGATTTTATTCCTTTTATGCCACCCCATCTGGACACAACTTCTAGGATCCAGGTTCACATTTTCTTGTTGTACCAGAGTTACATGATCTAGTCATATAAAAGCTAATGGATCATGCTATATAACTTAGCTTCTATTGCATTTTATATTTTGCTGAAGCACAGGTATATTTAAGGTGTCAATACAGCTATCCTTTCCATGGCCAGACAAATCATCATTTGGTTGGGGATGTTAATAGCAATAACTTAATCACAACTATTTTTTGTTATGTAAAGGTATACTGCTACCTCTGTAATCTGCAAAAAAATATACATCTGTATTCCATATTCTAAAATTTTATTAAAATTTACAAAAGATAACTAGTTAAAAAGTCTTGCCCCAGTCTCAGTGATGGGTTTAGGTATTCGTCTTTGCCTCTAAAGATAAATCCAGGTAGAATAACTTAGGTGAAAGCAAGGTGCAAATTGAATTATTTTCCCCCTCCTACCTTCCCTCCATCCTTTCTACTCTCTCTCTGTCTCTTCTTTTTTTATTTTTATAAACAATAATTAGAAGGTATCCATTTTATTTTTATTTCTTTAACCCTGTACTTTAACAACCAAGTCTAAAATTCTTTGTGTTTTGTGGCTGTTTCAAGCTGATACGGTTTAGCATTCATTTCTTCAACTACAATTAATAACTATTATTTTGGGAGAAGACTTGGTCCACAATTTCCAAATGATATGTTTTTCCATAATAAATTAATATTTTAATTTATATGTTTATATAATATATATATATATATATATATATATATAATTTAATTTATATATATCCATGATATCATAAACAATGCTTGGTGTTTACAAAAATAAACATAGGTAGGCATCACCAAGGTATAAGGTAATCCTGGGAAATGGCACTGGTCTCATCCACAGCTACGTCACTAGCTTCCTGGTTGGATGAAGTATCAAGTTCTACAAAACAAATTACTTGTTTTGTTTTTTCAGTTTACCTGGATTGGTCTACTTTTTGATGAAATACTTAGAGAAATCACATTTGAAACGTGCATGCTTCCCAAAAAGACCTTGTACCTAGTAATAGAATGCTGGAGTTGTTGGTGCATTTTTTTAGTTGCAACAATACCAAAGTGATTTTATTTTATTTTTTTGTTTGTTTTATTTTTATTTTTTAAAGATTTTATTTATTTGACAGAGAGAGAGATATCGAGAGCAGGAACACAAGCAGGGTGAGTGGGGGAGGGAGAAGCAGGCCTCCTGCAGAGCAGGGAGGCCGATGCGGGGCTCAATCCCAGGACCCTGGGATCATGACCAGAGCCGAAGGCAGATGCTTAACAACTGAGCCACCGAGGCACCCCTAAGTGATTTTAAAGCAGTAGAGTTTTGAATTAGGAAATAAACTGAATTTTTTCCCTGAAAATATTAAATCGTCTGCTTCCACCAAAATTCATATCTAGTAGAGTTTGGCTCAGGTTTTTGCCTTTATCGATCTGAATTTTTGTTTATATTTTTGCAAGGTAATTGTGGGTCTTCTCTTTCTCTACCGGCAGCTTCCTCTGCAGCCCATGTGGTCAGAGGCATAATGGGTTTCAGAAGCATCAGGCCATCAACATAGTGTTGCCAGCTAAGCACCAGTGAATGGGTCTGCACAGGAGGGCTATAGTCCCACCATTTGCATTTCCTTTCACCATATTCATCTTGGATCACCTCATGGAGGAGCTCCTATTTCCTTCTTTCTCCTTCTTGAAATTTTTCCATGCACCACACCCCAGACCATGTGCCCTGGTGCCTTCAGGTCTAGCCTAGTCATAAAAATGGTCACTGAAAGAGCATGAAGTCAATGAGTGGAACATTTCCCTTTACCCAATATATGTCCTTTCTGCTTGAATAGCCCACTCCTTACCCTAGAACTAAGAGAAATAACCAGCCTCCTCTGCTCTTTTCTTCTTTAAGGAGAAGCCAGGAAATGGTACTCCCAAGTTGTGGCTTGATCTTCCCTTTGCCTTTCTTATTTTAATCCCCTGGCCAAATCTCTCTAGGTTGTTTGGACTTCTTAATTGTTCCAATTTATACATTTGTCCCAGAAAAAATGCTACTGAGCTTCAGTATCATATGCACCATTAAAATAATAATGTCGTGAGTAATAAATATGCTGTCAGTTTTTAAAACCTCAATATTCAATAAAATATAAATCATGTTTACTTCAAAAAAATGTGGTCAATGCAAGCCACTACATTTTTGGTAAAGACACAGAAACTACAGGGTAAATGCAAACCCTAAGGGTGAAAGAAAGCTGCATTTCATTTCAAATACTGTAATATATTGTCTATCAATATGAAAGGTTTTTTCTGACATTTAAAGTCAGTTAAGCATTGACATTTTAGAAATGAACCTCAATAATGTATATAATTTATAATACAATTTGGATATATATATATACACTGAGATAAAATATATTCATAATGATGACCAAATTGGCATATATTAATTTTATCTGCATTAAAAATACTAGGAATCAATATTCTATAATGTCTTAAAAGCTGTGTGGTCAACAGTTACCCTCATAATCCTCTGGTAGAAAATCATTATTCTTACCATGTTATAGAGGTGAAGAAACTTACAGATTTAATGCCTCAGCTAATGATATACAGAAAGACAGTTACGGCAAGGGTCAACAATCAGAATTTATTTTGGGATGTCACTTTCAAACTGCTGTTTCACATTGACCTCTGAAAGAAAATCAATTACATAGAGCTTACTGGCTTAGAGAATGTCAATGCAATGCAGTTTAATTCGTCATTAAACCTGTACTGTCTATTTTACCAGTCTGTTGTTTACTGTGAATAGTAATGCTGAATAAAAACCACATCTGGAGAATAAGGAAAGGTTTATTTATTGGGACGTCTACTAGACATTAGTAACATTCCTACTGAAGTGCTTTCCTATCACACTGAAGACATTTTTTAAAGGTTTAAATTCACTGAATGATACTGAAGCAGAAAGTAGAAGAGATCATCATTCTATCATACCAGATGTGGAGTGCTATTGCTATAATTTCTGGAATTGCTTTAAAGTATGTGGGGAAATGAGTTTTCTCAATAAAAAATAATGGATTTAAAGGATAGCTGGAGTGATA
The DNA here is from genome assembly GCF_964656455.1 of Halichoerus grypus. Lineage (NCBI taxonomy): Eukaryota > Metazoa > Chordata > Mammalia > Carnivora > Phocidae > Halichoerus > Halichoerus grypus. The sequence continues at coordinate 19,715,929 of NC_135715.1, forward strand.
GAAAGAGGTAACTCATTTTCCCAATTAAGTTTACTGTCTGAAGAAAGAAACATATATTTATTTAGGGGTGGGGTGGGGAGCATTGTTATCTTCTGAAACTGCATACAGAGAAGAAGAGGGATCCATTCAAGGAATCCTCTTATAAAGAAGAAAATATGACAACAAATACAATGCATTCGACTGAAAGTATTGGCTGAAGACATACAAATTATTCTCAAATGAATACTTCTTGAATTCAGTATCAGTGAAGTAGAAAGCTTAATGTTAACTTGTAATTTACTGAAATAATTTTAATGTGAATTAACACATCTACAAGAATGGCTAAAAATTCCTGTACATAGTTCTAAGATAAAATTCTTAATCAGGTATTTTGTTGGAGGTGGATTGAAATCTTTTCTTTTTTTCTTTTTAAAGATCTTATTTATTTGAGAGAGTGTGAGAGAGAGAGAGAGACAGAGCATGAGGGGGGGGGGTCAGAGGGAGAAGCAGGCTCCCTGCTGAGCAGGGAGCCTAATGTGGGGCTGGATCCCAGGACACCAGGATCATGACCTGAGCCGAAGGCAGACGCTTAACCAACTGAGCCACTCAGGCACCCCTGAAATCTTTTCCTAATTTAATTTGATAACAGTAGTTGTGCAAATAAAATATCCTATGGATTAAAACTAGGTGATATATGTTAGAAATAATATATGAGAGAGGAAATGGAAGAGGAGTCCTCTGCATAAGATCATACATGTTATAGATTGCACAGCTCCAGCCAGCACCATTTCTATATGCTGTAATATGAAATGTAGCCCTGGAACTGTTCATGTGATGAGCTTGGAAAGGAAGGTTACTATATTTTCCCTAGTTCATTATAAAATTGTCCTTTTAGATGTAAGAGCTCTAGTGTTACTACTCTTAATTAAATACTACAGAATCTTTTGTCCATCTTTCTGTGCTTTATTTTAGCCACTTGCTTTAGATATACCTTCCATTACCTTTGAAATCTCTCTTCCTCTGTTCTAAAGTTTGCTTAAGTTCTCCACTGAATTTTTTTTTTTTAAATAACATTAAAATTTTCTAGATGTTCTATTTATATCTTTTAAAACTTTTGCCCCTTAACATTTTTCCTTTGCTTTAATTATGATTGGGTTGTTTATCTGTTTATATATTTTATGCAAATATTGTTGTAGACTTTCTGAGATTGTTTTATCATCATAAATTGTTTTGTTGTTAATGGTTCAATTTTGTTAATTTTGGTATACCCCCTCATGGATGATTACTATCTGTGTCTTTTATAATTTTAGGTAATGCAGTCATCCTCAACAGATTCAGGTGTGTTTGTTTTATTACTTTTTACTCTTGGAATACCTGGGTTCCCAGTGAGTGCTGCTGGGGACTTTTATTGTGGGGGGAGGGGACTACAGTGACTTTACTGTTAATAGACCAGATTTTGCTTTATTTTCTTCCTCCCTGACTTCCTACAACATACAGACACTATGAGCTTGGCTTCCTCAATTGTACACGGAACAAATTTGGGGGTTAAATTTTTCACAGAGGACATTTCTCCCACTTCCAGCATTAAGGCCCAGGACAAACTTCTGATGCTTTCCTAGGTCGATATGCAGTTTTTCTCTAGTGTAATTCTCATGAGTCTTGGATTATGTTTGGTAGCACTGATTTTGGTTCTAGTTTCCGATCTCATTAAGGCCCAAGGTCACACCTCTTCCTCTCCTACAGGTATTTTTTTTATTAAACCCCATGTCTAGCAATTAGATCGTACAGCTTTTCTATCCTCTCTTCTAGTGAATTCTTGGGTTTTCTTCTCCTGCTCTGCATTTCCATACATTTTTTCTAGCATTTTCTAGGATTTATATTTAGCTTGGTAGTATATAATAAAATAAGGTTGGGTATATATCTGCATATGCTAGGTTCAACATGTTCCCAATATGTAAATAACTTCGTAAGTGTCTTTTGTGTCTTTAGTATACCTCTCTAAGTCAATGTGCATTACTTCCTCTCTGAATCACACAGTCCTGTTCAGTCGTCTGCATTTTCCTTTCCCTCTATGTCATGGTCACTGATTATGAATTTACATATACACTGGTAATTCGTATTGGATATTTGGTAGAACTAAAACACTGTTGTAGTAAAAGATATTAAAGATCTTGTCTTTCAATTTCTTTCCGTTGCTTGGAAGTAACGGAAAGTAAAGAAACTCAGACCGAGAAAAGTCAACGTCATTCAGCATGATATCCTGGCACAATCGCATTAAAACACCTTCTGATTCTGCAAATAAAAAACTTGTGGATCATATATTCATAAAATTTGAGAAATTTTATATTGCTCTATTGAAGTACCAGAATTATTGTGTTCTCCAAATACAGATCTTCATTAAATCGGACTAGAGATAGTAATATGAGGCATGAAAGTGCTTTAAGTTACTAGAATAGGAACCTTGATTTCTGTACCCATTGTGGCTTTTATTAAACACTGTGAATGTTGGAAAATTGTTGTATTAATTTTTACTTTCTGTTTCCTAAATGATTCTGGTCATATTTACTTATAATTAACTATTTTTATTTAGGTTTTAAAATGTAAATATTATATAGGTCTTTATAACTAAAGCTTAGTTTTATCATATGGATATTCACATCAAATCACATATCATATTATATTCATATATCAAATATGTTTTTCAACTTACAAACGTTGTCAAAGAGTAAATTTCTAGTTTCTATCCTAGGCCAATGAATTAGAAACTTTGAAAATATCCACTACCCATTTTCTACACATTAATCGTTTTAGTACTAGTACCCTCAGAACGAAGTACAGAAATTCTTAGCATGTCATAGCTGGTTGATTACATTTTGGCCCATGTTTGCTTATCATCTGCATCTCCCGAAATTCCAAGCTAATCCCATTTCCCCCTCTTCAGGGAATTTTGTGCATTTTATGTCTCATCTCATCTATTCTTTGATCAGTACCAGTTGCTTTCTTTTCTTGGAAGTACTTACAATTCCTCTGGCAAAGTTTGCCTTATGCCTGAAACATCAATTCAGATATCACCTGGTTTATAAAATTTTATAGACAGCTCTAGGTGGTGAGAAGAAGATAAAATGTTTTGAGGCAGTAAGTTATGTAAGAATCTCCATTTAATAATCATGAAACAGTGTGAATGTGCATGGTCAACCTTGAATGTGATAAACGCTTTTTTTTAATTATGTAAAAGATAGGGGGCGATGCTCCCTGTGTCTGCATGCATCTTATCCTCTGAAGTCTGCTTGGTGTGACTTGACCACTGACGTTTAGTGGCTCATTCACAAGACCTGAGGAGTTACACACTTCTGTAGACTATTTCTTAATCCTTCATTTGGGAGTTTTGTGAGGCAAGGAATATTTTACAAGTAAAGACAAGTAAATTTAAGTATAAAAAAGCCTTTTTTTGCCTACTTAAGAATAAAGCAAAACATAAAATTAAAAAACAAAACAAAACAAAACATGTCTCTCCTACCTTAAGGCAACTTGCTCTTAGTTTCTCAGTGCTATGGGGACCAGAACCTTATGATTTCTTTAAAGATCTCGAACCATGTAGTTTTCCTGCACAAAAATAAAATAAAGATAAATTATATTCATTTTTAAATTAAATTTTATTTTTATTGAGATATAATTGGCGCATTTCATTGTGTAAGCTCACAGTGTACATGGTATTGATTTGATACATTTATATAGTGCAATATGATTCCCACCATGGCCTTAGCTAACAACTCTATCAGGTCATATAGTTGTAATTTCTCTTTTATGGTGAGAACATTTAAAATCTGGTCTCTTAGGAATTGTAAAGTGTGTAATACAATATTATTGACTATAATCACTAGGTTGTGCCTTAAATATTAATTATTAATCACAGAATGTATGCATGTTTTAAATACAATTCAACAATACATTATTTTAAAAAGTCCTCTAGAGAGCACACATTGAAATTAAAGTTTACTAGAATACTTCTACAATTTATGATCCAGGCAGTATTATCTATGAATTCATCTTTTAAAAGTACTCGCACAATTGCTCACTGATACATTATATGTAAGAGAAAAGAAATAAAGAAAAGAAAATTCAACCATCTAAAAGACCATCAACCAAGGCATTCTGAGAAAAAAAAGCTCTTAATCCTATTCTAATCCTACCTCCTGAAGCTAACTATTCTTAATAGTTTCACATGTATTCATCCAAGATATATGTCTATGCAAATACCATCAAAAGATATTTTAACAAAAAGGAATCACGTTATAAATACTACTCTTTAACTTACTTTTTTCACTTAATAATACAATAATGTGGACTATATTTTTTGCTATTCCAATGCAATTGCATTATTTTAACACCCACATAATGTTATTTAATACATTACTTTACACACTTTCAAAAGAATAATTCCATTTGTTATGGTGAATTTAAGTGATATTTTATGATACCTTACTTATTTTGTGATATTTTAGGATGCCTCAAGCATATAGAAATGTTGAGTACAAAAGCAATTTTAATATATAGATAAGCTTAAAAGCAAAAAAGGGGATATTCAAGAGCTAACCAAAAAGAGAACTCAGGCGTGCCTGGGTGGCTCAGTCATTAAGCGTCTGCCTTTGGCTCAGGACATGGTCCCAGGGTTGGACTCCCTGCTCCGGGGGAAGCCTGCTTCTCCCTCTCCCACTCCCCCTGCTCGTGTTCCCTCTCTCGCTGTGTCTTTCTCTGTCAAATACATAAAATAAAATCTTTGAAAAAAAAATAAAAAGAGAACTCAAAGCCATAGTGGTAAGCTGAAATTAAAGTTGCATTAGTGGCTCAGTATATTTTAAATGGATATACGTTTAGTGGCTTGGATTTTAAAATTAGTATTGAGATCAAGCACATGCATGGTTATAACTAAAACTGCTAAAACTTCATAAAGCTGGGAGCTGGGCAAAGCCATCATATCTGTGAACAGAGAACCGTTGCTAATGAGTTCACATGCTGCAATCACAAAGCATACATAGAAACTTATTACCAAAGGTCAATTAAAAAACAAATCCGGACTTAGGTAAAGAGAGACTTTATTTGAAAAGATTATTTAAATAAAGACAACAGTCTGAACCTCAGTGTCTGCAAGTGCCTCAAAATCAAAGAGAAAAAAGGTTTTTCTTCTATAGGGAAGGATAATTGAGGTAAGCAGGAATTTTGTAGGGAAATGAGGGGCAAGCAGATGGGACTGAATTTTCAGTATCAGTGGACCTGTTTAACAGAAAATGTACTCTCAATGGTCGGCCAATTCTGAGAATGAGTTTTTAAGGGGGATGTTCTGTACTATATTGATTCTTGAAGCTTGGAGTCAAGTCAAAAATCAGGGGCCTGTGGGGAGGAAACGTCTGAAGATTTACTAAAGTTTGGTCAAGCCAAGTTACTATGTCAGTTATTAGTAATTATGAGCATCTGGTTACAACTGAGATCATTCATTAATGAGTTGGCAAGTCCATACCCCAGGAACTAAAGATAATAGAGCAATCTGAAGGAGATTTAATTCATTTAAGCTTAAATGCCTTCAGAGATAGTAAAAAAGAGGGAGAGAGAGAAATGAAAATACGGTGGTACAAAATATCATGGCTAAAAACGAATAGACCCTAAAGTGCAAGAATTCACAATATTATAAATAAAAGCTACATTTGATAAAGTACCAAACAGAATTACTATCAAATAAAACCTACAGTCACTATAATAAAAGAGCAACTTAAAGTAATTTAAACAGTAACTAAAGAAAGGATTAATGAAATGTTTTTGAAATAATAAACTGGGAAAAATAATTGGAATATACATAATAGGCAAAGGAATACTATCTATATTCTACAAATTTTAAAAAGAAACAGCAGGGCGCCTGGGTGGCTCAGTTGGTTAAGCGACTGCCTTCGGCTCAGGTCATGATCCTGGAGTCCCTGGATCGAGTCCCGCATCGGGCTCCCTGCTCAGCAGGGAGTCTGCTTCTCCCTCTGACCCTCCCCCCTCTCATGTGCTTGCTCTCTCTCATTCTCTCTCTCTCAAATAAATAAATAAAAAATCTTTAAAAAAATAAATAAATAAATAAATAAAAAGAAACAGCAAAGGAAATGGTACAAAATAAAAATGACAACTCAAAAAGAAAAGTGTAAAAAGCCACCAAATATATGAAAATTATAAGAAAAATTGAAACAAAATACCATTTCTCAGTTACTATATTGGAAAAAATTTAAGACTTTTTAAAGCCATTAGTTAGATTTGGAAAATAGATGATGTTATATACAATCTTTGATTTAAGGTGATTGTTGCCACTTGAGGAATAATTTGGCATTATCTGTTGAAATTTCATGTGTGTGTCTTTGCCACGGAATATGTGCTTCTATCAATTTATTTAATATGATTCTCTTTATGTCTGTTTAAGTATACACAGTGTTTATGATAACAAAAACATCCAAACAATCTAAATTCCTACTCTTAGAAAAATTTTAAGAAAATATTTTTTGGATATACTTGAACAATAAAGTTCAAAAATCTGAGGATTTTCAGATGTGCTTTTTTTGGTCTATAATTTGTCATCTTTTTTCTCTCTATTTATACATTATCAAGAAAAATATCAGTGTGGGTGCCTGGGTGGCTCAGATGGTTAAGCGGCTGCCTTCAGCTCAGGTCATGATCCCAGGGTTCTGGGATCAAGTCCCACATGGGGCTCCCTGCTTGGCGGGAAGCCTGCTTCTCCCTCTCCCACTTCCCTCTCTCACTGTGTCTCTCTCTGTCAAATAAATAAATAAAATCTTAAAAAAAAAGAAAAAAGAAAAAAATCAGTGAGCTGTACTGCTATGATCCATTTTGATCCTAAAATGCATCTTAATTAGATAACATTAATAATTGTAGTAATAAGATAGTTTACTTATTAAAGTTATCAAATAATTTTTGAGGACATTAAATATTAATGTAGTAGAAATGTTTTATCTCCTATGGCCAATAGACTGAAACACTCTTTTTAAGATGTCTGTGTACAGTCATAAGACCTAGAGAAGCCTACTCCAAACCTAAGCAGCCTTTAGAGCCCTGAAAACTGAGTTATTTGTCAACATAACATGAAGGGCTTATTTTAATAACCCAAGAGTCAAATTGAAAGACTCAAAGTGATGTGAAGTCTAATAGAATGATATTTTGGAATATTATGTGAATTTTTTTTTCTTGCTGGTTACAGCATTGAGATAACTATATTATATAGAAAGAATTTTTTGCCTCAGGCAATAGATGGTAAAAACATTGAGAACAATGCTTTTGTATTGTGGGAGTTAGCAAGGCTGAGGAAACTCAGCACATTGCCTGATGGATACAATGCCACCTAAACTTTCCAAATCTGTTAATTCTTCTCCAGGTAGGTAGAGCTAGAGAATCAGAAGAGAAAAATAAAATGTTCTATGTTGATAGGTCCCTAGATGGGACCATTCCATCTGTTAGTTTAGGGAGCGTGACAGTAGAGAATCTTTGTGCAAACTCCCCATGTTAACACATGATACATGAAAAAAATCCCATAAGAAAAAAAAAAAAAGCCTACACGGCAACACAAGGTGGATATGTCTTAAGTGCCTCAGACAGTCTCAGCAAATTTCCTGTGACACAATGAGACCCTAGGGCAACCTGATTATCCTGGGTACCAAAATGCCCACTGAAGTATAAATAAAAACTGACATACTTAAATAGGCAAAAATGATAAAGAGGACTTGTTTCATAGAATAAGGAATTAAATGTCAGTAACCTGATTTAGGACTCTGATAAAAGGTGGCCACAGCTGGTGACGGTACCACATGGACAGACAACAAGCCACATCAGTCAGTCGTCTCCCCATACTGCTATATGCCTCAATACATTATGATACTTAAGGCAGAGTATTTGGAAAGAGAGCACCCATTCAACTATCTGAAAATTATTTTTTAACTTGAACTGGGTAAGAAAAACAGTGCACTATTTGGGAGGCACTTCACTAAAAGTGATAGTATTTTATAATTAATGATATCTTATAAAGTATGGAAAGGTTACTTCTTTTTTCCCCCAGAAAACATAGATAGATCAGTTGATCTATTGATCAATCTATATAAGTAAATAGATTTATAATTTATCTATCTAGGATTTAATAGATATAAAGTTATCTCTCTATAGATGATAGAGATATAGAGACAGAGACAGATGCAAAGGCAGAGACAGAGAACAGACAACAACCAAGATCTTCCCTTTCTGAATTCAGTATATTTTCTTATTATATCACATTGCTACCAATCCAGCTACCTTCCCCACAAGAAATTTGCTTTGATTGCTTTGTAAGGTAAATGAACTAGTTTTTCACCTGCAGGCTTTGCTTATTCTTCTTAACACAATTCAGAGTTAATGATCCCAAATAATTGTTCAAGCTTGTTCAGGGACCATCTGCCAAATCAGAAGAGACATTCCTGCCTGGGAATGAAAATGCATCTGCATATATGTTGCTATATTTTTTGCCTCATGAGGAAATAAATGTTGCATGGGGTCTGATAACAATGAACTTTAGTCATATTTTATAATAAAGGGGTCCATTTTTTTCTAATGATAATAATTATTGCCACCATTTTCAGAGCACATTTTATTAGGTCCTTTGCTAATGACTTTATGGGAAGGTATTATTAGCTTTCTCTTCCAGAAGAACAAATTCTATTTAAAGAGATTATGTCACTTGCCAAAGATCACCCAGATAATAGATGCCATAGATAGAATAAAAATTCAGACGGTGTTCTTAGCCTTTATACAATATCAATTTGATTTACTCAAGGTGATATGATCCTATGTCTATATTTCTATTTAGAAAGATATATACCACTCTGGAAGTGTTAATTTGTTGATGACTTCTATATTAGTTGAACAAACCTTGATCTTCTAACTGCTTTGTTGAGAATAAATTGCAGGGGAATAAGAGCAGAAGAAGAAAGACCATTTAAGAGACTATGACAGTAATCAGAATAGAGGCTATTTTTTTTTTTTTTTTAAGATTTTATTTATTTATTTGACAGAGACAGAGATAGCGAGAGCAGGAACACAAGCAGCGGGAGTGGGAGAGGGAGAAGCAGGCTTCCCCTCGAGGAGGGAGCCCGATGTGGGACTCGATCCCAGGACCCTGGGATCATGACCTGAGCCGAAGTCAGACGGTTAACGACTGAGCCACCCAGGCACCCAGAATAGAGGTTATTTTTAAAAGTTCACAGTGGTAGCAGTAAAAAGCTGGTGAAAGTGGTAAGATTCTGTTGTATTTTTCAGTAGGATTTGATAATGAATTGGGAATGGAGTGTTTGGGAAAGACAGTAATCAAGGACAGTTTCAGGATTTGCGGCCTAATTGCCTGGACAGATAAAGTTTCCATTGACTGAACTGGGAACCAGCTTAGAAGGAGTAGGTTTTGGAGTCAGGGGATGGGGCAGCGAAGGGCAGGAGTTAGTTATGGACATGTGAAAGTTGAGATGCTTATTTTGCTCCTGAATGGGTTTGGGCTCATTGAGGAAAACAGAAATTTGATACTGAAGTTAAAATTTATAATGTTGGATGAGATGAGAGTTAGGGTTACAATATTTAAGGAAATCACTACTGAAGGTTTGAGAAGTTATTGCTAAAAGGTCAGGCAAACAAATACTAAAGCACGTAGCCCGTAATTTTCAAGAATCACTGGGAAATTTTCATGACTTACTGATAAAGCTCCCGCTATCTCAGTGTGTAGCAATAAAGCAGATGAATCTCAGGTGATCACTTCTCTGGCTGTGATTCTCATGTCTGTCCATACATCTGGATGCCACTCCCATAATTATGCTCCTTTTCTTCTACCATACAAATATTCTATGAGTTCTCAGTGGTAATCCTACCCCAGAACCATAGAGGGAAATAGATGCCAAAAAATGTAGTTCTTATCTGTTCCTCACCATGCAGAGAGGAACATAAAGGAGATATTGGTGATGCTAAGTTGGAAAAATAAATAATCCAGTACAATTCCTAACTAAAATATTTAGTAAACACTTAGAAGAGTTGATTTTTCAGAGAATGAGTAAGTGTTAGAATTACAAATTTGATAGTTGTGTTTGTTTCCTAGGGCTGCCATAACAAAGTACTACAAGTTGAGTGGCTTAAAAAAAATTGTCTCCCAGTTCTGGAGGATTTCCAAAATCAAGGTGTCCTCAGAGGCAGGCTGCTTCTCAGACTCTGGGTAGAATCCTTCCTTGCCTCTTGCAGCTTCTGGTGGTGGCCATCAGTGCTTGGTATTCTGTCTCTGTCATCACATGAATTCTTCCTCTGGGTCTCTGTTTTCACATTGTATTTTCTTCTCCTTATAAGGATAAGGAGTTGGGTCTACCCTAACAGTCCATCTTACGTTGATCACATCTGCGAAGATCTTGTTTCTAAATAAGGTCACATTCACACATTCACTGGTACTGGGGGTTAGGACTTCAACATATTTGGGGGTGGGGAACAATTTAATCCATGACAGTAATCTTCAGAGTGCTGAGGGTATTCAAAGGCATAGATCTGGACAAAAACACATAGGAAGCAGATTTGGGTAAGGAAAATTTGTGACCCAAAGATTCTCATCTGGCACAGAGAAGAGACAAGGAATCAGCAAAGGAGATTGAGAGAGTGGGTATTAAGGAGGAGGCTATATTTGTTTTCTATTGCTGCTACTGTAACAAATGGCCACAATTTAGTGGCTAAAACAATACCATGTTATTATCTTTTGGTTCTTGAGGTCAGATGTCAAAGATGGGTCTTACGGACTAAAATCAATGTGTCTGCAGGGCTGCATTCTTTTCTGGCAGTTTGAGGGCAGATTTTGTTTCCTTGTCTCTTACAGTTTTTAGAGGTTGAGTTACTTGGCTCCTAGTTTTCTTCTATCTTTAAAGCTAGTTCATTGCCCCTCCTCCCACATCTGTAGTTTTGCTTTTCGTGGTTTCAGTTACCCCCAGTCAACTGCAGTCTGGAAGGAGATGATCCTCCTTCTGACACATCACACATCCTAAGGTCAACAGTAGTAACTTAATGCTATGTCACGGTGCCTGCGTCATTCACCTGCTTCGTCTCATCACCTACGCATTTACCATCTCACATCATCAAGAGAAGAGGGGTGGGTACAGTGCAGTAAGATATTTTGAGACAGAGAAAGAGAGAAACTACATTCCCATATATTTTACTACAGTATATTGTTCTATTTTATTATTGCTTAATCGTTGCTAATATCTTACTCTGCCTAATTTTTAAAATATATTTTATTATGGGTATGTATATATAGGAAAAAGCATAGTATATATAGGATTTGGTACTGTCTGTGGTTTCATGCATCCACTGGGGGTCTTAGCATATGTCTCCCACTTATAAGTGGGACTATTGCAATAGCTAGTTAAGTTTTGACCACATATCATCACTGACCCTGACTCTTCTGTCTTACTCTTCCATTTTAAAATGACCCTGTGCTTACATTGGGCCTATCTGGGCAATGTAGGAAAATCTCTCTATTTTAAGGTCCACTTATTAGCAAACATAATTCTACTTTGCCACATGGCAAATATGTTACATAACGTAACATATTTACAGATTCTGGGGATTACGACATGGGTGTCCTTGGGAGGCCATTATTTTGCTTACCACAGAGGGAAGCTGGAAAGTGTAGTATTCTTAGGTCCAAATGTTACAGAGCAGAAAATATGACTGAGCATTGTTGAATCTTGCTGATGGCCTAATTAAGTTGACTAGGTTACTTGCTGATGGTTCTATGAGGTTAAGAAATGAAAAATGAGCATGGATTTAGCATCTGGGAAAACACTGGTAGTATGAGAAGAGCAGTTGATGTGTACTGATTTGGATGAAAGACTGGTGTAAGTAATTCAGGCAGTGATGATAAGAGAATATATAGATAAAGCAAGTCCTGACAACTCCCATGTTTACTGGAGATTTATGATGTACCAGTTGTCACGGAGTATTCATGTAATCCTCACCAAAACTGTATTTAATAAAGTAGAAACTTGTTATTTGTATCTCTGCAACACACTATAGAATTATTCAACATGTTATGATTGATTTCCATTATTAATGTAATTTAAAAATATGTCAAAAATAATGTTACAAGGAGTGTTGTATGGTGTTAAGCTATTTACAATTGTATGCTGATGGATCTAATATTGTAATTCTGCGTAAATCTTGGTCTACTTTATTTTAGAAATGGAAACAAGTATTAAACTCCCTTTTTATTGTGGGGCGGAGAATTCCTTAAACAGAGATTATATTTCTTCTTTAGTAGCAGATTAGAAAATGACTAAAAATATATTCATATGTTAAAGTTTATCTATTTTTAAAAGAGATTACCAACTAATGATATAGGTAGAAATAAAGGGTTTCAGAAAGCTCTATTAAACTATAACATTGTTTTAGCATTTTATGAAATTTATTATGTTGAATATCCATCGTTTTAAAATCATACTTTCTGAAAACTAGATCCTAGGTTCCTTTCTACCAACTGGATGCTGTTCTCCTTTTATAACACACTGAAGTAGCTTGCTGCTTCAGTTTCCTGATCTGTAAAAGAGCTGTAAGCCTATCAGTTTGTCATACTGTGTTGTATTCATGTAAAACTGAACATAACTTGTATAAATTATGAAAAAGATATAAAATTGAAAACAGAAAATCAGATGACATTGACTCATATAAACTTAAAAAAAGTAGTATTTTTTTGGAGGGAGGAAGTAAAATCAAATATTTCAATGTACCTGCAGAACCTCATGATGTTTCCTACTAGGGAACTGCTAAAGGGAACATAGAGATAAATTTATATATAGGTTTATTGTTTTCTTTTTGATATAAATAAAAATTTGGGAAAGCCAGTTAATGACAAATAAAAAATCATCAGATCTTTTAAACAAAAGTTATTTCTGAATGGTGATGATATATTTTGATAGTTATACATTATTGCTATTATGAGTACACACTTTTTCATATGGGTTGATGAATATCTAGTTTACTTGACTGTGCAACTTGGCTTAAACAGATTGAAAAGTTCTAGTCCTTTAAAATAACAGATTTAAAATTTTTTCTGTATCAAAAGTATTTACAGTGTACTCAGTATGTGTCAAACACTATTCTAGGAGCTGTGGATATAGCAATTAAAACACGCAAGTGTGCGCGCACCCCCCGCCCCGCCCCCACAGCCCTGCTGCTTACATTCTATAAGAGGACAGATTTTTAAGTAAACTTAAAATATGTACTTATTAATATAATAACAACTATTTAACCCATGTGGATTTTTAAATCGATTTTTAATATTGAAGCTAAAAATCTGATATTTTTAAGGCCTACATTGTAAATCCATATTAATGCCACTTTTTTTTTTTAAAGATTTTATTTATTTATTTGAGAGAGAGAATGAGAGATAGAGAGCACGAGAGGGAAGAGGGTCAGAGGGAGAAGCAGACCCCCAGCTGAGCAGGGAGGCCAATGTGGGACTAGATCCTGGGACTCCAGGATCATGACCTGAGCCGAAGGCAGTTGCTTAACCAACTGAGCCACACAGGCGCCCTTAATGACACTTTTTAATGAACTTTTATTTTTATGCTTGACTATCATGATTGAGCCAATTGAAAACTTGCCAAAAAAATTGTAACACAATTATAACTATGCACACTGAGGCAGCAAGGAAATTTGAAGGAATGTTTAATTTTTATATGCATTTTCATAAAATTATTTTAAAGTTGTAATCACAAAACATAAATTTGTAGTGCCCCAAAGTTTATAAATAAGTACTGATTTTTAAATGAAAATTAATATATATGACTTTCTTATTCAAATATCATATACAAATTATATTCTGAGGAGTTACCTCAGTTTGTTTAGTTTTTTCTTAGAAATATAATCACCATGTTTTCAAGATACTGTTTTCCTATGAACATGTATAAAGAGTTTTTAAAGTACTATCCAAAATGTATAGTTTTTATTTTCCCTATATCGAACTCCTTTGAATATCAAATGAATGTTTGCTTATTATTATTTCCTAATCTTTTAATATAATGTAGAAGCAATATTATCATGAACTTTTAAACTACATCACATCATTGTATGTTCACAAATTTGTATGCTTACAGTTGTCATGAAACTAGCCAGAACTTTTCACAGAATGTGCAGTTAACCAATGTTCAAAACTGCTTTTCCTATCTGGACATACTAATAGGATGCAATACATTTTGCTAGAAAAATTGCCTAAAGATTATTCTGCCATATTTTAGCACTAACGAAGTAATTGGATGCATTAGGAGTCTAGTAATTTCAGCAAGAATCTGCATTAATCCCCACCAAGCTTGAGTTAGACATAGTAGAAACCGTAAAGAATTCTGTGCTCTTAATTACTGCTCCTTTCTTTTTCGATATAGAACTCCCCTGGTGATGAAAACTGAAGAAAAATCCATCACTGAGGCACTCAAAGTTTATAATCCTTACCAGTGACCTTTCCATGAACCCAAATTTAAGGGCATTTTTAAAAGGAAAGAGTGTGTAAGTATAACATTTAAGAAACTAACTTAATTAAAACAGTAAATGTTAAGTTGGCATGAAAGCAATTTCTACTAGATCACCTGTCAGCATACCAAATAACAATTTTTGGTTTTGTTTTTAAACTGAACCTTCTCAACAGAGACTGATATATATTTTTTTTATCAGAGATAATTGTATTTTAAAGACATTTTTTTTTAAAGGTCACAATAGACTTAAATTTTCTATAGTTAGAAATAAACTTCTAAAAATGTTTAAGGGGTGCCTGGGTGGCTCAGTTGGTTGGGCGACTGCCTTCGGCTGGGGTCATGATCCTGGAATCACGGGATCAAGTCCCGCATCGGGCTCCCTGCTCAGCAGGGAGTCTGCTTCTCCCTCTGACCCTCCCCCCTCTCATGTGCTCTCTCTCTCTCACTCTCTCATTCTTGCTCTCTAAAATAAATAAATAAATAAAATCTTTAAAAGAATAAAATAAAAATGTTTAAGAGTTTAATATGAATATTTTTAAATTCTGATAGTCTTTTGTAAATATTCTTATTTAAGCAATCTTAAATATGGCTGCCTTCTCTTCACTGTAGCTCCTCTTGATTTATTTCATTTCTAGAATGATTTTGAGAATTGACAATGCAGTAGTCTCAAAGAAACTCCGAAACAGGAGACTGTAACATACTTGATATTTTTCAGCCTAAAGCATCATTTAAGTAAAAAAAAAAATTTCACTGTCATTCGTTTGACCCATTTGTACGTTTGTACCATTCACTGTATTGTGCATAATGATATTTCAGTCTTTTCTTTAGAAGATTTTATTTGCGAGAGAGAGCAAGCACGCACACACAAGCGGGGGGAGGGGCAGAGGGAGGAGCAGACTCCGCACTGAGCAGGGAGACATTTTGGGACTTAATCCCAGGACCCTGGCATCATGACCTGAGCCGAAGGCAGACGCTTAACTGACTGAGCCACCCAGGCGCCTCTATTTCAGTCTTTTGTAAACTGCCTCTAAACAGGTGTTTTCAACTGCTGGAACACCAAATCTAACCATTTAGCGGACATTAATTAGTTATTTCAATGTTTGACACAGTTTCTGGTATCTAAAATGTATTTAAATTTTGTTGAGTTTGTTTGTGATCGCAACTAACCTTACAGTATTGAGGAGAGTAACTAAGTGGGGGGAAAAGGATGGTTCCTTTCCTTCCCAGTGAAAATAGAAACTTTATTTCTTCCTCTTGATCCTCAAGAGTGTCACTGAAACACTGTTGCAAATGCCATAATTTCACCTTTCCATTCGTTTTCACTGCTTTCAGCTTTCTGCTTTGGTGTCCCAAACTTGTTATGTTAAACCTTGTTCAACTTGTGTAATTTTCATGTGACTTTCTTTTCTGTGAATCAGGATACTTCTTTATCAAACAGCAGAAAGTTAAATCAAGCTCATGTTGATAAAACAAAAGGGAATTGGAGATGGGGTGACTGTCAGGGAACCTCAGGACCACCAGAAGTGAAGTTGTCTCTCAGGGAACCTGCACTCAGGGATTTGAACATTGTTACACCCCATCTTTCTACAATGTTTTCAGACCTCTCAAATCCTCAGATTTGTTTTCCCAGAATAGTTTCTCTACAAAGCAAGAGGACCTGATTATCTGATACACCTTGAGGTTGCTATATAAAATAGAACTTCAGAGGATCACCAAAAAGTCTATGTTTACTGTGGGCTCCCAGCTTTAATTTTGTCACTCACATAGTTGCTACAAACACTGAAACATAAAGTTCAAATTATTTACTTTGGTAAAAACGATAATTGTAATAACAAGTTATTGTAGTAATTGGCGTGAGTGTGCTTATAAAACCACCCGAATGAGAGTTAAGTCTTTGAATTTACCTGCTTTTACCTTAGAGCAAGGTAAAATAAAACTGTGACATGTACTCATGCCTAAATTCTTTGAAAAAAAAATGTTCTAGCTATTATTTTTTTCTTAAGACAAACACCCATATTATGATGACATCTGCTCTTTAACATAGCCTCTCGTGTTACACTACTTTAGATCCTTGAGGCAGCCTTATATGGTTATGGTAAGAAACTGGATCAGGTGTGATTACTGACTGTTAACTGTAGATTTCAGACCTCTGAGCAGACAAGGTAAAATTCTTATCCATTATGGAACCTAGAAAAGGATATATCTTGTGACTAGATGATTTATTTTAATGGGTATCTAATTTACATATATGTTTAAAGTCATTTTTGCCTCTTACATGTTATAATTATCAATGGAAATATAATTGTGTTGTTGAAACTTAATTGCTACTGTATTTCAAATAATATATTGTGATTATTAATATTTTCAGGTAATTTGCAAATGCATAATTAATATTGCCAAAAAATCCCATAATATAAAAGCTATATAGTTAATACTTTTCTGATTTTTTTCGGATAAATTACAAAAGCAGAAGTAATATTACAAACAAAATTCTAATATAAAAGTTATATAATTAACATTTCTCTACTCACTGTAGATACAAAAGTTAAAAAAAACTAGATGAAATAAATTAAAAAATAAGTAAGTATAAACTCCAAAGATAACTTATCTAAAAGCATTGATATAAAAAATGATTTATAATGCTAAATTTTTTTATGGATAGGTTACAGATAATGTCCATCATCTTATGAAATTCTTTAACCTTCCAATATTTATGTCAATGTAATCGCTATTATTACCATAACTGGATAATAGTTATATGCTATATATACTCCATTATCCAAACCAACTATAATTTCCCTGAGTATAAGACCATATTTTAAAAGTGTCTGTATCTCCAAAAATATCTAGCACAAACTATATTATTGTATCAGAATCCATCAATCATTCCTCTTTCTCACTATATTTTAATATGGGACAGAAAGGTTTCTTGAAATATATTTCAAATTAACATCATTATCTAATACTAATCATCATTTTAAAAACTCAAACCAATTTCTCAGTGAGAGTATTAGAAGTGAGGTGTCATCTAAAAATATTATATTTTTAGAGGCAATAGTAATCTTTAGACTACATTTATAATTAGATGAGTCTACAAAGAACTATATTAATGCTCAAGGCTGAGAGTAGAACTGGCAGTGAGTCAGAGATTTTGAGTAATGTTCCGCAGAATACATGTGAAATAATTTTTTATCACAAAGTGTTTTAAAACCCTATTTCTGCACTGTGATTTATTCATTGACTTGTTCCTTCTAAGATGAATAATAGAGTCACTGGACGATGCATAGCTCTTGAAGTGATCTTAGAGGTGCTTCTCCTGACAGCTGAAGTGTTTGTTGTGACATTTAGTACAATTTTTCAAGTTTTGACTGTCTTTCAGAAATATTAACTTCCCCATATTTTTCCCCTTAATTTAACTTATCAGTGTGTTTCCATTTAACCTTAAGATTCTTCTGGCCTCCATGACCATTTTCTTGTGATAATTTTGAAAATTCCCTTAAGTCCAGATGGAAGACACACTAAAAAAGTATCCTATCAACAACAAGCAATGTTGAAGAATAAAGGCTTAGTTTAACTTTACTCATTGAAAGAGAGAATAATCCGATATTTGAAGATTAGCTGAAGTTAGGAACATGAAGTAAGGGGTTGAGACATTTCAGGCGAAGGAAACAGCACTTAAAGAGCCTGAGACATAAAACAATGGTGTATTATGTTCTTGGAAAAGAGTATAGACCAGACTTAAACTCTTCATGAATAAGATGGGACCTGACTGATTCTTTGCAGAAAACTCCTATAAAACTTGGACATAAAACACACAACAACATTGGTGAACAAAAAGAAGTAAGCAGATTTTGGTGGAGGTACATATTCATAGGAGGGGAATTTTACAAAGTACATTCCCAGTTTTTGTGGATTTTACCCCAAGGACATGCATCATCAGTGCCGCAAATGAGGGGGCAGTGGCAGAGAGAAGTCCATAGTTTTGTGGCCCGGCAATTTTGAGACCTGAATATGGAGAGACACTAGTTTGCAAAGAGAGGAAAAATTTGTGAAAGGAAAAGAGCCAAATAAGTCTCAAATTCTGTACACCGTATCACTGTTTGATCCCTCAATCTGCATGTCTAGACAAAAAACTAAAAACACCCCAAAAAATCCTCAACTAAAAACAAAGGATCTGAAATGAGACCAGAGATATGACCCATAAAACAGTTTTTGATTTAAGGCCAATTAAAATAATTGAAAGATAAAGCAGAAGAAACAACTCTTAACAGAGAAAAATAAAATGATCTCCTGTCTCCCCCAAGGTGATATTCATAATTTCTAGGACTCAATCTAGAATTACCTGATATATGAAAAACCAGATGAATGGAAAAACCTCTCAAAAGAAAAGGAAATGAACTGAAACCAATGACACGATGATCCTAATATTATAAGCATCAGAAAACATGGTAAAGTAGGTATTATACTTTCCCTAAGAAAAGTTTAACACAATATACTCCTAATGAAGGGAAAGAGGAAATCTCAACAGACATATAGGTATGATAAGAAGGAAGCAAATGGAAATTCTAGACCTGAAAAATATGATACCACAGTAAAAGAAAAAAAAAAGGAAAGTTCATTGGATAAAATTAACAGCCTAAAGGAGACGGTGGGGGAAGATAAAGTAACTTTGAAAGTACTGCAATAGAAATGACCCAGTGTGAAGAACATTGTTGTAAACAATGAACAGAGCTATAGGACTAGTTAGATAATATCAAATAGTCAAAAGTCTGTATAATTAAAATCCCAGAGAGAAAGGAGAAAGATTGGAGCAGAAAAATTGTGTGTGTGTATACACACACACACACACACATACACACACATACATACACATATACACATGTAAATATATAAACATATGCAAAAATACATACATATGCACACAAATGTGTATGCACATATAAATAAGTGTATCATATAATTTGAAAATATAACTCCTTTAATTTCCCCACATTTGTTTAGATAAATTTTCAGATTCAGCTCATAGAGTTTGATCAATTTTTAGTTTGCTTTCCATTTTGTGATTTTGAAAAAAAGTCTATCTATGTGTGTGTACAGTATATTTATACTTTTATAAACAAACACATGTATATACATATATATGTGTATATATGTGTGCATATATTATAGTAAATATATTTCATGTATGCATGTGTACATACACACATATACAAATGAGATTTAGTACTGTTATGAGATTTAATTCTGTTATTAAACTCAACAATATACCTTGCGACACAAATAGAGGTATAAAAATATGGACCAACTTCATAGTTTTATGCCCAGTTTGCTATTGCTTCACCTTGAACTGCCCTCTCCTTGCTACTGATGCATAACAGCTGAGGTTGAGTGTCTGTACCCTCCAATATTAAAGCCGTAAAAGGCAATACAGAAGCTGATGCTCTGAGAGATGTTATGTGGTGGTATAATTTCCTGCATGAGAGTATCCATTATTTAGTATGTTTGTTTATTTGAAAAAAATACTATATTTTTTTCAAAATTAGAAGACTGCCAGAATGGTCCCTTATTAATTGAGCAATCATCTTTATTATTTATAGCAATTGATGATGTTAACTTTGAACCCTTGGTTGAGGTATGTCATAACTATTCATTGTATAAGTTTGTTTTTCCCTTCTGAATATAGTATTACCAATAAATTTACACTCAAATGTTTTTATATCCATTTACCATATGAACCTTAGTCAACTTTTACATTGGGGTTGCAAAGTTTAGTTTTTTCTAGTTCCATTTCTACCTTGCTTCTACATTTATTGACTGCTTTTTTTCTACAAAGAAGCAGTTTCCATAAAGGTCAAATTTTAACTTATAAGAGATCTTGGAGAAGTGCAGAGGACATAGAAATTCAGCAGAGAGAGAATGAGACAGGAAGAAGTTGTGAACCAATGAAAAAGACTTTCTCAGAAATAGACCAGACAAAAATCATACAGCACTTTTTAAAGCTTCAGTGGCAGAATCAATACTAAGAAAACCACTCAGTACTGATATGTCTAGATTTCAGAAGATCAGCACAGACAAACTACTTCATGCCTTATTAAGGGATTGAAAATGTATACAATTATTCTAGTTTGGGAAGAATAAATGACAGTTTCCTTAATCCACATGCCTGGGAAATTTATGGAGTTAGGATGCTTGAGGAAGGAATATGGAAGATGAGACTTACTAAAAGGTGCCAGGCAGGAACAAAACACATCAGTGACTGAGTTGTATTTGGATTGATTTACCACCTTTTTATTGGGACCATACCGACACACAAGAAGTTGTAAATGATTGTTTGAACAATTGACAATTGGGTAGACCTGGAATTTAAGTTATATTATTTACAATAAAGGGACCCCCAAGAGAGTATAAAGAAGAGCACATTATAAAAATAAATGATATAATTTAAAATGTAAATCCCGATTCCACCTATGCCTAAGAAGTAGGAAGCCGGAAAGGTTGTCACTTCTACCACTGTCAGCACAACAAAAACAAGATAATCTAAAAAAAAAAAAAAAAAATTCCTAAACCCACCCATCAAATATCTGAGGATATAAAGCAATGGGATGGCCTAACATCTAAAGAAAGATAGATGAATGTAAGAAGAGACAGAGCCTAAGGACTCCCTCACTTATGGCAGAGGGTAAGGAAGGGGAAGATAGTAGTGCCTTATACATGAGTAAGGATTTAGTTACAATTCTTAATTCATTGCTAAAGACTGATGTGGCTTAGCATGAGAGCTGCAGACAGGGATTTTGTAGCCACAGTTGTGTTTTTTGTCACGAAACTCCACAAGGCACACCCAAGAGAGTTTGAGGTATGAAAGGAAGGCTGGATAAAGTCACCCACATTGTATGAGCCTGGAAGGTAGAGGCAGCCACAAGGAAAAAGGCAAAAAGCCTTGCCCAAACTTTTCTCTTCTAAGGACAAAAGCCTGAAATTGAAAGAGAGTAACAATCCTTGTGGACCATAAAGTAAAATTTAAATGTACTGGAGATGGAAAAGGAAGAATATTTCTTTCTTAAGGGTGTGGTCATTTGCAGGCATACATATAATTTCCTTAGGCATGACAGTGGGTAATGAGGGTATTCTCAACCTCAGGGCATCCTTAGCTTTTAGAATACTTTTTTTTCCTGGTCTCAGAAGCCAACATTTCTTATTGATTCTGCATTTTCTCCAACAGGCTAGCATGCACTGAGCAAAGGCAAAAGCCATCTACCTCAGGGGAAGAATAATAACACAGAAAAATTAGAAATTTTGTAGCCACAGCTTTCTTTGAGAAAAAGGTGCATGAAAAAATTGAGGGTAAATAGGAATGATGAGGGAAAACTCCAGCAAACTAGCCCCTACTCTCTAATCATAGGTAACACTAGAGGTCTTTGAGGTTGGTACTAAACTCATGCTAACTATAACAGAAATAAAACCAAAACACAGTTCTATTGCTGACTAGAATAATTCAACCCCCTACATTAGTGGCTTAGCAGCAAGAAGAGTATTGATATTCAAAGTCATAAATATAATTTAATTTAGAATCAAATGTTCCTCACAATGTTTAGTATTCAAAAAACATATGACACACACAAAAATACAAGTTAAAAACCCATTATAAATGTAATGAGCAGTAAAATAAAACAGAGTAAGATGAGGTGGGGAATTTTATATATTTATTTTAAAGGTTTTATTTATTTATTTGGCAGAAAGAGAGAGAGAACAACCAGGGAGAGGGGCAGTGGGAGAGGGAGAAGCAGGCTCCCTGCTGAGCAAGCAAGAAGCCCCATGCGGGGCTTGACCCCAGGACCCCAGTATCATGACCTGGGCCAAAGGCAGATGCTTCTCCAACTGAGGAGGTGGGGAATTTTAAATAACAAAAACTAATATGTTAAAACAAAAATTAAAAAACTAATGGAGGGGACTTCCTGTTTCTAGTTTTCAAGATAAGGAGCTTGAAAGTTGTCCCTCCATCCTAACAACAAGTAAAAAGCTGAAGAGCCTGAAAAATGAACAACTCTTCAAGTGAGGACACAAGACAAACTACTACCCCCATGACTGGACAGGCAAATACAGAGAATAACAACTTAAAGGAGTGCAAACTGTTGTAGTAATGAGAAGTAGAAAAGCCTAAATTATATTTGATGAATTACTGGAGGCTCAGTTTAGACAACTCTGAGAGTTAAAGACTCCAGGGGAACCTATAATTTTCTAAGACTTAACTCATAGTATAAATATGGGAGAAAAATGCTCTCCTGCTTCCAGCAGGGGAAGAGGAACAGGAACCATCTTGAAATATGCCAGAGCACTCCGTTCTTACTGACAAGGCCTAACCTCAGGAGAAACAACTGAGTTAGAGCTTAACCTTCTGGGGTATTATCAGAGCCCAACTGACTGGAAGGGAAAGAAACCAACCCCATCCATTTCTAGTCTTCCATGTGAAAGAAGAAAAATATCCAATGTCAGCTCAGTCTAGCTATCCTCTCCCTATCTAAGAGTAAAAAAACAAACAAACAAAAAAACCAAAAAAACACCCTGAAAACACTTGTCAGACACGTCACAATCCTGAGGCATAGGCTCACTAAAGACTGATACATACTTATAGGACTATAGAATGCTTTCTCTCCTCAGACATCTTAGCAGCACATTACTAAAAGTCTATTTATTTTACCTGGTACATCATGACCAACTATAAAAACAAAAATTGCAAACCATACCATAAAGCAAACAACACAATTTAAAGAGACAATATAAGCATCAGAATCAGGTGTGGTAGGGATGCTGGAATTATCAGATTGGGAATTTGAAACAACTATGATTAATATGCTAAGAGTTCTAATGAATAAAGTAGGCAGCATGCAAGGACAGATGGGTATTGTAAGCAGAGTGATGGAAGCCTAAGAAAGAACCAGAAAGACCGGCTAGAGAAAAAACATACTGTAATAGAAATAAAGAGTAACTTTGATGGGCTCATTAGTAGATGACATGGCTGAGGAAAGAATCTCCGAGTTTAATAGAAATGTCCAAAACTGAAAGCAAAGAGATCAAAGACTGAAAAAAAATCAGAGTATCCAAGGGCTATGGGACAACTATGAAAGGCATAATATGAGTAATGTGAATACTAGAAGGAAAAGAGACAGATAAAGGAACAGAAGAAATATTTGAAAATATAATCACTGAGAATTTCCCAAAATTAATGTTAGACAACAAACAGCAGATTCAGAAAACTAAGAGAATGTTAAGCAGGATAAATGCCAAAAGATTTAGTCCCACATATAATTTGAAAATATAGAAAAATCAAGGATAAAGAAAAAAATCCTGAAAGAAACCAGAGAATCAAAAACACCTTACTAATAGAAGAACAAAGAATCACATTTGACTTCTTTTCAGAAACCATATAAACAAGAAGAAAGTGGAGATAAATATTCAGTGCTGAGAGAAGAAGAAAAAAAAAAAGAACCTACCAACCTAGAATTATATACCTGGTAAAATATTCTTCAAAAGTGAAGGAGAAATAAATACTTTCTCAGACAAATAAAACTTGAGGGAATATGTTATCCATAGACTTGCCTTGCAAGAAATGTTAAGAGATTTTTTAGACAGAAGGAAAATAATATACATCAGAAACTAGGATCTAAATAAAGAAAGGAAGAACACTAAATAAGTGAAAGTAAAATAAAAAAAAAATTTGTTTTTCTTATTCTTAAAGATTTATTTATTTATTTTAGAGAGAGAAAAAGAGAGGAAGAGCACAATTGGGAGGAGGAGAGGGAGAGGAATAGAGAATCTCAGGCAGACTGCATGCTGAGCGAGGAGCTCGATGCGGGGCTTGATCTCACAACCCTGAGATCCCAACCTGAGCTGAAACCAAGAGTCAGACACTTAACCAACGTGCCACCCAGGCACTGCTTATTTTTCTTATTCTTAATTGATGTAACAGATAATAGTTCTTTCAAAATAGTATGAACAATATTAATTATGTATGCTTACATATTATCTTAAAATATAAAATATTATGTAATATAACATTATATATATATTCTTTTTATGCTAATATATAAGCAAATAATATATAATAATATATAAGTAAATAATAGATATAATAATGTATAAGTAAATACATAATGCATTTACTTATGTATAAATATATTTAAAATAAATATATAAAAATAAATATAAATATATTATATATAATATATAATACATATATGTAAATAATATATAATAATGTATAAGTAAATATATACAATATATAAGTAATATATGTATAATAATATATAAGTAAAAGTAATATATAAGTAAATAAATGACATCAATGATATAAGGGATGAAAGGGAGGAATTTGGATTATTTTGTTATTAAAATGTACTCACATTACCTCTGAGGTAGTATAGTGTTATCTGAAAATAGACTTTGATTAGCTGTAAATGTATATTGCAAACTCTACAACAACTGCTAAAAATGTTTAAAAAAAAAAAAAAGAAAAAGGAAAAAAAGGCCATACAGTATTCTCAATTAAAAGCACACACACAAAAAGAGAAAGACTGGAAGACAAAAATAGAAACAAAGAATAAGGGCAGAAAACAGTAACAATTGTGGTAAATATTAATCCAACTATATTAATAAGTTTGAATGTTGATGGCTAAATATACCAATGAAAAGACACATATTATCAGAATGGAACAGAAATCACAAACAACTATCTGTTGTTTATAAGGAACCTACTTTAATTATAAAGACATATAAATTAAAACTAAATGGGTGGAGGAAATATACTATACTAATGCTAATTTAAAAAGAAGTAAGAAAGGCTATATTAATTTTAAACAAAGTAGACTTCAAAGCAAGGAAAGTTATCAGGGATAGAGAAAGGTATTACATAATGATAGAGGGGTCAACTTTCTAAGAACATAACAATCTTTACTTTGTAAGTGCCTGACAATAGAGGGTTAAACTACATGAGAAAAAAACTAATAAGACTGCGAGGAGAAAGAGATTAATTCACTATCATAGTTTAAAACTTTAATAGCCCTCAGTTAGAAATGGACAGACTCAGCAAGCAGAAAATCAGTAAGGGCATAGTTGAGCTTGACAACACCATCAATCAACTGGATATAATTGACATTTGTAGATCACGTCCTTCAACAATAGCAGAATACATACTCTTCTCACACTTACATGGAACATTTGTCAAGGTAAGCCACATTCTGAGCCATAAAATACACATAAAAAAATTTAAAAGAGGGAGACTTGGGTGGTGCAGTCGGTTAAGCAGCCAACTCTTGATGTCAACTCAGGTTGTGATCTCAGGGTCGTGAGATTGAGCCCCACGTTGGGCTCCACGCTGAGCATGGAGTCTGTTTGAGTTTTTCTCCCTCTCCCTCTGCTCCTCCTGCTTGTGCGTGCTCTCTCTCTCAAATAAATAAATAAATAAATAAATAAATAAATAAATAAATAAATTTTATTTAAAAAAGGAATTTAAAAGAATAGAAATCATAATTTTATTTGTCTCTTCTCAAACCATAAAGAAATCAAACAGAAAGATAACTGGAAAATTCCAAAATTGTGGAGATTAAACAACATACTTCTAAATAACATATGAATCAGAGAAGAAATCTCAAGAGAAATTTAAAACTATTTTGAACCAAATGAAAATGAAAATACAACTTATCAAAATTTGTAGGATGCAGTGAAATGCAATGCTTAAAAGGGAAAATAATAGCATTGAATGTATATATTAGACAAGAAGTAAGATACAAAAATAATATTCTGTTTCTACCTTAGGGAACTAGAAAAAGACAAAAGAACAAGTATTTGATAAAAGCCAACACCCATTGAATATAAAAACTCTCAGTAAGAAATTGAGGAGAATTTCTTCAACTGACAAAGCATAGCTAAAAAACCCCTACAGGTAACATTATACTTAATAGTGAGAAACCTGTAGTTTTCCAACTGAGATCAGCTACAAGGCAAGGATATTCTCTCTTTTCACTCCTTTTCAATATACTAGAAGTTCTAGCTAATGAAATGAGATAAGAAAAGGAAATAAAAGTAGATAGATGGGGTGGAAGAAATAAAACTGTTCAGGAATGACATGATCATCTATATTGAAAATTCAAAAAAACTGAAAAAGAGGCAGGAAATGGAGTGTCATCATTAAAATTCTGAGAACACAAAACAAAATCCTTAAATCCAGTGCACTATACTCAGTGAAAAAACATTCAATTATAAAGGTAAAATGTATTTTTTAGAGAAATAAGTGTTTTTATTTCCATCAGACTTTCACTATGGGAAATGTTAAAAAAGATTCCCCATGCAGAAAAATAATTCCAATAAATAAATGATTTTCTCCATAAATTAATTCTACAGAAATTGGGAAAGGATAAACATAAAAGATAAGTTATTATGTTTCATTTATTTAAAAGATAGTTGACTTTCTAAAGCCTTTAAACATTTTCAGCAAAATCTGCCCAGAGCGCTGTCCAGCCCTGGGACAACTCCTAGTGAGGCAGAAGAAAGGGAAACCCTCCTGCTGGTCTTTGAAGAAGCCGCTAGACAGGCTGAGCCACAACCACAGTCCTTTGAGAAGAGTCCACTTCCTCTGGCACCAGCGAATGAACCAGGATTTCAGGCTGCCATACAGACCATCCTCACTGTCCCTGCCAATCTTGTTTGGGTGATGACAAGCCATTTAAAACACACAGTGCATTCTTACCACGGAGCATCAGCTTCTTTCTTCAAGTCTTCCTCTGCCCATGGCAAGTTTTGAATAGATTCCAGTGTTCTCAAAGTCAATTCTAACACTTTTTGCCAGCTCATTAATTACTGTTGGGGAGGAACAGAGCTCTAGAATTAGCATGCTTAACCCCTTACTCTTCTTCTCTACCTGCAAATATACTAAATATGTATTGATCTGTTTATTTATTGCATACCTTACCCATCCAAAAATGTAACACAAGTGTACTGATCTTATTTTGCTCATCATCTGGCCGTGGTAGTATAATCATGCAGATCCAGAATAGAACAAAGCAGGAAAGTAAACAACAGAAGATGACCATTAAAAATCTAACACTAAACTTGGAGTAGTAGTCCAGGGGGAATATTCTTGTTAGGATATCTCCTCTATGTTGCAACCAAGTTTCCAAGCAGTTTTACAATTCTTTGGGGACTTATTATTACATCAGTTCTGGGAGAGGAAAAAAAAAAAAAGAGAGAGAGAGAGAGAGAGCTGTAAGAGGTAGACTACTTCTTAAAGTCTTGTTCCCACAGTGGCACACATCACTTCTGCCCCCACCTCACTTGGTTACATGTCTGAGTAATACAGTTCAGAAGCAGAGTGAATGGATTTTGGTGAGCTGCAAGCAATTTCTTCTGTGAAATAGTTAGAATCGGTTTCCTTCCAGGTCATTACTAAAGAATGGTGGCTAGTTTTCTTAGGGAGAGTAGGTTGAAGTGAAATCCAGGAAGAGAAGTTGCATATGGTAAGTCTGGAGGCAGGTAAGAGTTTGGAATGTTTCATGTCTGAAATATGGCGTGCCCAAAAGGAAGAGTAGTGAAAACGGATGTGGAAAAGTATGCAAGGACCAGACCAAACAGGACATTTGTGCAATATTTTATATTAGATATTTATATTATATATCTTATGTACAAAATGTTTAAAATTGTATTTCTGTTACAATGAGAAGCTGCTTAATAGATATTAACCAAACAGAAAATGAATTGATTTTGTATATTTTAGGGATCATTAACCCTGTACATTCAGAATTAGCATGAAGCTTAATATATGCATGGTCAATTAGGAAGCTTTGGCTAACAGAATGGCAGTGAAGATAAAAATAAATATATAATGTTTATGAGGTAAAACCAATAGAAAATGGTTGACACAGACTTGCAATTTTAGCCTGAAAAAAAGGCATATCTTTCCAAATACTTGAAAAGACGTCATGTAGTACTGTTCTGTGTTACTATTTGGAGTTGTTCTTTATAGAGTACCTTGCATGGAGTACATCCTTGATACATACATTTTAAAATAATGAGAGTTTTAAATACAGAAAAAGTACAACACTAGGGGCAGAAAAGAGAAGAATAGCTGCTGTGTATGGAAGACATTCAGCTCAATATAAAAAAAGAATGATCTGAAAATAAGAAAGTGTCTTAATATGAAACCAGATGTCTTAGAAGCCAGTGGCCTTTTCATAAAAGAGGTTGGATTATCTGAGGTTAGACACTGAATCACAGAGAAAGAACTACCCACTTAGCAGAAGACTGAAAAGCTCTGTTCAAATTTAATGGATAAGGAAATTTTGTGCTAAAATAAAAGATTTGAAAACAATGTAGACAAAACCAAAGTCCAACAGGGAGGCACATGTTGGCAGGTGGTCTTCCGCTCACCTAGCTGTTCACAGTGGCAGTGAATTAGTTATTAGCCAAAAAGATTGCATGTGTCCTAGCAGGTGATGTGCCCATGGCAAAGATAAAGAACATTCAAACCTACATTCTATACATGTCATTCATAATTTTCCCTAATGCTATAATAATTATGTAAATATATTTTATTTAAAAGAGGCAGTGTTTAGACTGCTCTAATATGACTTACTTGATGAGCAATACATTTTATACTTTAAAATCAGACATTTTTGTGGCTAAATCAACCTGAAAATTGATAGTTGGTATAAAAACATATTTGTATTTTAATATTTTTTGAAAGAATTATTAGAGTCTTGATTGAACCTATTACCTGCTGTGAAAATGAGATTTTTAATTAGCTTTATTGAAGTTGTGCAGATAGTGATAAATGATGAAAATCTTTTTTTTTTAATTTTTGCTTGTTTTTGTTATTAATATTTGTATAATGGAATTCAGTATATAACCAGTTCACCTCAGTTGTGTAATTTTCAAAGTACATTTTACTGAAATACGCTTCATTAGAAAAATTCAACTTTCAAAATGGAAAATCCCTTCAACTCCAAATGGCAGTTAAATAAAATAGTCCAGGTTGATCCTCTCCTCAAGGGAAAGA
Organism: Halichoerus grypus; assembly: GCF_964656455.1. NCBI lineage: Eukaryota > Metazoa > Chordata > Mammalia > Carnivora > Phocidae > Halichoerus > Halichoerus grypus. Next base: position 19,745,494 of record NC_135715.1, read on the forward strand.
AAGAGTGGGTCTGAGTCAAAATACAGTGGGAAAAGAAGGAATGTGACATAAAATGAGGCAGAATAATGTGACATGTGTTCATAGAGGTTTCATTAAAAACTCAAAAGTCAATTTCTTTCAATTGGCACTCAGATATGAGCATTTGTTCAAACAGCAGAATTCACATTGTAGTAGTTGCATAATCAGCAAAAATGCCAAACATTTTCTATGTTAATCCTTTTCCCCTCTCTGTTGCAATGACAGAAGTAAATTCTCTGTTGAGATCAATAGTGTGTGTGTGTGTGTGTGTGTGTGTGTGTGTGTGTGTGTGTGTGACAACTATCAAATCATAGAGTCCAGGGGTCTAATGTTTTACTAAAGAGAAGGATTGGCCAGCAAACTGAGACAGGGACCCTCAGAAGTAGTGTTTTTGTACCTGCTGATAATGGATTTTAAGGAAAACTATTTTATTCTAAGTCTGTAACTCTAGTCATTCACCACCATCATCTTCCTCCCAGTACACTTTCCCTTAGGTACAAGGAATCATAGATTTGTAAGGATTCTTCTCTCCCTAGAACATTTAGAGAAAAGGGATTTTTACTCACAGTGGTTTTTTAAGTCAGCCCATTGTAACAGTTAGTTCTTTATTGTCTGATTCTGGTCAATCTGTTTGGTCCACTTTTGACTTAGTTGCCTAATGTGATCTGTGTGTTATAGTTACTTTTCTCCATAGTTCTGATGCTGCCACCCATCTACTAGCCACACTGAGAGAGCCACATGTTCTAGCTTCCCTAGAACACCACCACGTTTGGTCCACTCTAGGTAGTAGGCTTCTAGAGAAAGGTTGAGCACAGCAGATGATAATTTCAGCATCATCCAGAATGTGGTGCTCTCCTCTTCTTTCCTAATTTTTTGAGCATGCCTAGCTCTGCCATCCCTAGACTGTTGGCCTGCAATTGCATATCTTCAAAATGCTCCGTTAACTTACTGAAACCTAAACAAGAAAATATGGAAATTTTGAATTACAGCTTTTCTGAGCTGCCAATGTCATCAACCTATGTGGTATACCCACTTTAACTCATAACCAGAAAAATTATATACTTTTATGTAGTTAACTGTTGAAGCTTTGAGAATAATAGCTGTGGATTTCCCTGTAACTAGGATTACTATGCTTGGCCTTCCTTCACATTAATTCATTGAAATGTATACCCTTTTCCTTCCTTTCAGCCTTTGGGTTCCATTTTACTTTTAGGTGCATTTCTTGTAAAGAGTAAAAATATAAATTTAGCTTTGCTCAATTTGATTCTCCAGCAAGGGTAATGAAGGCATTCATGTTTAAGGTGTTGACTAATATTTTCATTTTTGTTACTACTATCTCAAAAAATGGTTTATTCCTGCTAGCCTTCATTTATTTATTTATTTATTTATTTATTTATTTATTTATTTATTTAATCTTTTATAGTAATTACATCATACTATAATTATATTCTATTTTTAGATGCCCCTAAAATTGTATATGGACATATTTAAAATACATTCTTATCAATATCAAGACACAGCCTTTTGATAGACCAACTTTTATCTCAGGGATCTGTTAGGTAACTTAATGAGCTAATGATCCTCATTAGATTGTGAATCTCTTGGAACTAGAACTTTGCACTATTTCTATCTCATTTCCCAGTGTCAGAGCAGGGAATCCATCAAAATCCTAGAGGAGAATACAGGCAGCAACCTATGTTGCTACAGCAACTTCCTGTTAGACATGTCTCCAAAGGCAAGGAAAGCAAGGGCAAAAATGAACTATTGGGACTTCATCAAGATAAAAAGCTTTTGCACAGCAAAGGAAATAGTCAACAAAACCAAAAGTCAACTGACAGAATGGGAAAAGATATTTGCAAAGGTCTTATCAGATAGAGGGCTAGTATCCAAAATCTATAAAAAGCTTATCAAACTCAACACCCAAAAAACAGATAATCCAGTCAAGACATGAGCAGAAGACATGAACAGACATTTCTCCAAAGAAAACATACAAATGGCCAATAGATACATAGACATATAAGAAAATGCTCAACATCACTTGGCATTAGGGAAATACAAATCAAAACCACAATGAGATTCCACCTCACACCAGTCAGAATGGCTAAAATTAACAAGTCAGGAAACAAAAAATGTTGGCAAGGATGCAGAGTAAAGGGAACCCTCCTACACTGTTGGTAGGAATGCAAGCTGGTGCAGCCACTCTGGAAAACAGCATGGAGGTTTCTCAAAAAGTTGAAAATAGAGCCATCCTATGACCCAGCAATTGCACTACTAGGTATTTACCCCAAAGATACAAATGTAGTGAAAAGAAGGGGCACCTGCACCCTGATGTTTATAAGAGCAATGTCCACAATAGCCAAACTTTGGAAAAAGCCCAGATGTCCATCGACAGATGAATGGATAAAGAAGAGGTGGTGTATGTCTGTGTGTGTGTGTGTGTGTGTGTGTGTGTGTGTGTGTGTGTATAATGGAATACTACTCAGTCATCAAAAAAAATGAAATCTTTCCATTTGCAATGACATGGATGGCACTAGAGGGTATTATGCTAAGCAAAGTATGTCAATCAGAGAAAGACAAGTATATGATCTCACTCATATGTGGAATTTAAGAAACAAAACAGAATCATAGGGGAAGCGAGGGAAAAATAAAACAAGGCAAAACCAGAGAGGAAGACAAACTGTAAGGGACTCTTAATCATAGGAAACAAATGGAGGGCAGGGGGGTGGGGGATGGGGTAACTGGGTGATGGACATTAAGGAGGACACTTGATGTAATGAGCACTGGTTATTATATAAGCCTGATAATTCACTGAACTCTACCTCTGAAACTAATAATACACTATATGTTAATTAAATTTTTAAAAAATAAAGTACTTATGGACAAAGTGCAAAAAAAAAAAAAAAAAAAGAACAGTTCATGCCATACAGACTGAACTCAAGGGAATAAGAGTAAATAGATTATCCCCTAGATCCTATTGCAATGATCTTCAACTCTCCTTAAGGGTCATACCTTCTTCAGTACCTATCTTTTACTCAGCAATGCAAGCCTTTCTATTTTAGTTGATCATGCTACGAAATAAATCTAAACAATTGTTCCTTTCTTCCCCAAGTAGTCTTCATTGTTTCTATAATATTTCCCTATTCCAGCATATATTTGAATTACACTCTGCCTTTCATTTAGTTTGTAGCTGGATTGTGTTTACCCATGGTCTAAGGACTCCCTTGCTTTTTCAAATCTCTCTCAATCCACGTCTCTTCAGAATTTAATTAATGGTTAACTTTCCATTCCATTTATATGCGTATGTAAACATGGGCATTTCAAAACTACGTTCAGTAATTATCAAATACTTGTTACTAAGTAATAAGAACAGAGGATTTGAACAATGGTTTTATTTGCATTCAAAGTTTAGAATTACCCATATTGAAACTAAACATACGCTTGAGCTATTACAAAAATGCATTTTCACATTGAACAAAATTAATTAAAATATCATGTCCATTCAAAGGATATAAGGTCTCACCTGACCCAGGATTAAATTCTACAGCTTGAGTTGTGTGTTTATTTATGGGGGCTGAATCCTAGACGATCATTGATAAAGTCAAGGAACTAGAGGCATGTGTTTTCAGAATTAATTGAAGAAACTGGTAATGTTTAATCTGGAAAAGAGAAATACTGTAGGGCCTGTAATAATTATACTCAGGTGTATGAATAAATTTCCTTGAAAAATTAGACCACCTTGCCTCAATGAGAGGAACTCATAATCATAATTGAAGGAAATAGAAATTAATTCATTCTATGAAAGGACTGTTAGATGTCCATAAGTGAAATTGGACAGTTTGGAAATTTTTAGATCTTCTGTCAGTGGAAACATTGAGAGGCTGGATAGCCATTTACTGAGATAATTCAAGCAAAAAGGGGTAGTGAGGGACTGTGTGATTGATCCTCTCATATCTGTTCCAATCCTAAATTATTAAAGTCTGTGAAATATCTTTTGTCTTCTCCTCTTATTCCTAGCATTCTCATTTTAGTTTTGAAATGTTTATAGATTTATAATAGAATTATAGCAGCCTAATAGGATTATTTCCTCAGAAAACAAATGAGTAAACTGGAGACAGCAATACACAGTGATTTCTATAAAGACCCATATGGAGTTCCAGTAATGAAAAATACGGTGGGTTGGAAATTTAAACCTACTCTAGAATGATTAAATTCATTAGAGGTACAGACCTAAATATAAATATGATACAGTTACTTGTTTTGCTGAATTAGTAGAAATTTCAATATATGGAAAAGAAGATAATTACTGTAGGAGAAAATATTTGCTATTATTTAAGGAGCTAGCTAAGGGACCACCATGCCTTGGCACCTTGTGAGATTCTATTTGTAGATTAGTTTGTTGCTGTTTTTTTTTTTAAAGTAGGGTTAAGGTTAGGTTTGGAGTTATTTGTAAATTGACAAATCAAATAATTGAGTGGATAAACATTTTTTGATATCCTACTCTAAGTATGACATTGATAACATGGTACATTGTTTATTTTAATAATGCACTGAGGAAAGAATTATCATCCTTCTGAAAATAGGTAAAACTTTTATCTGTCAGAAATGGTCCATGAATGTTTTTATAAGGAAAGCAATGTATGCAAGAACATATGATACAGGAAAACAGGATGATAGGAGAAAAATTGCCTTTGGGTCACTTAGACAGCAAGTAGGAAAGAACTTAATCCCAGTATTTGGACAGTCGTGTGAAATGGGAAGCTAAAGGAAGTGGTAAAGGAGAGAGAGGTATAACTGAAAGAAGCACGTGGATAGGAGAGATCAGAGCATGATAAATACTTTCAAAATTGTAGGATTTAGGAAGGAGACAAGGCTGTCTGGAGAGGAATTCTGAGAAGCTTTCTGAGTAATCAGCTCAAAAAACCCATGAAGGTCCTTTCAGGGAAGACTTAATTTTAAAAAAAAATATATTCTTTGGGGTGCCTGGGTGCTCAGTTGGTTGAGCGTCTGACTCTCGGTTTCAGCTCAGGTCATGATCTCAGGGTCATGAGATCCAGACCTGAGTCTGGCTCCACACTCAGTGGGGTCTGCTTGAGATTCTCTCTCTGCCCCTCCCCCACTCACGCTGTCGCTCTTTCTCTCTCGCTTGCTCAAATAAATAAATCTTTAAAAAATAAAGAAAAATATACCATTCTTTATTGTTTCTGGAGTCAGATTTGTGTTTGTATTAAATTATATTAAATGTATATAAATTTGTATAATATAACAACATGCAGAGACTGAACCAAAGAAGAATCTCATATTTTATAAATGATTTTCTTCATATACAATTCTAATTCCAAAATCCAAGTTATTTCCAAAGACTTTATTTTATAATTTGTTTTCACCTGGATGTTTCCACACAAAATTGTTCCAAATAATTATCTTCTGAAAATAATTGGGAATTTTGTACCTTTGGGCCAGCATAAACATAGGTTATACTCTACAACACACAAGAAATGCGTAATGATTAATTATACTTGGTCACCAGATAAAATGATTAAAAATCTATTATAATAAGTACTAAAATGTAACTGAGAATCATGACCTATTATTTAAACATACAAAGCAACATAACTTGAAGCAATTGCAGATTATCAACCTCTGTTTGAGAATTGTCCCCTTCCTCACACAAAAAAATGTGCAGAATTTAAAATAGCATCTTTGTTTTTTGCATGGCCTGAGTGTTCACTGACTCCCCGCTGTATATCTTCACCTAAAGTAACATTTTAGAACAATTAGTGACTGTAGAGATGATTATAATGTCACAAATGTGGGATTATGACTTTAGCTCAAGAATAAACAGCAGGAGGAGAAAGTCTATTAAGGAGTAAATATCCTCTTTCCAGAGAAGTATGGTTTGCAATTAGAAAGAAATGGCAGCAAGAGAGAACAAAAAGACTCAGTTATAAACACTTATGAATTTTTATGTTGTTGTTAGTTTTTACCAGGAAAATATTCCTATTAAGTAAAGAATCCACTGATAATAAAAAAAAAATTAGAACACTGTAATTTTGAGATGTTATTCTTTCTCTAAGGAAAGAAAATCAAATGTTTTTAGAATGGCAAAAATGAAGAAGACCAAAGGAGTAAAACATTACCAAAAAAGTTTGAAACATGCTAAGTATATATGTAACTGTAACTTTAAATGGCTAAACATACTTAATAAGTTGAATGAAAAGCTCTGCTAAAGTACATGGAAAGCAAGTAGACATCAAGAATCTTGAAATATTCACATCACCCATATATCATATATATAATGACATATGGGTGATATATATATATCATTGTATATATGATATAAACCAGATTAAACAAAAAATTAGTAGATTCAAGACCCAGGCCATGCAAATATTTATTTCTTAACTTACATCATTATTATTTTTCAAATAATGTTAAAAAAAAGAGAGAAGATAGAATGATGATAGCTAGCTAGCTAGCTAGATAGATAGATGATAGATAATAGACACAAAAAGATGGTGGGAGTCAACTGAGGTCACAGATCAAGTTTTTGAGGAAATTTCTTCCAAATGAAATTTCCTTCTAAAATCTTTTATCTTCAATTCCCTAAGTAAAATATATATTTATAGCAATTTAAAGGAAAATATTAATATATGTGAAAGACAGGTAGAATTTTTAATGAAAAAAAAAAAAGAAAGAAAATCTTAGACTCCTAACTCCATGTCATAATAAGTAAATTCCACGTGAAATTAAATTTTTGGCTGACAGTTTTCAGGAAAGAAAATTGGAATGCTAATGACCGAATTAGGAACCTGAACACCAGAGGGAAAAAAAACAAAATTTCTAATTCAAGAATGTTAAGTCCAAGTTAGTTGTCCCTATAGTAGACTAGGTAATGGAGAGAGTAGTGGGAAATGAATTTGGAGAGAGGACACAGCTAGATCATTGTATTAGTCAGTGTTGTCCAGAGAAACAGAACCAACAGAGTAGCATGTGTGTGTGTATACATATACGTATACATATACATACAGATACACATACATATGCACACATAGACACACAGACTGATTTTAAGGAATTGGCCCATGCAGTTGTGGAAACTGGCAGGGTTAAATCTGTAGGGCACGTCAGCAGGCTAGAAATTCAGGTAGTTGATGCTATAACTGTGAGGCAGAATTTCTTCTCCAGGAAATCTCTTTTTGCTTCAGTGGATTTTTAACTAATTAGATGAAGTCCATCCACATCAATGAGGGTAATTATCTTTACTAAATGCCAACTTACTGTAAATGTTAACCATCTCAGTTAACCGCAACACCTACATTAGTGTTCGGTTAAGTAACTAGGTACTATATATCCTAGGTAAGCTGACACACAAAACTAACCATCCCAATTAGGTAGAGTCTTCTGGACTATGTCAAAAGATTGGCGTTTAGTCTAAATGCAGTGAGAGCCTTTGATGGGTAGTGGGCAGATGGAAGGAAATGCCCAGACTGTAAACCTGGGGCCTAACAGCCAGATGTTTATATTATCTGCTTATTTATGATGGTGGTTTGGAACAGTAATAGACATATTTCGAGGATGATGATCAAATGGAATATGAACTCATTTATTTAAGAAAACTTCCCAAGCATCCCAAGAAAATTCTCAGCTACAATAGCAAAGCTCCCAAGAAGGATAGAGAGTTCATTTCTATAAGTGTTTATAGAGATAATTTACCAAAATATTCAAGGAAAATTACAAAGATATTTCTTTAGACTGAATTTTTGCTTTGTTTGCTTTTCAAATTTCCAAATGTTCTCCAAAAAAAAAAAGAAATTCAGATAAATATAGCATATTCCAATTAAAAAGGATAAATTTGTACTGATTTTTTTTCAGTAAAAATAGATTTATTATAGCATTTAATCAGTGAGAAGATGCTGCATATATATTTTTAATAGCTAAAACATAAATTGAAGTTTACTGATATAAAGAGAACATCAATTATATTCTAAGTCAATTTATATGATGGATCATCGACACTGGGAAATTAGACTTAACAATTATGGAACACAGGGATAGAATAAGAATGTAGGTGTATTAAAATATTTTATGCTTTTATGACTTTTCTATCCTATATTGTTTTTCTTAGCCTAAAAATATTATCTCCAACTCTTTTCTAATAAGCACAATTAATTTTTTCTCCATTTCCTAGTTATGCTAAAATTATGTACTATTATCACCACTATAATTTTAAAACTCATAAAATATGGTTTAATTCATAGAAATTGTTTTCTTAATATGAGTTATCTAGCTTATAAAAATTATAACTCTCTGCATTCATACTGAACTCTTTCTTTAAGGACTCAAATAACTTTAGTCATTAGCTAATTGAACCACCAAATAAGTACATCCTTGTAATTTATAAAGCACTTAATGGTTTCCTTCCTTCCCTTCTTGGATATTAATTTTTTTTTGGCTTGGAAATATGATACTTTGAAAGCATCTGTTTTTATTATTTGGAATGGCTTAGGTCAAAGTAACCAATTCATAACAATTGTAAAAATAGCAAAAATCTTTTATAAAGAAAATATAAGGCTTGTTTCTATATTCAGGCAGTTCATTCAATAGTAGAATTTCATTTTTTATTCATAATCATGATTCTTTGGTAGGCAATTTCGTACACTGGAAAGATGTATGGAAATATGCGATACAGAGTATATAGAAGTTGGAGTGTGAGCCCTTGTAAAGTTATGTTGTAAGTTCATCATAACTAGTATACTTTCTTTTGGAATAGATTGGTAATTATAGAAATGTACTCAATCATTTTGAGGAATGCATACTTGACTACTTTAATGAGAACATGCATCACTGCTGAAGTTGCAGGGGAACTTGGTTTGTATGGATAGTTCTTTGACATTGACACTGTTACTCCAACTGACCCAGAGAGTCTATCTTCAAACACAGCTCCTGTGGTACATTTCAACATCCTGTGTGGCTGGTTCCCTATTGAGTTCATCTATAGCTTCTATCTTTGCTTTTGGAGACCTTTGACTTCAGAAGTTACTCTGAAGAAAAAAATCACAAAGGTTCTAAGAGTTATAGATGCCTCATAACCTCTACTTAAAAAAAAAAAAAAAGTTCTTGTGATAGTATTACTAAGATAGGACTCATTAGTAATATAGACTAAAGTAAGAAAAATCTACCCAGAATGTCACAATAAATAATAATTCAATCAATAAAATTCTGTTATTTTAATATTTTTATATAAATTTTATATTTATATTCTGCTATATTCTGTTTTTATATTTATATTCTGTTATATTTTATATTTTTCAAAACATAATTGTAGATCAAGTTGTAAAAATGTGTAAGAGTAACTTAACTTGCAAATTATTCTTGTACTTAATATAATATTTAAGGATTATTTAGAAGCCATAATATTCGAAATATTGCTCACAAAATCCATAGTAAACTATTTTAATCTTTTTATTTTCATTTCTTTTGATTTGGACAATGCAATTATCTCAATTTTATATAAATGACACCTTCCTAGTTCACCCACAGATTTGCCATAAGAAGTTAAGGAAACTTTGCAGATGTTTTAAATTGTTTTCATAAACAATTTAAGCAGAAGCAGACTTATCTATTCACTCATGCATTTAACAAATACTATGAGATTTCCTACTACGTGCGAGGAATACTCCTAGATACTGGGAATGGAACAATGAGCCAAAAGAAATACAGTCCCTGCTACTATGGGACTGTTGGTCTAATGGATACACCAGCATTGGGGAAAAACAAATAATGAATACACTGCTACAGATTGAGATATGTTCTAAAGGGAGGCAAAGGGGTTCTGTGAAAAATAAGTCAGAAAAATATCCTGATTTTGAATGGGGTGTCGGGGGTGAGGAAAAGCATCTGAGGGAAATTTATAGATGTCTTAAATTCTGATGTTTGAGTGAAGTTAGTGTAATATTATCAAAAATTTGGCTTAAAGGAAGAACTAGTACAGAAAGGAGGGAAACAATGTTAAAGAACCTGTGGTTCAAGAAAACATGGAACCTTGGTGGAACTGAAGCAGGGTCAGTGTGATCTGAGCAGATGGAACCCAGAGCAGATTCGTAATCAATCAGGATAGAGAGGTAAGCGGTGATCACATCTGCGCCTTTAAACCTTTTGAAGAAATGACTTCTTTATCCAAATAGCAATGGGAAGCTGATAGAAATGCTTAAAAAAGTGAGTAAAATCGTTAGTTTAAAAATGTTTTTGGCTTTCATGTGTAAAATGGATTGGAGAAGACCAGAGTATATGTACAGAGACCAGCATGAGGAGCACAATAGGTCGGCCATTGAGATGGCAACGAAAGTCTGACTTTGGACTTTGTACATTGACTCTGTGAGGAAGGGGAATGGATAAAGGGCTTCACATTGTCTGGCTTGTACTTCAGCACTTATTTCCAATATTTTTGGGGAGGTGGTACTTTCATAGGACAATTGGAATTTAGTTTTAGAAGTCTTTTGAGATGTCGAGACATTTGAATGGATATATCTGGTAGCTAGTTAGGTGTATGAGCTGGTAGCCCAGGAAGAAGTATTGGCAAGTATATAAAGGTGGATGTCATCCAATGGTAAGGACCACTGAAGCTCTAGGGATAAGTGAGTTTCCTAAAACGAAAGTAGAAGACAATTTGATAAGAGAGCCTGGGATGATACCATTAAATATCAGGGCTTCAATACTAAAAAGGCAACCTTGGGGAAACAAGGTATTCAAATTTGGGAACAGTTTGCAGGGAGAAACGAAGGTTTCAGTGTATGTTGCCGAAGAGAAGCAGCATTTTCAAAGTGAAGTCTCTCTGCTCTGGAAGGGATAGGCTCATTAATTCCCCTTTAGGGTTAAATGTTTATAGAAAAATATTTTTCTCAACCTGCTCATTCTTGGAACTCCTCACATGTTCTTATTAGTTTTATTTCACTCTTAATATTTGTCACCCTTTAACATACAGTACAATTTGCTTATTTATAATAATCAACTTTCTATTTTCTCTGACAGCGATGCAAGCTGCAAAAAGGAAATTTTATCTTTACTCTTTTTTCTTTGACAGTCCCTTGCACATAGTCGGTTCTCCATGAATATCTATTGAGTGAATGAATAAGTAAATGAGTGAGTGAATTGTAGAACAGTGGTATGTTTGAAATCATTGAGGGTACAAGATACTGGGATTCTTTGTTGGAAAAGAGGCTGGAAATGGTGTCTGCGGTCAGGTTATCATAGGACCTTGAAGACTCATATTTCGGAGCTTTATCATTTAGGTTATGGGAAGCTACTAAAATTTTTTATAAAAGAAATGACACAATAAGAGTAATATTCTAGAATGGTATTTCTTGTGACCCTATCAAAACTTTATTGGATTATAGTAAAACATTTATAAATATGACTTAGAGATCTGTCCAATTCCACAGAAACTTGGAAATGTTAATAGCAGTTTTGGAAAGAATGTAAGTTTTATCATTGCAATCTTGGTAAAGCAAGTGATAAACGAATAGCAAACCTAGAATTAGGAAGCAACTTAGTACAATGGACAACTTGTGGTGGTGGTGGTGTGTGTGTGTAGTGTGTGTGTGTGTGTGTGTGTGTGTGTGTGTGTGTGTTAAAATGTGTCATAGAGACGAGACTTAAGAATTAGAATCTGTTGTTCAATTTTTTTTTTTTTTTTTTGGCATGGATTTCTTGTGCAAAATTCTAGCTGTTCCTAACTAGCCTAGCTCTTTTTTTTTTTTTTTTTAAAGGTTTTTAATTTATTTGACAGAGAGAAACACAGCAAGAGAGGGAACACAAGCAGGGGGAGTGGGAGAGGGAGAAGCAGGCTTCCCGTGGAGCAGGGAGCCCAATGTGGGGCTCGATCCCAGGACCCCGGGATCATGACCTGAGCCGAAGGCAGACGCCTAACGACTGAGCCACCCAGGCGCCCCCCTAACTAGCCTAGCTCTTGTCTGTCTCTCTTAGCTGGTGAGTGCGGGACATCCTTGTTTCATGCCCTTATATATTATATGGGTATATAAGCAATTATTGTCAACTTTTGTCCCCTGGTCAGTCTTTGGGTATTTCTATCCTGTAAGCTGATGCTCAAAACATCTGGATCCTTGTGTTATGTTGAGTCGACTTTCCATTTTCATATTAAAATGACAGGAAAGAGAGGAAACAAATTGTGCTCCCTTTCTTTAACCACTAAAAGTGATTTTGGCATTTATCTGCTTTCATAGGAAAACATAACCTCATTCACTGGGGAATAGTTCTTATAATCATTTAAAATTTTCTTCCTGAATTCTGAATTCAAATGTGCCCCCACCCGCTACCCCAAAGGAGATAGTATGACTGATTCATCAGTGTAGTGAGCTCTGAGTATGTAATGGGAAAAGGGAAAGAGCAATATAAATTTCCATCCATAGTTAACTAGGGGCTTAGTGATAAAATAATACTAATAAAACCAGGCACTGAAAACTGGAAAACAGCTATTGTATGAATAATACGCTTTCTTATGCCAAGGACAAATAAAACCTCTGAGATACCCTAAGTAAAACTGAGTGATGATGCTTCCAAGCCACCACTCTAGTCCCCTCCCCCGCCCCTTCAACAACTCTGGAATCCAAGTTAGCAAGTAGCACACAAAAGTAAATTAGATTGCTGTAATTTGGCGTATCTTATGTTCATGTGTCTCATCATATATTTATTTGATAATTTCTAGTGAGCACTAAACAAACTCCAATGATTGTGTAGGATTTTTTTTTTTTTTAAGTTAGCAAAACCATTCCCCTCTGTCACAATCCCCATGCACATTTTCCATATGTTGTACTGCACCTTAACTTAGGGCAATGTTGCAGACCTATATGTAGATACACAGTGAGGGTTTGGAGTCACAATGAATATATTTTAACCCTATCCCAGTCACTTTTTATATACCCTCAGTTTTCTCACTGAAAATAAAGATATCATCTATTGAGTAGAGTGCTTTTGAGGAGTCAGTGACATAATCCATGTAGGGCACATAAACACGATGCGTAATTTGTAGAAAGCCCTCAAAATGGCGTGTTAATATGACCATTAGCATAGCCAGTGATCATTTTCAAGAATACTACATCACAAATGTATCACTAAATGAGAGTAAATGTGTAATCACCAACTGTGATTCAGTCACAGAAGGGTTCAGATTACATTTTTTATTGTTGTTTATTCACTATTTTTAGAAAATCTGTTGCTGTCACATGTGGCATATATTTATGTATATTTATGTCTTGCCATAATATATATTCTGCATTTGCTTTTCCGTATTTTCTGACACTCCTTCCTCTTTAGGTGTATACATTCTCTCCAGGAACCTCTGAAAATACATTTGCAATACATTCTATGTAATAGATACAAGATCTTAAAAATAATTTTGTTAATTGATTTCCTAGCAAAAATCAGAGAACTAAGGGAGTGAGGGACAGGAATAGTCAGCTTTACCATAAGGAAGGGAGCAATAAGAAGAAGATGACCTTGAGCAGTGACTTGTGGGAAAATACCTTAATTGGAACCCTAATCATAGAGCACAAAGACTCTACAAATAAGGTATGAAGAACAAACTCAGAGCCCCATAGGTTAGCCCTAGACCAGAACATCCACCTGTCTGTCTACAGTGCCACATTCAATGACAGTAAATAAAAACAAATAGCATTTAGAGTAGAAATATAGATTATATCTTTATTAATATTTCATAACTCAGTTTTACTTTATCAATGAGGGTCTTAATAATTCTTGAATGATTGCTAAATGGTCTCTGTTATGAAATATTGGTGGATTATTATGCATGCAACAAAGATTTATTTTGATTATTTTTTATATTATTACATGTAGAGTTATTGACAAAAAAATCTGTTCGAATCACTTCATTTAAAGAAGCGTTTATAAGTAAGGAATACATAGTTTTATCTGTAGGAAGGACAAAATTTAATGAAGAGTAAATTCATTGTATATCCAAGTATGGGAATTGTAATATTTTTCTCTATTTACCTGGATAGAAGAAAGCACAGACTCTATAACATATATATTATTAATCTGTTTCCAGTCAAAAATAGTTTATTATAAACAAAACAACATTAAGAAGACAGAGAATCTGAAGATCACTGAATGCAAACTTTTGTTTTACATATAAACAACATGAAGTACAAATATGTGTGTCATTTGGTTCAAATCATCCAGAAGTAAATATTTTTATATTTGCATTTTAATTTATGTTTATATCTGTATTTGTATTCATATTATTAGTCCTATTAATATTAATTTATGATATTAACTTCTAAACATTGCTTTGCCCATTTTAATGCACAGTAGTCAGTATAATACTGTTTTATTTTCAAAACATCCTTTTTTTTTAAGATTTTATTTGTTTATTTAAGAGAGAGAGAGAGAGCAAACACAAGTTGGGGGCAGAGGGAGAGGAAGAAGCAGGCTCCCTGCTGAGCAGGGAACCCTACGAGGGGCTCAATCCCAGGACCCTAACTAGGATCACGACCAGAGCCGAAGGCAGTTGCTTAACCGACTGAGCCACACAGTCACCCCTCATAATATCCTTTAAAGGATATCCATAATATCCTTTAATATCCTTTAAAACATTCTAGTTCTTTTGCTTTCTTTTTATTCCATGTTATCACTTTTTTTCTCAACAGCTTTTATATCATATTGCTTCTTTCTATATTTCTTATTTTCTTCACTTTTCCTAAAAAATGTTTTACTCTCTGCCTCATGATTCATTTCTTCATCTATAGATTAAAAGAGGAATGTAACACTAGTATTAAAGGTGCAGAACTATTCATCCATGTGACTGTAGCATCAGTTCTTCTGGAAAAACTTCCACTAACCCCCATCTAAAGTGGCATCTCTCATCATTCTTTATTCTTACGTGATTAAATATTCCTCCTAATTCTTATCATGTTTTAACATTTATATACACAATACATATATATTTTGGGTTAGTTCATTAATTTACATAATATTAATACAAACTAGATAAATTGCTTTAGTCTCTTTTTTTACTACAAGATATTTATATTTTGTTTATCAGCTTGAAAAGCTATCAGCTGCAAGTAACAAAAATCTAATTAAGAGGGGCTTAAACTATACAGAGATTTATTATCCCACTTAACAAGAAGGCTAGATGGAGGTGGTTGCTGGCATCAGTTTGTCTGCTCAACAAAATCATCCCGAATCTGTTCTTTTCCTTTTATTCCCCTCTATAATCCCCTAGCCTTTGGGTTTTTCCCCCCTCCTTTTATCACCTCATGGTTACAGTAGGACTGCCACAATCTTTAGCATCAAATCTATACTTCAGGTAGGATGACATAAAGGATAAAGGTAGCACATAAAGCTCCTCCTGTCTTGCACTTTTGTAAGAAAGAGAAAGTTTTGCCAAAAGTTTCCCAGCCAACTTGCCTTTACGGTTTGGTTTTTTTTTTTACTAGCTGACGTTTTACTAGCTGAAGTTGGGCATATTGTCGCTTTGAACCAAGTGGAGAAAGGGGAGTTGTAAACCTGTTCTGGCCAAATAATGGACTGTGCCTGCAATGGCATCTTCTACGTATACTTTACTATTTCTAGCTCCTGGACACTGTGAGGACGTTAGCACTGTAACCAACTTACCTTTATGTGATTGTGCCTCGTACTATTGAATTGTTTATAAATTGGATCACTTTTTCTGTTATTTATCTTAAAAATCGCCCTCCTGTTCTGGTCTTAGGCGTTAACAATGATTGATTTAAAACAAAGGAACAGGGAGACAATGTCATCAGTCCTTCTTAGCAGTGGTTCTGAATCGTTTGTTGAGTTAAACGATATCTAACAATCTGCTATCTACTTGTCAGTTTTCTCTTCCAAATGTAGACACTGATAGCAAAGTTTTTTTTTTTCTTTTTTCTTTTTTTTTCATTTTTACCAGTGAATTCATATAGGTTTTTAATATTGCTGAAGACCCTAAATAAAGCTCCAATTTTTTGCCATATTTTAAAAAAAGTGTTAAAAGTGATGAAGTGCATTAAACCAAATTCTTTTGCAAATACAGTAGTTATAGCACATCTGGCCTCATTTCGGCTGGCCCTGCCCTGCTGTTTTTCCTCGGTGGGGACGTGGGCTGCAGATGTTGCGGATGCAGCTGGATAGTCACCCACATTCTATCACCCTAAGGCACGAGAGCCAGAGCCAAAACCAACTCAAAATTCCTGCTGCCAAAAACCTTCAGAACAGCGGAAGTGCCTTGAAAATAAATAGGTCCTGAATCATCAAAAGTCAGCTTTATAGAAATTGTTTTATTTATAAAAATAGGCAAAGAAGTATAAATTGTTTTATTTTTAGTATAAAATATTTATAAAATTTTGTTATGAAATTCTTTAATCATTATAAACTACATCACAAATATCATCTATTTTATCCTTTGGATCCAACAGAAAATTATTTTATTTAGAAAAGAACTAGTGTCTATTCCCCTGATGCATGTGTATATCTAGAAAGTAAGATTGCTTAAGATGCTGTGAAAATTATGTTTTTCCTCTGAATTGAGAGTTACATTTTAAGAAATAAAATATATGTAAAAGTATTTATATATATTATATTATAATGCATGTGATGTGAATGAAGCTACTTTCACTGTATTGTGCCCCCTCTTCTCTCACAGCTAAAGAAAATTTAATAAATAATTTCTTCTAGAAAAGCCAAAGTTTAGGTTTGCTAGTAGTCCTTTCTTTGCCTCACAAAAATATCATAAGATACTTCTGCATTTTCTTTTCTTGAAATCAGATCTTTAAGTACCGTATTTCCCTTTCACTCACTTTCTTCTAGATCTTTAAACTTCCTGCTAATTACTTTCCATAGTATTAGTGATAAAAATGAATTAATGCAATGATTAGTTCAATTACTTACTTGCCATAATGAAAGGGTATGATTAAAAGCGAAATATTTTTCTAACTTGTTTATGTATAATCATTAATTTCATATTTAATCTACTCACAACTTCTGTATTATTTTCCCGTTGCTGCTGTGAAAAATTACCACAAATTTAGAGACTTAAACTAACACAAGTTTATTATTTCACTTCTCTGCAGGTCAGAAGTCTTAAAATCAGTTAGTCAACATAGCTGTGTTTCTTCTGGAGGCTCAAGGGGGGGAACCATTTCCTTGCCTTTTCCAGTTTCTGGATGTTTCCTCCTTTCCTTGGCTCATGGCCCTTCCTTCATCTTTAAAGCCAGCAACATCTTCAGACCTCTCTCTTTCTCTCTCTCTCATACTTCCATCATCATATCTTCTCTGACTCTAACCTTCTTGTATGTTTCCCTTTTATAAGGACCCTTGTGACTACATTGGACTCACCAGATAATCTCCCCATTTCAAGATTATTAACTCAATTACATTTGGATTCCTTTACTAAGAAAAGTTGCATATTTACAGATTTGGGGGATTAGCATGTGGACATCTTTCCATTATTCTACCTACCCAACCTTCCCTTTCAATTATTACATAAAATTTTACATAAGAAGGGCTGCCTCACCTAACTAGCTATCACTAGTTCACTATCTAGATGGGAACTATCTAGAAGTGAGCTCAAAACATACGTAGAGGAAAAAATAAAGTATATGTCATTAATTTTACATTTTTTATTCATGGAAGAATGTATTGATCCTTCTTTATTAATAATTTGTCATGGTTCAATTTCCTTAACCACAGAGATTTAGATGGAGAAGATTATTTGGAGAAGAGAGCTGATGTAGAAGCAGTTGTAAGTAGAGACCAAGAGCCTGATAGTCTTCCTTGGGCCATGGATCAAATTCCAAAGAGTCAGTAAACTCAGGTTGTATTTAAATTCGAGTACATATGTAGAAACCTTAAAGTATTTTGCCATGTTCATAAAGTTATGGGTTCCCAAAACAAAGAGTACTAATGTGAAACAAAGAAAGATAAAGTTATTATAACAGTTCAAATTTATCCCATCTAAGAAACTCAGCAGGATGATTTATATTTGGGAAATATTTCTAAAGAAGATTCTTCAAGTAATTAATTATTTTGTTTGAAACAGGAAGCACTTGCTTTCTGAAATATTTACTTACAGAAAATATGGTACTAGCGATACCAAATGCTTGCAGTTTTTGTTACTAAACAGAACATCTTTCAGAGTCATTGATCATTTTGCTAACAGTCTTATAATTTTATTCCTAAAAGAATAGACTGTAGGCATTATGGAAAAATACATTCAAAATATGTTCATATGGTGAATCTTCAACTTTGAAGCCTGAATGGGGTTTCTAGTTATACATTAGGCTGAAGTGAATCCTTTATTTGGGCACACATTTGACTAATGCACACATTTGACTAAGACAATACAGAAATTCTGTTGTACTAATCAACTAGTTATCTTTCTTGTCTCAAAGTATATGAGTGTACTTTAATTAAGCTTCTAATTGCATGCTGATTTTAATGTTGTAGAAATAAATTAAGAATATGGAAGTATTAAATAAAATGGTAAGTTCTCAGCAGCTCTAGAATTTATAGAACTTCCTTCTCTTGACAAATAGAGATAGTCAGTTGTGAACATTACCTTAACTCTTGACCATTTTATGTTTATACAGCACGACGTATAATTTTTCTATTTGGTCTTTAATGGATCTCTAGTTATCTTTATTTACTTTTGTTATGAAAAATTTAATTTGATCATATATTTTTCTTTCTTAGAAATTTGGGATATATGCAATCAATCTTTACACTCCATCGTGTTGCCGTGAATTAAATTAGTTGTCAAGTGAGAGGACTATCAGTTCAAATGCTTCATTGTGCAATGTGCACGTTATAATAGAAGAATTACCTTACTTACTACTCATCTATCATTTTCAAGCAGTCTTTTAAAAAGACATAAGCAGATGTCAGGCATCTGGAAGTTTCAGGTGACAGATCATTTTGAAAGAAACAATTTAAACTTTGAAGGTAAAAATGGAAATGTGTAGCTACCTTATGGTATCATGGAATTCTAAAAAAAATAAGAATCTCCCTTCTTAAGCTTTTTATATGTTTTGAATATACAGCTCTATGTCTTATAGGCTTTATATATATGACAAGGAGAGGGAATGAATGAGAGAGAAAAGAAGGGTGAACTATATGAGTTTTACCATGTATAATATACTCAATGATTTTTAAAATTTTCTTAAAGTGTTTATTTTAAATTCCAGTTAGTTAACATACAGTGTACTATTAATTTCAGGTGTATAATATAGTGATTCAACATTTCCATTAACATTTGGTGCTCATCACAATAAGTGCACTCCTTAATCCTCATTTTAAATTCCCCAAGACTAGATTAATAGATCAGAATGCATTGATTTTGGAAGAAAAAATTGCACATAAGAAACTGGAATATTTCTCTTTTTGATGCTAAGTAAGGATAACATTAAGCATGTTTGGAGTAGGAGTCCAGAAAGATAGGATAAAGTAATACAAGCTAGCATTTATTAACTAAACCAAATGCTTTATATTAACTGAGCTGAGTGGTTTATCTTATATAATCCTTTTTCCAACCCTCTGATACTAAGCTTTAGTATTATCTAAATTTCAGACATAATAATGACTAGGGCTATACATGTTAAGTAACATGTAAACAGTAATATAGCTAGTAATTTCTTAAGATTTGGGATTTGGATATATTCATTTACTCAACAAATGAGTTAAACAGGTGCCAGAACACTGAGGATGCGAAGTCTTACCCTCATTGATTATACATTCTACATTCTACAGGAAGAATCATACAGTAAACTGGTAGTTAATAGATCAAGTGATGATAGGTAATAAGAAGAAAAAAGTAAAGAGGAGATAAGAAATTAAGTGAACAAACCTTACAAATATGAGGGGGAAGAACATTCCCTGCAGAGAAGCTAGCAAGTATAAGGCATATGAGTCAAGAAAATGAAAATGCAAGAAGCCAGTATTAAGACTCTGATGGTGATTGATTAGATGGTACACCAGATATTGTGTGGTCTGGTCTTACAGATCATACTAGGGACTTGAAGTGTAGTCTGATATAGGAAGACATTAGATAATTTTGACCAGAGAAAGGACGTGCCATACCTTACATTTTAAAAGGATCACTACTGGCTATTGGTGGAATTGAGATGGATGAAGGGGTGAGATAAGTAGAGAGGCCAGATAGAGGCTAACTAATTGTCTGGGAGACAAAATATATTTGCATGTACAAAAATAGTAGTGATGAAAGTATTTAAAACTTTGCAACCATTTTGAAAATAATCTCTATTAATTTTGGACATTGATGAGAGATGCCAAATAAGTTTATGTTGAAGTCTGGAGGACTACAACATAAAAATCTTGATAAGGATAGAGATTTTAATTGGAAAGACCTCAGCCCTGGGTTTGGATGATATTGCCTGGGGAAAGATTGTAGTTCTAGAATAGAACCAATGACAAAACATTATAGAATGATTAGAGAATGATTTAGGATCAAGCAGAAAAGGAAGGAATTGGAAAAGGAAGTTAAGGTTAAGTGGGCAGTGAATTCAAATGGAAGCAAGTAGAAAGTGCTACCCTAAAATGAAAGAAATCTGATTTCTTCCTAATTGGCTAAGAGTAGGAAGTGGTAGGAAGTGCTATCTTAAAAATCAAAGAAAACTGGGGCGCCTGGGTGGCTCAGTTGGTTGAGCGGCTGCCTTCGGCTCAGGTCATGATCCCAGGGTCCTGGGATCGAGCCCCGCGTCGGGCTCCCTGCTCAGCGGGGAGCCTGCTTCTCTCTCTGCCCCTCCCCCTGCTTGTGCTTGCTCTCTCCCTCTCTCCCCCTCTCTCTCTCTGTCAAATAAATTAAAAAATCTTAAAAAAAAAAATCAAAGAAAACTGATTTCCTCTTAATTGGCTAAGTAAGATGACATGTTAGTTTATGTTAGTTGAATATCATGAAACAAATGGTGGATTTTGTTGACCATAACAGTAAGAGTATCAACAGAAAAGTGGGGGACATAAGCCAGTTTGAGGTGAATTAAAGAGTGGAAATTTTTAAAAACCATCTTTAAATAAAAATAACATAAACAAGACTGATGCAACAGTAGACTAACTACAGGTTTTCATGCCAAATGGCTGGCTTTTAATAAATAAATCACCAAACCTACAGGACGACCAAATGACTAGGATTAAAAAAAAAGAAAAAAAAGAAAAAAAGGAGTGAATGCAAATATATTATAGAGGAAGTAGCTGATGTGGGGTATGTGAGTGAGTTTATTTGTTGGTGTTGGCTTTCTGTGGGGGGGATGGTTATTTTTATACCCAATATTGTGAGTAGTGAACTAATTCTCAATAAAACAGTGATTGGTGTTATAAGGAAAGTAAGAGTAAATTAAGGAGTAATGCGCTTCTGAAACTTAAAGGAAATGAAGATTCAAAAGACAGAACACCAGTGGAGTGATTTTTTTTTTTTTTTTTTGATAAATGAAGGGACCTTTTTTTTTTCTATTATAATAGAAGAGAAGAAAGAGAATGGGTGAACATGTAGGTAGGATCATAGGTTTGGTAGGATGAATGATGTCCCCACTAAATTCCATGAGCCAATCTCTGACACCTGTGAATATGTTAACTGCCGTATCAAAAGGAATTTTGAAGGTCTGATTAAGTTCAAATTCTTGAGATGAGGTGATTAACCTGGATTATCCTGGTGGGCCAAAATGTCACCACAGGGTCCTTGGAGGCAGGAGGGTCAGGATAAAGAGGGAAATATGAAGATGGAAGCAGAGATCAGAGGAATGCCATTGTTGGAAGAGGCCCATGAACCAGGGAATGCAAGCAACCTCTGAAAGCTTAAAACCAAATCTCTTCCAGTGCCTCCAGAAAGAATGTAGTACTGCTGGCACTTTAATTTTAGTCCCTTAAGACACACTTTTGGAATGCTGACCTCAAGAGTAAGAGAGTAAACGTGCGTTCTTTCAAGCCACCTAGCAGTAATTTGTTAGCAATAGGAAATTAATGCATTAGGTTTGGTTGTGGAAAGATAAGGGGATCGCAACTAAGCACTTCTTTCTTACAGAAGAAAGTATCTCCTGAGATGCACATAGAGCATTCGAGAGTGGGAGGTAATAGGACAGAAAAGCATGTATAAAAATTTCATACAAAAGATGGAAAATTTAGCCAAAAAGGAGAAGCAATGGAGTTTCTCATGAAATAAAAGAGAAAACAGTCTCATCATGTGTATAGGTTTTACTAACCAATATTCATGGTCTTGGATGCAGAACAGGGAGCCATTTCTTATGACTAATCCAGAAATGTTTTCAATGTGGTAAAATGAAGTGAGGGATGCACAAGTGATTTGAGAACATTGGCTGGAGAGTGAGCTTTATGATGAGCAATGAATCATGACAAGAAGTTCTGAAGCTAGAAAAGGGCTGATGAATAGTGCTCCAAAAGGTGCAATCAAATGGTTTAGAACTGAATAGGTTGATGGCTTTTAGCAGGTTGGGGGGGGGGGCAGGCAATTGGATGCATAATTATAGAATACAGTAATCAGAGTGGGTAGCAGTGAGAGACAGAGTCCAGGATTTTGGATGATTTATCACATTCATTTTACTTAGTGTAAAATCACTAATAATGGTACAGAATAGTAATTAAAAAAGAAACAAATTTAAGTCAGGAACAAAAGTCTTCATTCAGGGAGAGTAAATCACCAAGAAGTCAACAAGTGGCCACAAGAAAGAGGTGGAGAAGATGCTGTAAATGACATTTTCTAGATGGAGCTGACAATTTTCTACAGGAGTAAATTTTTCAGAAAGGAGGAATCGATGTTTGGAAATTCACAATGAGAAACAAGGATGATATTATTGCGATCTATTTAGTTGAGAATACACATGTAGATTTGAGAAATGTATACAAACCAGCTGCTAAAAATAATCATTAGTGAGGTAATGAACGATTTTAAAAACCTCTTTTCGTAAACAGGACATACCACAACAATAAAGCACAACAATGTAACATCAGACAGATTTCCTTAATGTACCAATAACTTATTTTTACTAAAAGTTTCTAAAGAGAGATATAATGAGAAAATTATTGTTCCTAATAATCTGACAAGGATCTGCTTTAATCTATTATAAATATGTAAAAATTTCTTAAGGTATGACTGCAAATAGATGCCATAGGTTTGATCATCTGTTTTGATTTATATAATATATCATAAGGGACCTCTGAATACGCCTACAAATTGCAACACAGAAATTGATACTAGAGTAATAAAACACACTCTGGGAAAACAATCCAAGCCTGCAGTAGAGTTGTTTTGTGTTTTTGTGTTTTTTGTTTGTTTGTTTTTTGTTTTTTTAATCGCACCTTTAGGTACAACAGCTTTGGACAGATATAGACCCCAAAGAATTAAAGGAATCTTCAGGCAGCAGGGCCTCCAACAACAACAACAAAAAATCATTCCTATTAAATTTTGGCAGCCCAGGATTTGAAACTTGGGGATTTTCAGTAGACCATAAAACTCCCAATTAATTACATTAATTAAGGCATTTTAATTAAAGCAATCATTAATCCTTGATTAAACATAAATCAATATCTCATTTCTAAACTCAGGTTATTTACAATAAGAAAGGGGATAAAATTCATCAAGTAAAAATGAGACAAATTTTAATATTAGCTCTGATTTTGTTCTACAACTAAAATGTAGCTACCATAAATGCTGCAACTTCTGTAATCATGTCAGTAAGCATTGTTTTATGATTCATATAATTATGCATTTTTTTTCCTATCATGTTTTTGCTTTAGTCTCCACTGGAAATTAGTTATGTTATAATCATTCTGTTTAAATTGCATGTTTATTTCTGAGGATACACAGTGGATTACATTGATGCTATGTCAGGAAAGACAATTTCCAAAGTAATTTTCAGAATGATATATTAAAATGGATTCCTTTCCATTTAAGAGATACTTGTTAAATTGGTTACAAATTTTATTTAGTGCTTTTAAGGAAAAAATGGCTCAAGGCTATTTATGCTTCTGAGGGGCATATGTTTATTTAGCAGAAATACTACTGTCTTTATTTGGAGTTTGGTTAAGCAGAGACATCATCATGAAATTCTAAATAAGAAATGCGAAAGCTATAAGAAATTCAAAACAAAATGAACTAAACAATAGATTTGCAAGATTAGTTGAAGAGAACAAAATGGCAGCAAGACTCAAGTGTATCCACGTGTTACCTTATTCACTTCCCCTAATCAGACTAGTCTCTCTCTAGTTTCCCTGAGCCTTTTTTTTTTTTTTTATGATTTCATTTATTTGACAGAGAGAGAGACAGACAGCGAGAGAGGGAACACAAGCAGGGGGAGTGGGAGAGAGAGAAGCAGGCTTCCCGCTGAGCAGGGAGCCCGATGCGGGGCTTGATCCCAGGACCGTGGGATCATCACCTGAGCCAAAGGCAGACACCTAACTGACTGAGCCACCCAGGTGCCCTCCCTGAAGGCTTTTAACATCACTCTACATATGAGTTTATTCCATAGCTGTATAAGGATAAAATGAAGTTCAATGTGAGGCTGTATGTGACTCATCACCTTATCTCTCTGAACTTTATGTATAAAATTCTAAGTTTAAAAAGCTGTATTTTTCTTAGTTTGGGTACTGGCCTTACACACATCTATGAAGAATCCTTCTTACAGAATATTGACAGAGGAACAGAGGGTTGGGTTTGTTTGTTTGTGTGTTTGTTTTTTACAATGGCTGCCTCTCAGCAATCAAGATGACCACATACCCTAGCAACTGGCAGAATGAGAAAAAAAGAGGGATTTATTCATGACATTTCTAGGCATTTGGGAACAGGATTCCATGGGTTGCTTTTTACCTGAGTTTTGATTTTGAAATTTTTACTTTTTTAACTGAAGAACTGTGATTTTTGGTTGGTATGACACTTTGCTACGTGTAAATTTCCCTATCCCTTCGCAATCTTATCTCGACTTAAAGCTGTTTTTGTTTTTATTTTTGTTTTTTCCTGCAGTCTACTCAACAGGAGATTCCCCAGATCCCTAGCCTTACAGCTCCTGAAGTTGTGGAGGGTATGGACTCCATGGCCTCCTCTCTCCTACAAACATGTCAGCTTCTCTGGAACCAATACCACTGGCTTTGTAGATAAAACTACTTTTATATGTTGAGCTCTGGCTTCTCACCCCCCACCTTCTTGTATTGACAATTTCAGCTGCTCTATTCAAAATCCTTCAGTGGCTTCCCATTATATCTCAAAAAAAAACTAAACTCCAGTGCTGGTATGATCAAGTCCCTGCCTACCTTTGCAACCTTGAACTTCCTCTTGGTCACCAAGCATTCAACATACAGGTTGTTTTCCAGAACCTCAAATAAGCCCATTTTGCCCCACCTCTGAGTTGTAATGCACACTTTTTCTTCTTCTCATCAGAGACAAGATGCTTCTCTTTCTTTAGAACTCAATCTAAATGTCTTTCTCTCAGAATCGAGGTGTAAAGGAGTCCATTTGTTCACTACAGTAAGACTACTCTCTCCTTAAGACTAAAATAATTTCACTAACACTGAGAAGTTAGGGGATCTTCACTTCTTGTGGGAAAGCTGAGCTTCTGTTATGAAGTCCAGTACAAAATACTCCAGGGTCCAATTACTTGTAGCCATTCTACTTAAACCATACTATATTCAAAAGAAATTTTATGTGTTGTTTGTTGCAAAATATATCTAATTTCAACATATGTGTTTTCTCCTAAGTGTTGGTTCATGATTAAAAAATTGACTTATGCCTTTCCACAGTAGAGAAGATCCATTTGACTTTTATGAGATAGTCCGCCAGGAGTCCGAGCCATTGGCAACTTTGAAACAACATTTAACTACTATTGTCAGGCCCAGAAACCGTTTATCAATCTCTTTCTTCTATTTGCCTTCAGGGGTGAGAGTCCTCTACAGTTGTATGTTGAACCACAATATAAAACTCTCCTCCCCTTCCCTGACACTGCACTTTCCAAGAGTGTTGCTGGTTTCTGATGTATTATAGCCTCTGGAGAAGAAGCCATGCTGGTATAATCACAAATCACACAGTGGGAATCCAAGACTCCGGGTGGTTTTTATCTTCGCAGCTAAGCATCTATGATATACACTTCATTTTTCCTCAATACAATGTTGAAAATGTATATTTAGACACATACTTGAATCATAAATATTATCCACGTTCATCCTATATTAGGCATTCTTGGCTTTTGTCTGGAACAAACCCTCTAACAGGGCTAGTCACACACATGAACTAGTACAGGAACACTTACCCACCCCCCAAGACAATTAAGCCGATCTAAAAGAAGACTTTAAAAATTTCTTCAGACCTAGCAGGTTTAAAGGGTAGTCCAGATCAAGTTAGCATTAATCTCTGCTTCCATGAAGAATTCTAGGGTTTTGATTTAATTTGACATGTAGCCAGTAACTGCACCTTAGTTCAAGTGAACCACGATGAGCCAAGGAAATTTATAACCCAGATGTAAACTGGGCCCAGAAATACAAAGTAAAATTTTTAAATTGAATAACATACGATTTCACAGTGTCTGAGAGTCCAGAGTTTGGGAGAATTCCCGAGGAGCATCTCTATTTTCTTTGGCTTTTAAGCACATCTTTCCATTGTGCTGTCCGATATCCCCACCCAGGCTTTCTTCAGAACTTCAAAAATGTCTGTTTTTCTCCAGGCCTGGTAGTTCTATACGTATCCAATCTCTCAAAGGTTCATCTTGTATCCCAAGTAATTTAATAATTATTTTCCCCCAAACAGTACTATTTTACTCCCTAAAGAGCAATTTAGCATCACCTTTTTACATAATAAAGTGTCTCCTGGTTATCTTTTAATATAATAGTTATATTAAAAATCACAGACTGTTTATTATTGTGACATGACTAGATCTTTTGCATAAGTCATATGTTATCACATTTGATTAATCACTCAATTTGTTATCATGTTTAATTCAGTAACATCTTATTTAGGATACTAACATATTTATTTGTGAGATAGGTTCATGACTGTAAGATTGTGTTTATATGTGCTTTCAGTTCCTGCTTTTTATAAGCACATGGCCCCTTATCAGAGCAAGAAGCAAGAAAGAAAACATGATTTCTCCCTTTCTCTTTCAATCTGCATAAATGTCTCCCACAGGCAGAACTTAACTAGAAACTAACTGTAGGATATGGATGAATGTGAATCTGAGCAAGTGAGAAAATATGGATAGCTGATACTGCCCTTGTTTCTTTATCTTGTCATTAGACTGTAGTTAAAATGAGCTAAGACCTTCCTCCATTACTCTTCCCCCATTTATTTTTTCTGTTCTTATATTCCTTTTGTCCTCAGCTATTCTGGTTAATTACCTCAATGCGGCTTGGGTGGTCAGTGTCTTATCATTTGTAGCATGGCTCAACTCTTCATTCTGGGCTAAATTCAGCCTTCAGCAGCCTTGCGTGCACGAGGTTGCTATAGTTTTTCATTAACATGGTGGCTGGACTAGTAGTACCATGAGGCAGAGCGGAATACGCCACAGGTTCCTGGCAAAATCTTCCTCATGGGCATAATGTAGCAAATTTGAATAAGAAAAATAACCACTTCAGTCTACACTGTACTTCTCTTTTTTGCCTATTACTCTTATGGTTTGATAAGACTATAATGGCAAAGAGTATAGGCTTCTATATCAGTGGAAGCTTTGTTGAATACCCTGTCAAAGCAACAGCTGTACTCAACAAAGTTAAAAAGCAAGGGAGACTTTATTCAAAACTATTGCAATAGGGGAGAGAAATTAGAATCCAGCCTAAGCTTAACTCCACTAAATTAAAAATAAAATTAAATTAAATTAAAAAAATGGAAAGGTCAAAGAGATTTTAAAAGTTGGAGTAGGAGGAATCATAAGCCATTTGCATTTGCTGACCGGCTTCACTCAAAGGTAAACTTTCTGCTATTTTCATGACAGGAGGGAGTTTTACAAACTGGCCTGTCATAGTTAGGCCGCTACATTCCCACAGAAACCTGGATCCAAGGGGCCCTAGCTCCCTTGATAATTGCATTTGAAAGAGATTGTTTCCAGGTCCTTCAGAAAGACATTCCTGGATTGTAAATCTGGCAAGAGTCTTTACAAAGGCTTTATATTGCAGACAGTTTAAGAATGAACAATTACAAACTTTCTAAAGTAAATGCTCTTAAAAAAAGGTGGGGGGGGGGGGTAATTTAGAGCCTAGAGTCAGGAAAAAGCCTGTGTAAAGTTCGGTCTAGCTGAGAGGAAGTTAAGGCCAATTAATTGGTCAATCCTGATGGAATTATTTCTACATTACATACTAACACCTGTAAACAGGAAATAAAATTTTTGTGCCTCTCCTACTCCCTACTCCTTGATACCTGAACTAAACATCATTGGTATGGAAATGGGGGAAGCAGAATTATTTGTCCGTGACTGGTTTAGAACAAATGCTGCGTCCTCGACCATGGCCCACAATCAGTGACTCTCACTGCACCTTGCCATCCATTCCAGCACCTGAACAAGCTGGAGGTTCTCATCCCCACCGAAGACTCAGGGCGACTTCAGCGGCTACAACCACTCACCGGTACTAAGGGATTCCAAAGTACATTCTTTTACGCTCTTTTCAAGGATGTTGGCCCTCTCCTTATAAATAAATTGCCCGGTATTGGCAAACACCCCTGGCCCTCTTGGGGGTCTTAGTTAATAGTTGGTTCGCCAGACACGCATGAGAAAATGACTTCAACGCCACCATCTCTCTAACTCTTTAGATTCTTTCTTCTGGAAATATAATATCAACTATATATTTAGTGTTAGCCACATATATAATTTTAAATTTTGTAGTAGCCACATTAAAAGGAACATTTAAAAATACTTTAATAATGTATTTTATTTAATTCACTATATTCAAACAATTATTACTTCAACATGTAACCCAATAGAACATCTATTAATGATATTTTACTTTTGTTTTGCACTAGATCCTCAAAATCTGACGTGTATTTTAAACTTAAGCCACATCTTGATTTGGATGAGACACAGTTGCTTGATAAACACATTTAGCTAGTGGATACTGTATCGGACACAACAGTATTTGACAATACCCAGAAATTTCTGGTAATTTAATCTCCTGCTGAGTATACTACCCCTAAATCTGTTCCAGAGATTTAGCTCAAAGAGAGAGAGAGAGAGGGAGACATTGCTAGTTGCTAGACATAATACTTTGAACATAACACATTTTTCCTCCCCTCTTAGTTCAGTAAACTCTTTCACAAATTACCCGTGGTTTGATGATATGAAATTGAAAACCATAGAAAACTTTTGACATCTCAGGTTCAACTTCTTAAATGGCACCCTGGGATAGGCTGGCGTCTGAATATAATTATAGATCAAGACTCATTGCTGAGTAGTAGGAATGAAGCAAATTGGCAGGCACTTGAAAGATAAGTACCTAAATTAAGGTCTTAATGGACTTCCAATTAATGCAAGACAGATTTCATCCGACAGTGTAAGAGGAACTATCTTTGCTGACTAGAAAGGCTCAGTGGAATGTGGAGTTTGTGGTCCTTGGAATTACTTAAATGTCATCAAGTCCAACTTTCAAGGGCCTTTGTTGGTTTGCTTGGTTGGTTTTGGTTTTTGTTTTGTTTGTTTTTTTCAATGAGTAACTTTATTAAAGAAATCTGGAAAGTCTGTGAATTCAAACTACATAACAATTTATTGTGCACTTGTAACAAATTCATTGTATGGTTTTTGACAATCTGATATATTTTTATGAGAGTCATAGAAACTTACTGGTTTTCTTTCTGTACCTTGAGTATTGAATTGAAAAAAGCCTATTGTCTTCTCTCTTTGATTTTCCAATGCTGTGAGAAGCAAGAGTTTCAGAACCCTTGTCTTTTGCATGCCCAGTACAAGTGTTCTGTAAGCCAGTGCTTGGTCCTCTATAGCTGTGCTTTCCCTTCCATAGGCATTTTATTCTAAGCAAACCACAGGTAATGATTTAAGTGACCGTTCTCACATTATGTGCCCGAGGTTACTACAGTCCCATTCTTTAATGTCAGTCTCATCCTCACTGCCTTTAAACCTACAGCAGGTCAAAGAAGCCTTATCCTAATATCTTATCCTTGAGGGTTAGCTGTTTGCCACCATGTTTGGTACTGATTACTTGAGTCACTCAAGTTTCAGCTGCAATTCAGTGCTTTGAAAAAGAAATTTAATACGATGGCATCTTCAAAACAACAACACAGAAACTCCAAAGAAATTGGAACCTAAAATATTTGAGCTACGCAAGAGAGAACATATAGCATAGTACAATTGTGAGATAAGTAGATTTCCATTGATATTTAATGTTTTTTCTTATTTTACTATAAGTGATACATTTTTATTGTAAATTAATGTAATGATATTTATTGAGCATTTTCAGTGTGCCATGAATCTTGAAATTGAGATGTGTTTTATTTGTATTATTGCATTGATCATAGAGGAACCATACGAGATTAGTACTGGTACAATAACTTCTTTGCCAATAAAAACATGAGGCATATGGTAGTAAAGCAACCCGGGCAAGGTCACACAACTGTTAGGGCCAGAACCAGGGCTTGAAGTTGAGTTTCCCTTTCTGACTGAAAACCCCATGTTTTCATCGATCATGTAATACAGCATCTCAAAATATAAAATTACCAGCAGTATCCCAGAGGTCACTAAATTTTGATAGACCAGCCAGCACTTGCCAAGCTGATATAAACAGATATTTAACGTTTGTCTCTTCTCGTGCCACGCATAGGTTAATCTAGGAAGAAAAATGAAGTTCAGAACACTGTATGAGTATTTGGCATAGAGCCTACTCATTATTTCACTGTTACCATTGCAGATAACATTTAAAGGAAATTTCTAATGTCCGTTCCTTTACTTGCAGGTTATGCAGCAGCCACAGAATATCATTTTCTTGGTTGTATTCTTTCTTGTAAGGAGAAAAATGAACAAAGTGACCATATGTGTTCTTTCTGGATGCTTTGAATGTATTTCTAATTAATATTTTAAAACTTTGAAACCCACATACAGAAAAGTGCAGATATCATAAGCATACCTCTCAATGCATTTTTGTAAATCAAACCTTTATAAACTTAATCCAGATCGTGGACCAGAATATTACCTGCACCTAAGAAACCTCCCTCATGTCACCTCTCAACACCACTTCCATTTTTTCCAAGGTACCCTTGAGCTAACTTCTAATTCCGTAATACATTTTGCATGATTTAAAACTGTATATAAAGGAATTGTATAATGTGTATTCTTTTGAATTTGGCTTCATTGATTAAGCATTATCTTTTTTATGTTGTTTACATTTGTAGTTAGCTGATTTACTTTGATGTGTAGTATGCTACAACACAAATATCTCTATCTATCCATTCTACCATTGGTGAAAATTTGGGTTATTTTCCATTTCTGGTAATTATTAATAGTGTTTTAATTAGAATTTTCATTCATAATTTTGATGAACGTTTACACACATTTTCATTGGTTATAAACATTTTCAACTTAACCAAAATATTCCTAAGAATTTTACCAACTGGGAGATTTTGACTCCCATAGACAATGTATGAGAGTTCCTATAGATCCCTATCTTCATCAACACTTGGCTTTGCTAGTCTTTTCCTTATAACTACTTAAGTGAGTGTGTAGCTGTGTCTCATTGCTCTTTTTGAACATGCATTTGCATGATTGTTGATATAGTTGAGCACCTTTTTACATACGTTTTTGGCTAAGTATCTCTTGAAGTCTCTTGTCCATTTTTCATTTTAGGTTGTCTTTCTTGATTTACACAATCTTCATATATATTTTGGACATTAGCCTTTTATCAGTTATATGTTTTTCAAATATTATCTCACATTTAGTGGCTTGCATTTCCATTCTTGTAATTGTGTGTTTTGAAGAAAGAAATTCTAATAATATTTGGAGTTATATTATCCTAGTGAGAGTGTAAATGTGGTTTCTAAAGAGCAGTATTCATGAATGACTTGCCTAATAAGTATTCTGAATTTGACATTTCTCTTTTATATAAGAAAATTATCTACTAACTGCCCAAACTGGCTCAGTTTCCTGACTGTAATTGATAAGTCTCAAGGCTTTCAGTTGCAACACTTATAAAATACAAACTGAAAAGAAATCCCTTCAAATGAATTCCTATATCTACTAATTCTCCTTCCCTTTGAAAATTATAATTGTTCATATATTAGTAGTTCAAGTTGAATTTTTGTTAAAAAAAAGTCCCTCACACCCAAGAGGAATTTGTTCCCATAGCAACAGGATAATATATTTTGTTTATTCTTCTAGGCTGATAGCATTGCAGACTTTAGGTTGTGACTGATACTGATCTATTTTATTCTTCTTTGTAAGCTGAGGAATATGCATTGCTCAATTTCATAGGAGACTAGACCCTATCAATTTCTACTACTTTCAAAATTTCTAACACTTCCATGTGATATTTTGAAAAGTGTGTCCCATTTCAGATTACTTCTGAGGAGTTGAGACTTTCTGTTTTTTTATAGACTAAAAATCTTTGTGGTCGTGGTCTTGTGAAATACATTTCGTCTTATTCTTTCCTCTGCAGAAAACAAGTGAAAAGCAACTTCTTGGTCACTTAATCCACTCTAATGCAGGTCCTACTAATATGGATTTTATGCTTTTCCTGAGCATAGTATTTTATCTTTTAAAATTTAATATTATAAGGAGTTTTGTGTGTGTGTATGTGTGTGTGTGTATGAATTAGAAGCTAATTCTAAGGCTGTTCTCTGACACCAGAAGTGAAAAGACATCTTATAGTTTTTTAGGGTGACATCAGATAATCTGAGCACATTACAGAATTTCCTCATAGGAAGGATTTCCTTTCAATTCAGTCACTTGAAACAGCCAATATTATAATAATAATTAACCGAATCATAATAGGAGAGACAAACACAATACAAAGCAAGTATCAATCATGGCATAGTTATTTCATTCCCTGCCAGAGTTCTGAGTTTCTGAAATGGTAAATCAATCATAGATGTCTGAGATGGATTATGAAGGAGGAAGAAGATTATTGAAGTGTATTGCATATTTTGACAGCAATTGCACTGTTAACCCTTAATTTTACAAATAAGCCTCACTTCAATGAGATCATTGTGCGATGTTATACAACACATAAGATGAGAATTTAGAATTCAGACACAGTCTTGTAAGACAACAGATCCCACACATGCTGTCATCAGTCCCCTATAGGCCCTTGGAAGTGATCTTGAAAACGGTGGTATTTGACCAATTTCTAGGAATTCTGTGGAGGATGTAGTTGATCCTCACTCACCATGACCAGTATCTGATATTTCTACATACTGTTGCTGGAACACTCACACAAAAGTAAGTGTTTTATTTAATATAATACAGTTCTGTTTGGGGGGAATTAATAATACATCAAAATTACACCAGTTGGTTTGATATTAAGAAATAAGCTTGATATTAGGACAAGGCAGAGAAAGGTCATGAATGCCCTTTTTTGTT
The DNA here is from genome assembly GCF_964656455.1 of Halichoerus grypus. Classification (NCBI taxonomy): domain Eukaryota; kingdom Metazoa; phylum Chordata; class Mammalia; order Carnivora; family Phocidae; genus Halichoerus; species Halichoerus grypus. The sequence continues at coordinate 19,779,057 of NC_135715.1, forward strand.
GTTATTGTTTAAGACTTAAATTTTTTTGGAGCAGTTTTAAAGAATTAAGAGGAAGGAAGATACAGAAATTTTCTATACATCTCTTGGCCCCACACATACATAGCCTCCCCCATTATCCACATCCCCCACCAGAGTGGTACATTTGTTAAGATTGATGAACCTACACTGATACATCATAATCACCCAAAGTCCTTAATTTACATTACTTTTTCAATACACTCTTGCTACAAAAACAAATGTAAGCAGCTAATAGATGCAGAGAACAGATTTCAGTTGACAGGCAGCAAAGAAATGGTATTTCAGACCTACAACCATAGGGACTGAATTGTTCCAGTAATCATAATGAGCTCAGAAGAAGATTCTTCCCTAGACCATCAAGATAAGAGCCTAGCCCACTCAAAAATTTGACTTTATTCTTCTATAACTGGAAAGCAGAAAACTCAGCTAACTCCACCAGACTTACAACCTATAGAACTATGAGATAACAAATTAGTGTTGTTGCAGACTGCTAAATTTGTGGGAATTTATTGCACCGTAGTAGAAAGTTAAAACAGATTTTCGTACCTGGAAATGGGTACTGCCTTAATGAATACCTAAAATATGAGAGTTTTTTTGGAAATGGTCAGTGGGTGGAGACTGGAAGAATTTAAGGAGCGTGATAAAAAGCCAGATTTCCTTGAATAAACAGTAGAAATAGGGACACTAAAAACATTGCTGTTGAGGGTTCAGAAGGAAGTGAGAAGCATGCTATTGGAAACTGAAGGAAGGGAGATCCTTGTTATGTAGCGACAGGAAGCTTAGAGGAATTATCTCATCCATTTTTGTGGAAAGCATAACTTAACAAACGATTAGCTTGGATTTTTAGCTGAGAGATTTCTAAGCAATGTATTGTAGATGTGGTCTGGTTTCTTCTTGTTGTTTGGAATAAAATGTGAGATGGGAGGGATGAATTGACAGAAGAACTGTTAAAGCCAAAACAAATAAACAAAAAACAACCAAAGGGGGACTTGACGATTTGGGAAATTCTCAGCCTGTCCAGATCGTAAAGCATGATAAAACTACGAAATCATTTCCAAAAAAATCAAGTGTCTTCCTGTGCAAACTGAAACCACTGAAAGATCGAACGGTCAGAATCTATTCACAAGAGATGAAGGATGTGCATCTCAGATCTTCTCACTCAAACCAGAGGGTTTCTAGGAAGCTGGAATATGCTGTCTCTCCTCCATCTAGCAGGAGCCAAAAATAGAGGTGTTGTTTTGGTTAACATCTTTAAGTAAAATTTTTTTTCCTCCCGAATGGAGTAATCCCACATGAACTTTATGCAAACCTCACAAAATTCCTGTGGAAATTATATCACCATAGGCCAGTTTGATCTGAAGAGGCCAGAGTATAAAATAAAAGAAGGCTTCCAAGCTCTCACCTCTCAAATGTATGGGCAGGATGCAAACAGTATATGTTCTTATTTCTGCTGTAACAAATACCACAAGCTTAGTGGCTTAACACAACACAAATTTTTTACCTGACAGTTGTGGGTATCAGAAACTCTAAAGTCAAGGTGTGGTGTAAGAGTAAGATGGAGTCACTCATGTCAAGCAGTGGCTTAAGCAGCCAACGGCATTGTAGATAAGACCAGATATCACCAAGACCAGCACAGACAGGCAGTACTAAGGACTAATAACAGGTAAGACCACAGGAACCTGGAAGAACCAGGAGCTGATAATTATTAGAACCAGAAGAAGCCTGCAAAGACCCAAGACTGACTAAAATCCCTTAAAAAGTTTGGACTTCTGTAGCCAACTGTCAAGACTCTCCAGATGCTGACTCTTTCACATCTGACTGCATTAGAAAGGCAACTGCCATCGAAAGCTCTGCCCACCTGATCTCTAAACCTAATAGAGATCCTCTACTGCGTGAACATAATAAGCAGTAAGGGTGACAGCTGGCTTAGACCTGACTGAGTCCTTATCTGCACTGTAGGCTCAGAGACTAACTTAAAGTTTGGTTTGTTAACTGCTTGCCCTTTGTTGTATCTTGTTTGTTGTGTGACTTTGTATTGTACTTTGTTTTGTGTTACGTGTATGAAGCCAAGTTAAATGTGTAGTGAAATGTCATTGAGCTTGGAATCCTGAACATGCTTTACAAGTGTGGTAACCTTGCTTTATGATTGAAAAAGCTGACATTGTGGAAAGACACAGCTCATGTACATGCCTTTACAGGGTGTTCATGACAGGTAGATAAGGCTATTCTCTTTCTGGAGGCTCTAGGGGTTAATCTGGTCCCCAGCCTTTTTTAGTCTAGAAACCATCTACACTCGTTAACCCCGGGGCTCCTTCCTCTCTCTTCAAAGTCAGTAGCGTAAGACCCTCAAAGGACACTTTGTCTCTGACCTCTGCTTCTGAGATCACATTACCTTCTCTCTAACTCTGACCCTCTCGCCGCTTTTATAAAAAGACTCTTGTGATTACATTGGGCCCATCTTGATTATCCAGGATAATCTTCCCATCAAAAAACCTTTAACAATCAAGTTTGCATAGTCCTTTTTTCCATGTAAGCTAACATATTCAGTTTCCAGGGATTAAACCATGAACATATTTTGTGGGTGGGAGACATTATTCAACCTATAGCAATACATCTTCTGGACCTTAAAGATTCACATCCATCCACATACAAAGTTACATTCAGTCCATCTCAGTATTCCTCAAAAGTCTCAACACATCACACCATTAATCATTACAAGTTCCCAATCTCATCTAAATCCCATCAGCTCCAAAATCCCAAATTTTATTATCTAAACAAATTAATTCTGATTTAGAGAAAGTTCTGGATACAATCCATCCTGAGGCACAATTCTTCCATATCTGTTGACCTATGAATCTAGAAAACAAGTCTATTAACTTTAAAAATACAATGTTGGAACAGGGATAAGACATAATTATAGAAATACCCATTCAAAATTGTAGAAAACTGAAGGAAAAAAGGAGACATGAGTCCTAAGCAATTTTGAAACCCAGCCTGGCAAAATCTATTAGGACTCTTATTTTTTTAGCTTTATTGAGGTATGATTGACAAACAAAATTCTTGCAGTGAGATCCCAGAATAAAGGCCAGCCTGGTGACATCTTGACTTTAACCCTGTGAGATCTTAAGCAAAGTACTCAGCGAAGCTCACCAGAATTCTGATCTAGATTCTGGAGAATTTTTGTTGGTAGACATATGGTGACTTTTAGTAAGAATCTTTTTTTTTTTTTTGGTAAATGCTTACAATCATCTATTTAATAATCTGTCTCAGAGTTTAGTTAGGTTTAGTATTTATAACTCGCAGAATATGTTTTCTTATTTCTGAAATAAAATTTTAAAAGAAACTGTTAGGTTTGTCTGATTTTATTCTTCCCTCCCTTCCCCTATGATCCTCTGTCTTGTTTCTTAACTTCCAGATATAAGTGAAATCATATGATAATTGTCTTTCTCTAATTGACTTATTTTGCATAGCATAATACCCTCCAGTTCTATCCACATCACTGCAAATCATAAAGATTTCATTTTCTTGATGGCTGAATAATATTCCATTATACACACACACACACACACACACACACACACACATGCCGTCTCTTCTTTATCCATTCATTTGTCCATCTGGGCTCTTTCCATAGTTTGGCTATTGTGGACATTCCTGCTTTAAACATTGGGGTGCAGGTGCCCCCTTTGGATCACTACATTTTTGGATTTGGGGTAAATACCTAGTAGTGCAATTGCTGGATCTTAGGATAGCTCTATTTTTAACTTTCTGAGAAACCTCCCTACTGTTTTCCAGAGTGGCTGCACCAGCTTGCATTCCCACCAACAGTGTAGGAGGGTTCCCCATTCTCCACATCCTCACCAACACTTGTTGTTTCCTGACTTGTTAATTTTAGCCATTCTGAATGGTGTGTGGTTTTGATTTGTATTTCCCTGATGCTGAGTGATGTTGAGCATTTTTTCATGTGTCTATGTATCTGTTGGCCATTTGTATGTCTTCTTTGGTGAAATGTCTTTTCACGTCTTCTGCCCATTTCTTGACTAGATTATTTGTTTTTTGGTGTTGAGTTTGATAAGTTCTTTATAGATTTTGGATTCTAGCCCTTTATCTGATAAGACATTTGAAAATATCTTATCCCATTCTGTAGGTTGTCTTTTGGTTGTGTTGACTCTTTCCTTTACTGTGCAGAAGCTTTTTATCTTGATGAAATCCCAATAGTTCATTTTTGCCCTTGCTTCCCTTGCCTTTGGAGCCATGTCTAGCAAGAAGTTGCTGCGACTGAGGTCACAGAGGTTGCTGCCTGTGTTTTCCTCTAGGATTTTGATGGATTCCTATCTCACATTTAGGTCTTTCATTCATTTTGAGTTTATTTTTGTATATGGTGTAAGAAAATGATCCAGTTTCATTCTTCTGCATGTGGCTGTCCAATTTTCCCAGCACCATTTGATGAAGAGACTGTCTTTTTTGCATTGGATATTGTTTCCTGCTTTGTTGAAGATTAGTTGACCACAAACAATAAGAGACTCTTAACTCTAGGAAACAAACTGAGGGTTGCTGGAGGGGAGTTGGGTGGAGGGATGGGGTAACTGGGTGATGGGCATTAAGAGGGCACTTGATGTAATGAGCACTGGGTGTTATATGCAACTGATGAATCACTAAACTTTACCTCTGAAACATTAAATAATACACTATATGTTAATTAATTAAGTTTAAATTTAAAAAATGCTTCTGTCTCTATTAACAAAGTTGTTAGTTGGAAAAAAAATGAACTGTTAGGATATTTATTTATTTATTCATTTATTTATTTATTTTTTTTTTTTAAAGATTTTATTTATTTATTTGAAAGAGAGAGAGAGAGCACATGAGAGGGGGGAGGGTCAGAGGGAGAAGCAGACTCCCTGCTGAGCAGGGAGCCCGATGCGGGACTCGATCCCGGGACTCCAGGATCATGACCTGAGCCGAAGGCAGTCGCTTAACCAACTGAGCCACCCAGGCGCCCTGTTAGGATATTTAAAGGATCTGGAAGAGTACGTGATTCTTAGCGTCTTTAATTTAGATTTGTTAAATTTTCTTTCTTTAAAAATAAAAAAAAATCCATTGTATTTCTTTTTATTATGGACAATCCAGTTAGGTAATTCGTCTTTGGATAAAATAGGCACATTTTCATACCACCCTCTCTCTCATCTCTGTATCTAACTCTATGTCTGTTGGTCACTGTCTTTCTTTTCTCTTCTTGTTCTTAAAGAAAAGTGACAAAAATTACTTTTTTAATTTCAAAAATCAATTCTAGTAAGCGGGTACTAATTATAATAATAACTTATGATAATGGGAAGTTCATATGAGAATTAATAGCAATAAATTATCATTGTTTATATACCAGTCAAGTACAAAATAAAATTTATTGGAACAAGAATATTTTCTATGCACAAAATTTTATCATGTTCAATAATTATTTAAATCATACATGCTGATCTAATTAAAACTGTGAGATTTTACATATATATGATAAATACATGCCAAAATTTAAGTGCTAAAAGAAAAAAAAGCAAATTAATCTTTCATAAAAACAAAAGTCTTTAATATGTTGTATAATAATAATGGAATATATTATTAATATAAAAAGACATGCATATATTTTCTACGATGAAATTATTAACTTTCATTAAGTAACTTGTTTACTATAAATTGTTTAAGGTAATGGATTATATTATTTCCACTGAAAATGTAATGTTTTACTATTACTTCTCACCTTGACCTAAAGGAGAAAAACTATTTGCTTACCTTGAGTTAGAATATATTAACCTGAAGCATTGTGGTTTGGAAGAGAATAGAAAATAACTTTCATATATAAAACTATTTTATAAGTATGTTGAAACTGATGGCATTAAATTTTAATCTTATATTAAGTATATGCTTATAAAATGGAAATGACTTAGGTGTTTGTTCTAGGTCAAGAATTTTTCTCATTTAACTCATTTTTACCTAGATCTTCTATTATACGGTGGGAGGAAGAAGCATTATAGCTTAATTAATCTAGGCACAAGTTCCAGTCAGAAATTACCTGAGTTCAAATCTCACCTCCTCCACTAGGTGGCTGTGTGATCTGAGACAGTTCTTAATACCTCTTCAGAGGGGTCTCTTTAAAGGTCTGCTGTTGCTATCTTGAAATTCTTTACATTTTTTAAACAAAGAGATTTGCATTTCCATTTGGCAGTGGATTCCACAAATTTTGTTGCTGATCCTGTTCATAAGTTAGTATGTATGAAAAAATCATCCTTACAACTATGCCTGGCATGAAGTGGCAATTAATTCAACTCTTAAATTCCTAAAATTCTGAATATGTTTTCCAGGAAGTCAGTTACATATATTGCTATTATGAGGCACTTTTTATTCTCAAGTACCATGTACCTCCAATCTCCTATGTTGCTCATCAACATCCACTTTTAGTAGCTACTGTGTTCATGAAAGTAATCAATATGTTAATGTGAATAATTTTGGATCAAGAGAAACAAATTTTAATTTAATTTTTTATTTGTCAAACTGTACTCTTCACCTAAGTATTCTTGTATTTTTTTTTTTTTTAACTTAAAGGCAAAGTAAATCTAGGAGAGTAATTTAAGTTGATAGCCTGCAAGTTCTTTCCCAGTGAATGATGAAAATGTTAGTATACCATTATTAGGATTCTTACTTGACCTCTTAATCTTTTAATCAGCTTCAAATTCTTAAACTAATAATTCTAGGAAATTTTTTGTTATGACCATAGAGGAAAAATGAACTTAGTTTCTCTCATTTGTGTGTATAATTGTTAATTTTTCTTTTTTAAATTTAAGGTCCACCAGAGCAAGAAATATGTTAATTTTGCCATTGCTAAAATATTTATTTTTTATTTATTATGGGAAATTGGTTACATAAATGTTGGAAGAAAATGTTTATTGGTGGAGCCAAAGGAGAAAAGGAATTATGAGAGACTAGAATGGAGGAGGAGCTCCCACTGTACCTTGGCTCAAACATATGACTTGTGTCCCTGTTATGCTGGATACTGAGCCACTTTCAATGGTTGAGTTGGAATGGCACTGCTATAGAGTAAGAAACCAAAAGGCTGATGCTGCTGAAGACCACAGCAGCCTCTGCCTGCTACTGTTGTTCCTGGAAGATCAACCAGAAGGAGAAATTGAAAAGAAATGAAATGAAACAACAAATTCTTTCTTTGAAAAAGAAAAAAAACCAAACCAAACCAAACCAAAAAACACTTCTTTGTCCTGTACCTGCTAATCTGTCATTTTCTCTCTCCTTACATTCACATATTCTCCTTTACTTCACAGAATGCTTTTTACTCAACATTCTGTAAATGTCTCCCATGTTTTATTAATAATTAGGTGTCTCTTATGTAATAATCACATCTCTAGTCTTTGGGAATATAGATTCCATAAAATAGATCATTCCTGTCATTTTATGAAGTCCCTTTGTATGCCGTTAGAGAAGTCATCAAATAATGAAATATAAAGTAGAGGAGAAAAATATCTTGTGGTAGTAAGAGCTATATGGAGAATTAAAATTATGGTACAATACATAGTAACATGTTAGCTATTCTAGATGAGGCAAAGAGGAAAGCCTCTCTGAGAAGCTAATATTATATCTATTGTTTGGGTGACAGGAAGGACCCAGACATCTGAAGATAGAGGCAGAGATTATCTTAGACAAGAAAGGAACTAATGGAAATATCATAAAGCAAGAAAAAAAGTGGCATTCTCAGAAAACTGAAAGAAAGTAGAGTTTGGTTGACCTTAGGACTTTAACCAGTGTAGAGAATCACATTTTAATTTAAGTATGATGACAAGTCATTGTTTTTTTTTTTAAGCAGGGGAGTAACTTAATAAAAAAACAGACATGAATTCCCACTGATTTAGAATACAGTAGAAGTAATGAGCTATCACTTTCTTTATTAGGTTATAAGAAGACTATGGCTTTATCTTGTAAGCTCCTTCTCTTTTGCTTGTAGGAAAAATGTCTGTCATGTTGTGAGCTATCCTCTGGAAAGTCCTACACTGCATGGGATAGAGAGAGCTCACTGGCCAATAGTGACGAACTGAGGAGAGGCCCTTAGTACAACAACCTGAACTGGATTCTAACAATAATTATGTAAATGATCTTGGAATTGAATTCAGTGGAGCCTTAGACTTGAGCTCAGTTAATTTCCCCTGTTAAGAATTCAGATGAGCCTGCAGTTCTGTCTGAAAGCTTGACTGTCATATCATGAGACACCCTGATCCAGAGGAACCAAACTAAGCCAAACCTGAGTTCCTGATTCATAGAAACTAGGATATAGTACATTTCTTAAACCACAATGTTTTGATTTAATCACTTCATTAATTAAAGCATGCGTACCAATAGTGTGTATGTGCAAAGATTGTAGATTTAATATAGTATCATATTGGGATAAAACACATAAAGTCTATATAAATATATTATGTCTAAATTTTCCAAGTAAAACTATGAGTGCAATATCACTAGCTACAGTTAAGTCAAACAAGGTTACCACAATTCTCATGAAATCTTCATTTATTGGGTGGCCAGGAACTTTTGATGTCCCCTTGTTAGAAGACATTGCTATATCAGTTTCAAGTTTTTTTTCTGGATACTTGAAATAAAAAAAAAAAAAAAAATAAGTATTTGAAAATTGTCAATAAGTTCAGATGTTAAGGTAAAAAGAAAGATTATGATTTTATTTATGCATAAAAATATAATGAGAGGAGTGCTATGTGAATGCAGAAACCAAAAGGGAGAGGAAAACTTTGAAGATGGAGACAAGTTATAGCAGCAGTTTGACAAAGAAGCAGACAGATAGCAGTGGGCAAAGTCATATCAATAGTGGAACATTAAGGAAAAGATTTATTAGCTGCTGCAGTTGCTTATTGGGTTAGAACAGCCTTAAATCTTCCAGGGCCCATGACTTGTATGTACTGTCTGTGGACTTTGAAAATGTTATCCCCTAAAGGAAATTTTGGACTGAAAAACAATGCAAGTCATGTAATATAATTTAATTTTTCTAATAGCCACATTAAATAAAGCAAATGGAAACAAGTAAAATTTATTTTAATATATTTTGACTTATTCATCCAAAATATTATATCAATATGTAATCAACATAAAATGTATTAATTGAGTTATTTTACACTCCTTTTCCCCCAAGAAACTAATGTGTATTATGTATAGCACACCTCAATTCAGACTAGCCATATTTGAAGTACTTAGTATTTACATGTGGCTAGTGGCTACCACAGCTTAGCTCCTTATACCGTTCCATGTTTATTCTTTTAATAAAATCACACAACCATCATTTATTATGACTGTTTCTTGAAAACAAAAGAGCCTCCCTAAAATATAATTATAGCTAATTGAATTCATGTGGATTATTAAAAAAAAAAACAGTTAATGTGAAGGAAAATCACAATGTCCCAGGGTTATATTTTAGGACCCATGTTTTTCAATATTTTTGTAAATTACTTGATTAAAGATGAAACATAATGAACTGATAAGAAAATTTTCCATGAAAATGACAATGTGAGGATGGTTCAGAATCAGATTTTCTACGGGCTCAACAAGACGACACCTACCAAGTCCATATTTGATAGAAACAACTGTAAAACTCCAAATTAATGTTTAAACGGAGCTTTACTGTGCAAGAAGGGAAAGGCATAGCTTCTGAACATCATTTCGAGCAAACTTAGAATTGTTAGTTGATGTAAAATTATGATAATCCAGCAGTTTTATGTTACAGTTCCCTTGGTAACAGTAAGAATAGCTGGAGAGAGATCATGATGATACCTCTGGCTGATCTAGACAGGCGGTATATGGAAGGAGGTTCTCAGTTTTCACTGAGAGACATTAAGAAAGATTTGAAAGCTGGATAGTGGGATAACTAGTATAAACTAGGACTCAAACCACATTCAGAGATAAATGAATATAGAGATTACAGATGTTCTACCTGAAAAAGAGTAGGCAGTGTGTGTGTGTGCTTTGGGTGAGGCCAGAAAGGGGGTCCAGCAGTATGGGAATGAACTGGAAAAAGATTAAGAACTTCTGCTCTCTTTAGATAGTTGAAAGAATTATATTTGAAAGAAGGGCTAAATGTACTACAACTCAGAAGAGATAACTGGGACCATTGGTACAAATATCTGTAAGACTTTGGCCATACTTACCTTAAAGCTACTCCCATAAGGAATTAGGTCTTTCTTTCTTTCTTTTTTTAAGTTTTATTTATTTATTTGACAGAGAGAGAGACAGCGTGAGACGGAACACAATCAGGGGGAGTAGGAGAGGGAGAAGCAGGCTTCCAGCTGAGCAGGGACCCTGATGCGGGGCTCGATCCCAGGACCCTGGGATCATGACCTGAGCCGAAGACAGACACTTAACAACTGAGCCACTCAGGTGCCCAGGAATTAGGTCTCTCAAAGCAGTGATTATCTGAGTGCTGTAATTGTTATAGCAAAAAAAAAGATGATTCTTGGCTAGACTTACATAGGATCTCTCTTATTTCTGAAAATCTTGCTTTCGTGTGACTCTTTGAAATGCATATATTTTAGCCTTCTGATAATTTTTTTTTTTTTTTTTTTTTTAAAGATTTTATTTATTTATTTATGTGAGAGAGAGAGAGAGAGAAACAGCATGAGAGGGGATAGGGTCAGAGGGAGAAGCAGGCTTCCCGCTGAGCCGGGAGCCCGATGTGGGACTCGATCCCAGGACTCTGGGATCATGACCTGAGCCGAAGGCAGTCGCTTAACCAACTGAGCCACCCAGGCGCCCATAGCCTTCTGATAATTAAGAGGAGAAATTTAAACAAAACAATTTAAGTATTTATAAAGTAAACATTAAATACCCAGAAATAAAAGTTGACATGATTTTGGTGTCTAAGTATTCATTTCTAGTATTCGCAACTAGAAATGCATTTAAAAATGTGTGTAAATGTGACTGTATTTGTATGCAATCTCTTATTACAAAAGAGAATTATACTATATGTATTTCTTATGTTACCCTTTTTAGTTTGACACGATTTATTACTTCTCTCCAGATCAGTAACTATAGGTCTAACACATTTTAACAGGTAAATAATATTAAAAAATACAGAAGTACTGCACTATATTTAATCATTTCACTATCAATAGACGTTTATACTTACTTAGTTTTCATAAGGTGTAAGTGAACATCTTTTTATACCTGAGAAAGATTACTAGAAGTGGAATTGCCCTGTCAAAAATTAAAATTTCAATATTATTGATGTGATGTATTTACATAAAAATGCAAAATAATACATCCACAAAATGGCTTTCATACAGGGAACACATACATAAAAAAGGAACATACAAGCAACAAATAAATCTTAAACTGTTAGATTACAAAGGACCTGAATTTTGTTAATATTTCTTTTTGTTAATTGAAAGATTATGGCTTACCAAACACACACAAACACACAAACTCTTACACCCTAATTTCAAACAAATAATATTCAGGGATATCTTGAGTCTTTATTCAAAATTAAAACTCTGTCTTAAACATGTTGGTTTATGCTATTACATTTCTTTATACTGAAAAATTCAGGTTTATAAAACTAGTTTCAGAAGAAAAATCTCCTCTCTTTAAAACATGTCTTTAACTTTTTTCCGACTGTAAAATACAATATCACTTTAGATTGACCATGAATACATCAAATGTTACAACTTAAAATAAAACATAAAATTGGATATTTTCCCCTGACATACATTTAATAAACAAATCATTTAATAGAATTTGAAATCAATGTTTAAATATGCATTTTTTCAAGTATCTTATATTCATGCTATGCTTATTTTTATTTTTATGACCTTATAAGTTGCTTTTTGGTATCAAAAAATTGCTGTTTTCTTATGTTTTATTCTATTCAGATTTTAGTAAAAGTCAGTTCCAATCAGGAATGCTCCATAATCCCTTAGCTCCCGTACACTATTGAATTATCTTTCTAAGTAGTCTCTGCTGCCTCATTCAGGAGCATTTTAAATTATGTAAGACCTGTTTCAATTACTCAGAACATTTTACAAGTGATTTCTGGACGCAATTTTATGATATTATTAAAATGCAAGGCATTTCTATTTGAACAGTTTAAATTCCGTATCTTCATGTTGAAATACTGAACATACATGTTAATAGACAAAATTTTGATATACAAAACTGCCAATCCTTTGAATGTGCAGCTTAATTTGTCATGTCAAAAAATAAATATATCTGGATAGTCTGCAAAGATTGTGCTTGAGCTTGTTTTAGCACAATTTATGTACAGAGTTTGGCATAAATTTCATCTCTAAAATATAAGCAATACATATCTAAAATATCCAGAAAATTGTGATATCCTCCATTCATATAATTATTTATTTATTTAAATGTTTCCATAACCTGTGCTATGCCTAGGAAAATTATTGTTACAAAAACAAGATCTTAAGAATTTAAGTTTATATAATTAAAGTATATTTCTTAAGACTTAATAAGAAACAGTGAGAAAACAATCCAATTAAAAAACAGGCAAAAGGTGTGAATAAACATCTTACCAATGAAGTTATCCAGAGGCAAAAAAGTATGTGAAAAAATGTTCAATATCATATATCAGGAGTTACAAATTAAAGCAATGAGATACCACTATGTCCCTAGAATGATTAAAATTCAAAAAAACTGGTAACACTAAATGCTGGCGAGGATGTGGAGTAACAGAAACTGCCATTCATTGCTGATGGGAATACAGTAGCTACTTTGCTGTGTAGTCTGAAACTAAACTTAGCCTTACCATATGATATACCAGTCACATCCCTAGATGTTTCCAGGAATTGCTAACAAATGAGTTACAAAATTATGTCCACACAAAACCTTTACATGCATGTTTATGTTGGTTTTATTCATAACTGCCCCAAACTTTAAGCAACAAATAGGTGAATGGATAAACAAACTGTAATGCATTCATACAATGGAATATTATTCAGCAATAAAAGGAAATGAGCTATCAAGCCACAAAAAGTCAGGAAACAACAGTTTCATACATACATATTGCTAAGTGAAAGAATCCACTATGAAAAGGTTACATATTGTATGATTTCAACTACATGATACTCTGGATAAAGTAAAACTAGGGAGATAATAAAAAAAATCATTGGTTGTCAGAATTTGGGGGAGGGTGCCTGGGTGGCTCAGTCGTTAAGCGTCTGCCTTCGGCTCAGGTCATGATCCCAGGGTCCTGGGATCGAGCCCCACATCAGGCTCCCTGCTCCGCGGGAAGCCTGCTTCTCCCTCTCCTGCTCCCCCTGCTTGTGTTCCCTCTCTCGCTGTGTCTCTCTCTGTCAAATAAATAAATAAAATATTTAAAAAAAAAAAAGAATTTTGGGGGGAAGGCAAAAGTGATAAACAGGTGGAAGACAGACATATTCAGGGAAGTGAAACCACTTTGTATGATACTGTAAGGGTGAATGCATGACATTATGGCTTTTGTCATAACCCAAAGAAAATAACACAAAATGTAAATGCTAACATAAACATATGGACTTTTGTTAATAATACTGTATCAATATTGTGTCATCAATTTTAACAAATATACCACACTAATGCAAGATATTAAAAATAACTATTTGAGGGTGATACAGAGGGAGAAGTTGTATGGGAACTCTGTGCTTTCTGCTCATTATTTCTACAAAACTTCCTGAAAAATAAAGTGTATTAATTTTTTGAAATGTTATGCACCATAATACAGATTTGACCATGTTATTGTGGATGTTCACAGGAGAGGAAGTAAAATTTACTAATTTACTTACAGAAAAGAATTTTCTTTCTTCCTATTTTTTTAAGAAAATAACTTTCTTATTTAAAAATGAAAAATGAGTGAAGGATAATATTTCACATCAGATTTTGTGATCTCTTCTGAAAAATACATGAGAGTAAAATTAGGAAAATCCTGAACAAGATAACCTTTTGGATTAGGAAAAGGTTTTTGGAAAAAAAAAATCTCATTATTAAGCTCTTTGCTGATGCCTCACCAAAATTCTAGGGACCTGGGGATAGTTAATCAGCCAAATAAGAGAAAATTTTTATTTCATTTTATCTTAGGAATCATCTTAATGACTCCTAAAATCATGGCTACCTCATTTTCTCTGAAGAAGCAGACTGTATTTATTTTGCTGTAACCTAGGAAAAATTAGAAATTTCAGAATTCCCAGAAGTAGAAGTCAAGAATACATTTTCATATGCTCTTTATAATCTACCAAATGTTCAAACCACATGCAGTATAAAGTCCGACTATAATGTTCAGTGCTCTGCCTGAGGATGAGATCTTCATCTACTTAGGCAGCCCTAGGCCCCAATGCCAGTATTACTCTGTGGGTGCCTGGGAGTGGTGGGAGATGCATTTGCCTGCAGACTAATAGCCACTTTAGGGGGTACAGGACAAGACTTAGTAAGGAGAGATCTTCAGACACTTTTATGTCTTTCCTTGGTCGACATGGTAAAACAATGACAACCTCCCTTTTCCTAACCTGGGGTAAAACAGGGGCATGTCTCTTCCTAAACTATGAAACTGATAAAGATGCTAGTGGGATTCCTACCAAACAAGGGAAGGGTAGATGTTTTAAGCAATGGATTTGTATGTTCAACTTATTCTTTCAGAGTACAGATAAATGAACTTCGCAAAGACTGTGATTAACTGCTTAAAAACACTCATGTCTACCTTGAAGAAGCAAAAATTTTTATGTGGATATGTCATATCATCTCATAACATTAGTGGTTGTCCCCAAAATACATGAAAAAGAAGAAGTATGCAATCACCTTCATTATGATGCTGAGTAAACTTGGAAAAATACATAAGTATTAATAATTTCACTATGCAAAGCTAAAATATCCCAAAGTATCTACTAAAGAAGGTGAATGCATTACATTTCTAATAGAAAAATAGAAAATACACTAAACACACATATCCCCTTTTTTCTGCCAGATATATAGCTCAGTTTTCTGCCTAATAAAAGGCTTTATTTTTTTAATTTGTGGGTATTTTTATATTTAAGAAGATTAGATCATTGGAAATAGGACAGAATAGGAGTATTTTGTTGCTTTCCGAAATGGCAGAAAAATAACTATTTAACCATTAATCAATTTTCATTTTTACACCATTAAGTTAATGTAATTAATCTTTAATTTGGGGATCAAAATGGAATAATTATAATTTAGATTAAAGTGTTGGGGGGCACCTGGGTGGCTCAGTCATTAAGTGTCTGCCTTCAGCTTGGGTCATGATCCCAGGGTCCTGGGATCGAGCCCCGCATCAGGCTCCCTGCTCAGCGGGAAGCCTGCTTCTCCCTCTCCCACTCCCCCTACTTGTGTTCCCTCTCTCACTGTATCTCTCTCTGTCAAAATAAAAAAAAAACCTTAATAAATAAATAAATAAATATATATATAGTTGGTTAGGCTCTTTGATTTTCACATAAGGATATGGACTTTATGAATTAGTTGAACAATAGAAAATCTATCCTTTCTTGATAGTATGGGATTAATTATTCAATAATGACATGAGAAACCTTTACTCAGATCAAATTATCTTGAGGTACCAAAGAATTGCTTTAAGAAGTGATTTGAGGGGTGCCTGGGTGGTTCAGTTAGTTAAGCATGTGTGCGTGCACACGTGTGCTCTCTTTGTCTCTCTCTCAAATAAGTAAAATCTTAAAATAATTTTTTAAAAGGAACTGATTCAAGGCCATTTTCTTAGAGCTCATTGATGTAACTCTTACTATAAGAAATAACTTTCTGAAAACTACTTTGCTTTTTACTATAGAGATATATTGCCAATATCAATTCTTTTTTTTAAATTTAAGTTCAATTAGCCAACATATAGTACATCATTAGTTTCAGATGTAGAGTTCAGTAATTCATCAGTTGCATATCACACTGTGCTCATCACATCACATGACCTCCATGCCCGTCAGCCAGTTACTCCATCCCCCCCATCCATCTCCCCTCCAGCAACCCTCAGTTTCTTTCCCAAAATTAAGAGTCTCTCGTGGTTTCTGATACTCAATGAACTCAGTATGAAGGTCTGCTCAAGAAATCATTTACACAGCTAAAGATCAGTTTAACTATATTTCCTTTAAGGTGATATGATATATGTTGTCCGTTGTTGATGGTTAACTTGTGAGCAAAGTGTCAGGAGCTTACAGGATATGGAGCAAATTAGATAGAAATGTATATATATATATATACATATATATAAACATTTCACAGTGTTATCCAACATAGAGAATGTTTTGTGTAACTCTCTCTGTGAAAGAAGCATCCTGAAATTTGAAGTTATCTTTTTGCCTGCTGACTTAGAATAATTGAAAGAAAATTTCCTGAATATTCCACATAAAGTTATTCTTGTTAACATAACTTTTTTGGGTGGAATCCAAATATTATAATATTTCCTCCTTCTCTCCCATGATTACTGTGGAGAGACTGGACCAGTACAGACAGAGGTCCTCTGATGGCTTAGGGCTGATAGAAATTAGTTTTCACACTTACGAAGACAAGATGCAATTTGCAAACTGAGCTGTACTGGAATGTCGAGGTCAGAAAGCTAACAATTCAGAGTGGAATATTTAAAACTGAGAGATGATTGTTTCCTTTGCTGTGCAGAAGCTTTTTAACTTGATGTAGTCCCACTTGTCTATTTTTGCTTTTGTTATCTGTGCTTTTTGTGTCATATCCAAGAAATCATTGGCAAGGCTAATGTCAAGAAGCTTTTCTTCTATGTTTTGTTCTAGTGGATTTATAGTTTCATGTCTTATATTTGAGTTTTTAATCTGTCTTGAACTGATTTTTGCATATAGTATAAGACAGGGGGCCAATTTCATTTTTTTCCCCCACATGTGTATGCAGTTTTCCCAACATCATCTGTTGAAAAGACCCTCTTTTTGACCTTACATATTCTTGGCCTCCTTGTTAAAGATCAGTTGACTATATATATTAATAAACATACATGGATATGTGCTTATTTCTGGGCTCCCTATTCTGTTCCATTGGTCTACATGTCTATCTTTATGCCAGTGCTGTACTGTTTTAATTACTATAGCTTTATAAACACATTTTGAAATCAAGAAGTGTGCTATCTGCAGCTTTGTTCTTCTTTCTCAAGATCACTTTGCCAACTTGGAATCTTTTGTAATTCTGTGTGAATATTAAGATTTTTCCCCCGTCTTTCCTTACAAAATGCCATCAGGATTTTGATGGGGGTAACATTAAATCTGTAGATCACTTTGGGTAGTGGGGACATTTTAATAATATTAAGTTTTCTGATCCATGAACATGGGGTGTCTTTCCAGTGATCTGTGTCTTCTTTCATTTCTTTCATCAATATTTTGTAGTGTTCAGTGTACAAGTTTTCACCTTTTTGGTTAAGCTTATTTCTATGTATTTTATTATTTTTAATGCTGTTATAAATGGTATTTTTTTCATAATTTGTTTTTGGGTAGTTTACTGTTAGTGTATAGAAATGCAACTGATTTTATATGTTGACTTTATATCCTGCAACTTCAGTAAATATTAGTCCTAACAGTTTTTTTGTGGAGTCTTTAAGGACTACTACATATAAGAGATCATGTCATCTGCAATAGAGATAGTTTTACATCTTACTTTCTGATTTGGATGCCTTTTATTTCTGTTTCTTCCCTAATTGCTTAAGCTAAAAACTTCAGTACCATGTTGAATAGAAATGGCAAGAGTGGGCACCCTTGTCTTATTCTGATGTTAGAGAAAAATCTTTCAGTTTTCATCTAGTACTATGTTAGCTGTAGGTTTGTTACATATGTCCTTTATTATGTTGAGGTACATTCCTTTTATACCTAATTTGTTGAGGATTTTTACCATAAAAGTGTGTTGAATTCTGTCAAATGCTTTTCTATATCTTTTGAGATAATCGTGATTTTAGGAAATAATCAACAGAATAAAAGGCAACCTACAAATTAGAAGAAAATATTTGCAAATCATATACCTGGTAAGGGGCTAATATCCAAAGTACATAAGAAATTCCTGCAACTCAATAGCAAAAAGTCAAATAACCTGATTTAAAAAAATATAGGCCAAGGACCTGATTAGATATTTCTCCGAAGAAGATATAAAAATGGCCAACAGGTATAAAGAAAGTACTCAAAATCACTAATTATCAGGGGAAATGTAAAACAAAACTATGAGCTATCATAGTTAGGTTGGTATTATTAAAAAAAAAAAAAAAAGAACAAATGTTGGTGAGGATCCGGAGAAATTGAAACCTTGTACCCCATTGGTGGGTATGTAAAATAGTGAAGCTGCTGTGCAAACACAGCAGTATGGAGGTACCTCAAAATATTAAAAATAGAACTATTATATGATCCAGCAATTCCACTTCTGGGTATATATCAAAAAAAAATCGAAATCAAGATCTTGAATAAGATATGCGCCCTTCCATATTCATTGCAACAGTAGTCACAATAGCCAAGAAATGGAAAACAATCTAAGCTTTCATTGATGGATAAAAGATTTTAAAAATAAGATATATTCTTACAATGGTATATTATTCAGCCAAAAAGAAGAAGGAGGAGGAGAAGGAGAAGAAAAGGAAGGAAGGAGGAGGAAGAAAGAAAGAAGAAAGAAGAAAGAAAGAAAGAAAGAAAGAAAGAAAGAAAGAAAGAAAGAAAGAAAGAAAAGAAAGAAAGATAAGAAAAGAAAGAAAGATAAGAAAAGGAAAGAAAGAAAGAAAGAAAACACTGCTGTTTGTGACAACATAGATGAACTCAGAGCACATTATGCTAAGCAAAATAAGTCAATCACAGAAGGTCATATCTTGCATGATTCTGCTTCTATATCTAAAATAGTCAAACTTAGAGATACTGCACAGGATGGTTGCCTGGGGCAGGGGTTGAAGAGAGTGAGGAGCTGTTGTTCAATGGGTTTACAATGTTTTAGTTATAGAAGATGAATAAGTTCTAGAGATCTATTGTATAAACATATGCCTATAGTTAACAATGCTGTGCTCTCAAACATTTGTTAAGAGGGTGGATCTCATGTTAGGTGTTCTTGCCAAAACAAATAACAACAAAATAAAATGAAATAAATGAAATTTAAAAACCCAAAAAACAAAGGGACACAAGGAAAATTTTGAAAGCGGATGTGTATGTATGCCTTGATTTTGGTTATGGTTTCACAAGTGTATGCATATATCCTAACTCATTAAGTTAAATACATTAAATATGTACAGTTTTTTGTATATCAATTATAACTCAATAAAACTGTTTTTAAAGGTTAAAAAAAAAAAAAAAAACTGAGGAACATGATAATCATGGAGTGAATTGATTGTGCCAAACTAGGAATTCTAAGGAGAATCAAATAGGACAAGTTGAGAGTAAGAGAAGTTATGGATAAGAATTCTTTGCTTTTGGTCTAGCAGTGATCAACATGGCACCCTACCTTGGTCTTGTTTTGCTTTAGTCAGAAGTTTGATTTGATTTAGTCAATGCAAAATATTCTTGTTTTAGGTTTTTGAAGAATGCGTTGATTTGCTTCTTAATATCAATGCTTTTACGAAGGGCATATACTCCCCTTTAGCAAAGCCCTTAAGCATACTCCATGCACCATAGATACCTTCACACATTTAACTGATCTGCATGGATCTTAGAAGCATCTGAAGATTAATCTAGTGACCCAGGACTTGAATTAACATTTTGGGGGGAGCCAAATGGCCATGATGTTTTAGCATGAATTAAAGTTTGAATCGCATAAGACCAGTACTTTTATTTTGAAGGCTCTAAATCAACAAAGCCTAGTAAATGTTCAGTCTTTCAAATGCTGTGGTCACCTAATTACCATTTATACTGGTGACATTTACCACCTGTAGCAGCTTCCACCATGGCTTGCTACCCAAAAGAAGTAGAGATTGTTCCCAGCCAGAGAGGAGCTAAGTCTGCTGTCTGTAGTCTCTGAACGAATATTTTTTTAAAGTATGTACATTCTATAAAATTATATGTAGTATATACTGTATATAATAAATGTGTATGCGTTAAATTAATAATTTAAGGGTAAGAGAGTACAATCTTGACAATATTCCATTGGAAAAGAAAGATAATCATTACTTAAATCAACATTATTGTCTTACAGTCTGCATACCTATGGGAACTACCATTCCATTCACTCATTTAGTCAATCAGTTGCTGGTGATTGAATAATATTTATTGAACATATTGTGTATAACCACATCTGTTAATAGAGGATAGATTGCTGAATAAAATACAGTTTCTGTCTTAAAGGAGCTAAATGTAGGATGACAGCCATATAAATATATAAATTAATTAAACCATTTTATAGATATGGATATATATTTATTTACATTTATATATAATATAAATTAATTTATAAAAACTTATATTAATTTATTATATATGTAAAACTAGAAGCATAGGCAAAATATAAAATGGGTGTATTGAATTGGAAACTGTAACAACAAAGCTCTATAGAAAACATAATTTCTGAGCTAAGATTAGAACGTAAATGGAAAATCCTTCCGTTCAAAAAAGTAAGAAGGGCCTCTGGTTAAGTGGAAAAAATAACTGTATGTTCAGAAAGATACGAAATGTCAGAATGCCTTTGAGAAAGTATTAACAATCTGATAATCCAAGAATGCAAGTATATGCAAGTAAGGATAGGTGGAAGGTGGTAAAAAGTTGCAAAATAAGAAGCCAAATAATAGGCAGAGGCCACATCATGATTATTCCATCCCACATTTTTTCAAATCAGGCATAATTGTTTTAGACAATAAAGGCACGATGAACTCTGGTCACTCGGCTATTACTTCTTTTTAAAAAAACTATATGAACAGCTTGCCCTTCGTGGGTGATGCCCTAACGCTTTGCAGACTTTCCAGATCTACCCTGAAACAGGCTCCTACCCAATACATGGACACAAATTATATAGTTCAGTCAGAGATTCTTTTTACATGTATTAAATAAAACAGATTAAAGGATAAAGAGAGAAGAGAAATGGAACTAGTAAATGTGGGGGGAAAAAACCTTTTAGTTACATATTCCTATAAACACAAAATATTTTATATTTCTTGCAGGGTTCACAAAAAGTAATATAAATAATTCAAAAGAATAATTTTTAAAAATGGATCATAAGTGTCTTATTCTCTTTTGCTTAGAATGATCCCATCCAGAATGCCAACCAGGAAGTAGAATTGGGGTTAGGACCAGGGTGATGATTGCTTGAGCATTATAGACCAGTGAAGACCTGACACAAATCTGGCTTCTTAGTCAAAATAAAAGCAAAGGAAGAGGTGCTGCACTAAGCTCTAGGTCAAATGCATGTGATTTTATGCACAGGTGACTATGGAAAATAATTGGATGCTAAAGATATCAGAAAGGAATTACAAAATACAGTAAGATGTAGGACAAGGTTATAGACTTTAGTTTTCACATTTGAAAAACACCAGTATACTCTTTTTTGATGCTAGTTGTTATACGGGACAGATTTAAAGATCAATTATTGCCAGGTAGATTTAAGAAGCATTGGGGAAATTCATTGAACTGTAAGTTCCATTAGCAAGGATTCTGCTTTATTTCTCATTTTAATTATTTTTGTATCATGATGTCTAGCATGACTATTTTCACATGGTAACAATATATATTAACTAATTAGATTATCAGTAAAGCAGTGCATTTGAAGCCTAAAAATATAAATAATAGGTTTTCCATCAAATACAAACAACAATTTCTACAAGGTCCAAACAACTTCTAATAGGAGAAAATAGAAAAGATATATCGAAACCTATGGATAATAGCCTATGGTAATTGTTTTCACAAATGGGAATTTTATTACATAAAATGAGTTATTTAAGTGATATATGGCACCTTATCTTCTAGAAGAAGCCTTTGCTTACCTAGCCAAATATCTACTCACCTGCCAAATATGATGTATCACATGCATTCATTGTAATTTAAGGGTCTTGGCCTTGAACTAAAATGAATGCTCACTGAGGAACCACTTATAATGGACATCCATATTAGAAGATTTGCCTGAGTATATTTTGGAACTCTGGAAAAATATCAACTATTTCTATTTTCCAGGGTTGCATCTGACAACATCTCATGGTTGACAGGTCAATCCTAATAAAACAATGTATCTGACAATCTAGATGGTAGGCAGAGGATAGAGATCAATCTTACCTAGAAAAGTTGATGGAATATGTCATAAAAAAGAGGACACAATAATATTGTGACCTTGTATTTAATAAGTAAATGACCCTTAAATTTTAGTAACTCAAATCATTTCCTTGATATTGGATATATTCTTCTGTATGTTGAATGAAATTGTATGGTGGTATTTAAATGTGCCAGGAAAAAAAAAGCACAGAAAATATAAATATTCCATTTCAAGGAAAAGAAAAACAACAAAGGATTATTTATATTATATATGTTATACTTAATATATGCAATTATCAAGGAGTCTCAAGGAATTTTTATGTCTTTTTAAAACTTAAACACCCAACACAGTAAGTGGTTATACTTACATAAAATTCCATTTTCTGTGGAATTAAAATAACAATTTAGGTAGGTTTCTTTGCTCTTGTTGCTTTGTTTTCAGGGAAGCCACATTTCACTGATTTCTTATTATAGAGTGTAGCTCAGCTAATTATTCCCTGGTAATAGAAAATAGCCAATACTTTTCCATATCAACATTAATGCTTTGTTTGCATTTGACCCTTCAGATGTCATTAAAATATTGATGCTGATAATCAAGTGCTCATATCTTGCCATCTGCAGTGCTTCATAGATTTAGTCAAGCTTTGCAGTAGTATCTTTCATTTGAAAAATGAAGAAAGCTCGTATAAAAATGAGGGAATCATAAAACAAATGTTTTAATTGTTTATAAATATACAATAGTTGCTATGTTTGTAAATATTAATTAGAAAATGATTGTTTAAAATTTCTATTTATATAATGTTTTTCAAACTACCCTTCTTTTTTATTTAAAAAAATTTTTTTTGAAGTAATCTCTATACTCAACATGGGGCTTGAACCATGACCCTGAGATAAAGAGTCCATGTGCTCTTTCTTTTTTTTCTCAGAAATAAGAGTATGAGTAAAAAGCTTAGATTTAAATCTATTTTTCCAGTGTTTATGGGAACTTGCATTATTTGAATTTTTTTCAAAGAATTTATATTATGAAGATAAAATAAAATTTACATTTCAGGAATTGTTTTTTATTCCAATAATGGCAGAGTAACTTACATTGAATTAATACTCTTTCAGATAACAATTATAAACTTTTAGGGAGAAGCAAGATGGCAGAGGAGTAGGAGACTTAAATTTCATCTGGTCCCAGGAATTCAGCTAGATAGTTATCAAACCATTCAGAATACCTACAAACTCGACGGGAGATTGGAGAAAAGAATAGCAGCAACTCTCTGAACAGAAAAGCGACCACTTTCTGGAACATAGGACGTGTGGAGAAGTGAATCTGAGGTGATATTTGGGAAGATAGACCGTGGGGGGGAGGGAGCTTCCGTCAGCCCAGCACAAAATCAGAATTTTAGAAGTCTGCTCTGCTGAGGGATGTCATTCCAGTAGCTATGTGGGGGGACAGTGTGGTCTCAGGATACTCGGGGTCACAGAAAGACCGGGGCTGCCTGAGTGCAGCAGAGCTCCCAGGTGTCGGAGCAGGGAAGCTGGCTGCAAAGACAGAGTCGAGAAGTGGGCTCTCAGCTCAGGGTTGCCATAAACTGTGATCTGCAGCATAGTCGGGCCACTGCTCTTCCATCAGGGACCCAACAAGCGGCAGATCTGGGGAGACGCCCCTTCCTCCCCTGGGAGGAGCAGCATGGGAGCACACTGCAGGAATCTGCTGGGTTTGGAGACTCCGGGTGGGGTCGTGTGCCAGAGATAAAAACGCTCAGTCACAGGCTGGGTGAGCATGGAGTGTGGCCGGAGACCAGGGAGACAGGAGTGATTGACTGCTTTTCTCTAGGGTCTCACTAAGGAGTGGGGCCCCGAGTTCTTGGCTCCTCTGGGCGGAGATTGGGAGGCTGCCATTTTCACTCTTGTCCTCCAAAGCTGTAGGGAAAGCGTTCAGGGAACAAAAGCTGCCGAGAGCAAACCCCAACAGATAACAGCCTGACCCCTGGCAAGGGCGGGGCAATTCCACCTCAAACAAAGACATTTGAGAATCTCTGCAACAGGCCCCTCCCCCAGAAGATCAGCAAGAACATCCAGCCAAGACCAAGTTTACGGATCGATGAGAATGCAAAACCCCAGCGCTAGGGGAATACAGCACATAGAATTCATGGCTTTTTTCCCCTCATTCTTTAGTCTTTCAAAGTTAATTTTTTTAATTTTCTTTTTTTTCTTTTTCTATTTTTTTTGAATTTTTTTTTCCCCTTTTTCAACCAACATCTTATCAATTACTTTTTAAAAATCTTTTTTAAATTTTCATTTTCACAGTCATATTCTATCTATTCATTCTATTTAACCTTATTTTTTTATATATATATAAGTTTTTCTTTCTTTAAAAATTAGGGATACAGTTTCTTCTAACAGATCAAAATATACCCTAAATCTAGTTGTCCTAGTCTCCCACCTGATCACATTCTCTTTTTTAAATTATTTTTTCATTCTTTTTCCAAACAACTTATCAATTCCTTTTTAAAAATATTTTTAATTTTCATCTTTACAGTCACAGTACATCTCTTCATCGTATTTACCCTTATTTTTTGTATATATATAAGTTTTTCTTTGTTTAAAATTTTGGGAGGAAATTTCTTCTAACAGACCAAATTACACCCAAACTCTAGTGTGTGGCTCTGTTATATTCACCAGCCTGACCATATTCTTTTTTTTTTCCCCCTTTCTTTTCCCCTCGGTATCGGGTCTCTTCTGATTTGTTTAGTGTATATTTTTTGGGGGTCATTGTTACCGTCTTAGCATTTTTTTAGCATTTTGTTCTCCCATTCATCTATTCTTCTGTGGACAAAATGACAAGATGGAAAAACTCACCTCAGAAAAAAGAACAAGAGGCAGTACTGAATGCCAAGGACCTAATCAATACAGGTATTAGTAAGACGTCAGAACTAGAGCTCAGAATGATGATTATAAAGATACAAGCTGGTCTTGAAAAAAGTATAGAAGATACTAGAGAATCCCTTTCTGGAGAAATAAAAGAACTAAAATCTAACCAAGTCGAAATCAAAAAGGCTATTAATGAGGTGCAATCAAAAATGGAGGCTCTAACTCCTAGGATAAATGAGGCAGAAGAGAGAATTAGTGATATAGAAGACCAAATGATGGTAATAAAGAAGGTGAGAAAAAGACATAAACAACTACTGGGTCACCAGGGGAGAATTCAAGAGATAAGTGATACCACAAAGCAAAACAACATTAGAATAATTGGGATCCCAGAAGAAGAAGAAAGAGAGAGAGGGGCAGAAGGTATCTTGCAGCAAATTATAGCAGAGAACTTCCCTAATTTGGGGAAGGAAACAGGCATCAAAATACAGGAGGCACAGAGAACCCCCCTCAAAATCAATAAAAATAGGTCAACACCCCAAAATCTAATAGTAAAACTCACAAGTCTCAGAGACAAAGAGAAAATCCTTAAACACAGCTCAGGACAAGAAGTCTGTAACCTACAACAGTAGAAACATTAGATTGGCAGCAGACTTATCCACAGAGACCTGGCAGGCCAGAAAGGACTGGCATGATATATTCAGAGCACTAAATGAGAAAAATATGCAGCCAAGAATACTATATCCAGCTAGGATGTCACTGAAAATAGAAGGAGAGATAAAAACCTTCCAGGACAAATAAAAAGTAAAAGAATTTGTGAACACCAAACCAGCCCTACATGAAATATTGAAAAGGGTCCTATAAGCAAAGAAAGAGCCTAAAACTAACATAGACCAGAAAGGAACAGAGACAACATACAGTAAGAGTCACCTTGCAGGCAATACAATGGCACTAAATTCGTATCTTTCAGTAGTTACCCTGAAGGTAAATGGACTAAATGCCCCAATCAAAAGACACAGGCTATCAGATTGGATAAAAAAACAAGACCCATCAATATGCTGTCTGCAAGAGACTCATTTTAGACCGAAAGACACCTCCAGATTGAAAGTGAGGGGGTGGAAAACCATTTACCATGCTAATGGACATCAAAAGAAAGCTGGGGTGGCAATCCTTATATCAGACAAATCAGATTTTAAGCCAAAGACTATAACAAGAGATGAGGAAGGATACTATATCCTACTTAAATACTCACTTTTTGCAGATGATATGATACTTAATGTGGAAAACCCAAAAGACTCCACCCCAAAACTGCTAGAACTCATACAGGAATTCAGTAAAGTGGCAGGATATAACATCAATGCACAGAAATCAGTGGCATTCCTATACACCAACAAGACAGAAGAAAGAGAACTTAAGAAGTTGGTCCCATTTACAATTGCACCCAAACCATAAGATACTTAGGAATAAATCTAACCAAAGAGGCAAAGAATCTATACTCAGAAAACTATAGAATACTCATGAAAGAAACTGAGGAAGACACAAAGAAATGGAAAAAGGTTCCATGCTCATGGATTGGAAGAACAAATATTGTGACGAGGTCAATGCTATCTAGAGCAATCTACACATTTAATGCAATCCCTATCAAAATACCATCCACTTTTTTCAAAGAAAAGGAACAAGTAATCCTAAAATTTGTATGGAACCAGAAAAGAGCCTGAATAGCCAGAGGAATGTTGAAAAAGAAAAGCAAAGCTGGTGGCATCACAATGCCGGACTTCAAGCTCTATTACAAAGCTGTCATCATCAAGACAGTATGGTACTGGCACAAAAACAGACACATAGATCAATGGAACAGAATAGAGAGCCCAGAAATGGACCCTCAACTCTATGGTCAACTAATCTTCGACAAAGCAAGAAAGAATGTCCAATGGAAAAAAGACAGTCTTTTCAAAAAATTGTGTTGGGAAAATTGGACAGCCACATGCAGAAAAATGAAACTGGACCATTTCCTTACACCACACACAAAAATAGACTCAAAATGGATGAAAGACCTCAATGTGAGACAGGAATCCATCAAAATTCTAGAGGAGAATGCAGGTAGCAACCTCTTTGACCTCAGCCACAGCAACTTCTTCCTAGAAACATCACCAAAGGCAAGGGAAGCAAGGTCAAAAATGAACTATTGGGACTTCATCAAGATAAAAAGCTTTTGCACAGCAAAGGAAACAGTCAACAAAACCAAAAGATAACTGACAGAATTGGAGAAGGTATTTGCAAATGACATATCAGATAAAGGGCTAGTATCCAAAATCTGTAAAGAACTTATCAAACTCAACACCCAAAGAACAAATAATCCCATCAAGAAATGGGCAGAAGACATGAACAGACATTTCTGCAAAGAAGACATCTGAATGGCCAACAGACACATGAAAAAGTGCTCAACATCATTCGGCATCAGGGAAATCCAAATCAAAACCTCAATGAGATACCACCTCACACCAGTCAGAATGGCTAAAATTAACAAGTCAGGAAATGACAGATGTTGACAAGGATGCGGGGAAAGGGGAACCTTCCTACACTCTTGGTGAGAACGCAAGCTGGTGCAGCCACTCTGGAAAACTTTATGGAAGTTCCTCAAAAAGTTGAAACTAGAGCTACTGTACGGCCCAGCAATTGCACTACTGGGTATTTACCTCAAAGATACAAAGGTAGTGACCTGAAGGGGCATTTGCACCCCAATGTTTATAGCAGTAATGTCCACAATAGCCAAACTATGGAAAGAGCTAGATGTCCATCAACAGATGAATGGCTAAAGAAGATGTGGTATACACACACACACACACACACACACACACACACACACACACACACACACACTGGAATATTATGCTGCCATCAAAAATGAAATCTTGCCATTTGCAATGATGTGGATGGAACTAGAGGGTATTATGCTGAGTGAAATAAGTCAATCAGAGAAAGACAAGTGTCATATGATCTCACTGATATGGGGAATTTGAGAAACAAGACAGAGGATTATAGGGGAAGGGAGGGGAAAATGAAACAAGACGAAACCAGAGAGGGAGACAAACCATAAGAGACTCTTAATCTCAGGAAACAAACTGAGGGTTGCTGTAGTGGAGGGGGGTGGGACAGATGGGGTGGCTGGGTGATGGACACTGGGGAGGGTATGTGCTACGGTAAGCACTGTGAATTGTGTAAGACTGATGAATCACAGACCTGTACCCCTGAAACTAATAATACATTACACGTTAATTAAAAAAATTTAAAAAAAAATTAAAAAACTTTTAGAGAAAAAACATAAAAAAAAAAACAGAAAAGAAGTTATTTGAAGACCCTGCAGTGCACCTCCAAACAGGCAGAATCTAGAGGAGCTGAGAAGTAATTCACTCTTTTCTCACCTGTTAGAGAAACATCAGCAATGCCTTTGTAGTAGAAATAATAAACATTCATTTACCTATAGTAAAAGTAACGAGTCAGAGCTCTTTAAAACTTTACTTTTCCATCTTAAGATAGTCTATAAAGTGTTGTCTTATTAGCATGATATTCAATCAGTACTCAAGAAGGTTAATTCTTGGTCATTCTCTAGAAATATTTTAAAATAGTTGCATGAAGACAAAAGAGGTTTAAATAAAAATTGTATGTTATGTGGGTATTTTGCTGAACACCCAGTAGGTAGAAAAACTGTTTGATTTTGTTTTTTCCTACAGAATCTAAAAACTGCAGAGACGTACTTGTCACTAGGCATTAATACCAAAGAAAGATAGCTGTGGGAAGTATCGTTTAGCTGAAATGAAAGAATCTGATGCGGTGTAATTTTCTATCCCTGAGAAGTTAGGGAGTGTAATATCGAAATTACTTTATTGTTTTGCTTCCGACCCCCCAAATGAACCCTTTGGCCTAAGAGAAGGAAAATAAATACTTGACCTCTTAGATTTCAGGAGTGCCCAAGGGGAAAACAAGTAAAGACTTTAGGAAGAAAAAAAAATTAAATATCAATGACATTTCAGGTAAAGCATAGTTATGCCACCCATGATCAAAAACATTTTAAAAGATTATGTATTTAACTGTGTCTGATTCTGAAAGCTGAATTACTCACACTATGATTGAGAAGATCTAGTGGGGAAAAAAGTGAATTTATACTAATAGTGGTCATATCATGAGAGAATACAGAAAAGTATCTAAAAACTGAGGTAGCTATCATTAGCTCAGAATATCCACGACAAGAAAGAGTGAACTATAATGAAACACTACAATGTAGGTACATCTACTATATTTAATATTGCATGAAAAAACAATTTGCGTGAATATTAAAAAGTTTATGCAAAGTTTAGAACAACTGAAGCTAAACATTATATTGTGTGGGGATGCATGCATGGGTGGTAAATGTATATAATACAAAATGAAGGTAATGATAAATACAAAATTCAATATCATGGCTGCCTCCTGAGTCAGGAGAAAGGACTGAATGAAGTGCATTATGAACACATCATTAAATACCAGGATTTTGATGATACAATTTTTAAGTTGAACAGTGGTTTCATTCATGACTGGTGGTTCCATGGTTTCATTTGGTTATTATGCTTCATAGCATATATATATATATGTGTGTATATATATATATATATATATATACATACATATATACATATATATATAGTACAAAATGTATACAAAATGCATTTTGTACTATGCAAATATTTTTTAATGTGCAGTTAATTTATAATGTATAAGATTTTTATGATCTGGTTGGCAATGAAAAAAGTTAAAATATTCAACTGGTTAAAGGTTGTGAGCAATTTTATATGGGCAGAATGTATAAAGATAATCAGACAACGAAAAGTAGATTGGTGTGCAATTGTACGTTTAGTTTTTGAAAAGAGCATAGAAGAAAATTGAGACATGCATTTTATGCAAATCATATTTCTGGCAGCAGTTGTCTCTTTCTTGCTGTAATTAATGCACAGAGTGTTGTCATCTTTCCTGACATTCAAATTCAGTAGGAGCAAAGATATAAATTCTGTTTTCTACCTTTACAAATTTTAAATTTTATTTATTTATTTATTTTTTTAAAGATTTTATTTATTTATTTGACAGAGAGAGACACAGCGAGAGCAGGAACACAAGCAGGGGAGTGGGAGAGGGAGAAGCAGGCTTCCCGCAGAGCAGGGAGCCCGATGCGGGGCTCGATCCCAGGACCCTGGGATCATGACCTGAGCCGAAGGCAGACGCTTAACGACTGAGCCACCCAGGCGCCCCTCAAATTTTAAATTTTAATGCTCAGCAAGGATAACTCTGGTAAATCCTGTTTTACTTAGAAATCCTAAATTGGTCTGATTGTATCTTAGAGAAAACGTATCTTTCAAAAAATAAAATTAATAAAGAGCACTATTCAAACAAACTTTCATTTATTTATTTTTCCGTTTCACTTCTTAATGAATGCCAAAAGCAATAATCACTTTAGTAATGATTTTGATAGAACACTTTAAAATCTTTATCTCAACTTTTGATTTGATTGAGCAGCTTTTATCAATTTTAATTGAATTAGAGAAATAAAATTAAAGGAGAAAATTTGTTTAGCCATTGATAATTTTATTACTACATTGTTTACTTTGATTTTTATAGCTTATCATTTACTCAGTGAAAAATGATAAAGTTCAATCCCTTTGCCTGGAATTGTAACAAACCTAGAATTGGGACAGAAAACTACTATACTGCTTCTGGGTTGATTAAAAGCCCCAGACACAAGACAAATTAGTTTAAATTATGTTAGATTTCTGATAATTTGGGACCACAGAAAGTATTAGATATTAAAAATATTTTAAAATATTTTCATCTAGATTTGAAGACAATAGCATTGTCCACTGTATCTTAATGCATTACTCCAAAAGACTTCTGAATGCATAGAACTAAAAAGAGGCCAAATATCAAAGGGATATCAGATAAGATGGCAGCTCTCTGCAATTGCTGACAATGACTTCCAAATCTTTTCAGCTCTAAAGCTTCAGAGATCAAAGAGCATCATAAAGGCTCCTGACAGGTAAGTGTGATCACTTTAAACATTATACTAATCCAGGCAAGAAATATGTGTTTCTGTAATCTATGTTTTTATACTCAGTGTTTTTGGTAGGTATGCCTGTTTATTTAAGTTGCATCACTGAATAGTTGTCAAGTATTCACATCACTATTTAACTTGTTTATATCACGTTTTCTCGAGAAGAAAATTACATGATCGTTTTCAAGCATCTTATACAAAAAATCACCTTCACACCTTTTTGTCCTTTGATTACATTTTGGTAAATATAATCTGGAGTTAATAATCACAGTATTATTAATGGCTTAATGTTATACATTTATTAAATAATATTTTGTTATATAAGTTAATTTTACTTCTAAATTTACAAATACAACTATAATTGTGAATTACTACTGAAAATAGAATAAAATACCATTTAGATAAATAATGTACTAAGGACAAAAGTATTTAAAGAATATTAGGGCATCTAGTTTAGGCTAAATACGTTTTTGAAAAAGCTTTAGATAGTAAGCAGATATATATACATTTCTGTATATGTGTATATGTACAATTAGAAAATAAAGCAGGCAAAAAAGTAAAGAGGAGAAAGACATAGAGAAAGAAAGATGGAGTAATTATAGAAACTGATCAAACAGACATCCTTATTTGTATTTATAATTCTGCAGTTATACACTCCTCCCCATTAACTTTTGCATTTTGAGATTTTCCACATATGTAAAATGATGAGATATTTTTATAAGAATCTTAAAAATCCCACAGTGTTCTTTTTAGTTTCAATGATATTTGAATATTTTAGGGAATTTCAAAATGTTGATTTATACATATTCAATATTATTAGTTATTAAACATGTTGAATGTCATTAAATATTAAAAAATTTAAAACTTGACTTTTATAGATAGCATTCAATCATATGACTACACAACTGATTTAATCATGTTATTGTGTATATATAACTACCAAAGGCCAACAGTGGAACAATTTGAGTAATAAAATAAAAATGATAACACTAAATTATAACTCATAGAATGAAAAAAAAATCTGTGAATTTATTTTGAGGAAATAAATAGATGATAAAATTATTGAGAAAAGTTTGAGGAAAAATAGGATAATAACATATGCTCAAATTATCTCCCCTCAAAATGGTTATTTATCACAAAAGAAAAAAAAGAATACCTCTAATGTGAAGAAGTCTTGTGGAAGTCATCTTAACCAGTTGAACCAGTCATCTTAACCAGTTCAGTGCCACCAATAATAAAAAATGGCAACATCAGGTATTCCCTGGCATGATACACTGAGAAGGAATATTACTTCTGTGGAGTTCTAGCAAAAAACATATAACCTTAATAAATTTAGTTATGAGAAAACATCAGATAAACCCAAATTGAGGGTCATTCTACAAAATAAATAACTAAACAGTGTTCTTCAAGTGTCAAGGTCATGAAACGTAAGGAACAACTGAGGACTGGCACAGATTGGAAGAGACTAAGAAACCACAATTGAATGCAATATGGAAGCCTAGGTTGGATCCTAGAGCAAAAATAAAAGAACATGAGTGAAAAACTTGATGGAATTTGAATAAGGACTTCAATCAATAGTATTCTACCAGTATTTGCTTTATTTTGAAAATTGTAGTATGGTTATGGAAAATGTTAAGGTAAGGCATATGTGGGAATTCTTTCCACTATTTGGCAAACTTTTTTTTTTTTTTTAAGAATTTTATTTATTTATTTGACAGAGAGAGACAAAGCGAGAAAAGGAACACAAGCAGGGGGAGTGGGAGAGAGAGAGGGAGAAGCAGGCTTCCCGCTGAGCAGGGAGCCCGATGCGGGGCTCGATCCCAGGACCTGATCCGACCTGGGATCACGACCTGAGCCGAAGGCAGACGCTTAACGACTGAGCTACCCAGGCACCCCTGGCAAACTTTGGTAAGCCTAAAATTTATATATGTATATATACCTATATATATATAGAGAGAGAGAGAGAGAGAAAGAGAGGGGGAAATATATAATTAGATGTAATTATAATATATATAATTATATACAACTAAAATGAATACCTATATACAATAGCTAAAGGCCATCTATGTCTATTTGAAGTTCATTTAAAAGCAGTTGAAATTAAATAAAATGCAAAATTCAGTTTTCAATCATGCAAGCTATATTTCAACTGTTCAATACCTTAATATGGCTAGTGATTGTCATATTGGATGTCACAGATTATGTGATAGTTCCCTCAATGAAGAACATTCTATTAGAGCTACTCTGAAGTATGAGAGCTTGTAGAGGCTCCTGCATTATCTAAAAGTGAATTAAAATGATTAAAGCAATGTCATAAAATATCAGGATTCTGTATCTAGTGATTTTTAATCTTTTAATTCCCCAGTTGAGCCCCCATGAAAAACTGACTTGAGTAAAATTACCTCCCCCTACGGGTTAAATAAGGGGACATGTCTACTTTAACACCATTATGTATGTGTCATTTACCCAGTGTTTGACTATTGCAGAATAACTTTTAAATTAACTAGAAAACTATATTTTCGAAGTCAAGTTGAGCAAGAGCAGCATACATTTAGGGAAGTATTTTTGTGTATGCGGGGGAGGTATAAAGGTTAAAGGTCGTGGTGATAGGACTACTTAAATAACATAACTGACAAGGAAGGGGTAAATCGGTGGTGCCAACTCCCTTGTTCCTTTCACTTGCTCTTGACACGTGAAGCACTTGGATGAGCTTAATGATGAAATATGGTTTTAATAGCTCCCTACATAATGTGTTGGCTCTATTAAGCTATTGAAGACCCTATCTCCTATTTAGAAGTGAAGTCAGAGAATGGGTTTCAGGTATTTTCTGAACAGGATAAATATAAGACAACCATTAACAGCCCTGTTTTGTGATGATGCGTCAGAATGTGTATCATCTGCTTCCTCCAGACACATCGATGATGACTGGGTAAAATCCACACTGATCTCGTTCTCTCAAGGCTATTACTTTAGAAGAGGGGGCTGTCAACTCGTTGTTTTCTCTTTCAAGGAATCACTTAGAGGATTGACACATAACTATTATCAGTTCAATTGGTTTTCTTTTGTTTGGGCAACTGAGTTAGTAGAAACTAATGAATTTAAAAAGGAAAAGTACAGACAAGTATTGACCAGGACAGCCAGCATTTCTATTCACTCAAAATTACCAAATTTTAAATACTATTTTTCTGTCCAACTCTCTCGTTAGGCGATGAGACATAATTTATGTAGGAAATTCTCCAGAAATAGGTTAACAGTTAGCTCTTATAGCTTCATCCTCTAAAATGAGATAATCACTAACAGAAATTTTACAAGACCAGTGCTCTAACCCCTGAGCTATGGAGCCTATCACTAACAGAAATTTTAAAGCCCCACATAAGCCAGCTAATTATATGTGCACTTTGTCAAATGAATGAATGAGAACACACTGATTCTAATTAGTTAGCAGTAGATGAATAAAGATGTATTTAAAATAATTATATCTATATGCATTGTGCAAGAAAAGCCATCATTTACTAGTTTTATTCATTTATATAATAGGAACCCAAACATTTTTTGCTAGAACTACAAGGCCATTTCGTGTATGTAAATATATATTCCATTTGATTGTGTCAGTAATGTCTTGTTTACTCACAGGACTTAATTACCTGGCGAGTCATACAGTCAATATTTAAATATTTATACAAAACTAGATGGAAACAGTCTGTGTTTCATTTGACAGCCATATTTTAATCATTCAGAATATACCAGTTAGGCGTTTATTTTATTTTGTTTGATATTATTTATTGTTCTACTTCAGGGTATAATTTAATCATTGCACCTATATTTTTTGTTGCGTTTCTGATGACTTAAAAGGAAAAAGAGTATAAAGTCTTCCATATTCCAGTCACAAGTCTTTGCTGACACGATCCATTTATGTTCAATAATTCACCTCTCTTGTGTCACTCAGACCAACTTGGTATTCATATCTCTGAGTTCCTTGACATTCATCAGGGTCTTGTTCTCTTCTTGGTCAGAGACTGAGGAAAGAAAAATAGTCGTAAATACATGAGGCTCTGGCATGAATACACAAAGAACACTATTCTTGGCAAAAATGCTCTGTGTCTGAAACGTCAGATACAAGGCTGTCATACAAAGCATGCAGAGAGAGTGAGCAAGCTAGCGAGCAAAAGATTGAAACTGTGCAATTTGGGGGTGAAAAATCGACCATCTGAAGTGGCTTAAACCAGTGACAAATGTGGCTCTGTGAAAGTGCTGTGGAACTCAGGGGTCATTGTCCTTCGAGTCCTCCTATCACAATTTCCTCCTTCGCTTCTCACTCTCACGGAGAGAAGTGAAAACACAGTTTCTCTGTCATGTCCAAAGAGCCTCGCATTTTCCTCCTTGGCCTAAGGCAAGACCACAGTGACACAGGTAGCAGATACCTGTCATAACTTTTATCCTCACTTCTAGAAGACATTTTTAAAAGGACCGTTAGGCTACCACAAGGTTAAAAAAGGAATATGACCTGTCAGTTAACAATTATATATTCTAATAAGGCCAATTATTTCCAATAAGAAAAAGCAAGACTTGGGAAGATAACATTTAAGTGATCCTTATCATTAATAATACAAATGAAAACAATATCATCCATTAAAAATTATTTAGCCTTGTGAACCAGTTACTGAGATAAGAACTTTCATTATTTCATTAAATCCTCAAGACACCTTTATGAATCAGATATTATTACACATTTTGGAGATAAGGAAACTGAAGCTCAAAGTAACATAGCTAATAAGGATAAAGGCAGCTTTCCATATATTTCTGTCTGATCTCAGAACCCAGTTTAATAATCTGATTGCACCACTGCTCTAATAGTCTTTTAAAATGGTATCACTATGTTTATTTCCTCTCATAAGAACATAATAAAAATGAAGAAGAATCATCAGAACAAATTTCATAATATGAATCACCTGAAAAGAATGTGTTTCATGTAATTCATGACGTTTCAAAGTGTAATATATTCCATAATATGTTTTTCTGGAAAAAAATTCAATAGTTGATGGTTTGAACAAATTCAGCATAACTCATTAAGACCATTATTAAATAGGGCGGGTTAATAAAATGGGATCTAACTGATAAGCACCTTACAACATTGTGATATTCTTCGTTATAAGGAACATTTTTATTTGGGAGAGGAAAAGCCTAATATAGAAAAAACATGGCATACTTGTTTGTGAAATATACTTTTAGCAGCCAGTTGCATTTTAAAATTCTGTATACCAAAATTGCCTTTTAAATGTTATTTTCAAAATATCAGTGTCTCTTTTTCATATCTCTTACCTAAGATAAACTGGTTTTTAATGGGCTGAAACCAGGCTGAATTTTCCAAAATTATATAGGTCACCTAAGTTTTCCTATATTTTCATCATGTTATATTTTACTTTCTCAGTGTAGAAATTGGCATTATTTAACCTACTCTTCTGATCAGTTAATTTGCCATGACTTTTAGTTAAGTTGGGTTTATGAGATACACATGAGTAAACTGTAAACATAGCCGCTGCCTTATCTTTTGCAATACAAGACACATGTACACACACCCACTCATCTACACACACACACACACACATGCACACACAGAGAGAGAGAGACACACACACACAGAGAGATGTCTATCTATTAACACTAACTTCAGATATAAAACAGGAAAAAAAATTGAGAATCTATTTTTATTTGTACAGAACATGCTTAAGGGAAATGAAAGATAGATTAAAGAGCAAGTTGCATGCAAAAGAGAAAGAATCAATTTAGAAAAATTCATATCATATAGTAAATTATTGTGGTAGAAGAGCCTAGTAGAAAAAAAAAAGAGATTAAGTAATATTTTCCACTAAAATGTACAAAATATTTTCATATATTATTGAATTTCACAATAAGTTGTTGAGGGTGGCAGAACACCCATCCTGTTAGACAGCTATCTACACTCCCAAAATATTCCTAATGTCCAGTTCAAATTTTATGGATAGAAAAGGATTCAGAAGACCCTTATGGACTTCTCCAAAATGTAACTTACTAAAATCAGTGATTATGGTCATATTTCAGAAAGGAAGGAAGGAAGGAGGGAGGGTAGGAAGGAAGAAAGGGAGGACTCAAATAAAGATACAATTTTGTATTCAAACCTGTGGAATTTAATAGCCAAATTTCTCCAAACCCTAATGTGGACTTCATAAAAATGTATATGTGTCAACAGTAGATTTCATGCTTGGCAGAAAATAATTTACTATAAAGAGACTTGCCTTAATTGTTTAAGCCCTCAGTGTTACAATTAATGAATTAAATAAAGGTTTACTTAATATAATAAATTAATGTGAGCAATCTTTAAGGAAAGAGAGGGGTGAAGAAACAAACTAAACCACCTGGACTATGTTGCAAAGTTGTTTATTAAGTCAATTAGTTATACACACATAAAATATTGATTTTTTATGAGGTAATTGCTTTTTTTGTCTTTTAGATACTCTAGGCAGTTATATTTTTGGCTACATGGTTTATATATTCAGCAAAATCCATACTCTACTGAGATGTAGACATGTTAAGATGAATTGCTTGACTTAATCCTACATATGTCCCTAACACCTAATTTCCTTAAAAATTAGGAATTTTTAAATGATTTTTTAATGATCATTGTGGCAGAGAACATTTACATATTTTTATCTGAAACTTGATTTTCAATATATTTTAATGCACTGTGGGTTTTTTTTTTTTAATTATGAAGCCCATTCAGCATTAAAACCCTCCTTTACCTCTATCATTTACTTCATTTGTGAGAATGTTGGAAGATTGAGGATAAAATGGCTGAAATTAAGCAGTTCAGTGAGAAAATTTTCTTTCAGAGGGAATGGAATGTCTGTATCTTCTGCATGATAATCAGTTCAGTGGCAGAGACTATTGATTATCTAATTGTGATACCTTTTAATTAAATTCTGTATTCAAATACCTCAAAGGGAATGTGATCACTTGTGAAGTAATTCATTTTCCATGTACCTCATAAAACTGTGCCTAATGCTTTAATTCTGTATACTAAATAGTACTCCTAGAGATAGATTCAATGCCTTCCCCCAAAATACTGATTTATATCTTCATATTTGACAGCTTAACACATTTTTCAAATGGTCCCAAACCTTTCTTTACCATTTAGGATCTTAAAAAATAAAGTGCATCTTTTACTTCATTTAGATCTTACCATGTGCCTAATAGAGACTTTCTTCAACTGTTACATTCTCAGTGAAAACTATCTTGCCACCCCTATTTAAAACCCAATGCTACCTAGATTTGAAAATCCCAGTTATTCTGTTCTGTATATTTCATAGAATGTTTAACCAACCATCTTAATTTTTCTATAATATATTTATTTATTCTCTATATTGCTTATTGCCCATTGGCAGATACTTTTATGTATATTTTGTTCCTTTATATATTCTAAACATGTGGAATATGCTTAGGATACAGCAAACAACAAATATTCATTGAATTATTTGTATTTATATAAATATGTCTAATATTGTATTTATTTTTGAGTTGGACATGAATTTGGGAATATAATATTTAGTTAAAGTGATGTTATATTCTTTCCAGATAATAATGCTACATAAATGTCATAATGGCAGGAGATGGGGTTATGATTTAAAGAAGATATAAATCAAATTAGTAATTTAATGTTCTCAAATTGAGGAACACTTTTTCCTTTGAGATTTTTGTTTTATTTTAGGATTGTGTATCTTCTAAAGTGTCAACCTCACAGCTGTGACTCTCCCTTCTTAATTCATCTTAGTATCAGCACATCACTTATTCACTTTATGTCCTTAAATATTTGAGTTGAAGAAGCTACATCATAAACTATTACAAATAAAGTGATTATCAGAAGATCTATTTCCTTTATGTTCTAAAGAAACTAAAACAATTTGCCTGTTTTATAGCACGTATATGGCAAGTACATAGCAAGTTTCTCCTCAACATCCTTTTGATTTGTTTCATTGAACATTTCTGATATGAAAATATCACAGTATCTGCCCATCTCCTACTTATACCTGAACTATAAAAATAAAATTTCATTTTGTCTTGCAGAAACAATCACCTTATCTCTCTATCATCATCATCATCATCATCATCATCATCATCTATCTATCATCTTTTTCAGAATGTGGAAGTCATGTTACAGTTCTGTTCTTTTTATAAAAGGTAAGGAAGAGACATAGACCTGTTACAAGGCCACGTCACTCCATTCACAATATGTGGTTGTAGTAGCAGTCATAAAAACATTATTTACATCATATATATATATATATATATATATATATATATATATATATATATATAGTCTCTTGACCTTATTTGAAATTCACTAAGTTATTAGAATCACAGCACTCAATTTAAAAAGTAGCATACAAAAAAAGAAAAAATACCAGGCTTGAAATGTACAGAAATGAACAAATAAGAACACATATTGTACTAAATGAGACATCACAATAAAAATGGGAGAGATTAGGGGCGCCTGGGTGGCTCAGTTGGTTAAGCGACTGCCTTCAGCTCAGGTCATGATCCTGGAGTCCCGGGATCTAGTCCCGCATCGGGCTCCCTGCTCAGCAGGGAGTCTGCTCCTCCCTCTCCCTCTCCCGCTCCCCTCTCTTGTGTTCTCTCTCTCTCAAATAAATAAATAAAATTAAAAAAAAAAAAAATGGGAGAGATTAAAAGAACTGTGATCCTACAAAATACTTGGTGGTGAAAACATGGTGCATATATATGTACATATATGAGGATACTACAAATGCTACTCAGTGGTTGTATTAGATTCCTAGGGCTGCCTAACAAAGCGCCACACACTGGCTGGCTTAAAACAATAGAAATTTATCCTCTCACAGAAGCCTAGAAATCTCTAGTCAAGTTGTTGGTAGGACCATACTTTCTTTAAAAGCTCTAGGGGAGTAACATCCTTACCACTTTCAGCTTCTGGTGGTTGCCAGCAAACCTTGTCATTCCTTGGCTTGTGGATGGGTGACTCAGTGTCTGCTCTATCTTCACGTGGCTTTCTCATTGTGTGTCTGTGTACAGATTTTCCTTTCATTATAAGGACAATGATCAGTGGAGTAGGGCTTCCCCTAAACTAGTATGACCTCATCTTAACTCGACTGCATCTACAAAGATCCTATTTCCAAATAAGGTCCCAGTCACAGGTTCCTGGTTTTAGAACTTCTATGTATTCTCTGGGAGGGACATAACTCGATGCATAACAGTGGTCTATATGAATCAGTGTCAGTAATTTCTTCCGTGGGAGAGTTTTTAAATATATTAATATTTTAGACCTAAGTACTCTTAATCTCCTCTCCAGTGTCCCATTCTCTGTTTTTGAAGGCTGATCGGATTGGGAGCTAAAATGAGAGAGAGATTGGGAGAGAGGAATTAGACATTCAGGTTGCGGTTTGGTTCTTCCTACTTGTGGAATGTCAGGCTAAGGTTAGCTGGAGTTGTTATCCAAAGAGGATACAAGATAACTAAATTTCAAGTTATATTTAAAGCAATGACCAAGGAAAATTGCTAATGTTCAAAATCAATTTTTTCAGCTGTCCAATAGTAGTACAGTGGAATAAGGGAAATAAAGCCTCATGCTGTCAAATGAGAAAAATGGGTATATTTTAGGAAACAGTGTACTTGTGTGAATTAAGTGGTTTTGTCTGTGACTTGAGCTGACAATCTCTTGCTTCAGGCAGATACTGTCTTGTACATGTGCTGGTCATCATGATACTTCGTTTAAGTAGATCAGGCTACTCTCAGATTATATCTTTAATTTGCGAATATTTTTACCTAAATGAGCACATTGTCATCTAAATACCAGCATATCACAATGAATGGTATGACTGTGACCTAAACATGAAAATCTTTGCTAAATGACTTTACATTTTTTCAGTTAAAATAAAACCACACCTTTTTTATACTCTTCTAATCACTTACCAGTTATTCAATTATTTGGTTCCCTGTATGCCCTTTCTTTCTTTTTTCCTTCCTCATTGTTACCCTCCTAAATCAGCTTTTCTGTACCTCTCACTTTGACTGTTATAAAGGCTTGATAATTGGCTTGCCAACACCAGTTGTTTTATTCTGCTCTGATTCATGCTTTGGAGTTTCACTGAAAGGTTTATCTCCCTAAAACACATCTCTGTTCAAAATCCTGTGATCCAATTAAGAAAAAAACAAACAAACAAAAATCACTTCAGTGTTTAAAAATATGATCCAAACCACTTTCCACTCACAGAGTCCACTCACTATTTATAACTTTTATGAAAATAAACATGTTTCATGCTTTCCCTTCCTTATGCATTTTTCCTTCAATTACCTCTGTTTGAAATAATGTGTCTTCTATATTTACATTTATCAAAATTCTTCGTGTTTTCCAGGGTTTGGCCAACGAATGATGTTTTATATTTTATAGCTCACTGAAATACAGAGGAAAATTCCATCAGAACCACCCATGTATTAATTTATCCTTTTAAATCAATCCAATTTATTCCTGCTACAGTAATCTATCTATGGTATTCTGCAAGTGTCATTTCACATGCAAGCTACATAGACAGGGTTCTGTGGTCATGAACTTCTAATCTAAGGCTTATGAAATCCTATATATAACTCAATTTCCACTATTAGGTTTAATACAATGGGTTTTTCAAAGCATGTTTGCTAAACATGGAAATTATGTCTTCTCATTGTTATATATGATGAAATTCCTCACGCTTAACCTCACAGAGGTAGTCCTTAGACAAAAAGGTGAGACATAGTTCTTGATTTTACACCTTGGAATTAATGTGTCAAGATTTAGTTAGTATTTGGCAAGCCACTCTCACATTTATGGAAGACATCCATCTACCTACCTAATGACAATGGCAAGTGATAGAAGATAGTTTAGTGAGGGAGCATGAATCTCAAAGTAATATTCTTTTTGGAGTAATGGGAGCTATTAAAATTTAAAAGAGGATGGAACAATTTGGAATGCTATTTGGAAGCAAGGAAATGCTGACCACACTTTTTCATCTTAAGAAAGATTAAAATTTAAGTGAATAAATAGGATTTACTTGATTGGTTGAGGGAAAGCCTGGGATGTAGACTGATTGTTCCTTGAAAAAGTTCATGGGCTGAGAGTAGTAGCAGTACAAATAAAAGGTTGCAGAGTGAACAGACATGCAGAACATTTGGTTGCAGATGAAGACATGCAGAAAATTTTTGAAATGAGAGTTTTGATAAGGAATGATTACTATGGAAGTTTTGTCACATGATAATCAAGGAAAATAGGGATTCTGCCCACAGTAAAATTATTAGATTCATAGGGTAGCATCATGGGCAGTATAACAGAAGTGAGTTTCCTGGAAACTGAGAGAATACGTTTTAATCAGTGATAGAGAAGACACCCAAGGATCAGCCTTTGGAGGGTGTGTTCCCTCCCAACTCCTCACATCCTTTCAAATAACCCTCAACATCCATTTTGTATCATAGTGCTCCACATGTTCATTACCAAATGATAAATCTGAAAAATATTTAGCATTTCTTCATCCAGTGCTTGTGTCCTCACCTTTCCTCAAACCTGGTACTACACAAATCAGCAGGGAGATGTTATGAAATGAAGGGAATAGAAAGGAGCAAAATTCAGGCACAATGTACATAAATAACAAATCAAATTGGGTGAATCCAAATTGATTAAATATATGTGAATTATAGAATATTTTTCAAGTAGAAGACCAAGAAAATATGTCCTCTCCAAAAACCCAGCTCTTTTCAGCATTTTTTTCATCCTGCACCAACATCACTGCCTTCTAATACTATGGATATAATTTTTAGTTAGCATGTTCTATATGAATATAGCCACAAAGGACACAAAGTAGCAACAATGTCATCATTACCACTAATTAAATTTTGGTTGCACAAAGACTAGGAAATAATTCCTTCACTAAAACTCAGTCTCAATTTTAATTTATTTAAAAAATTACTTCAACAACTGAGAAAATATTTTGTGAGATAACCCAAAAGGAGAGAAAGTTAGAAGAATACTAAGAAATTTTAAAATCACCTGTTCTTTAGTTTCTAGAAATAAAACCTAGAATAGGTATCCTGGACTGCCAGCTGACCCTTTCCAAAACAAACCAAACTAATCTGTTCATCATTTAAAGCTGTTATTTAAACCACTGCAGTAAGGAAGATACTAGAAGGAGAACACTAAGAGACTGAGTGCTTTTACAGTTGTATTGGAAGGTGGGCAACTGGTTAGTACTGGGTTGATGTTACGACATGCTAGCTTTGGATTTGTAGAAACAAGAGGAGAGGGAGCTTTGATGGTCAAGCTGTAATCTTGATGAAACATCTATTTCAGCTGATTCACAGTCTTATCTTCCAAGAGCAAATACATTTTGGAGCTGACAACTTGTTCTCAGTTTTGCTTGTAAAACGGCAGGAGTTTATATTTCAGTTTACACTATTCAGAACAAAGCAGAATTAAGAACTCAGTAATGTATTACTTATGGAAAATAATGGGCAATTTTCTTATATGCAAAATGAATGTAAGGCTATCTATCTAATGGAAAGTTGTAAAGAGTAAAAGAAGTAATATATGCAAAATTCCTGGAAAAATAGTTAGTGCTCACTTATTATTCCATTACCCATGATAATCATCTAACAATTGGTTTGCAGTCCTCCGTCTGCATCTGTATCTAAATTTATCTATAACTTATCCATATCAATATTTAAATATCCATAATAATATTTAAATATTATTTTTTATATCTTTACCCTCACTCTTTTTTAGTAAATTTATTTTTTTCTATTATACTATGTCTGAGATTCATTCAAGTTTATTATATAGCTCCATTCATTATCACTGCTAATAAAAATTTAGAGTTCTTTTTTGAAATATACAAGCACTGTTGCTCTATCATTTTGCTTTTGTTTTTGGTGTAGATTCTAGCAATTTTTAAAGATATCTGAGAAACTGAGTCATAGTCATGTACGTTGTTAATTTTACTAAAATTTGTCAATTAACCAAAAGAATTACAGTTGTATACTTTCCCCAGCAGTGTATTAAAGTTTCAGTTGCTTCAAATCTTTGCCAAGATATGGTGTGTTAGACTTTTTAGTTTCTGTTTCTGATGGAGATGAAATTATATTTCATTCTAGTTTTCACTGGATTTGATTGTTTCAAAGGAAGTTGAGCATCAGTGATTATTTTTATTTTCCATTTGTGTTTTTATTCTATTGACTGCCTATTTTTAACTTTTGCCAGTTTTTGTATTGAGTTGTTAGTGTTTTGATACTGATTGGTAGAAGTTGTTTATACATTCTGGTCACTAATAAGTGTTGCTTATATGTATGCAAATACCTTCTCGGCCAATAGCTCATTTCCTTCTTCTATGGTGTCCTTAGATAAACAGAAGTTTTGTGGGTTTTTTTTAAGATTTTATTTACTTATTTGACAGAGAGTGAGAGAGAGGCAGAGAGGAAACGCAAGTAAGGGCAGAGGGAGAGGGAGAAGTAGGCTCCCCGCAGAGCAGGGAGCCTGATGCGGGGCTCAATCCCAGGACCTGGGATCATGACCTGAGCAGAAGGCAGACACTTAATGACTGAGCCACCCATGTGCCCCAGAAGTTTTGTGTTTTAATATAAAAATGTCATTTTTTAGAGGTATGCTGCTTTTTGTGTTATTTAAGAAATGCATAACTAATCTG
Organism: Halichoerus grypus; assembly: GCF_964656455.1. Taxonomy (NCBI): domain Eukaryota; kingdom Metazoa; phylum Chordata; class Mammalia; order Carnivora; family Phocidae; genus Halichoerus; species Halichoerus grypus. The sequence continues at coordinate 19,823,936 of NC_135715.1, forward strand.
TCTGGTCATGCAGATACTCTTCTTTTTCCTGATAATTCTAACTTTATGATTTTAACATTATTCTTTTCTCTTGTAACTGAATTTTTGTGTTTGGAGAAATTATTATATTTCTTTTTTGAAAGTATGTAACTAATTTTTCCAGCACTATTTCATGAAAATATTTTTTCATGATTTTTCCATTTCATATTTTCCATTTTCGTATTTTTCCATGATTTTCCCAATGACCTACAATATATATGTGGACCGGTTTATAATGTCTCCAGTGTGCTACATGGGTTTATTTATTTTTTCCTGCATCAATAGCACATTTCTCCCTGACTGTACTTTGATAATATGTCTAGCTTTCTGGTAAGGCAAATTCAGCAACCTTGTACATCTTCAAAACATGATTAGTTATTCTTGTTCTTCTGCTTTTCCCAATACGTTTTAGAATCAATATTTCAAGTTATGTGAAAAACTCTCTCAGGATTTTGATTGAAATTTCCCTATTTTCCTAGATTATATTTGGAGAGAAATGAAAACTTTACCGTACTGATTCTTCCTGCCATAAACATGGTTATCATTTCACTAATTTATGTCTTTTCTATATTTTTCAAAAACTCTCTTCATGAATATTATGGAAGTACTTTGTTATTTTCACTTCACGACTATTTATATTTTTGATACTGTTCGAATAATATAATTTTATATATTATATTCTGATGCTTTAAGACTGGAACATAACAATGTAGTTTGAAACATGTATTCAAAACACAAAACTGCTTGCTGGGACTCTCTTTTTTATATCTACCACTTTGGACCCCTCTCTTGGGTTACCTAAGTTGTTATTGTCCTGTTCTGCCAACTGAACTCAACTTGTGTACTTTTTAGGGTAAGAATTATAAGATGTTGGGAAACTATGTATCCCTACACTTTAGCATAATTAAATCTAATTCATCAAATGTCCCAAGAGGACCACACAAAATGTTAGAGATGCCACTTCTAAGTGAACTCAATGGAATAGAAGGCATTTATTTCATTCATTGGAGATGATCTCATAATAAGCAGTGGGCACAGATACACTGGCTTGAGTGGGAAAGCCAGTGTATCTCTGCCCACTGCTTATTATGAGATCTAAATTTTTATGGTAAGGTTTAGATTGTTATGACGATAGAAAATAAATTGAATATAGAGGTGGTGGTCAATAATAGTACAATGTGGAGAGGTGCTTCATACATGCTTATTTTTATGAAAGCAAACTTCTCTGAGCCTGGCTTGAGTTATTTTTTGCTACTGCATGGGGATCAATAGTCTCCTACAATTTCAAAAATTAGATACCAGAAATCTTTCTCTAGTAACTTATTCCAGCAACCTATAGAGACCAGGAATCCAGGGGTTGGAGACAGAAGGAGAACTGTCATATGTTAATAGTGACTTTGCAGTAGGGAGAGTACATGCCACAGAATCATGCAGACCATTTGTTTTGTGTAACTTCTGTTATCCTCTGTTTTCTCAATTATAAAACTGACAGGTTTCTAAATATGTTTTATTATGCAGATTAAATAATATAATATGGAGCTTACCTCAGAGCTGATACACAGTAAGCACCCAGAGATGGCGGAAATGTAATCATACATTTTACAGGGCAGACAAACCTTACCATGGACAATTCATTACTTGAACTAAAACCTAGGCCAAAAAAAAAAAAATCATTATGATTATCCCATAAGGGCAGATTTGCAAGGTCCTATGGAATTGAACTTGCTAAAAGCTAAAAGATACACAGAAAATATGTGGAATTACCTAATATTATTAATGTACTTATTTTGTAGGTTTCTCCTCTGCACACTTTAGTCTTATCTACAACCTCTCTCTTCTTTGCTCACAAGACACTAGTCGCCATTTGGCCCCTTGATCATGTTGACATCAGAAGCAATGCACATTTTGTCATACTTCAAATGCACACTTTAGATGCTTGTTTCCCTCCCTGTCATGTGGCTCAGCCCGTCTTATTTTTAGGCCTCAGTTACATATCATCTTCTCACTGAGGCCCTGACTGATAGCCCTGGCTAACCTTCCCACCAACAGAATTTTCCATTACATCACTCTGTTTATTTATTTCCTTCATAACATTTATCACAATCTAAAAATTCTTCTTAACTTACTGATTATATTTTCTACCTCATTAAAATATAAGCTCTTTAGAGTTATTAAGCTTTACTGATTTATTCTATATTTTCAGTACCTAAAACAGTGCTTGAAAATAGAAATTTAGGCAATCGTGCCATTAAGCGAATTTATCGTTAGACTGATGAAACAGGAATTTGCTGGATCTCTTCTAGTGGTTTTGATCTTGACTTCTTAGAGACTGATTAGTTCTTAAAATGAATGCGTCAATCTATTTTAATATAGAAACAGGCAAACATAGAAATACGTATATAAATAGATATTTCTGTATAGAAATAACATACACACACTCTACAGATTGTTTCTGGACAATTTTTTCAGGATTATATTTGACTCCAAACAGTAATGCTTAAAGTTAATTAAAAATAAAATTAAGAAAACATACTGCCTAAAATATTCATATATTCTTGTCTATCTATAATCATGTACACATAAGTTGTTAATTTGTGGACTTTTGTAATATTTGATATCAATTAAGCAACAGATTTTCAATGTGGGATGCTTAGGGCAATCTGACTTTTTAAAAATGTCTACTGAGTTTTTTAAACCATCTGGAATCAAACTGTTTATCTGGCACATGACTGTCTAAACATATTCATTTTAAAGTTGAGAATCTGACACCTTGCTGGAAATAAACAAGCAACAATAAAACTACATTAAAATACATTGTAGTCTTTCACTATGCAAAGTGAAGCAGTTGACTTTGAGAAGAAATATCTGCAAGTAATGAGAGACAGACAGCAAGGTGTGACAGGTAAGCTGAGAAAAATCGTGAAAGAAAGCAACTGCCAAACAGATAAATTAGTTAATAGTTCACTATATAGAGATTATAAAATAATTAAAATGTTAAACTTAAGATAACTACAGGATTCTTAGTAAAATTCAGTGTCTTCTCAAATGTAATACATGATATTATTTCTGATTGATTTCAAGGTAAATAATTTGAAAATTTAAAATGACATCCCAGTGGGTATCACCCCATCTATAAGGAAGCTCTTTATTATATCTAACCTGAATCTCACCTCCATGATTCCATCAATTCCTTTGTATTTTATTGGTGAGAGAGCTAGATAACAGATCACTATCTTCCTATAAAATAATTGGATCTGGGGCGCCTGGGTGGCTCAGTCATTAAGCGTCTGCCTTCGGCTCAGGTCATGATCCCAGGGTCCTGGGATCGAACCCCGCATCAGGCTCTCTGCTCTGCAGGAAGCCTGCTTCTCCCTCTCCCACTCCCCCTGCTTGTGTTCCCTCTTTCCCTGTGTTTCTCTCTGTCAAATAAATAAAATCTTTAAAAAAAAAAAAAATTGGATCTGAAGTGAGATGTGATCTTTTTTTTTTTTTTTTTAAATATATATATATTTTAAAGATTTTATTTATTTATTTGAGACAGAATGAGAGAGAGAGAGAGCACATGAGAGGGGGGAGGGTCAGAGGGAGAAGCAGGCTCCCTGCCAAGCAGGGAGCCCGATGCGGGACTTGATCCAGGGACTCCAGGATCATGACCTGAGCCGAAGGCAGTCGCTTAACCAACTGAGCCACCCAGGCGCCCCTGAAGTGAGATGTGATCTTAAGATTGTTATGAATTCGAGTGGTTGAAAGTAAAGAAATTTTCGCTGACATATACAGAAGTTAAAGTTCCTGCATCGGGGCGCCTGGGTGGCTCAGTTGGTTAAGCGACTGCCTTCGGCTCAGGTCATGATCCTGGAGTCCCTGGATCGAGTCCCACATCGGGCTCCCTGCTCGGCAGGGAGTCTGCTTCTCCCTCTGACCGTACCCCCTCTCATGTGCTCTCTCTCATTCTCTCTCTCTCAAATAAATAAATAAAATCTTTAAAAAAAAAAAAAATAAAGTTCCTGCATCAATATGGATTTATTTGAAAATATAACAAAAGAGAAATAAGAAGTAAATGAAGGGGCAGCCGATCTACGGTGCAATGCAAAGACCTCTGAGAAACCCCTTCTGGTTAGCAAATTTTTCACCTCAAATATTAACCTTTAAAACTCATAAGCAACTGAGTCCACAGTTTAATAATAAAACCACTTTTGACAGGAAAGTGTCCACATCTGATGCAGGAAGAGGGTCATTCTGGATTGTGTCTCTGTTTAATATTAACAAATATAAAATTGAACACTGATAGGACATGATGATTTGCCAGAGAAAATTGTATAACTGAACCCACTGATTTTCAAGGCTGGAATTATTATTTTCCATGTTTTAGGGTATCAAGAAAGGATGAGATCTCAGTGCAGAGCTACAAATTCCACAGATTAATCTACTAATCCCACAAAACAAAAATGGTGCCTGTATGATAATATGGTTGTCACATGTGGATTTTTAGATGTCAAGGAAAAAACTTTCTTACTTTTTTTGAATTCCTTTTAACAAGAAATTTCTTTCAGCTAATGAGGGAAAGAGTCTTCCTTCTCTTTATTGCTAAATTGTTCCTCCCTATGGAAGGAGGAATAAAATCACTGAGTTCTTTGATAGGTCATTCTCTTGCTGATATCTCTCAAAACTATATGTCATCAAGAGGTTCATCCCTACCCCCCTTTTGTTTCTAAGCCCACTTGGCCTGGCCTAGCCCTGAAAGGGCAGATATATAAATGTATAAATGAGTGAGTAGGTTCATTTCACTGGCTGTGGAGTAGGAAGACTGCCCTGGCCCTGGGTCCAAAATGCACTTTCCAAACCAGCCTTAATACAATAACATTGATCCTTCAACACAGTATTTGCCTCGAAACCCTGATGTTTGATGGAATGTTTTACAGACGGCCTATAAGATACCCTTATAATCTCTTGTATAATCTCCTCTCCTCATATACTTTGCTCCTGATCAGTAGAATATGGCAGTGTTGAGGGAATGTCGCTCCCATGTTAGATCACAAAAGACTGACTTCCATCTTGCTAGCCAACACTCTCTTGAGAACAATTTTAGTACTAATATTGACTTCATATTGCAATTCATTACTTGTAGAATGTGTAAGTTGTAAAAGAATATACAATATCTCAGACAATGTCCAGTTTTCTAGTTTGGGTCACTTGGTTGTTTGTGATCCCATTAGTAGAGATAGGGAATAAAGAAAGCAGATCAAATTTTGGGAAAACTTTAACAATCGTGGTTTTTAAAATTATTAAGTATGATGCGGCTCCAGGCATGCAAATGACTTATCCTGCAAGCAGATAGATATTTGAGTTTAGATTACCGAAGTGTGAACATCAAAGCTAAAGATATGTATTTGTAAAATAAGAACATGTTGAAATGATAAGACTATGTGGAATCTCTATAGAAGAGTAAAAAGAGTGGGAAGCAGAAGAACTAATACTGAATGGTTAGCTCTAGAGAATTAGATTCACATAGGTACATAAAATGCAGAGAAATAAAACAAAACAAAACAAAAGACTAGTCCTGGGGTGGGCAAGAGAGTAAGGTTGCATGACTCGAGTTGTGATTAAAATATAATATTATATATATTTAAAACACAGTTTTAGAAACTCGCTTGAGTTTGTGCATGCTATACCCCCCTTCTTTATCCTTGATAAAGTTGCCTAAATTTATTTATTAGATTTTTCTCCAATTTACTTGAGCATGATACTTGTGCACAATCGGAGTATTAACATCCTTTGAAACAGTATTTACTAGGCCAAGGCTTCTAGTTTGAGAAAGGATGGACATACAAGGTTGAACATACAATGTGCTCAATGGAATGGAAGTGTCTAATAATAATAGGCTTAATTAGTTTATTAAATTTGGCAACATGAAAGATGTTGGCTTCCTTTAACCAAGCAGTTTCACCAAGAATTTAGATTATATAGAACCAAAGAGTTAATTGGAAGTTAGTGATAAGGGCATAGGGAGGAATTGAGCTCCAGAGTCTATGATTTAAAGAAAAGCATAAAGAGGGGTGTCTGGGTGGCACAGTCAGTTGAGTGTTTGACTCTTGATTTCGGCTCAGGTCACAATCTCAGGGTCATGGGATTGAGCCCCTCATCGGGCTCCCTGGAATCTGCTTAAGATTCTCTCTCCCTCTCCCTCTACCCCATCCCGCCAACCCCCGGTTGCCCTCATACTCTATCTAAAGAAAGAAGGAAGGAAGGATGGAAGGAAGGAAGGATGGAAGGAAGGAAGAAAGAAAGAAAGAAGAAAGAAAAGAAAGAAAGTATAAAGATATTATGGTAGAGGTAAATGAATGTTCATGTAGGGTTCTTATAAAATAGGAATACTTGAGCTGTTTATTCAGATGCGAAGAATCACAGAGAACAAAAACAATAAAAAATCAACAGAGAGAAAGGCCTCCAAAATGTAGAAAATACATACAAAACAGATACAATGAGATTCCATAAAATAATGGAAAAGATATTTTCATGATCACTAGCAAAGAGGACTGATTTGACAAGGAATATCACTCATTGGAACTGAAGGAAAAATAGTAAGTACAGTTTGCAATGCTGGACAAAGATTCACTCCTCTAAAACGGAGCAGATTCATCAACCTGGTGAAATTAATTAAATTTATTGCAAACCAAATGTACATATAGTACACTTTCAGTCGTACAGCTTACAGAGGATGGTAGCATCATAAGCAAAAATTAGATAAACAAGTGCTAAACGTTTCGGCAGAAGGTTGAAAATTATTTTAAACCGTTAAATGCAAGAACCCATAGAAATAAAACCATTTTAAGTTTGGTTTCTCTGAGTTACAGTAGAAGGCACTTAGTGGCCTCTTTTCCTCAGTGGAACAAAAAATAAACTGTGAATGGCCCTGTCAATAGAGAGAAGAGGATGCAGGATAGGAATGAAAATGTAACTTTATTTTCAACCTCAGTCTCTCCTTCTGTTGACAAGAGGCTGTTGGCAATTACATGATTTCAGTGGAAGCTGATTTGTCACTATTGATTCAAATTAGCCAACCCTATGTTTGAAGTCAATGTAGTATTCATCAAGAGCTAAATTTTCTCCAACTTTCATATTGGCCATATGTTTGTATATGTATTATCTATAGAATTTTTTTGCAATATTAAAAGCAATAAATGCTTCAAGCAAAATTGTTGTTATTCCACATTGATTTAGTAGAAAAATGAAAATTATAAAGGTACCTAACTTAGAGGGATTGATATAAACATTCAATAAATGTTAAAAGACTTCTGCTTCTGGCCAAGATTCTGAAGGACCACATGTAGTCTCCCATCTGATTCAAAGAAAAACATGGACAAAATAAATAAAATAGTTTTGTTTTGTTTTGTTTAGATATGGGGCATCAGGCAACAACAAAAAATCATTCCTGAAAAAGAGGAAACAACTGAGATGAGCTCTTAAACGATACCAGCACACTGCCCGGAAAAAGTTTCTAGGCTATGGCTGAGATGTATGAGAAAACTAAGGGGAGACCTCTAGCACTTAAATTCGAAGGCTATGTACCCACTAAACCCTAAAATATCCACTACCTAACAGAGTTATACAAATAAGTCAACAAAAGAAAGAATAGAATCATAAAATAGCAAAATTAGAGTAAAAGATTAAAAACTGTATCAATAATCATATTAACTGCAAATGATTAAATACCCTAATTAAACACAGAGATTTCCAGAAGGAAGAAAAAATGATCTAATTTTACTTTGCTTACAAGAAATACATGTCAAATATGGCACAGATTTCGAAGTAAAATAATATTATGATATATTAACACTAGTCAAAATATAGCTATGTCAGATGAAATAGCTTCAAAAAACAAAGAATATTGGTAGAGATAAAAAAAATTACCATTTCTTGGGGCGCCTGGGTGGCTCAGTCTGACTTGATTTTGGCTCAGGTCATGATCTCAGGGTCGTGGGATTGAGCCCTGCATCGGACTCTGCGCTCAGTGCAGAGTTTGCTTGTCCCTCTCCCTCTGCTCCTCTCCCCCCTCCTCTCTCTTTCTCAAAAAATAAATAAAATCTTAAAAAAAAAGAAGCTTAATATTAAAAAAAAAAATTCTTAAAATCAGAGGCGTCAATTAATTAATAACATAATAATCCCAAACAATTTGCACCTAATTAAGAGAGCTTAAAAATACATGATGCAAAAACTGATAGAATTTTGAGAAGAAATCCCAAATTGTATTGGAATTTCAACACTCTTCTCTCAATAATTGATAGAACAAATAGAAAAATCTACAAAAATGTATAGACTTGACCTTTATTAATCATCAAAGTAATAATATTTATATATAACAACACTTCGCCCACTACCAACAAAATACATATTATTTTCAAGGACATTTGAACCAGTTTTGCAGATAGACCACATCCTGGACCGTAAGTCAATTCTCGATAAATTTAAAAGGATTTACGTCATATAAATGATGTCTGACCACACTGAAATTAAATTAGTAACCAATAAGAGAAAATCATCTGAAAAGTCCCCAAAAATGTGGAAACTAAATAACCTACTTCTAAATAACTGGCGGGTCAAAAGAGATCGAAAGGGAAATTAGAAAATATGTTGAACCAAATGAAAATAAAAACATGACATAGAATGTGTGGGAGAAGTGCTAAAACACTAAGTAGTCGGAAATTTATACCTATAAATGTCTATATAAGAAATAAGGAAATATCTAAATCAATGACTTCAGCTTCCAACTTAAGACTGATAACTGAAGAACAAAATATATATGTGCATAGTAATCAGAAGAAAATATATAGGTGCATAGTAATCAGATCTTAGAGGAAATCCAAGAATTTGGAAAAAAACAAACAGAAAATGAAAAAAACCGTAACCTGAATCTTTGAGAAGACCAATAAAATTGACAAAATGATCAGCAAAAACAAAAAGAGTATATACAATTTACCAGGAATGAGAGAAAAATCATCCCTAGAGATTCTACAGATAGTAAGAATAAAGGGATCATTATGAGCAACATTATTTCTAACAATTGTACAACTTAGATAAAGCAGACAGATTCCTTGAAACAAAAGTACCAAAACCCACTAACAAAAAATATATGAAAACCAAAAAACAACAACAAAATATATGAAAAAGACATAAAAATAATAAAAATATTATTAACTAAATAAAATAATACTAATTAATAATGAGTAATTAATAATAATTAAATGATACAAAGACACCCCAGACACTAAAGAAAATATTTGTAAACCATATGTCTGATATAGGGCTTGACTTAAGAATATATAAAAAACACACAACTGGGGCGCCTGGGCAGCTCAGTCTTCAAGCGTCTGCCTTTGCCTCAGGTCATGATCCCAGGGTCGTGGGATTGAGCCCCGCGTTGGGCTCCCTGCTCAGCGGGAGGACTGCTTCTCCCTCTCCCTCTCCGCCTGCTTGTGTTCCCTCTCTCACTGTCTCTCTCTCTCTGTCAAATAAATAAATAAAATCTTTAAAAAAAACACACACACAACTGAAAATTAAGAAGATAAATATACCAATTTTAAAAATGCACAAGGAATTTCAACACTAAGGAAGATATACAGATGGCCAGTAAGCAAATTAATAAATGCTCAATGTCATTAGTTATTAGAGAAGTACAAGCCAAAACCACAATGAGAAATCACTTCACACTCACTAGAATGATTGTAATAACAGACAATAATCGTATTGATGAGGATGTGGAGAAACTGGAACCGTTGCATTGTTGGTAAGAATGTAAAATGGTATATAGCAGCTTTGGAAAATCAGTTGGCCAGTTTTGAAAAATGTTGACCATAGAGTTACCATATAATCCAGAAATTTCATCACTATGTTTATACCCAAGGGAAATGAAAACATGCCCACACAAAAATCTGTACATGAATCTTCACAGCAACATTATTTGTAATACTCAAAAGTGGAAACAATCCAAATGTCAATCAACTATTTAATGCATAAACAAAAAGTGGTATACCCGTACAACAAAATATTATTCAGTAATAAAAAAGAGCCAAGGACTCACGCATGTTAAAACATGATGACCCTCAAGATCCTTATGTTAAATGAAAAATGTTATACACAAAGGACCACTGGTCATTTGAATCCATTTTTATGAAATGTCTGAAAGGCAAATCTCCAGAGATAGAAGTACATTAATGGTTGGTTAGGGCTGGGGTTAGTGAAAAGAAATGGGATTATCTAATAATGAGAATTCAGTTACTTTTTAGGGTCCTGGAATGTTTTGAAATTAAACTGAGATAATTGTCCAGCTCTGTAAATATGCTAATACTGAACTAACTGTGCATTTAAAATGGACTGATCTGAAGATATGTAAATTACATTTCAGTAAAGCTGTTTTAAACAGAGAGACAGGTGAAAAGAATAGTCTAATAACTGTTATATAAATTAAATTTATGGTTAAAAACATTTCCATGTTCTGGGCTAAAATGGCTTCATTGATGAATTCTACCAAAGATTTAAGGAAAAAAGAATACCAATTCCGTAGAAACTTATGCAGGAACTTAAAGAAAAGGAAAGACTTCTTAACTCATTCCATCATGTCAGTATGACCGTTACCATACCCAAATAAAAACTGTGCTAGGAAAGAAAAATATAATAAAAATTCCTGACAAACATAGATTCAAAGCCTCTCTACAAAATATTAGCAAATAGAACCCAATAATACATATAAAAAATAATGCATCATGAAAACATGAAGTTTGCCCCACAAATGCACTATTGATTTAACATGCAAAAACCAATCAATATAAATTACCATAATAACAACAACATCATCAAGAGCAAAAACAAAACATGATTATCTCAATAGAAAAAAACCTTGTACAAAAATGCAATATTGACTCCTGATGAAGACTATTAGCAAACTAGGAATAGGAGAGAAATTGCTAAACCTGATAAAGGTCATCTACAAAAACCTGCAGCTAACATTACACTTTTGAATTAATTTATAGACCAACGTAGGGAGGGTTTACATCAGTACAATACTGAAATTTCCAAACTTTTCACAAATTTTTCTAAATATTTCAATCTTCTAAAAAAAAAAATAAATAAATAAATATTTCAATCTTCTGTGCTTTTTAAAGTAAAACTTCTTTCTGTTCTTTCCACCGTGATTTTGCATGCAGGTCTATAGTTTTTTCCTCATCCACTTCTACACATGTACATTTCATTTTATCTTTGCTTTTATATTTTCTCTTACTTAACATAATGTTGAATTTTATTCATTGGCTTAACTGACTCTCTCCTCCAGTAGAAAGAAAGCATTAAGAATACAGATTTTGTTTGTTTTGATCACTGCTCTTCCCTCATGACTGGGAACAGCTCAAAGTAGTTGTTCAATAAATATTTACTATCTCTAGCATTTTTTTTTTCCTTTAATTGGTTAATACGGTAAACTACTTCTCTACCAAATTTAATGTTAAGCTATGCTAAGATAAATCTCAGTTTTCCATTCTTGGAACAAGCCCTACAAGTACATGATTTAGTTTTTAATACATTGTTAGATTTTTATGCTAATATATTACTTTTAAGGTATCGATGCATTTCTGTTGGTAGCTGAACATTTTTATCTTCTGTGAACTTTTTCAAGTATTATTTTTTTCTTCTTGCACGTTTGTTAGAATTTGTCTCTCTGGCAATTTCTTGGAAATTTATTTAAAACACTGATCTAAGGATGCCTGGGTGGCTCAGTCAGTTAAGCATCTGCCTTCAGCTCAGGTCATGATCCCAGGGTCCTGGGATCCAGTCCCACGTTGGGCCCCTTGCTCTGTGGGAAGCCTGCTTCTCCCTCTCCCACTCCCCCTGCTTGTGTTCCCTCTCTCTCTCTCTGACAAATAAATAAATAAAATCTTCAAAAAAATAAAATAATATAAAACACTGATTCAATTTATTTAATAATATTGATCAATTTTGTTTCTTTCTGTTTTTATTTTAAAGGAGAATTGCCTATTTAATCCAAACGTTAAAATGGATTGCCTTATTCTAATCATTCCATTTGTCTGACAATCTATTGCCATGGAGTTGCACTTTGATTCAGCATTGATTTAGATTACCAAAATATTTTAAAATTTGTTTAATTTTTCCCTGACTCATCGTTCCTAGTGGGTTCAGTTTACATCTTAATGGAGTATGTAATTCATTAGCTATTTTATAACTCTACAAATGTAAACTTACTCTTTTGCATCAAAAATTCTTTTCCTTATGCCTTAGTCTTGAATTGATAATTATCTGGGTCAAACATTACTCGTTGTAAGTTATTTTCACACAGTACTTAGAAGGTAATATCCTCTGGCATTTATTAATGCTATGCAAAAAAAAAAAAAAAAGTTCTTTCTTTGTGTATAATCTGTCTTTTCCTCTAACTAATTTAAAGATTTTTCTCTGTGCTCTATTTTTTTGAGGGGTGGGTTGTGCGCTTTCATTGTGATTGTGATCTAACATCATTTGCATTTATTTTATCATCTCATGGTATTATTTTCTGCTTCTTGAAGCATTATGTTTTTATAATCCTTAGTATTATAATTCTGAATAGTGAAATTTTTTCTTTATTCTTTCTACCTGAAATTATTTAAGACATATTTTGCATATATCTTAATCTTGCATTCATAATTTGCAACTCTTCATCTTTCTCAGCTATACCTTTTGACATGTTTCTAAAGTATCTTTCAGTTTATGGATTTTTCATTTAGCTTTGTTTAATCCGATATTTACTCTGCCCATTATTTTTTTTTAGTTTAATGTATATTTTTTACACCCAGAAATTCCATTTGGTTATTATTTTCAAATTTGACTTTTTTTTCATAAACCTTGATCTTTCTCTTTGATGTTTTTATGTATATCTTTTATTGTTGTAAACTTGTTTTTTGCTTTCTTTTTCAAATAAATTTTCTATTATCTGTTATCTCAAGTAATTCAAGTGTGACTCATTCCACTAAAAATATTTGCTGATTGTCACTCATAGTTAATTGTTTCCTCGTGAATTTTAACTTTTTAATTCTGAGCGAATTTTCAGTGGGGATATTTCTTAGGTCTGTATTCAGCCCATGCTGCCTGAGTTGTGAGATAGTCTCTCCATAACATTTTGTGTTTTCTTCTACGAGACAGACCAGTGTTTTCTACGCTAATTTCTCAAGTGACACACACTATAGCATATACAACTTCACACTGTAAGCAGATGCAAAGCACATACTCAAGATAATGTTATCTCCGGGGAGGTATTTAGTCTTTCCCCAAAGTCCAAGCTCAAGCAAAGCTGCTTTTTTTTTTTTTTTAATTGTTTTTTTGAGTATAGTTGCCATACAATGTTCCGTTAGCTTCAGGTGTACAACATAGTGATTCACCTTCTTTATAGATTATGCTATGCTCAACTCAAGTGTAGCTACCATCTGTCACCGTACAATGCTATTACAACATCATTGACTATATTCCCTACACTGTGACTTTTAGTCCCGTGACTTCTTCAATCCATAACTGGAAGCCTGAATTTCTCACTCCTTTTCACCTGTTTAAACACGCCTGGGTTTCATATCACTGTGCTCGTAGCCAGAAATTTCTTCATTCTCTCTTTTATAGTCCCTGTAGAAAGCCTCAGTTCCATCTTCAAGATGCATAGTATTTACAGGATTTAGTATTATCTCCGATTTCCTCATAATCATAAATACCCAAGACCCTCACCATTACAAAATCCAGTGATTCCACTCCCAGTGCTTCCCACGTTTGTTTATAAGCTTTTGACATTTTACTTCTCATCTGTAGGTTTCCCTTAGTTCCTTCAGTTATGCATTAATTCTTTCACCTTTATTATATTGGGTATTTACTACTTTTTTGTTAGGAAAAAAAAGCATATTCATGGTTATCCATTTTGCCAGAACTAGAAGTAAAAGTACTTCAAATTTCTCAGCATTCAGTTTTTGGACAGATACCTTTTATTTGAAGTCTGCCATGACATACCTCTGAGGACAGGCTTCCTTGAGTCTGTGCCTTGTGGGCACTGAGACACCAGCTACCTCTGTCTCCCAATAGAATATTCAGTCCCATGTTCCTTTTTTGCATATTTTTTGTATTTTTTTTTTTCTAGCCTGTTACTTTTCTTCCAGGAATGAGAGCTCAACATAACTTCAGCATTTGGTTAGAGAGTATTAATATATCAGTTCTGAAAGATAATTTAAATAGAAATGTTTCCACTCATAAAGGTTCACATTGCATCTGTTATCCACCAGGTGTGGTGTTTTCTCTTCCCCTTCTTCCAGCTGAGAAATATGCTTTGATTTTTTTTTTCTCATAGCCTTTGTTATTCAAAAAAATTAAGTGAGCCAGATAACATCAAAATGAATGTATAGATCAGATTATGAACCATGAGCTCCCCCACGCAGGAGTGAACAACTCCTAATAAGCTCTAGTAAGACAGTTGGCACTGAGCTGGTTTCATGAGACTAAAGTTTGACTGTTAATTGTCCAGTGATATTTAGAGTAAAATTTCAAATTTTCCCTCCACTGTAAATAATAACAAGCTTTCAATAAAATATCTCCTTTTCTGGAGTCTATGTGATTTAGGTCTTAAAGCTTAAATGACTATAGTCTAGAGAGAGTGAAAAATACACCAAACTCTCAAGACATCCCATGTCCCATTTAATTTCTGGTAGGTTGGACCAATTTTCAACCAATTTTAGTACAAGTGTGGATATACATTTGATGGCTGGATTCACTTGGAGTTGTCTCCTTTCCTATCAACGTATGGAAAATGTTTTGAACTTCATTAAGGTCATGCTACTGGTAATGGTCCTAGAAAGCAGTCTGACAAGACTCAACTCCCATCTCCAGCTTCCAGGAAAGGGAAAATCACCTTCTCAAGTGTGATTTTTGCCGGGAGTTACTAGACTTCAGTTTTAATGGCTCAAAAGCACTCAAGCTTTGTTTTCTACCTCCATATTTGTACCATAAAGATAGTGTCTGTTTGATCTCCACCACTTTCCAAGTTTGTTTTGGCTCCGGAGCAATTGATCCATTGTTTTTCTTCACTAAAGCACCAAAGATGACACATTGATATTATGGTGGTGCCTGAATAGAGTGAAAGTCCAAAATAATGTTGATTCCCAAGGAGTCTCAAGGACATTATTATAAAACAGAGATTGTTTTACTAATAAAAAACTGTCACTGTTTCTGTTTCCTCAGACTTTTTTCATGGTTTTACCCTCTTATATAATTCTTATCCAGTCAAAGCTCCTGTGTTTCTTCCATTGAAATGACAATGACTAGTCTTGAAGCCATAATTTCCATCTTTTGGAGGTAGAGATTTTTTTTTTTTTTAAGGTACAATCTGAATTAAGAGATTGTGGGATCCTATTTTCCACATGGAGGAATGTAATGAATGAGACAGATCCATAAAACGCCCTGTTCTTAAAGAAGGTTTTGCATAATACAAAGCCTCCACCAGACCATCAAAAATTCTTTCAGTCAAGACAGGGATTAAAATTTTAAGCAAGCCATTCTATTGTTTTGCCATCCCTATAACTTTTAGAGGGTGAGTTAAAAAGTCATTGTCCTTGGGACGCCTGGGTGGCTCAGTTGGTTGAGCGACTGCCTTCGGCTCAGGTCATGATCCTGGAGTCCCGGGATCGAGTCCCGCATCGGGCTCCCTGCTCGGCAGGGAGTCTGCTTCTCCCTCTGACCCTCCTCCCTCTCATGCTCTCTGTCTCTCATTCTCTCTCTCTCAAATAAATAAATAAAATCTTTAAAAAAAAAAAAAAGTCATTGTCCTTTTGAGCTCAGTGTAGGACTGTCATGGCCCTAAATTGATTATTTAATTATGTGCAACAGAGGAAAGAAATCCTGTTTACCTCAAAACAAAACAAAAAAACAAACAAAACCACCACAAATAAGAGGTGTTTTAAAAAGCCACTTTTCTGAAAAAAAAAAAAAAGTTACAGTTTGAGAAAGTACATGAAAAGTTCACACTTGCATTTATTACAAAATGGGAGGGGCTTTTTATTCTACTTCCTGAAGACGCCATGGGCAGAAATGTGTACCTCAGTGTGAGGATCATTTAGAACAGCTCGATGATATAAACTCAGAAGAGTTTGTCATCATTTGTCAGAAGCATATAAATGACTCAGACCCATTTTTTTGAGAAGCAGCCTTCCCCTACTTCATTCCGTTAACAAATCTATTGCTATGCCTATTGTCATCCAGAAATAGCACATCTTGTTAAGGCATGTACTTAACTATTTAGGTTCAATTATTTTTTTTTTTTTTTTTTGATTTTATTTATTTATTTGACAGAGAGAGACCCAGCGAGAGAGGGAACACAAGCCGGGGGAGTGAGAGAGGGAGAAGCAGGCTTCCCGCGGAGCAGGGAGCTGGATGTGGGGCTCAATCCCAGGACTCTGGGATCAAGACCCGAGCTAAAGGCAGACGCTTAATGACTGAGCCATCCAGGCGCCCCTAGGTCCAATTTCTTTTTTTTCCAGAGAATTTTTAATAGATATTTGGGGGAGGGAGGGTGAGAATAGGTTATAAATCAACCTCTACATGATTTGGAATTTAGTTTTTTGAGGGGGATTGATTATACTTATTTTAATGTTGGACATGATATTTCAGTTACTGACATGCCAGTGATCAGAACCTTATCATTTAGTTGGCGATTTGCTGTGACCTGGGAAGCAGTGTTAATAAGGACTGGGTTATACATCCTAGTTTTGCAGCTATGATAATTCCTGCCTTCTCTCTTTGGTCTCATAGTAGGTCAACAATAGGATAGCTGGTAGTAACCTTGCACCATTTCCTTAAGGACAGGAAGTTTGATGATCTATTGGTGAGCCCTATATTACATCACATATGTGAGCATACAAACTGGGTTACAGTCTGTGGGGCCCAGTGTAACGCCAGGAAAGGGCTCTGACCTACTCTGTAATTAGGACCCACGGAATAAGACAGCTATTAATACATATAATGATGAAACTCCAGAAAGACCTAGTTTGATTCTTACTAAACTATTGTTTTGTTGTAGGGCTCTCATTGCCATTTCTCACATTATGGAAACTCAAGTGTGACGTTATAATTGTCGTGGTTCTTAGGAAAGTTAGTGCCCTTCTCTATTTCACCAAACAGAAACAAACAGCCCTAAGCAGAATTGTGAGCGCCAAAGCTTTGTAATTCTGTTAGTGAATCTTGAAATTGTTGAGCAAGAAATCAAACTTCCTAGACCATATTTACATATTCAACAGAAAGTAAAGCCTTAATACAGATTTTTGGGTTTGAAGTGGATTAGTTTATCCCAGGGGAAGCCCCAATTTCTAACATCAGAGTGTGGAGCATAACTGAGTATAATTTGAAGTTTCCAGTTGGTGTGAAAAGGAGCGTGTAAAAATACCACTCCCTGACACCTGTCTTCTCTATGAATATC
This sequence comes from Halichoerus grypus, assembly GCF_964656455.1. Lineage (NCBI taxonomy): Eukaryota > Metazoa > Chordata > Mammalia > Carnivora > Phocidae > Halichoerus > Halichoerus grypus. The sequence goes on from NC_135715.1 coordinate 19,841,427, forward strand.
ATGGACTTGTCTCAACACTGCTTTCTTTAATGTGTTCCATGAACATGACATCGGGTCATGTCAACATATTTCCTTTAAAATGTACCATTTACTTTAAAAGGTACCATGACCATGAACATGCTCACAATGAGCAACTGTCAGTCCTGTCCTGTTCTCCCTTAACTATGATTCTTCCCGTATTCTTTATTTCATTTAAAACAGTCAAGTCTGGACAAGTATAAAGCTGGGATTATCTGTCCAAATTGTCTTTTGAATACGGCACAGCAGCAAGTACATTTTCTATTCTTCAATGTCTTTAAATTCACCCTGAATATTTTAAAATTTTTCCATTACTCAGATAATGATAAATGCCTGGAAAATTTTCTTTGACTATAATAAATAAAATAAAACACATGTAGTGTTTTCTTATCTATTTTTAAATTTTGACCCCTTAGTTTCTGAAAGTCTAGGGAAATATTTTTTGACGTGCTTTAACTGAATACAACACATTAGAATACAAGATTGGCACAGCTATGGAACGACTTGGTAAATCTCCCTTGTTCTCTTTGAACCCTTTCTCTGTGACTGCAGCTATGCACCCTGGGTAAGAGCCAGCTTCACAGATTCTTTCGGGACCTAGATTAGGTTTGTGAGAGAGCAGAGTCCTTCAGAGGTGGTCCTGAACTATAAACATCTATCCTATCATCTGGAGCCAGACAGTTGTTCCCAGAAAAAAAAAAAAAAAATTTTTTTTTCCAGAACTTGAGGCATTTTATTGTGTGGTTATTGCTGACTTTGACTAGAATTGCCACTATTCTCTTTGAATTCTCTTTAAGAGCCTGCTTTCTCAAGGAGCACTTGTCTGCCTCCTGGGCATGGCTGAGGAGCCCAAGGCTAATGAATATACTTCCGAGATATCATTCTAAGGGACCTAAAGGGGCCAATTTATGTCACAAAGGGTATTACTTGCTAATTCTATTATTCAGTAATAACAGTTTCATAAATTAACAGATATGGTTTTTGTTTCTGATGACTTGTTTCCTTTTTTATATATATATATTATCAGTGGCATTCCTTACCTCAAGAAAAAGAATAAGAGAAAACAAAACCAAGAAATCATTTCATATATTTTAAGCTTCAAAATAATTCCTTGAAACTTATGGCTGTGACAAAATTTTAGAAGAAAAGTGTTATATCCAAAGCTCAGCTAAGCCTTAATATATTCTATGAATAAGGTCTGTACCTTAAAAATATGGATGGAAGAATCCAAGACAGGTAAAACACAATCCCAACTCCAGCAGTTCTATCAAAATGAAAGCAGGGGGTGGGTGGGAGGAGGGGTGAAATAGATAAAGGAGATTAACCACACCCTTATCCTGATGGACACTGAGTAATGTATAGACCTGTTCAAACATTGTAATGTACATCTCAAAATAATAGAACAGTGTATATTAATTATACTTCAATTAAAAAAAGAGAGGGGCGCCTGAGTGGCTCACTCGGTTAAGCGGCTGCCTTCGGCTCAGGTTATGATCCCAGGGTCCTGGGATCGAGCCCCGCATCAGGCTCCCTGCTCAGCAGGAAGCCTGCTTCCCCCTCTCCCTCTGCCTGCCTCTCTGCCTACTTGTTCTCTCTCTCTCTATCTCTCTGTCAAATAAATAAAGAAAATCTTAAAAAAAATAAATAAATAAGTAAAAAAAATAAAAAAAAGAGATGTCAAGTCAAATTAAAAAAAACGTAAAGACAAGAAGAAAGCAAATAACTGTTGAGTGAGTCTTGGAGAAAGGAGATGGCCCTGCCTCCATTGGAGTTTGAATCCTGAGAAGATGAGGAGGCAGTTTCAGAGAAGCTTGAGAAGTTGCAGAGGAATGTGTTCTTGATTTCTGGAGTGGACACTGGAAAGGCAAGATTTACTGTTTGTGAAGTCATCGTGGGCAACCGACAATAGAAACAAATTCACAGTGTATTCAGGCTGAAAAAGACCAAAACAAGTTCACAGAAATTTTTGCTGTCCCAGGGTGGTTTTAAAAAAATGCAGAATTTTTTTCTGTGTCATACAATGGTTCTGAAGGGGTTCAGGATAAACGAGAAGCCCTGAAAAAGTTATGGAGATGAGAAGGAAAAAACATAGACCCAGTAAGAATGACTTGCATTATTTTTTTTTTTTTTTTTTAAGATTTTATTTATTTATTTGACAGAGAGAGACACAGCAAGAGAGGGAACACAAGCAGGGGGAGTGGGAGAGGGAGAAGCAGGCTTCCCGCGGAGCAGGGAGCCCGATGCGGGGCTCGATCCCAGGACCCTGGGATCATGACCTGAGCCGATGGCAGACACTTAACGACTGAGCCACCCAGGCGCCCCTGAATTGCATTATTTAAACTGCCCAGAAATTTGTCCAAATTAAGAAGAGTTCTAGGATGTCTTGTCCTGTGTCCCAGCCCTCGTTACATTGATACCATGCACTGTAGAGGGATCTGGAAATCCCGAGACCCAGAGAGAAAGAGGGGAGTGAAATCAAGATTATTAACCAAAAAACCCTGAAGAAAAGTGACCTTAAATTTCTGTTCAAATCAGAAAGGGAATTTGGATGTAAATTAGTTTCAGTTATAGAAATTATTTTTTCTTATATACCAACAGCTATTTCTATACAAATAATATACAACTTCATAATTTTCACATACAACTATCTATATTTAAAATATATATCTACAGCTTTCTTAGATAATTGGTGGGGATGGTGGAAGAGTCACTACGAAGGTCTAGGGAAAGTAATAGGAAATAAAATTAATTAAGAGAGGAAGGGTTCCAAAGAATACATATTATGACTATTTTTTCTTCATGAGCCTTTATGAATTTGTGTCCCTCCAACACACTTCCAGGCTTAAACAACATTAGCACACTCACCATTCCCCATAACTACTACAAGGTTATCTCAAAGCTCTGTAACCCCAAATGAATGTGTGTAGTTGGACAGAGCATTGGTCCATTGTACCAACAATAATTTTTAAAGACATGATTGTTAACTGTTTTCATGAAATGATATACTTCGTTTAACAAAAAAAGAAGAAGAAGATAGCAGAAGGGGAAGAATGAAGGGGGGAAATCGGAGGGGGAGACGAACCATGAGAGACTATGGACTCTGAGAAACAAACTGAGGGTTCCGGGGGGGGTGGGTTAGCCTGGTGATGGGTATTAAAGAGGGCATGTACTGAATGGAGCACTGGGTGTTATGCACAAACAATGAATCATGGAACACTACATCAAAAACTAATGATGTAATGTATGGTGATTAACATAACATAATAATAATAAAAAAAGAAATTATTATATCATAGAGTGGTATAAATATTATCATTACATAGTTGAAAAAAACCTTCATTTTTGTGGCTTTGGGTGAAAAACTCTAATAGCTATTTGTTTTACTTTAAAAAAAAAAAAAACAGTCTTTACTTTTATTGGCCTTAGTATAGCCTTTAACAATATAATTTAAGGTTTCAATTTTTATTTTTATTTGTATCAAATCTTCATGAAAGAAGCTAATGTGTTCAAAGATTTGTTTTTAATTTAAAATATGCTGTGTTTCTAGGTTAATTTAAATCATTTCAGGTTTCTTAAATACTATTTTAATTGTTGTTTAACCATAATGTATTGTGCTAATCTAATATGAAATTAATCTCACCATTTTATACAACAAATTTGTGGAGTCACATATGAGCAAAGACAGATGTTTTGTTTGTTTGGTTTTGCTTTATTTATTTTTATTCAAGGCACTCTTACTTGTTGGGTACTATTTAAATAATAAATAAACTATAGTAACTCCACTCAAAAATTTCATAGTGTAGTGAGAAATATAAACCAGTGAATGAAAATTAGGATGAAAAATATAGTAGGAACAAAGAAAAGGGAGTGAAGGATTGTAGCAATTATTATATCCATGTAGCTATAGACAGAACTGTTTTTAGACTTCCTAGTTACTCAGAGCAGAGGATAAAATTTGCTCTCATGTTAAATAAACAACGGTATGGAATACATTAAATGCTATTTCTAGAGTCTACTTAATTCTATTTTAATGTTGTTTTTTTATGTTGAGTAAAAAAACATTTGTATATGGAAACACATCAAATCACTAATATTAGTTATCTCAGGGTGACAGAATTAAGTATAATTTTTATTTTCTTACTCAAAATTTTCCTTTTTGAAGGAAAGCAAAAATCTACTTTTCCTTAGAAAGATGTTGATTATGTAAACAAGTTAATTTTTCTTGGTAAACACATTTGATAGAAATGAATTCATGCCGGGGCGCCTGGGTGGCTCAGTTGGTTGAGCGACTGCCTTCGGCTCAGGTCATGATCCTGGAGTCCCTGGATCGAGTCCCGCATCGGGCTCCCTGCTCGGCAGGGAGTCTGCTTCTCCCTCTGACCCTCCCCCCTCTCATGTGCTTGCTCTCCCTCATTCTGTCTCTCTCAAATAAATAAATAAAAAATCTTAAAAAAAAAAAAAAAAAAGAAATGAATTCATGCCTTAATAAGGGAGCTAGGATATACATAACTCCTCTCTACAAAATGAGGAATGTTAACAGGATTAAGTGCAGAGATTTTCATCCCAGTATTATTTATAAAAATGAAAAACTGAAAAATAAATTAAGATTTACTAAAACAAGACTAAATAAATAAATTTATAAAATGGAAAATTGACTATCCATTAAAATGATTTTTAAATGCTACTTAATGCTGTGGAGAATATTTACAGTATAATGTTAAAATTTATAAGCAAATATAAATTCAGCCAAATATCATCACAGGCCATCTTTTACTAGTAAGATTAAGTGTAAGTTTGATTTTGTTGCTTAAACCTTTCTTTATCTTTCAAAATCTTTATATGTTTGTATGAGAAAAACGTTTTTCTAGTTGCAAAAATTAATTGCTCAATAATCCCGGTGACTTTCTGTTACCAAAAGAACAAGCTTATTATTTTTTTTTTTTTTTTTAAGTTTTGTTTTAATCACCCATTGTTCATCAGGACAAGTGCACTCCTTAATGCCCATCACATATTTCTCCCATCTACCCACTCACCTCCCCTCTGGTCAGGCTCAGCTTGTTCTCTATAGTTAAAAGACTATCTCTTGGTTTGTCTCTCTCTCTTTTCCCCCCCTTTGCTCATTTGTTTTGTGTCTTAAATTCCACATATGAGTGATATCATACTTTTTTTGTCTTTCTCTGACTGACTTATTTTGCTTAGCATAATACTCTCAAGCTCCATCCATGTTGTTGCAAATGGGAAGATGTCATTACTTTTATGGCTGAATAATATTCCATTGTATGTGTACATACCGCTTCTTCCTTATCCATTCATCAGTCAATGGATATTTGGGCTCTTTCCATCATTTGGCTGTTGTAAATAATGCTGCTATAAACATCCGGGTGTATAAATCAATTTGAATTAGTATTTTTGTATTCTTTGGATAAATACCTAGTAGTGCAATTGCTGGATTGTAAGGTAGTTCTATTTTTAACATTTTGAGGAAACTCCATACTGTTTTTCAGAGTGGCTGCACCAGTTTGCATTCCCACCAGCCGTGCAAGAGGGTTCCTCTTTTACCACATCCTCGTCAACACTTTTGTTTCTTGTGTTGTTGATTTTAGCCATTCTGACAGGTGAGAGGTGACATCGCATTTTGGTTTTGATTTGCATTTCCCTGAAGATGAGTGACGATGAGCACTTTTTCATGTGTCCTTTGTCCATCTGTGTGTCTCCTACGGAGAAATGTCTGTTCATGTCTTCTGCACATTTTTAATTGGATTATTTGCTTTTTGGATATTGAGTTTTATAAGTTCTTTATATATTTTGGATACTAACCTTTTATTGGGTATGTCATTTGCACTATCTTCTCCCATTCCATAGGCTGCCTTTTAGTTTTATTATTTCCTTGGTTGTGCAGAAGCCTTTTATCTTGATGAAGTCTAAGTGTTTATTTTTCCCCCAATAGTTTAATTTTGCTTTTGTTTCCCTTCCCTCAGGAGATCTATCTAGAAAAAAGTTGCTACAACTAATTTCAAAGAAATTACTGTCTGCACTCTTCTAGGATTTTTATGGCTTCAGATATCACATTCAGGACTTCTTTTTTTTTTTTTAAGATTTTATTTATTTATTTGTCAGAGAGAGAGAGAGAGAGAGCACAAGCAGGGAGAGTGGCAGAGGGAGAAGCAGGCTTCCTGCTGAGCAAGGAGCCCGATGTGGGACTTGATCCCAGGAGCCTGATTGAGCCACCCAGGCATCCCAGGACTTTAATCCATTTCAAATTTATTTTTGTGTATGGTATAAGAAAGTGGTCCAGTTTCATTCTTTCACATGTTGCTGTCCAAATTTCCCAACACCATTTGTTGAAGAGACTATCTTTTTCCCATTGGATATTCTTTCATCCTTTGTTGAAGATTAATTGACCATATTATTGGGGATTTATTTCTGAATTTTCTATTCTTTTCATTGATCTATGTGTCTGTTTTTGTGCCAGTACCATATTGTTTTGATTACTACAGCTTTGTAATTTAACTTGAAGTCTGAAATTTTGCCTCCAGCTTTGCTTTTCTTTTCCAAGATTGCTTTGGCTATTCAGGGTCTTTTGTGGATCCATACAAATTTTAGGACTCTTTGTTCTAGTTCTGTGAAAAATGTTTTTGGTATTTTTTTAAAGATTTATTCATTTATTTTAGAGAGAGAGAGAGAGCGTTCAGGAGAAGGAGAGAAGCAGACTCCCTGCTGAGTGCAAAGCCTGACACGAGCTCGATCCCAGAAACCTGAGATCATGACCTGAGCCGAAATCAAGAGTTCAATGTTTAACCAAATGAGCCAACCAGGCACCCCAAAGCTGTTGGTATTTTGATGGGGATTGCATTGAATCTGTAGATTGCTTGGGTAGTATACACATTTTAACAATATTTGTTCTCTTAACCCATGAGCATGGAATGTCTCCATTTCTTTCTGTCAGCTTCAATTTCTTTCATCATTGTTTTGTAGTTTTTAGAGTACAGGCTTTCATTTCTTTGCTTAGGTTTATTCCTAGGTATCTTACAATTTTTGGTGCAATTGTAAATGAGCTTGTTTTCTTAATTTCTCTTTCTGCTACTTTATTATTAGTGTATAGAAATGCAACAGATTTCTATACATTGATTTTGTGTCCTGTGACTTTACTGAATTTATCAGTTCTAACAACCCTGAGATCATGACCTGAGCTGAAATCAAGAGTCAGCGGCTTAACCAACTGAGGCACCCAGGTGCCCCACATTATATTCTCTTATAATTGTTTGTATTTCTGTGGTGTTGGTTGTTATTTTTCCTCTCTCATTTGATTTTTATTTTTTGGGTCCATTCTCTTTTTTTCTTGATAAGTCTGGCTAGGGCTTTATCAATTTTATTTATTTTTTTTTTCAAGAAACCAGCTCCTAGCTTTGTTCATCTATTGTTTTGTTCAATCGTTTTGTTTGTTTTTGTTTTTTAAGTTTCTGTATCATTTATTTCTGCTCTAATTTTTATTATTTCCTTCCTTCTGCTGGCTTTAGGTTTTGTTTGTTGTTCTTTTTCTAGCTCCTGTAGGTATAAGCTTAGGTTGTTTATTTGACATTTTTCTTACTTCTTGAGGTAGGCCCATATTGCTATAAACTTTCCTCTTAGAACCACCTTTGCTGCATCCCAAAGGTATTGAACCATTGTGTTTTCATTTTCATTTGTTTCCATGTATTTTTCTGATTTCTTCTTTGATTTCCTGGTTTATCCATTCATTGTTTAGTATCATGGTAGTTAACCTTCATGTATTTGTGGTCTTTACAAATCTTTTCTTGTGGTTGACTTCCAGTTTCATAGCGTTGTGCTCCAAAAAAGTGTATGTTATGATTTTATTCTTTTTGTATTTGTTGAGGCCTCTTTTGTGACCTAATATGTGATCTATTCTGGAGAATGTTTCATGTGCACTTGAAAAGAATGTGTATGCTGTTATTTCAGGATGGAATGTTCTGAATATATCTGTTAAGTCCCTCTGGACTAGTGTGTCATTCAAAGCCATTGTTTTGTTGTTGATTTTCTGTTTAAATGATCTGTCTATTGATGTAAATCAGTTGTTAAAGTCCTCTACTATTGCTGTGCTATTATTGATTACCTCTTTCATCTTTGTTATTCACTGTTTCATGTGTTTGGGTGCTCCTATGTTGGATGCATAAATATTTACAATTGTTATATCTTCTTGTTGGATTGTCTACTTTGTTATTATATACTGTCCTTTATCTCCTGTTATAGTCTTTGTTTTAAAGGGTATTTTGTCCATTATAAGTATTGCTTCTCTTTCGTTTGACATCCATTTGCATGATAAATGTTTCTCCAACCTCTCACTTTCAATCTTCATGTGTCTTTAGGTTTAAAATGAGTCTCCTATCAGCAGCACATAGATGGGGTCTTGCTTTTTTATCCGTTCTGTCATCCTATCTCTTTTGATTGGAGCATTTAGTCCATTTTTACATTCAAAATAATTACTGACACATATGTATTTTTTGCCATTTTATTATTTGTTTTGTTGTTATTTCTGGAGATTTTCTCTGATCCTTTTTTATCTTTGTCACTTTTGATCTCTCCTTTGCACTCAAAGAGTCCCCTTTAATATTTCTTGCAGAGCTCATTTAGTGGTCATGAACTCCTTCAGTTTTTGTTAGTTTGGGAAACTTTATCTCTCCTTCTATTCTGAATGATAGCCTTGCTGGATAGAATATTCTTGGCTGTAGGTTTTTCCCCATTCAGCACTTCAAATATATCATGCCACATTTTTCTGACTTAGAAAGTTTCTGCTGGAAAATCTGCTGATAGTCTTATGTAACTGTCTTCTTTTGTCTTGCAGCTTAGTAATATTTTTTTCTTTATCTATATTTTGTCATTTTAATTACAATATGTCACAATATGTGAGTATCCTTATGACCATTGTTTTAAATTCTCCATCAGGCATGTTACTTATATCAGTTTTGCTTAGATCTATGACTGTGGCCTTGTCCTCTTCTTTCCTTTGGGATAGATCCCTCTGTCTTCTCATTTTGTCTAAATCTCTGTGCCTGTTTCTCTGTGTTAGGAAAGTCAGCTCTGTCTCCTGTTCTTGAGAAGAGGTCCTGTAGTACCCTGCAGTGTAGTGTCCCCTGTTCTCCAGGGCCTGGCACTTCTGGGAGTGTCTCCAATGTGTGCTCTGCTCTTGTGTCCTGGCCATTGTACCTTTAGGCCAGTCATCTGCAGAGGCTCTCTTTGCCTGTCAAGGGCAGTGAGTGTTTGGTCCTTGGCCTGTATGTGGTATATTTTAATTTGGTGTGCTCTGATCTGCTTATGAAATGAGACCTGTTGCCACCGCCACTGAAACTGTGGTCTCAGGAAACTCCTGGGTAGGGAGATGCAGTGTGGGTTGGGGTTTAGGCCGGTTCTCTTGGGGAGAGGGCCTGCTGCACTAGGACTGAGGGAACCATGACTGGAAAGGGCAGTTCCACCAGAGTGCGGGTGTTGGGGGAGGTCTTTTGTAGGCTAGTTAGGTAGGGAGTTTTGGTGCTGTGCCATTCCCGTAGATGGCTCTGTGTTTATGGTGAGAGGTAGAGGAGGGAAATAGTACCTGCCGGTTCCTTTTGTCCAAGAGGGGTCTCTCTGTGAATGCTGCCTCACCAGGACATGCTCCAAGATGAGCAACTAACCTCCCCACTGTGTGCCCCAGGCATTCTTCAGATCACTGTTCCTATGCCATATGTCCTCCATCTGTTAGCCGTGCCTTTTTTCCACGAGCATCCAATGCCCCCTGAGCTCTCCCAGAGCCAAGCCTCTGATATTTAAAACTCTAGGCTTTAAGTCCTGCTGGTTGCAAAAACTCATGAAATTTGGGCCCTCCTACTTTCCAAGCCAGCTGCTATGGGGATTCCTCTTTTCTGTGTGGGCTTCCCTGTGTGTTAGTTTGTCTTTCGACCTTCTCAGCAACTGCGGCTCCCTCCCCACAAGCGTGGCCATGGTCCATTTTATTCCCAAACCATGTATTCTCTGAACTTCCTACCTTCTTCTATGTGGCCTCTTCTCTACTTTTAGTTGTGGAGTTTTTCCTGCCAGACTTCAGGTTGATTTCTGGGGTATTTAGGATGATTTGACAGTTATCTAGTCATATTTGTGGGACAAGGCAAGCCTAGGGTCTTCCTACTCCATCACCATTTTCTTGCTTATCCTGAAAAGTACCGAGCTTTTCTTTCCCTTCCCTGCTCTCTTCCCCCCCTTTTTTTCTCAGTAATTTATTTGACTCACAACTGGCCATACCATGTTATGTGGAATTATCAAGAATTACTGTAATAGAAATATTAAAAAGTGGGAAAAATCAGGTAGTCATATTTCAAAATTTTAAGACACAAATATCAGAATGAGATTTTAACAAGTAAAATGTGGTGATTTTAAATCAATTATGAGACTTGATGTTTGGAGAGAGTATTTCTTTTCCCAGTGTGTCCTCAAGAATGAATCACTGAATGAGAAAATGCAACTTCTGTCCTTGAAATGGAAAAATGTTATGAATAATATGTTACCATAAGTAAGTACCTTATTTTCCCTCCCCATATCTCTTCTTCACACATATAAATAGACAAGAGAAACACCCTTTCTTAAGCATATTTGATGTTTTGTTGTCATCTTTGAGATTGGAGGAATTAACTATTGTCCCAATCCTCATCTCTAAATTATTTATCCTCTCTATATTGAGAATGCAGTTCTTTTTTATGAAACTCACTTTTAACCCAATGTTATGCTTTAATTCTTTTTTTTAAATTGTTGCTCTTTGACCTTGCTTCAAATATTCTGTAATCAAAACTTACATGATTATTATTTATTGTCATTAAATGACATTTTTACTTTCTTTTTTTTTTAAGATTTTATTTATTTATTTGAGAGACAGAGTGAGCGAGAGAAAGAGCACATGAGCAGGGGCAGAGGGAGAGGGACAAGGAGACTCTGCGCTGAGCAGAGAGCCCGATGCGGGGCTTGACCCCAGTACCCTGATAATTCTTGTCTTCACAATGCTCTGGAAGTCCCAATCAGTATGTGATATGGCTTCGAAATGAAACCTAATATAATCTTCTCACTTATCAGAAAGAGGAAATTCAAAACAAATGTAGAAAAAAAATATGGAATCTAGTCTTTTTTCTTTACATTTATTGACCTATCCAACCTCTCTTGTGATGGTAGAATCAAATAATAATCAAATCTCAATGAGGCGTTATGCCCACTTTATTGGAGTGTAATTTCTCTTTGTTTCCTCCCTCACCTCCTTGGCACTGACAAATTCCAGTCTATGCAAAGTAACACTAATTGCTTGTTCAACTGCTCTATCAACAGCTATGAAAATTAACAATCAAATGAATTAGACATATCTACAACATATTAACATTAGTTCTTCTTTCCTATCAGGTCAACCTATGGAACCTGAGGCTGTAACTTTGCTAAGATAGTGTTCAATAAATACTCAGCACCTGTAATATACCACGCACTGTACTAGGCATTGAGGAGTTGGGTCAATAACAGAGACTCAGTTTCTGCTTTCCTGATGCTTATATAGTTTGAAAGAGAGAGAGATGGAGAGAGAGCAACCAAACAGAGTGAATAAAGGTTTTAATAAGCCTTAAAAATTAAATAAACAGTGATATGCAACGATTCACCTGAGATGAGGAGTGAAGCTCTGCTCTGAAAATGGTTGTTAGAGAAGCTTCTCTAAGTGACCTTTGCATTGAAATGTGAAGGATGATCAGGAAGCAGCTATGTAAATAGGGAAGAATATGTATTTTTTTTTTTGAAGATTTATTTTTATTTGAGGGGGGAAGAAGCAGAGGGAGAAGGAGAGAGAGAATCCCAGACTCCCCACTGAGCACAGAGCCTGACACTGGCTGGATCTTACCACCCTGAGATCACAACCTGAGCCAAAACCAAGAGTCAGAGGCTTAACTGACTTCACCACCCAGGTGCCCCAGAATATATGTTCTTATAATAAAATTAGAAATAATAGTGGCAATAGTAACAGCAACAACAGCATTTCAAGGACTTTTTGTATTTAATACATTATTATCCTACATTATGATTGCAGAATGAGGTTTGGAAAGGTTAATTGACTTCGGAAAGTCATGTAGAAGGTAAAAGGTACTTTTGGAAAAATGAGCACAGGTCCTTTTCTTTTGAAAAATCAAACTCTTAACTGGTGGTTCTCAACCATGTACAGAAAGTAAAAACAGCCAGAAAACTTAAAATACTAAAGATATCCTTGCTCCATCCCAGACAACTGAATCACAACCTCTCAAAGTGGGTCCTGGTCAATATTATAAAATTTGCCTAAGTAATTTTAATGCACAGTTAAAATTGAAAGCCACCTTTACTCATTACGTTCATCTGGCATTATATTTAAAATTAATATGAAATATATATTGATCTTAAGTCACATGCATAATATAGCACTGAGAACTTTAAAACTGACATAGAACTTATAACCTTATTCATTCACAAATATTTATTCAGCATGATCTATTTTCCAGTTCTGGTAGAGTCTAGAAATAAATATATAAATAAGACACAGGTTTTGTCCTGATTATTTCTCTATTTTAATGGTAAATCTTGCTCATAAGAATGAACCAGTGGTTCAATTTCAAATATTATAACTGATAATAATTTTGGTTATATGGGTAAAAATTACATTCTCTCCCATCAATCACTTTTAGAAATGCAATCTGTGGGTCTATTATTCATGTATATGTACTTGCTTAAACTTAAGGAAGATGAGGTATATTTTTAATTACTTTGATGATACTGTCTTCCTCATCAAAAATCTGATATAATGTTGTCCTATTTTGTCCTATTACAAGAATATCAGGGAAAACTGAGTAGTCCTAAAAAATGACTTTGAAGTTTACTGGCAGTCCCTCTAACCACTTAAGTCTATTAATCTCTATATTGACTTAGTATTTTTATTAAGAGGAGCCACAAAGCACACAACCTATGGGGGATATATTTCCCCTAATCCTCCCACTTTAATCCCCACAGATGCTATTTTCCTAGGTAGTTATATCTAGTTTCAAATTGTATTGATTTTGTCAAACTTCCTTTTTGGGTTTCAAGACATAATTTACTTTCTGTGTTTGGTGTTTCCAATTTAACACCTTCGTGTCATATATGACAGCAATGATCAGAAGGAAATATTCTCCCAACAACAGTAACTTTCAAAGTATACAAAAATTAATTAGGTTTTGATTCAATAAGTAACTACACGTGAAAAATCTCTTGAGCAATTGAAATGAACCTCATACCATAAGCAGTGGCCTATTTATTGACCTTACATTCCCTGGGAAGAATTAAGAATTCATGACACAGGCTTTCTTTTTCTTTTCTTTTCTTTTTTTTAAATTCATGACACAGGTTTTCAATTCTTAGGCTAAATTAGGCATTGGATATGAAATGGCCCAACATTTCTCTGACCAAGATTATATTTTCAAACTATATTTTGTATACCCTGGAGTATTACGAATTGTGGTTATAAAAATGTAACTTTATTATAAAAAAAAGTGGAAGTGAGACCTCATAGGTCATGAAACCACAAAGGAAGGGTTTAAATATTTGATACTTATTAATAAATCATGATATAATATTAGATCAACTAATATCTTTATGTTTTAGTTTTCCTTTCAGTGTATAGGGAATTCTAAATCTTATCTTCAGTGCTTCTATGTGATTATTTAAAAGAAAATATATTGTCTGTTACAGAAATCATTCAATCATATTTTTATTTAGATCATTTTGGTTGCACCTGAGAGAAAGTAATCTCAAACTATTACAGAAAAGGAAAACAAGAATCAAATGAGGGTTTAAAAAACGCAACCATGGGGGCGCCTGGGTGGCTCAGTTGTTAAACATCTGCCTTCGGCTCAGGTCATGATCCCAGGGTCCTGGGATCGAGCCCTGCATCGGGATCCCTGCTCCGTGGGAAGCCTGCTTCTCCCTCTCCCACTCCCCTGCTTGTGTTCCCTCTCTCGCTATGTCTCTCTCTGTCAAATAAATAAATTTTAAAAAAATCTTTAAAAAAATAAATAAATAAAAAACACAATCATGGAAAGAGCTGGTATTCACTTGGACTTGAAGAATATAGGAAGCAGCCCTTTCTCAATCTGTTCATCTCTGCTATGGTCTGTTTTTTGTTTGTTTGTTTGATCTTCCCTATAATGGTTTCACTTCCATTCCCTTTCTATTTGCATTTCAACCTGGCATAGTTGTGTTTTATCTCTGGCCACCAGAGTGCAATTTCCTTCTAGCTCTCTCTGCCCAAAACTGGTGGAGGAACTTCTTGATCTAACATATGTCAAGAAACCAAAACTTAAAGGACTACAAGGGACCTCCTATTTACAGGTAAATCATACATTCAGTTTTGCCTGGAATAATTGATATCTATACCTATTTCACCATGGAATCATAAATAGCATCCCTGTTAGGGGCGCCTGAGTGGCTCAGTTGGTTAAGCGACTGCCTTCGGCTCAGGTCATGATCCTGGAGTCCCGGGATCGAGTCCCGCATCGGGCTCCCTGCTCAGTAGGGAGTCTGCTTCTCCCTCTGACCCTCCTCCCTCTCATGCTCTCTCTCTCAAATAAATAAAATCTTTAAAAAAAAAAAATAGCATCCCTGTTATTCTCAAAACCATCAGTATTGAACAATAAAATATAAGGTCACCCTTCATACTTACCACGTGCTAGGAAAGAGATCTTGGAAAAGGTGTGTTGGGCTGACAACTTCATGTATTCACTAGGATATCTTGATACAAGAAGCAATTCTTAAGCACCTATTGTATTCAGTGGTTTAAAAATTCCTTTTGACTTTCTCTCTCAATTGAGATGAATCACCTAGATCTTGCTTTAGAGGTTCTTTTAATTAACATTCTTCACCTTCCCCCACTTTGCATATCACATAACACTTCACAGAGTACTGAAAAAGTCAAATGTCAGAGAGTAGCCCAGAGCTTCTACTTTGATTAATGAGAAGTTCCAGAGACCACAGAAGTTTCTTCTTCTAACGTTTTTGTCATTCTCTAACATAAATTAGGATAGGAAATTAAATAATCTGACATAAATCCTGCTGCAGCTTATTGGGCTAAGGCCTATAGAAAAAGTAAATAAAGGATAAAATTCCCATAAAAAGTATTTGCTAAAGTGAATACGGAATAAGAAAAGCAAGACGTTCACAGCAAATATCATTTTAAAAGCATTTCAGTGACCAACTTGCTCAGGAGCTCTTGAAGTTTGACTACTGAAGTTCTTTATTCTCCAGCTACAAATCACTTACCCTCATTTCCTTCCCATTTATAATTGCCATTCTTTTTACATCCCTAAGTGTCTCTGAGTGGCAGGGAATGTGCAGCCATGCAAGAGAAGACTTTTTAAAAGAGTGAGTAACTGTGGCTTATTTAACAATTCTGATGGTTGAAAGGGAAGCTGCTGAAACCAAGCAGAGAAATAGCAAGCACCCAGATCAGGTGTCTGGCAGGAATGAACCTACATCGCAGTTTGGCTCAAGGCTAACTTCAGAAGTGTCTAAAGGGTAACCGGACAATAAGGAGCAATTACGGATTAAAATTTCCAGTATCATTCTGCTATCATGAACATGTCAGCAAATAAAATATATAAAATACCTGCCCAGGCAAAAGATGGAAAGCTCTTCATCCACATTGCAGGTCCCGAGAGAATTTTTCTAGCCAGACGTAAGGATACTTTTCAAGTTAATAAGCTAAAATTCCATGAGGGAGTTATAGAATTGTGTGAGGAAGGGTGACCAGTAAGAATTACTGGTTGCTTATGTCATGTCTAGGCCTTGTGAACCACTGCCTTAGACAAAAGTGTCCTTAGAACTTTCTGTAGCAAATAAAATATATCATTTGTGATCGATAGTAAAATGGCCACAAATCCCTCCCATTTTTTTTTTTTTTTTGCATCTTCCTTTGCATGGCAATTTTGCAGTTCCTCTGTTCACGAGGTGGTCAATTGTCAAACCTTTTGATTCTGATTTGGCTGATGGAACAGTAGGATATATAACATAAGCAGAGATTTGACATACCTTGTGCATTGAGGCGATCCATCTGCCACTGAGCTTGGAAGTTGAGGCCACCATCTGTGCGTTGGCTAATGTGCTCCAAGATGAGAAGTGAGATGGAAAAGTCAAGCTCTAGAAGTCTAGAAATGTCAGAATAATAAGCTGAATGATGGTTGTTGTCTTAAGCCAACAGTACTGGAGGTATTTGTTAAATAGAAAAGTTACATCAGTGTGAACCACATGCAATTTTCATTATGGTGTAGATTCAGCCTTTTTAACTCAATCTTTTTTTTTTTTTAGCATTTGAAATTTAATGTCAAAAGATCTTTCAAGTATCTTCAGATGATAACATGTTTATTTGTGTGTTGGTTGATTAACTCAAAATTAAAATCTAATCAAGTATTAGTTATGTCTACTTTTAAATGCTATTAAATAAAAAGTCTCCGAACCAGGGGGATCATTCATAGCACAGGCTGTTGTCTGAATCCCAGAGCACATAATTAATTAATCAGCTTAGAAGTGGGACTTATGAGGGCGCCTGGGTGGCTCAGTTGGTTAAGCGACTGCCTTCGGCTCAGGTCATGATCCTGGAGTCCCGGGATCAAGTCCCACATCGGGCTCCCTGCTCAGCAGGGAGTCTGCTTCTCCCTCTGACCGCCCCCCCTCTCATGCTCTCTGTATCTCATTCTCTCTCTCAAATAAATAAATAAAATCTTTAAAAAAAAAAAAAAAAAGAAGTGGGACTTATGAAATGGTTCCCTGCAAGAGCTTATTCCTGTTTTTATACTATCAGGAAAAATGTGATCTTTAAGCAGCATATAATACATAAGAGTATCATATTACTGCTATGATCCCATTGAACTAAGTTTTTTGCATTATTATCTTTTCTCCTCTTCTTCTTGGAAATTTAAATACAAGTAAGATTCTCAAGGGACTGCTATTGGAGATAAACCAATAAGTTACAGTGCTTTATCAAATGTTTTCTTGAAATACACATTTCCAATTAAAATAAGTGAATGACCCATGATAAAATTTTAGGGAAAAAATGGAAGGAAAATTGAATTGTGCCACCCATGATCTTAAGAACTCAATAATAATAAAAACATTATTTTCAAAAGAAAGTTGAACTTTAAAGCATACACACTTTGGATCAGAGTGGTAATACGTCAAACCACTGTAAACCTTAAGACTTACAGGCTCAGAAGACTTGACTATAACCTAATGTGAAGGTATTAATATAATTTTTTCTTAAAAATCTCACTGAGAAAAGGGGAAGCTCTTCCATAGAGAAGGAAAATGGAGCCACAGAGGGAAATATCAAGTTTCTTTGCAGACATTCAAAGGGGTGAGTACGCCTTGGCCTGAGAACAAAGACTTTTGTGCTTCAGGGGCAGATGTGTTCATGTGGACAGGGACGTGAGAGGCTGCTGTGGCCAGCTATCAGGAGACAGCACAGCACACCATTCTTAACACTACAGTTTTCATATCAGGATAACCTGACTTCCCACGTGGCACGTCCACAGCGCGAGAGAGTACTCTCCACGTGGCTGGAGCATCCAGCCTGTTTACCACTTAAATTAATAAATGGCTGTTATGATTATTACCTCTAGATCCATATCATCTGCATTTATATGAGGGAATACCAACTTAACAAGTTTATGTCTCACTATAAACACGTCTATGGATATTCTGACTTTATACTTGCTGCCTATGAGCTTGATGGCTCTCAGTGATCCCCTGACTGAGGAGTAAATGCGGAATTTGCAGTCACATGTGTTTCCGACCACTTAACGATCGTGGTCTTGAGCCGTGCTGATTCACCGCAGTAATTCCACGCTGAGGAGACATGGCTGGGCTCTGCATCCTGATCTAAGTAATATCCCATGGTCTGCTTCTGCCTTTTCCCTTCACATTGCTATAGAAGTGAATTAAGATCATTCTGAACCTGGAATTTTAAGAGTTTACTGTTTATTATAGATAGTCTCCAAAGAACCACCTGAGAGTCTCTCTGATTCAGAAGAAGGGCATACGGGGTAGCTGCATTTTTAAACGCTTCACAGATTGTTCTAATAGGATTCAATACTAATAAGTATTGAATAAAGTAAATAAAAGCTAAAAAAAGTTTTATCATTAATGTCTCATTTAAAATTTACAAAGTGATCTATATAGACAGGTGAATCCTTTGATACTCTTAAGAGGATGACGTTCTGGAAGTCAAATATTGGCTTCAGGGGCGAGGGAAGTGGCTTATGCTGATGCTTTCGGTTTCCTGTAAGAGTTGCTTTCACAACATGTTTACCAAGACTCTGTATCCAATGCTGCAAGTGGTTGTATCTCTTGGGAGACATTCTCAGTATAAGAAATGTTAAATTTATCAGGATGTTGCATCTTTGTTCCCCTGAGAAGCAGCAGTAAAAAAGCTAGAAGTCTACTTAAAATAAGAAATAGCTTTAGGGAAGCCTTGAGGGAGAGGTGATCTTTGGGGCAAAACAATTTTGTTGTTATAGCTTGATTTCTACCTTTGTTCTAATTTAAAATGCAAGCTTCTAAAAATGCAGCTGGAAATGTACCTAAACCTTTAGTATGGCTCCACTTTATTTTCTTAAAGAATCAGAGCTCTGTCTCCTCTTTTCATTCAAACTTGAAAGACCATAATCTTGATAAAATTATTTTTCCTATTAAATTATAGAATTATTTTTACTTTAAGGTATTTAGGATATTAAAATCACAGCATAGAAAACCAACAGATACTGCTGTAAAGAAACAAAGAAGCGTCTTTTCTTATTATGCCAGCAGGTTTGTAACTCCATAAATACAATGTGGTAAGTGTGGAATTAGGACAGGCCCAGGAGCATAGTGGGGCTGCTTAGGGACTCACAGGTGTTACTGTAATGTACTGGGTGAAGATCTTTGGCTCTGAAGTCAACTCAACCAGTGTGGGTCGAAATCCTAAATTTCACATCTCTTGCTTGTGTGACCTTCACCTATTTACTTAACCTTATAACCTTCATTTTCCTTATTTTTGATTTGGAGATAATAATAGTATGTACCCCCTTTATGTTGCTGTGGGGAATTAGATGAGATAATTTATATAAAATACTTAGTATATGGCACAAAGTATATTAGCCTCAATAAAGGGTTATTATTATTATTATCCTTGCTGCAAGATAATACAGGAAACAGAAAAGTTACATTGTATAACCGACTGAGCCACCCAGGCGTCCCTGAAAAGTTATTGTATAAACAGAGATGAGTGAAAGAAGTTTTCTGTGTACCGAGCTGAGGCATTAGTACTTTGTGAGGAAGGGAATGTACAACCATTTTTGCGTGGATTCGTGAGTGGGCTGATCAAATTTGTGAGATAGAAAGATCATTTTATTAGTTCTAGGTAAGATGATATGATGAGCTATGGGCATTGATGTGTCGATATCCACCCCCCACCCAAGAAATTCACACATTCTTTTTTTTTTAAGATTTTATTTATTTGCGAGAGAGAGAATGAGAGAGAGCATGAGAGGGAGGAGGGTCAGAAGGAGAAGCAGACTCCCTGCTCAGCAGGGACCCCGATGTGGGACTCGATCCCGGGACTCCAGGATCATGACCTGAGCGGAAGGCAGTCACTTAACCAAGTGAGCCACCCAGGTGCCCGAAATTCACACATTCTTAACAATCATATTTAGAATGATGAAGGGAATATTGAATATTGAATTAGGTAAATGCTTGAATCAACAGTGGCAATAGGCACAGATCTTAGCACACGTCGGAGAAATCCTACTTAGAAAATAGGGAAAGACTCAAATTGAAAGAAAGCAACACAACAGCATTCCCAAACACTGTTTTGTTTCAAAAGTGGGGGACCCAGGTAGACACTATTGTAAACATGTGTGATTCAGTGACAAGTTTAATAAGTACCACGACTTTTCAGAAGTTAAGAGCATAAAAACATTTATAACTATCTTGTAATGACCATGACCACAATCTAATAGGAAATTATTATGATTTGTATTGGTGACAAAGTCACAGGCATTACTAATATTACTCCACAGTGTTGCTTACATTCATAATTGAAGAAAATGCTAAATTTTAGTTAGAGGTTGTTGAAAATTTTTTTAAAATGTAATAATTTTTTCCATTCAGGTTCATTGATCCACTGAATTTTATCCACAGACTCCTTCACAAAAGGCCAAGTTATTGTACTGTATGGAACAAAGTGCAGTTAACTGTCCACCTAACTCTCTTGACTCTGCAGTTCGATTGTGATGTTAAGAAACAGATTTTTATTTTACAGAAATCAATTAA